>NC_054741.1:18555735-19755735 GCF_018143015.1 Lytechinus variegatus | reverse complement strand
TTGGGCAAAAATGCCCAACTGTTAACCAACCCTGGGTAACATACTGTCCTCACAACTATTGGTTAAAATCTGTCTAAATTGGGTAATAAAAACTAATATTTGGGTAATAAATTGGCTAAATTGGATAATTATTGCCCAGAATATATAGATATATTTTTACCAACATACATTGCCCAACACAGTGGACAGTATGTTGCCCAACATTTTCAGTGTGTATGTAAGCTTCACGATTTACATTACGCAAACTGCGTCTGAATTTCTAATTTACCTTTCATATTAATTATGTCGCAAAAGAAAAGTAGAAATTCTTTCTCTTTGCATACAGTATATTGAAATTCGTCTTAAATATTGCGACGTGGAGTAACAGTTGTATTAATGATAGTTTAGCTCTGTATTTTGTCCTCTTTTTTTACAAAGATGATTTGAAAATGTTACTTTTCAAGATACAGTTTCACATTGTGTGAATTTAGTTGTTATCTTATAAATGTTGCGTGCGATATATCTCACTGATATGAATTTCATAATCCGAAAAGTACACACGGCTTCCTTTCGAGCGAATAATTGAACAGTATCGAATCGGTGTTATTTTGACAACATGAAATAATTTTATCTGTTATTTCTCAACCGTTCCATCCCCCGGCTTCAAACTGTGCTCTCGAATAGCAAGGTAGATCTAGATGGGATTGCGAAAAAGTTATGTAAACAATTAACTACTTTGATCAGAAATGGTGCCTCCACCGTGTAAAGCCGGATAGAATCGCTGTATATATATTTTCTCAGCACCCTTCTAGCTTTTTTTTTCTTACTTTAAACTTGAACTAGAACAGAGATCCCGCTGTGACAAATGCACCTCTTGTTATCAGAGGACATAACTCCGACAAATCGAAAAGAAAATATCAGCATGTTCCTACGTATACAAATCGAAGTGCCATCCAACAGCGCATGCCATTATAACTAGCAGCTTTGTTGAAATCAAAACCAAAGTCAAGCTAAGTTTTTTTCCAATCCCCCTCTTTTTATACCCCAGAATTTATGTTAGCCTGTAAGAAAAACTTGGGCAAAGTTTTCGCAGCGATATCTGTCAAAATACTCCGCCAAGCGCTTCCCGGGAGTGAAGAGGCATCGGGTCGGCCGCGGGGTGGTGTGCAGTTTTCACGCGCTCGCCTTTTTTGTTTACTTTAATGGGTGGTCAATTTCTCCAAAGCAAAATTTCAAAATAAACACGAGCTCCCTACAAGACGACTTGGGTGGGCAGGTTTAATTGATGTGGATATTTTCTAAACAAACGGTACGGTTGGCTCGTTTCTGATTGGTTAACAGGGCTAGAGACCAAAGAGCAGTTAGCAATGACGTGAACGGAGACAGGCTCATAAAGTGTAGGCTAGATAAATCCTTTTCAGTTTCAAACCAAAAGGGAAACCCGGGATTGCTCGGCTGTGGAAATCACTGTTGCGTGTATTGGAAGGGCAGACTTCTCTCTTCTTCTCATCCTGAAAGTCAAACTCACCGAACATGCATCAACATTTAACAATCCTAAAAGAAAACAAAAGGCTGTAGAGAAAACAGCCCTAACCAAGTGCCCGGCAGCCCATTTAGGGGCAAGGAGTGAGTGACTATCTATCTAGAGTGAGCTCGACTGCCAAGCAAGACACATCTCACCTTAACCGCTCTACTTCCTCAGAAATTTATTTTCCCGTCGTTTTACGGACGTGGTGATGACTTTGCATTGTCTCTTTCAATCTGCATTGAACTAATTTTCTACAGACTTTCATAAAATTCACTGGACACCCTATTGCATCTCAGATCAGGATGGCATCACTGAGCGCTTTCTATTCGAGCTACGCGGCCGCCGCCCACCCTGGACAGTACCTTTTCGCTGCCTCGCCCGCAGCCCCGTATTTCTACAGCTTCAGGGATGGAGCGTTCTCGAGCCCCCTCCCAATGAGTGCAGTGCCCCCTCTCCAGCGCCGAGAGGCACCCCAGAAGCCCCCGTACTCCTACATTGCCCTCATCGCTATGGCCATTCGAAACTCAGCCGACAAGAAAGTGACTCTGAACGGCATCTATCAGTTCATTATGGATCGATTCCCTTATTACCATGACAACAAGCAAGGCTGGCAGAATTCAATCCGCCATAATCTCAGTCTCAATGATTGTTTCGTTAAGGTGGCACGAGAGAAAGGTAAACCGGGAAAGGGCAACTACTGGACACTCGCGCCCGATTGCGAAGATATGTTCGAGAACGGCAACTTTCGACGTCGAAAGCGACGCCCCAAGGCTCCAAATAATCAGATTAACACATCTAATGACGAAACCAAGCAGAGTGACAAGGATAACGAGGAGGAGAATGAACTCAGTAAAGAGTCTGGTGATGCGATCGATCGAAACGTTGACATCGTTAGTGATGGGGATGATAAATTTATAGAATCTGATACCGATTCGGTTGACGAAAGTGCTTCGAGAGCAAAGGAGAGTGACAACGAGAAGAAGCACAACGATGATGACGACGAATATGACAATAATGCGAACATGATCAAGAACGAACTTGTAGTCATTGATCGAAATTTAGTAAAATACGAGGACAACGATTCTCAAATTTCCTCTGATAACATGGTTAAGAGCTCGGTAGGAGCCAACAGTGATCGTCTTACAAACTTCTCTTCGAAACGCAATCACGATCTCGAAAAATACTGCAGAGCAGAAGTGAGAAAACCAGTGTTCTCGATTGACAATATTCTTGCTTCACGCATGACTTCGAACGTCGACTCGAAAGTAAAGAACGTAAGTGGTCTAAAGCGGTGCCGAGAAGACATCCTCGACTCGCACCAAGCTCGTAATCACATCGACGATGAACTTCTGATCGCGAAGAGTCGCCGCATGTCTTCCCCGTCACTCACAAAAGTTCAAGTAGGGCAATACTACGAGAGGGAAAGAATTGGGTCGCGAAAGTTATCTTACGGAATGGTGGATGATTGCTGTAGAAAAGTCGAGTCACCGCCGTCGCCCACGTCTCCACCATCGTCTAGTGCCCTCTGGCAGTCGACTATGCTCCAGAAGCTCGCTTCTCAGGCGACATCGCACTGCTACACGTGTGCGGCATCAACCGGTGTATCAACAGCCTTACCCGTCAACAACCAACATCATCATCCTGATCATCATCCCCGTGATCGTCTAGGCTCGTCTGACGATGTCGCTGCGGCCCATCCCGTCTATCCATCTCTCCTTCATTCTTCCTTCCCGTGGGCATTGAACTCGGGGGCGTTGTGTGGGTCGCATCAACTTCCGACGTCGTCGACCTTACCGTTGATGACGATACCATACGCAATCAAACCGTGGCCGATCGAGAACCCCCGATCAGCGAGGGAACGAGCTTATCGAGTTTGATTATTAGACTACACTCTTCTGAAATAATAACCATTAAATAATTATTTTTAAATAAATTCATATTGAAAGGGACCAAATACGAAGACTCCGGGGCCAAAATTATTTTATTCGCTATCAAGTTACAATATGGTCATCTCATCATGCTCTATGTAAATGTTTGAAAGTGATTTTCGTAGAAATGCATTTTAGAATGTATACTTTGATCTTGTTTGATGTTAAATTGTATGGAGAAATTTTATTCTGAATAATTTGTTTGTCTTATTAGCTTTCCAGTTAGGCATCCCTTATGCTCTGTAAAATAAACTGAACAACAATCTCGACAATCTGCTCCTAAACATTATGATTATGGTAAATATTAGAACAAACTCTGTCTTTTAGAATTCACTGAATATTTTGCAATATTTGTTTCTTTCTTTGATGTGAATAGCTATTGTACATTTATATCGTGTAAATATTGTATAAATGAAATTTGTAGCTACGAATATTTAATTCAACAAAATACCAAAGCCTTAAAAAAAGAATCAGTTTAGTATGTACATGTGCATTCTCTTTTTTTTTAAACTGTGTATAATTTGTCTCTCTTTTCTCAATCACGAGCGTGCCTAAAAGAATAATTACGTCCTTACCTTAGAAGCTGCTTTTTCATTATATGTATGATCTCTAGTTTACCACTGTCTCAATAGATCAATTTACACATTTTAATGAATATTCATGCAACATCCTTCAACTGCGGTGGGGGAGAATTTATTTAATTGGACATCATCCACAGTTGGCAGGTCAGCTGATGATGCACTTAGATAAAATTATGAAAGTACTTGATTCTTTTTGTAGAAATGCTGCGTTATTTGATAAAATTGTTTCAGGATGAACACTTAAATAAGAAAAAACATTCGATCGACTGTTGATGTCGAAGGTTTAAAAAGTAAATTTGTCTTTTTGGGGATGTTACCTCATGAAAAGACAAAAAAGTGTAGAAATTGTTTGATACACTCTATTTCATCTTGGATAGATTCTAAAAAAGGGGTTTATTGTTTCAGTCCAATAGAACTACCAGTCCTCAGTATCTTTTGATGTAAACTTTCCACCTGAGCAATTTAAAGTGAACAATAATCATTTGGAAGACTGTTATCGGTTGTGTTTGAAGAAATGAAATCAAATAAGCCCGTCTTTACATTGTTTTGCGAAGACGTTCAGAAATTTCGTTAACCATTGCTGAATAACGAAAATGAATAATGTTACCTCAACCTTCAGCATGTTAAGTGAAAGGACCAACATCACATTCTGACATAACCCATTATTAACTTGTTGCAATTCCTGTTGTATTGTTTTTATTTGCATTTATATGGAAACTATGACATGGTATCTTCAACATGTTCAAAGTGTGTTTCTACCTCTCTTCTGTCTATCAGAAAAATTTGTCGTTCTTGGAGACAGTTTACCATATTTTTTTTTTGCTCTGCTCAATTACTTTTTATGGTTTTTAATGAATTAGCCATGACGAATCACTGATCGAATCACAGATCCATTCTGATTTAATTTGATTAAGGAAAAAACGGGTAGACGTTAAAAAATATCGTATCTTTGATCATAGCCCCTATACCACAAATGCTTTGATAGTCCTGCGTATCACATGATTGTCTTCTCAGCTTTTGTTATAATCCAATTTATTTTCTTGCATCAGTTTGTATCTTCTTTTTTTTCTTTCGCTTTACCATACTACCTACAGAATTTCTATGCAATGTGTTATGTCTACTTGTGAGTTCACGATGTGGCAGGTTTTATTCTGGCGCCTTACTTCTTATATTTTGCAAAATGGCGATTTTTGTAGATGCATTTTCTGGCAGCTGAACGCTTATTGTATTATTCTAACATAGGTAATAATAAAGTGATCAACTGATCAATAGAAGAATATTAAAAATTATTCATGTTTTATGCTGTGCTTCATTTCATTCTCAGTAGATGCCGTTTGTATGAATATTATTTACTATCCGGCTGGAATTTGTTGCTATATGAATTGATCGATGAATGAATTGAATGAAGTAGAAAAAAGATGCAGAAATGAAGGAACTAGCCAACAAAATTAATGAGTGAATGGATAAATACATGAATGAAGGAATCAATCGATCAATCAATTGATTGAAAACGAATGAACATGATGAAAGAACGAATGAACAAATATTAATCAATTGATTTAAGAATGAATGAATGATTGAATGAATGAATGAATGAATGAATGAATGAATGAATGAATGAATGGATTGATGAAAGATGGACGGAGGAATGATTGATTGAATTAAAGAAAGAAAGAATGAATGAACGCATGAATGAATGGAGTAAAATAGAAAAACGAATTTGAAATAATGAATGGATGATCAAATTACTGAATTAACGAACTAATGCATGAAAGATTGATAGATGAATCGATATAAATTCTACTTTAACTTTACCGATCAAGTGAATGAGTAATGACTATATAAACTGAATCAGATTTATCAATAATGAAGGAATCGGTGAATGAATGAATGAATGAATGGATGGATAAATGAATGAATGCATGGATGAATGAATGAATGAATGAATGGATGTATATACCATATAAATAAAATGATTAATGAGGTAATGAATTTAAAAACATTAATTGGATTTATAAAGTAATAAACAAATAGACAAGTGAGAGAGTAATTGGCTGGATGGGTGGATGGATGGATAAATGAATAGATGAATGAATGTATAAATTAATTAATTAGTGAACAATCTAATGCAATGGTGAACAAACGAATCATGATGAATGGATGGAAAGATGAATGATCGAATTAAGGCAACATAGACAAGGCATGAATAAACAAATGTAATAATATACTATTGATTTAATTTTAGATGGATGGATAAGTTGCCAAATGATGATTCGAAAGATTGAGAATTATAACCGGGTGGTTGAAAATATTTTTTAAATAGAATGTATTTCTTCCACTTCTAAATTTAGTTGTATTCACCACATACCCCATATTTATTTGCAATAATTATGTTAACATGGCCCTATATTATAAGCAGCGGTAAGGGCAAGTGGGTATGTGGCTTGATTGAACCCCCCCCCCCCAAAAAAAAAAAAAAAAAAAAAGCTTAAAAGCGCACAAAAGTCCCTACTTTTCGACCCTAGAACGAAAAAGCACAAAACCATGGCTTTGATCCCCTCAACTTAAAACAAAGCCAGATTCTTAGACATTAAAAAGGGCGGTAGATCCAGACTTATTGTTTGATTGTAGGTGCTTTTCACCTCTATAGTTCATTTTGCACCTGCATGAAAGAGAGATTATTCAACAACTTCTCAATTACGTCTCACAAATGGATTGTTCCGTCAAATTTAGCAACATTCATGAAACGTATCTATTGACTCAGTGGTTGAACGATTCAATAACCGTGCTTAAAATCTGCTAGATCTAGTTATTACTTTGCCCCATAGAAAATCGGCAAAAGTTCAAACGGGATAATTTGACAAGTAATCTCTTTAACTTGAGTAACGCCGCTAGTTAACAAAACAACGACTACTTCTACTAACATTAGTTTGTTTCTGATATCATCATCAGGTTCTGTTGTGTGTTTCTCCCCCCCCCAGATTGTCCATCTTTTTTTCTTTTTTTTACTCTCTCTCTCTCTCTCTCTCTCTCTTTCTCTCTTTCTTGCATATCATGATCACCCGACTTCATTCGGGTCGCATAATTTTAATTCTCCATTGTAAATTTTGAATTCATTTTATTTCTCCTTACGTGATTCCTTTTTGTTTTATTTCCATCAAATGCTATTCCATAGTTTTATTTTGTTACAGGGGCGAAATTTGAATGTATATAGAATATGCCCATTCCTCATTTCCTTCTCTTTTTCGTTTCTTACTTTTCTCTTAATTCATAGTTTTAAGATACTATAGCCGTTCAGAAAATTGTTAAGCTCATATAATTGTGTCAATGTATATTTGAGAATGATACATTATTTTCCTCAACTATCATTAGCGTGATTATTGTCAAGCTCATAATATTCTATTTCTCTTTCTTTCCACGTTCAACTGCTTGTTTGGGATGATTGGTAGGATGAAAAGGGAGGGGGGGGGGCTTGTTTTGCATGTTGTTCGCAAGATGCATTAAAACGACAAACGCGACACGTTAACACCCAAACAAAGCCTGAAAATCAACGAATTGATAAACCAACCCGGAGAAAGATGATGATTTGAGGTTCTGACAGGCCACACACACCCATCCCAGTCCAGGGAAAAAGAAAAAAAGAAAAAGAAATAAAATAGCCAGATGATTTTCATGTTCAGCCTATTTTGATTCTCCTATAGTCGAGATTTTTGTTTGCAATTGTTTGTGTATACTGCAGGCGTACGTCTAAGCATCTCGCTGTATTCTTCAACTGCGATGTATATTTTCATTTTCTAATGGTAAGCGGGAAACGTCGTAATTTACGACGTCGCTTCTTCATCTAAAACATCATCATCATCCTATCTTGTTCCAGCGACGAAAAACACAGAGACCAAAAAAAATCGTTCAGTCTCCTCCCAGCTGTCTTACAGATACAACAGAATAATATCTCGTAGATCATTTTTAGTCTTAAATTTTCAGGATTTTATTTTCATTCATTTTAAAAGACATCATGCATGGTTTATATTCAAAAGATGGTTGTGATCTTGATTACACATGATCGATGTGATTAAAATGATTATTATTAACTATTTTTTTTAATACAGGATTGGAAATAGTATCATGTACAGTATCTCTTAATATTTGTATACGATGTTTTATGTTTCCACGAAGGGCATTTTTTGCAGGAGTTTCTACATTTTACTAAAAAATCAATAGCAAATGAAAAAAAGAATGATACAATAACAATGACATAAATGAGTACATTTTTGTGTGACAATCGAAAATATAAATAATGTTAAAGGCTGAAAAATACATAAAGGAAGCATGTAAAATAGTGAAGTGGGTAAAAATGCAGGGGCCAGCCATAATAAGCAGGTAACTGTTTGAAACAATAGCAGCCACCGAACAAAAATAATGCAGCTCTATATCAAAGGGCAGTTTTCAAGAATTTTGAGGTTTAAGAAAAAAAAATTATGAATACCATAAAAGAAAAATGTAGGATAAAAAAGAAAAGAAAAATTATGAAATGAGACACCAGTGCATTAATTTCATGAAAAGAGAATTTGAAATGAATAATCCACGGTCCCTGGCTGGAAGGAAATCGGGATTAAAGAGTGCGGGGAGTAAAAACAAAACGTCAAAGATAAAAAATGAAAACATACAGACAGGTACATGTGTAAATAGATAAATAAATAGACAGAAAATGATAAACTAAAAACAGATATATGGATGTACACGTCTGCATTGACAGATAAGGGGAAATAAATAGAAATGGGAGATATATACAAAGCGAGGATGGAACGGACAGGGGAGGGTTCGGGTATATAGGACAGGGAAACTAAGGATGGGCCAGTCATATTCGAACTATAGATGAAGAGCAAAGGACGGATAACGAAGGATGTGAATATTATGAAGAAAACGAAAGATACAGAACGAAATAAACACAATAAAGAATACCAGGGTTATTCAATAAAGCGTATAACAGAGAAAAGAAACATTATCTTCGATTGGCACATACAATAGAAATAACATTAAGTAGTGGCGGCGGAAGCCAATAAATTTAGGGGGTGTCCACCTTTGGGATGGACACATGTAAAAAATAGGACAAGCGACCCAAAAAATTTTGAGAAGCAAAAAAAAAAAAAAAAAAAAAAAAAAAAGGTCATCAACCTAAATTTTAGGGGGGACAACACACGTGTCAAGGGGGTCCACGTGAATTTAGGGGGGGACGCAGGAAAAAAAATTGACAAGCAAAAAAAAAAAAAAAAAAAAAAAAAAAGGTTATCAAAACAAAATTTAGGGGGGGACCGTCCCCCCCACCTAAAATTTAGGGGGGGACACGTCCCCCCCGCTTCCGCCGCCTATGACATTAAGTAGGCTATATCTGGAGAGATAACAGTAGACGAAACGGCTTATAAAAAAAGAAAGAGAAAGAAATAAAGAAAGAATTACTGAAAGAAGAAAAAAGAAAGAAAGAAAGATAAGACAGAGAGACTGACAGGCAGAAAGATAGAAGATAGATAGATAGATAGATAGAAAGATAGATAGGTAGATAGATAGATAGATAGACAGACAGACAGACAGACAGACAGACAGACAGACAGATAGATAGATAGATAGATAGATAGATATATAGATAGATAGATAGATAGATATATAGATATACAGATAGATAGACGTATTTATGTGCAGTAATTAACTGATTTATATCATGAGATCATTACCCTGAATATGCCATTATGGGCAAAAGAGATAACCAAATTTGTATTTACGGAGTCTTCGTCTAAATTTTGTTCTTTGTTTTTGACATTTTTGACCTGTTTTTTTTCAGTTCCTCTAATTAT
Source organism: Lytechinus variegatus (assembly GCF_018143015.1). NCBI lineage: Eukaryota > Metazoa > Echinodermata > Echinoidea > Temnopleuroida > Toxopneustidae > Lytechinus > Lytechinus variegatus. Next base: position 19,745,873 of record NC_054741.1, on the reverse strand, counting down.
TATTATTATTAGAAATAAATATATATATATATATACAGATGAGAATTTGGTAGATGGATGAATGAATGGATAGAAAGTAAGGTAGATGCGGATATCAGATAGTTGTTAGTTAGAGTGATACATAAGGTATAAGAAGGGGGTAGAAGCGGGGTAGAAGGCGTAGCCGTCCGATGTAGAAGGTTCCGGGCTTTGACTTTGTATTTACATCAGTCGTTGCGCCCTGTTGAATTTCCAGTAAATATTACTTCTGATTCAATCTTTCTGATTTTTTTGGCCATTTCTCCACGCCGGCTGTGCTAAGACAGACAGTCATGTGACTTTTCCTAGCCCATCTCTTTGTGTCCCTCGAGCCATCATCTAGAAACCAAACGACTTTTCTCTCATCATTCACAATGAAGACCACAAGGTCTATGAATAAATCTTTATGCTCTCCATCAACATTCAGCATCGAAATTAAAGCTTGATATTTCTTGTCATTCCTCCAACAACCGAGATTCTTTGTATATCCAACAAGACGGGACCTGTCAATTTGCCCATAAATAAAACAAGTTATATTTTGAGAATAAATCTCGTTTAGGGTTGTAATATTTTCATATCCTTTCCTGTATTCACTTTTGCTTGGGTGGTAACTCTGAATAGATTGGGCCATGCATTGCGGTGACTCGACAGTCGAACGACCCTCGTGTTTAGTTTTTCTTTCTTTTTCCCCCGTCCCCCTACCGATGCTAAATTAGGCCCACTATATGCACGTCATTCATTGAATAGCATGTTTAAGTTTATCCACACACACTAAAACATCAAACATCGCAAACAGGAACCTCAATTCAAGTCGTAACAGTTCGTGAAAACATCATTAGTTCTTTCGTTTTTTTTTCACGATCCACTGTACAAACTTCACACCAGCCCACCAAACTTTTGACACTTGGCACCTAGCATCCATTCATCTTTGTTTTTCTTTTCTCTTTCATCCGAGTTTTCCTCTTTTTTGAACCATCAATCGAATAAAATAAAAGAGGCATTGGTCTTCTTCGAGATGCAAGGTTAGTGGAGTCTAATAAAAGAACAGTACGCTTTATTTAAGCCGATTCGACATTGGGTCCTTTCAGTCGGCTACAAAGTCATCAACTCTATTCAACTCTTGTGTTGAAGAAATCAGCACACAATATAGATCCAAACAACAAAAGAACAAAGAAATTTATCAAGTACTTATCAAAAACTTATTTACAAGAGCATCCTAAAACGGAAAGTGAAAACAAAAAGTTCTTTCCCCTCGCAATTATAGGAAATTGCTCTCGATAACTACATAGATTTAATGCCCAGCTTTTGTGGGTTGGTTTTTAGCACTAGTCTTTAAAGTTTCCGGAATAACATGAGCTAAGGAGAATAATTCCCAATAATTGGCCGGGTTATTTTCTTACCTAGCTGAAATGAAAACAGTGAAAATGAAAATGTAAACACAAGGTTGAATACCATGGTTACACCTGAAATATTTGGAATCTCGGAAGCTTATCAAGAAAAGGGAGATGGAAATACATGTTATAGAGTCATGCTTACCTCTCTCTTCTGTGAGAACCATATATATACACAGACAATATAAGTCATCAATCTGATATTATTTTGTGTTTTCTTACGTAAAACAATATCCTAAATGATTAATGTAAATTTGTTTGTATATTGATTAAGTTTTGAATCTATTAAGTCCACCAAGTCTAATTCAGTTGGCTTTTTCTTAAAAGAACAATTCTAAAATGATTTAACAGTGGGAAAGAATATAATTCACATAAATATATATCCTCTATAAATGTGACAGATTGACAAATTACATTCAAACAAATTTATGAGTTCAATGGACCAATTTTTTTAATACAGAAAACTTTCGTCAGTTGGGGATGATTAATTAAATAAATTTTAAGCTCTTAATGGTTATTTGGGGCGAGCTTTCGTCCACTTCTGTGGACTTTCTCAAGCCAATTGATCAGCCACAAAGTTTGCTGCCTATGGTGGTCGGTATCTCATTATTTCCGTATTGACTTTTTAAAAGTTTGCTGCTATATCCTTCGCCGGCTACATCAATAATGTGCCTTGAGCATTTGAGTTTAATCATAATCATGATAATTATGTGGAATTCTACAATTCGCATTGGTACAACGGTTGAGATTAAAATAAAAAAAATATTATTTCAAAAGGTTATTTTTCCAAAATGTGGGCTCATAATCAAGTTAAATCAGCGATCAAGTCATTTGTCATATCTATTTTACATGAAGTTTGAAAAACTAAAAAAAATAAGATAATCATAACATGTTGTTTTCCAAATTACCAACAACATTTTAAGGTCTAGTGACATGCACGTAATGCTTTTTTCAGAGGGACATCCATTTCAATGGGTTTTTATGTTTCGCACAATTATGATATTTACTTTTTGAGAAATCAAACTGAATACAAGAGAAGTTCGCCCACCAGGTAGATTGCCAGAACGAATATTTATTCTTTTCGAAGACCACCCCGTTACTGAAGATTCTTTGGGTTTGGATAGCTTGGAAACCGCTAGAGGCATCGGGGATGACGAAAGATAATATCCGATAAATGGTGAAATATATATATATTAAAAAAAATAGACAATGAAAACAGATGAAATAATAAAAATCAAATAATATTCAGAGATAGTTTCTTTCTTCATCTGTGTGTCAATACGATCTTAAGTGTATCGAATTATCTCTGTCTCTGAATATAGAGAGATCTGCCAATCTTTGTAAACTAAAAAAAAATATAAATTCATTTTGACTTTCTTTTTTTTTGTTTTGTAATAATATTTATTAATCATTCAGTTAAAAATCAAAGTGATGGTACATTGAAAAATATTACAATTCAATATTAAAAAAACACTGTTCACAAAAGACAATTAGTTATCTATAATACAAATAATCGTACAAAATGTCATGGTATTAAAAACCTATTCATATACAATTCAGTAACAAAAATTAACCATTTATAACCAATATAAATTCACAAAATCATACAATAGTTATGCAGAAAATTGATTGCTCAACATTGATTAAACTGAATGAAATTTACAATAAAAAAAACGGAAAAGGTTCATTCTTAACAATGCAAATCGGAAATTCGCTCCAGAACGAGTGATCCATAATGTCACTTCCAAACCAAAGGAGTGAATATTATACTCGAATGTCTTTATTTATTTATTTATTTTTCACTATAAACTGGAGTGGTAAATTGGTACAGAAGTTTGTTATTGTCTATTTAAAGTAGAGTCTCTTGCCTATTCACAAATATATGAATTATTTGTAATATTAACAGATTATTAACCTTTTTTGTTATTTTTTTTTAAATGCTTTCCATATATATCATGATTTTTTAGCGGGTATACGTCCGCCGTTGCGCCAGATTGGTTTTGATAAAGCAGAAAAACGAGAGAAACATCACGCGGTTCAATATAGCAGCAGTGCTGACTTTGAAAACTACTCTAACTCGCACAAGATGTTCAGTGATACATGGTTACTCTTTATGTCCACTTTTTATGAACTAGACCAATAAACTTACAGAGATATGATGGTTATTCAACAAAAAAAAACCAACATGGCCAAAGTTCATTGACCTTCATCATGTGACTTGAACTCGCACAGGATGTTCAGTGATACTTGATTACTCTTATGTCCAAGATTCATGAATCAGATCCATAAACTTTCAAAGTTATGATGGTAATTCAACAGTAACACCCAATTCGGCCAAAGTTCATTGACCTTTGACCTTGGTCATGTGACCTGAAATGCGCACAGGATGTTCAGTGATACTTGATTACTCTAATGTCCAAGTTTAACGAACTAGACCAATAAACTTTCAAAGTTATGATGGTAATTCAACAGATACCCCAATGCGGCCAAAGTTCATTGACCCTAAATGACCTTGACCTTAATCATGAGACCTGAAACTTGCACAAAATGTTAAGTGATGCTTGATTACTATTATGTCCATGTTTCATGAATCAGATCCATAAACTTTCAAAGTTATAATGAGAATTCAACAGATACCCCCAATTCGGCCAAAGTTCATTGACCCTAAATGACCTTTAACCTTGATCATGTGACATAAAACTCACGCAGGATGTTCAGTGATAATTGATTAACCTTATGTCCAGGTTTCATGAACTAGGTCCATATATTTTCTAAGTTATGATGACATTTCAAAAACTTAACCTCAGGTTAAGATTTCGATGTTGATTCCTCCAACATAGTCTAAGTTCATTGACCCTAAATGACCTTTGACCTTGGTCATGTGACATGAATCTCTAATAGGATGTTCAGTAATACTTGATTAACCTTATGGCCAGGTTTCATGAACTAGGGCCATATACTTTCTAAGGTATGATGTCATTTCAAAAACTTAACCTCAGGTTAAGATTTGATGTTGACGCCGCCGCCGTCGGAAAAGCGGCGCCTATAGTCTCACTCTGCTATGCAGGTGAGACAAAAACGGCAATTCGTTAAGTTGAATTTAGTGAGATAACAATATCTGTATGATTTCAGACACTTTAAACCGATTTTCTGTAGATTCTTATAGCTTTCCGTGAATTAAGATGATTTCCAATAATGACAATTCAATGACAAATCTGTCTTTCTTTATGATTTCCCATCTGTTGATATTTTATTGTTCGAAATATACATGAAATAAAATACTCCGAATTAACTGGCTATCAACATTATTTTTATTATTTGTTTTACTTGAAATAATACATTTTATATTATACAATATGAAAGGCACAGACCTTTTAGTGCTTCCTTTTCTTTTTAAAGGAAACAAATATTCTTAAAATAAAATTTTAGGTACATCTCAAGATGATTTAGAGCTTTGTAATAAATTTATAATCATGATTATGTAACATGTAGTTTTAAATTACACATGAATAAAATTGCATGTTTTTGTAAATTTGATAGGAATATAAATGATTCCTGTATGAGCCTTTCAAAATAAACGAAGGAAGATCCTTTACTCTGTATGCAATCGACACATATCTGTATAATATAGCTAATTGATTCTAATTTGTGTAAATTTCTTAAGATTTTGTTCGATCAAAGAGGTGGGAAGCATGTCGAGCTTCGGGTTATATACCCATCATTTTGTTTTGCTCTAGAAGATAATTTCAAGATCAAATGTTTGGAGAGTGGATCCACCACGATGACTATTGAATATCAAGGTGTCACTATAATTAAAGTTTGCGTTGCACTTCTTGTTTCGTCATGAAAAACAGAACGCTTTTGCAACAAAACTTTTCATTCCTTTGTAGACCTGCGTTCGGCATCTTTGAGGAATTTCTGTTTCTCGATCTTTGTCGGTGGGATGAGCTGTGTTATATCTTTTCAAACGAGGAGAGGAAAAACTTGAATGAAGAAGCATGCTTGGTTAGAAAATTAGCAAACAAACAGTAAATTGCTTCTCACAAACATCCAAATAGGATCTCCAGTCTTGAGTATTCAACAAAGAACTAAAGTAGAGGAAAATCTCAAAAACAAATCCCTATTCCAAGTGTAACGCGTCAGTATACATTTGTCTACGACACGAACTCGTTTCGCTAAGCTTCCTTAAAAAAAGTAGCAAAATGTTTCCATTTATAATGTTGACTAGAAAAATTAGGAAAGTTTTACAGAAATTAGTGTGTCGTTAACTTTTAACATGTATAACATGATATGATATAATTATATTTGATTTAAATAAAACTAAAAAGTCTGTTCATGGATTCAAAATTTGGATCGGATGTTTTCAACTTTTTCTGGCGCTATGTTGAACCTTCGACGTAACATTAAGTAAAAAAAATGCGTCATTTTTTAATCTAAATTCATTCATGATTAGAGTTTATTTAAATATAACATTTTAAACAGGTTCAATCATTATATGTTTCTTCAAATCATAACTGTTGAACAGAAACTAATATAATGAATACAATATTAAAATTTTGAAGCATATTTTTCTCTCTCTTTAAGAAAAAAAATACCTTTAGGGCATTTGCGTAGGCCTAATGAACTTCTATTGAACAAAGGGAATCTAATCAAGATATCAAACTGTTAACTTATAGAGTATATTGTTTGTCATTGCGACAAAAACCCTGTACTAGTCATTTCTACTGTAAGTGTGAACGAGACTTGGAGAAGTTTTGAGGAGTAAAAATGAGGTCTTGTTTCTCATCAGTTACCACACACGCACTGCTGGTGTTTAGAAGAATAAAGCATAGACAGGGAGTTGTGAAGCAATGTTTTGTACACGCTGTGGGCTATTTGAACTACGACTTCTGTCTGCGGGCCAACAGCAGGCCAATCTAACTCGACTATACTTCTTTTTATAACTCTTATTTCCTATCAAAGCTACCGACCTATTTACCTATATAGCTGCTCCTCTTTCCATTAATTGCTGTCGGCTTTTTTATCATGCAGGTATAGCCCCGAGTATGGTATAAATTAAAATCAACCTTTTAATGATATTGGGTATATGTGTTGTTATTTAGTGGTTGAATTTTTAGTTAAGAGATTCATTTGATAATTATCATGTAAAAATATATTTTCTACATAAATTGATTTAATCTCTTTGATATTTTATTTAACTAATTCGTTCAATCATTTATCCATCCATCCATTCATTAGTTCATTCACTAATCATGCATCATGCATCCCTTTAACTCAATCATTCAATTGTCTTATTGTTTCACATAGTCTATTTTGCTCAGCCTCTCCAAGTTTGTACGGCTTTGCGATTGAGAGTTCCCAAATTATAAATCGACCACGTGATTAGCTCTGCATCTAATTTTAGTTCGAAAAGTTTTCAAAGTTATGTGCTAAAAAAGGTTTACTGAGTAAAAATTAAGTACACTCACTTTAAGAATTAGACGTTCGATTAATCATATTTTTGGGGGGATGAATTTAATGAATTAAGGCAACTTTCAAAATTTGAAAATCCTGATAAATCCTCTACCGTAATATTATAATCAAAGCATTCATTATTTTCATTTTATTTAAAGGACAAATCCACCCCAACAAAAACTTGATTTGAATAAAAAGAGAAAAATTCAAAAAGCATAACACTGAAAATTCCATCAAAATCCGATGTGAAATAAGAAAGTTATGGCATTTTAAAGTTTCGCTTCATTTCACAAAACAGTTATATGTACATCTCGGTCGGTATGCAAATTTGGAACTAATGACATCACTCACTCAGTATTTCTTTTGTATTTTATTTTATGAAATATGAAATGTTTTTATTTTCTCGTCATTGTCATGTGAAATGAAGTTCATTCCTCCTTGAACATGTGGAATTCCATTATTTAACATTTTGTGCTTCAGGCAAGGAGATCTATCGTCAAATTCGACTCTCTCATTTGGATGTAACTGGCTCGTTCATATAACTATTTTTTTTTTAAAGGCGAAACTTTGAAATGTCATAACTTTCTTATTTTACATCTGATTTTGATGAAATTTTCAGCATTGTGCTTGTCTGATTTTTCTCTATTGATTAAAATCAACATTTTTTTATGTGAACTTGACCTTTGAGACGATTTAGCTGTTGATGCAAATGTGTACATGATTATTTGTTACATGTTTTGTTTCATAATTTACAGGTGTGAAAATCACATTAATGACAGCGACATCATATATTTCTGTTTTAAGAGAGAAATTCCTTTTCAGGTACACGTTAGATTAGATAATAGGAAATGTCATGAGACAAGCGTTCTTGTGCTTTTATCATTATTTTCAATCTGATATGTTTGTCTTGTATCTTTACAGATACTTGTCACTTTCCCGTCCCTTCCTCAGACGTCAGTTACAGACCCATCGACGACAAATATTTCGACTTTTAATGGGTGGTCTGTCTCAAATCCTTCTCTGAAAACCACCAAAATCACTTCACCTTAATCAACTACAAAGAATTTATAAGGAGTGGAAGCGAGTTAACCATTGTAGCGCGCGCGAAAACAACCTTTTACACCGTTAACTAAATTGAGAAAACAAACGATGATATTGAGGAACTCGAAACAAACACATCAAGTACACTCACCGTACTACAAGTGCATCTTTGGATGATGTTTTGCACGAAAATTTACACTTACACGGTTCTATCTTTGCATTTTATTCGGTGCAGGAATGTCTAGTGTATCTTTACATGACAAAGGAAAACATCTCTTAATTGTCAAACAAGAATACTGTCTTTTTTTCTTTCCGCACAGTCATGGTGTTACTTAAACTGTTCCTTGACTACATTAATACACTGAAATAGAAACAGGATCATTATGAATGTAATAGTCACTGATTTAATTTATGGTGTTTCCTTATAAAATATTTCTCTCTCTCTCGGTCGCTTCTTAGTTTCTTCTTCCCTGTCACCCACCGAGCTCACTTTGTTTATTTATCTACAAGATTATGTTAATTACTTTCCGATCATATTTTTTAAAACTTTGAATAAGATACATCGATTTTTTAAAGTGAAAATATAATGATGATAATCAGATCTGTACTAGCTAACCAGTGCTAGAAATAGTTTGCGCCCAAAGATTGTGTACTATTTTATTATTATTGTGAAGCGTCCTTGCTTGGAACTTTATTATATTCATTTATATATTCATATATATTTTATGGAATTTCCAAGTTTTCACTTCTTTTCTGAGGGACCTCAAAATACATGGATATATTTAAATAGTTCTTCAATATAGATATAACAGATTTTGACATTTGATATGATAATGACCTCAAGTATCATTTTTTATGCATTATGATACCAAAATCTTTCAAACTCTTTGAGTCTTCACCTTCCAACTTTTTATTTGGAATCATTATTTTTTACTCTATCATGATCATGATGGTTACCGGATGTTTTCATTTATTTATTTAATCACGGCATACCCACTTCAGCCTACTGGCTGTTCTTCTGTGAGTCCGTGCAAAGGTAAAAATCATATGAAACAACATATATAAACAAATTATTTGATGATAAACAAAAATAGAGAAAATGCATAAAAAATAACATAACAATAAAAAACAACAATAACAATGAAGATTCAGTTACAATATGAATAGCACAAAAATAAGGCAAATGACTTATAAAAACAAAGAAGTACGATAAACGAATTTTGCAGTGAAAATAAATCACATAGAAGTGAAGTAATAACGAAATTATATATATGAAAAAAATAATAATAATAATAACCGGGGTTACGAACCTACGGAAACCTCCCCCCCCCCCCCGAGATCCAGGATACTTAAAAAGAAAAGGGAAGTGTAGGTGATCTGAAATGTGCAATTATTCTTTTCTTAAATATATTCATGTTATCTATATTTTTTATATTTTCTGGAAGTGAGTTCCACAGTTTTGATCCCCTAAAGGTAAGGCTCCTTAATTTATAATTTGTATGACTTTTGGGAATTGACAAATTGTGAGAAGAATATCTGGTTCCATATGGTGGAATATATCTTTCAAACATACACAACAAAGAATTTGGGGCATCATTATAATAAATTGTGTGCATCATTGTTAATTCTCTCTTACTTCTTCTGACTGCAAGATTGTCTAGTTTTAAAATGGATAACAATTGATCTGAAGGAAATCTTGGTTCTTTCCTAAGTACTGTTCTAAGAGCTTTGTTTTGTAATATCTGTAATTTCCGTAAGTTCGTAACTCCTGTGTTAGAGTAAATTATGTCGCAGTAATCAAAGTGGCATTGAATCATCGATTTAAAGAATATTTCTGCTTGATGTTGTGTAATTATTGGACGAATTCGCTTCAGTAAGAATAATTTATACATAACCTTTCTTCTTACTTCGTTAACATGCAAATTCCAACTTTGTTGCTATGTGGACTGAGATTATGTAAACATTATTCTAAAAGAGGTTTCCTCTCACAAGATTTGTTTAAAATTGACAATTCTTTGTCAGAAAAACTCAGAATGTCTATTTATCTCAGCTTACTTTTTATTTACACTCCAAGAACATACATCATGTCCACTTTTGTCTTCTTTATACCGTTTTGTTTAACATCAAACATGGTAAAAACATGTGAGGATATATAAATCCCGGGCTTTGCATACAACCCTCAACAACCATTAGTGAGAACCAACAGTCCACTTTCTTCTTATAATTAACAGAGCACTTTCCTCCATCGACTCATTATCATCAATTGCCCCAAAACGCATTCCTCGATATTTTTCCGATGATCGCGTGAAAGGGATTCGTTGCGAGATCGCAGCGCTAATGTGTGTGCGATGAAGTAGCGGATACAAACAATGGGTATGGCGCCCGAAACAACCCGCCAGTCAAAAGCTATAGTTTGACCGTGATCAGAAGAAAGGCTCGATGACCGGTATGTAAGAACAATCTTTAATGGAAAATCGTAACCTTCCTCAAAATCTCGTTACTCCAAATCTCTTAGGCTAACAATCAGTTGTTTGAACTGCATACAGCGTTTCACTAATGAAACAACTAGTGCTACACACAAACTAGGAAACACTTCAACACTATTTCGTCTTAGTCAATTGTCAGCAATTGTACTCGAAAGAATGCACGACGTGTGTAGGCATAAGGGGTGCCGGATTTTTGGCACTTTCTCCTTCTAAAGCGATAACAATTACGTCAATAGTTACGTTGTTATTTTGTTTGTCGTGTTCATGTCAGCTCTGGATCCTTTATTCGAATATAAGTGGATTCTTCGAGATTGAAATTTTTGTTGACAGGAGTAAGCCATCCAGTTCTGCCTTATTAATTTCTCCAACTTTACTGAAATATTTGTTTATCTTAAGGGGGTAAGCAGTGACGAAGCAGTGACGAAGCAGTGATTGATAAATTCAATTCAGAGCAAAAGAAGAGATAAATAAGGGAGGGGGAGGGTCTTTTCTTCATAGGTAATGGGCCCAATAATATATGACGACCAATCTTGATCACGTGACTACCTAAACAATTTCAACAATAACACATTTTGCTTGACCAATCCCTCCACGCAGCTTAACTATTTTGACACTCGGCTGACTATAATAAATAAATTATGGCCTTAGAGTGTCCAGTCATGTTCATGATATAAAAGATTAAGATTATTTCCAATCAAATTAAATATTAAAAAAAATAAAATTAAACACCTTCAGTCAAATTCAAGTGGTAAAAATAAATGATTTCGTGGAATAATAATGATGAAAAGGGTTTAATTGGCAAACAAAACAAGAGAAGAAAGAAGATGAAATTCAATGAGTAAAGCACAAACGCAGAGTTGCAAAAAGAAATGACAACCCGGCTAAATTTACAACATATAATGGTCGTATATTCACCCATGACCAGATCAAGAAACGTACTGTATTCGAAAGGAAATCCTGTCAATCAACCGGTAACTAGCCCTCCTACTGAAAACTGACCCATCATCTGACAGAGCAAGCCATGAGAAGGTATATAAGATAATGGGGCCCCATAGATCAAGTATGTTTAAAGTCCGGCTCCCACAGATGGGTTCGTAAACAAGCAAAGAGACAACGTTTAAACACTCATCTCATTGTTTAGAGCATCTTCCGAGACACGCCGAGGCATCATCCATATACCTACCGTGATCGAGACCCCAGTCACACAAACAATTTTAAACTGTCCGAACAATCGGTTTGGTGATCTGGGCCCCGTGTTACAAAGTGTTGCGATTTAATCCAATCAACCACAACTATGGAAAGCCAGCAACGTCAACATTTAAAATGCATGTTTTTTCAAAACATTTTCTAGATAATTAGGATGTATATTCATGAATTTACTGTTTTCTTGAATATTAACTGTGCTTCTCTTTGTTTACAAAGGACATTGTGCAAATTTCTTGTAGAATAAATTATGACATCGATGGATTTCCATATAGTTGAGATTGATTGGATCGATCGTAACTCTTTGTATAACGGGGCCCTCATCAACATGACCAAGGGATAAAAGTCGAGTGGAAGCGTCGTGGTGTAGCGGCTCGGAGTCTCGCCTTACAGTCGGAGGGTTGCGTGTTCGAACCCCACCGCGACCTAGCGCCCTTTGGCAAGGCGTCAATCAACACTTTGCCACTCTCCACCCAGGTGTTAAATGGGTACCAGATAGGATGCGAAAGCCAATATAGTATGCCCAGCAACTGAGTCTGAGAACTCATGTCGGAATGCTCCCCAGGGAGTGGAGAAGGTGCAAACATTGTTTGCGGGCATGCCAGGATCAGATGACCGGGGTAATCCTAATTACAACGTAAAGTGTTTAGAAACAAAGTGTAATTATTCAGTGACCATGCATCCGATACAAAAAAACCGTCTAACGAAAAAAGTCTGTAATAGGTCTTTGTGGCGCCGTGTCGATACTTCGTTTGACAAGGGTTACGATAACAAAGGCGACATTTTTTTTCATTATTTTTTTTGAAGGTCCAGATCAGCAATCGGACATAATTCTAAAGGTAAAGATGTTGTTATTGTTTAAGATGAATGGCGTGAGATGAATTTCGTCGAAAGGAAATTCATTCACATTCTATTTAGTTCTTATTATTGTTTAAAGAAAGCATAAAGGTAAACTATTAATCCATTAAAATACAGATAACCTTCCAGCCTAAAAAAAGAATAAAATAGATAAAGGAAATATAATGTTTTCTATGAAAAATATTCTCAATAGAATAAGATAGTATTTTTTCTCTAACAGTAGGGGAAGGCGGGGTAAGTTGAGCATAGGGGCAAGTTGAGCCACCAGCCCCAGGCCAATAATGAATGAGTCAGACATTGTGGTGGTGTCATGTATTGATGACCCTTAGCATAACCCCTAACCCCACCACATTGTCTCCAACTTTGAAACAAAAAGTAGTTTTTTAGAGGGAAAAATATGAATTTCAGCCAAAAAAGTAAAAAAGAGTGTGAAATAGATAAGTGCTTTATAAACACACACGTCTTTAAATATAATAAAGACATGATAACAACATTATTAGTCCAGGTATGGATCTTCATTCTTGTCATAGTCTTTTATATGATGGATGCATAATAAATGTGTGGATACAAAATTATCGCAATAAGTTCGGACTGGGGTAAGTTGAGCCAAACAGCATGGGGCAAGTTGAGCCATGGTAATTCCTATGGTAATGTATCTTAAAAAACAAACAAACCATAAAAATTGATTGAAATGCAGGCTGAAAGGAGTAAATTTACATGACTGTTCTTTTCCTTTTACAGGATGTTAGTATTTATAGAGAATTAGCAAGTGAAAAGACTTTAAACAAAAAATTGACATGCTGGTTCTCCCCCCATACGTTTTGTACATAGTTTTTGTGGCTCAACTTACCCCAGAAAGTGGCTCAAACTTACCCCATATATGGGGCAAGTTGAGCCATTTGACATCGTTTTTTTCAAAGGTCACGATGACTTTCAGTGTGGGGATAGAAAGTTATATATAGGTGGAAAATATTTCAGAAGAATGAAATTTTAAGGCAAGGTACTTATTTCGACAAGATTATTAATCATATCAATTCTAACATACAAAAAGCAAAAACTGTCACAACTTACCCCGCCTTCCCCTACAGTTTAGTGGGAAATGGCCTGAGTGGGCACAAATCAGTCACAATTGGAGTCAGTATGGAATCGATTTGAGGATATGACCGGAGTGTGGGTGTGTATGTGTGTGTGTGTGTGGGGGGGTGTTGACGAAGATGTACGTCTTTCACTTTCTTTAACATCCAAACCGGATACCACTTTATTATACAAAGATTGTGTGTGGTCCTCCACCTACTGATACTGTTACCATGGTAACGCTGAATCTTCCCATATCCATGGTATCTGAGAAATCCTCAAGACAAATGGGAAGATTGTTTCAAATCAAATCAAGACTAACACAAGTTACTCAGGTTACTAGGAAGTAAAGTAACGAAAGCTTCGTCCTAAACTCGATGTTCATGTTTATGTACATAATTTATGCTTCATTATTTTGAATAAATCATCTTTGAATAACAAAAGAGAAACATTTAGAAGAGATTGATGAAAAGGTCCCAGCATCAAAAATATTTCTTAGGATATAATGACAAATGTATATTTTCTTTCTAAAAAGAAATGTGTAGATTAGGCCTGTGTAAGATTTCCGTTAGAATATACTCCCAATCCTTACACAATCAAAGCAACATAGAGAAACGAAATAATATTGACGATTAATTACGAAACGGAAATTGAAATAGATATGACACTAAGATTAAAGCGATCATACTAATTCTCTCTTTCTAATTTTTGGTTAGATATCTGTACAATAATCAATCTCAAGAAACTGATCATGTTTACAGATTTTTTGTTTTCAAATCATATCTTATTTCTTTCTCATTAAATATAACATGTGAAAATAATGAATTACATAAAATCATTAACATAATTAAATCAGAATTCATACGAAAACATTTGAATTGATTATTCCAAAAGTGAACTTTTGAGAGGCACAATTAATATTTGTAATGTAAAAGATGCCGTTAAAAGAGAAGTGTGCCCCCCCTCACCCTTGAAAGTGAATACCTTTTTTTTGCTTGTCCAAATTTTTCGTGGAAGAAAAGCCCTTTTTTTACTTTTCAATTTTTTTCATTGGGAAAATGTGTCCCCCCCCCCCTTCGGAAAATCCCGGATCAAATTTTCATTCGTCTTGTTGAAGGAACCAAGTCTGGTGGGTGTTTTATAAAGCAGTTCGTAAGTTACGAAGGACTGGTCATCCTTAAAGTTAAATCAACACCTGTGAGAATTCGCAGTATATCATTTGAAAAAAAAAATCACCATTGGTTCGTAAAGTCGCTTGTAACTTACGAACAGCTTTATGAAACGACCCGAGCTGGTCAAACCTAAACTCTAGTGTAACTAAAGTTAAATCAGCGTCACGACCAAAGTAAATACTTTTCCGATCAGTAATCACTTTGAGAGTAAGTTGAGTCGATCACATCCACGTATCAGACGAGACACAGATATATCTAAACCCGACTTACATATTATGATTGATGGAAATAGACATTAAAAAAATAAAAAAGCGCATCGTTTAAGCCTGTCACTCTAACAACAAGTTATTAACAACTTTTTCAACAACTTGTTTAAAGAGTTCAACAGTTGTCTAAAAGGTTTTAACAGTTGTTTAAAAAGCTTAAACAGTAGTTGTTAAAGTGAGAGGCTTAAACAACGTGCTTAAAATTTTAGACAGCGTTTTTTAAGTGTAAATATATCTCCAGAAAAAAGGTAATGGATATAAAAGGTTCATCTTCCTGGCTAACTGAAATAGGGCATAATTCATAGAGAGTGCATGCACGAACAGCTCTAGCAATCTTGAACGAACGATTTCAAATATGATTGCCTGAAATAAACCTTGTATTCCAAGACTTATCGCAACAGCCGTGTAATATACCATGTGAGATAACATCACATGGTTTATATTGTATTCTCATCTCTGTCACCGCCTCATGTTTTGCAATAAGACAAACATCGTTTATAGTATAAATACAAACACGCAAAAAATAATATCCCGGTACAAGACTTCCCCTACCGAAGCAAAAAATGACTCTTGACTCTTGTTGGCTCGATTGCACCCCATTTAGGGAACTGCCGGGTGCAATGAACACGGAGAGAGTCGAGAAAAGCAGGCGACTTCTACAACTCGTGGCGTCATTTTTTGCTCCCCACGCAGGACAGTCCGCCGTGTTGCTCGATGATGTACACGCAGTACGCGTTGGATTTCGACGATGTTTGTTTGAATACGTCAGGGCGCAGACTCTGGTGATGAAAGTCGGGGGGTGAAAATGGACGACTGCTGTTTCCCTGAATTCGATGGTTCCCAAGAAATAAAAAAAATCTAACCAGACATTTATCATCTAGTATTTGGATTACAGAGTCATTAATTTTGCAGAAGAGGAACCAGCAAAATTAAATCGATAGGAGACGATACGAAAAGGGTTCATGATGAACCCACAATTTTTGGCTGTAACTATAAATTTTATTTATTTCGATATTCATGAATTTATATTTCTCTTTTTTATTACAAAATCCCATTATTCTTATAAGTATGTTTAAACAATAACAGCAACGCAGGTTTTAGTTGTTAACTCGGCTAACATAATTCCCATGCACTCTAAAACAATCTACTAAAATTCAAACAAATACTTAAACAGAGGGGCACTTAATCAAAAGCAAAAGTTTGTTGTAAATATTGTCATTTAATCTAAGAATCTACTCACTTTGACAAGAATCTTCAATATTAGTTGAAAATAGAGATCATATCAGGCGCCCCTATACATACGATGTAAGGTATCCATAAAAAATAATAATTCTCGCTTGTTATTTTTTTAGATTGGTAACAACAATTTAATTTTTGATTATATTAATACATGAAATTTGGAATGCATGTAAACAGAGATTCTCAATAACAATTGCCAACACACGCAACGATAATAAGTTGTCTCACAAACACTTTCCAAATCTTCGAGCCTGTCAAAAACTGAACCATCAAAGAAAAATAGTTATGTATCTTAATCACGCAGATTTAATTATAATTCCTTTATTTCTTCTTCTTTTAATTGTCGTCTCCTTATTTCTCTTAAATGCCATGCAACAAAGCGAAACGTTATACCGTCTATACAACTTATATAATTTACAAAGGTGCAGGCGGAGCTGTGGAAGAATGAAAGCCAAACAATTATCAAATAATCAAATACGAATACTGGAAAATTGTATCAAATGTGAACGAAAGTACTATTTTGTTATTGTTGTAGTATTCTTTTAGAACACAGTCATCAATTATTCTATTCTTGATATTTAGCGGCAAAGACTAAAAAGATGTGTTTCAAATAATGGACAAAAATCATTTCAAAGTTGTTTCATGTGGAGTGTTTCATAAACATTAATGTTGTCATGTGACACGTTGTCAGATTTCTTCGATTATGACTGGCCGGGAGGCACAAGTGTCTGACAATTACTATGGTAACTGTCAGATAAAACATTCAACAACTCCTTTCGTGCTCTACGGGATATTCTTAAGGTCTCTAATAGAAAATAAACAGGAATCTGACTGTCTTTTCGCAACAACTTAACAACCATTTCAAACATGTCAAATCCGGCGAGGAAAAAAAAGAACAACAAAGTTTAGCAAGTAGGATCTAAACATTCTTGCTAAAAACACAGCGAATAGTGTAACCTTTTTCACATAAGTGTTTGAGTGCTATCAATGCCTAACAAAAAGAAAACAATTGCTCAGTCCCACCATATTGAGATTCGAGTGGCTTTCAGTGCGTGCATACCTTAACAGGAGTAAATAGAAAGGTAAACAGACGATAGGTAGGAGACGGGGCACTTCTTCAATTTTGTCCATCAACCAACGCGGGAAAACTGTCACTTGAAGTCCAATTTGTCAGAATGTTTGAAAGTCGATGAAAATGTTTCGCGTTTTATTGTCAGTTTCACCTCACATCAGTGCCATCTTGATGTCCGGTCGTGACGTCAAAACTTTCCCTTTCCACATCGGAATAAGTCATGACGTTTTTATTTAATTTAAAGTAAAAATAGAGGATAATTCGTTTCAGAGTTTTGTTAGTTAATGTGTAAATCTTGAAAAGGGAATCTTACCTGCTTACTCATACATGTTGTTATGGTTGGTTTTAAACGGCGCTCTCATTAAAAAAAGATAAAATATTCGCCAAACAAAATAATTTTATCATATCACTATATTGTTTATTTTTATCATTTTCAGTAGATAAGGCCTTATAATTTAGGAGAAAATTGAGATATATAAAGTCATTGACTTAATAGAAAATTTCGCAGCGCATGCAAGCCAGAGCAGGATTTAAATGGTGCCATAGATATACCTTCATTACATCATTCCTAATTATGATTTGAAATCGAATAAAAGCATGAACGAAGTTGTATTGCTTCAAGATCAAATAACTAGATTAGAACGTATTACCGGAGATATGGAAAGGTTCATGGACATTTTTTTGTAATAACTGCCCCCATAAACCTTTCACCAGGTGATTTAGGCCAGCATTGGCTCGATCAAAAACGTAGGGAAAGTCTGGTTGCATTGTAATCAAGGACAGATGGAAATCCATTCAATTTGCAAATTTTGTGTTCATTATACGAAGAAAACAAAATATGTCAGAATAATTATAAGTTGTTCGGATCATCTTTTACTCCGCTGTTTTTTATCTCCAATTCGTCTAATGCCAATTCGTCCAATTGCCAACTCGTCTACAATCATTTGGTCAACCATCGGTACGTCCACTATCAGCTGTATTACTATATAGTATCAAATACACACAAAATAACAGTACAAGAGAATGAAAACAGACAATTATTTTTTTTCCCCTTCGGTTTTATTTGATAGAAATGCTATCAATTTCGTCAGACATGACGATTCAAGAGAAGTAGAGATATAAAAGTAATTCATTACAAAATCCAGAAATATACAGAATAATGCTATTTACGCAAGGTGGTGAGGAAGCTAAAATGACTCAAAATGTCAACAGTAATACATCAAACAGAGAAAAGGATATACCCGCCAAGCTTTAGCCAAACCACACCCCTCCCCAATACATCATCCCCCAATCTGGGAACATTACACCCACTGCTTCCATCCCAAAACCGCACCTATAACCCCACCCGTTCCGAACCCCAAGACCTACGCCCTTTGCTAACCTCATCGGGGGGATAAGCCTGAGTAGGGCGGATAAGCGACAACTGTCACGATAGCGAGATGAAAAATATGAAGATGGAGACCACACAGCGAGGAGGATTTCCGCAAGATTGCCTGGCCCCCGATTGATTTTTCCCCTCTGCTCTTTTCGCCTATTTTTTTCCGTGACAAATTGCCTCAAATCTGGTCCACTCCTGCTCCCGTTCTCCACGCTCTTGCCATCGCGATGATGGGACATGACAGGCTAGTGACAACATCAGATAAGAGGAGGAGGGGAAAGGGATTGTGGACAGATTTGTCAGGGGGAGGGGGTTAGTGAAAGGGTGTGATATGGAGGGAGGGGGGGGGGGGGCTAACATGGGAGAAGGGTTATAGGGGGTGAAGGGTGTTAAAAAAGTGTAATAGGAATAGGCAGAGTTGTCAAATATCTGGTGAAGTAAGCAGTTTACCAATATGTAAGTGTGAAAGGAGTGTGGTTGGAGAGTGGCGATGGGGGAGGTGGTGGCGGGTCAGTGAACTAAAAATACAATTTAAATAATGGCATAAAAATTATAAGCTGTTCAATGGTCCCCAATCACTAAAATATATAATTGTGTAGATATAACATAAGATTAATAATGCTTCTCATTGCCACATTGCACTTCAGAAGAACTTGCAAACATTTCACTGTAATTAAATATTTTTTGGTTCAATCGATTTAATGTAAGAATGTAAGAAACCCCTCCATTCCTAACGAAAATAGACATGTTACCCTACACATGATACACAATGCAGATCAATATACTTTCCCCATCAGCCCAGGTTTAAAACTTCCAATACCTGCAATAAAATCAATATCAAAATATTTCGATATTTTTGCCTTTTTTCAGTTTCATCCAACACATAAACTTAAAAAATTACAAACAGATTCAGGTAATTATAATGAAACTCTCATTTCAGGAGAGATTTAAAAAAAAATCTGAGAAAAGAATAACCAACTTATTGTGAGAAATCTTCTTTGAAGTCAATCGTTAATTTGTAACTTGTTCTAATAGCATAAAAAAGATATCACATAAACACACTACATATAGTTGTAATTCTTTCTTCATTTTTTTTGACTAGTTATAACTTTTATTCCTATGCAGTTTAGCAGAATAAGATATTCATTTAACATATACATATAATCAGCAAAAATAAAATAGTATCTCATTTTAGAAATGATTATAATAAAACTTGAAGAGATAATTACCAACTACAACCTCGAGAAGAATAAATAGTATAAATATATAACGAGTTGCTTACCCAACACCATATTTTCAAAAGTTGGTGGAATTAAATAAGTATACGAACAAGTCATAAAGGCACTTCACAATATATCATACCATTATCAATTGTATGTTTTAAAGCAAGGTATTTAAAAAAAAACGAGTTCTCTTCCTTTCATCAAATGCTTTTTTTCACCATAAAAGTCCATTTGATTCATGCAATTCCTGATTATAATAGTTACTTAAATAAATATACTTAAATTAATGCCAGAGTTCATTTGAGAAATAGACTGGCAATTTTCCAAGATCATTTATGGTGACAAATGCCCATGCAAGATCTTCAATAGTGTACAATTATAGCACTATAATGACAATTTTTTTTTCAAGTATAAATTTGTGGTATAATGATTGCATTCAGAAAAATTTCCAGATTCAGAATTCTAAATTTGAGATATGTAGACATAATTGTAAAGAAAAGTATGGTATTAAAGTTCATACACATTTTCAGCCAAAATATATTGTTCTTCTTTTGTATTCTATCGCCATGGAATGTAGTCTATAAATAAGAAAAAAACTGGAAATATTTTTAGTAAAAAAGAATTAAAGTGCTTAATACAGGCAGCAACTGCTTGCAATGGAATACAACATGGCATACAATGAAGGTTCCTTAAAAATAATCTTTTTTACTCGACTTATTTGTGAGCAGCAAGTTTCCATATATCTTTCTCTACACTTACATTCATAATTGTATACATTTTTTCATATTTACAGCAACAAATCATACTACCACGCACTACAAATGTCATATCTTAAGATATATGAAGACAATTTTCTGAAAGACATTGCAATGATGCCCGACTGGAGTTATCATAATAGAGTATACCCTTGAAGGGATGCAATACATATATGAGCGAATAGTTGAGGGGTGCCAAAGAAGTGATAGGCTGACACATCACTGGAAACAAATGAGTTAATTTTCAAATTATCATTTACATTCCACATGAGATGTGAAATCAGTACATACACAAAATAACATACTATGCAACTAAGCAAAGGACATTTGGGCCCAAGCTTACAAAAGGAGTTAACGTTTTACCTCCTAATGTGGATTATTCCTTTTGGTTAAGCATGTAGATTGGTATTTATTTTAGTGCACATGCAGATGAAATAGTATAACATTGTGCAATACACTTTATTCAAGTTAGTACATGGTGCAACAAACTTTTATTTTGCCCCTACACCAAAAAAAAAAAAACATCACATATTTTGACTCTATTGGATCAAAGCTATTTACATTTTAACAATACCTTATAGTGCACAGATAATTTCACAACTTTTTTAAATACCAGCTTTGCGTATTTGTTTCAGTCAGGAGTTGTTATTTTCATGTACAGCAATGGCAACAAAAAGAACTGGAACATTGTGGGAATACAAAAATACTGAAGTTAGCCAAAAAAAAGCTTAGGCCTATACAGTACATGCTAGATCAGCAAAACAAAGACATCCAATCGACCAAACTACACAGCAAAAATTGTGGTGTTAACCGGTGTACATAGAGGACCACACCAGTTATTTTACACCGTGTTAAATTGGTGGTGTTAATTTTACACCTATAGGTGTTATTACAACACCTTTTGTTGTTACATTTACACTCTTTGGTGTTATGTTTAATCTCTAGGGCGTAATTCTAACCCCTCAGGGTGTGGTCCTCTATTGACACCAATTGGTGTCAGTTTTAACACCGCAGTTTTTACAGTGTACATTTTTTTTCAGATTTACAAATCTCAGAGTGAAATTCTTAGAACTTGGAATATATTATCAACCACTATAAAAACAAAGACTGAACATAATATGGAGAATGGACAATAAGAGCATCACAGTACAACTAAGACCTACATGATTACTCTCAAAACAAGCATGATAAGCACCAATTCAGCTTTTGCATGATGCATTGTGTAGATTCTGGCAAAACCAAAATGGCAATCAACTTTCTTCTCAAAGCACTGTTCAACATTTGTATCTAAATTCAAAAATATAATTCATTCATTTGAAATGACATAAACCTACAAGTTACAGGTTAGAAAGTATCTTTGTTATACTGCATGATACTTTTGACCATTGAAAGGAATATAACAGAAAAAGAACATTATTGTACATGGCACATGGAAGCCAAAAATGACAACGGGAACCACATTACCTCATACAAAATTAACTAGGAATACTCTTCAAAAGATCAAAACATGTTAATTGCTAAAAAAAAATTAAAAGTGAGTTTGTGGGCATGATGATGATTTGATATAGAGATAATTATAAACATGATGTTGCTCTCTTGGATATTACAGCGTTGGCAGGCGGGTTTAAGCCAATGGATTCTTCTTCATCAAGTTCAGATCACTTTCAACCATCTCCTTCACTAGTTGCTGGAAGACAAATATGGATGAGGGAGACAGTGTGGAATAAAATAAAATAATATTGATTACCTGCTAGGTCAAATATTAAAGTTCATCTAAATGTAGAGCATGCTTATTAGATGGTCAAGTCGACCCAAGAAAAACGTTGATTTGAATTGATAGAGAAATATCACATGAGCATAGCGCCGAACATTTCATCAAAATCGGATGTAAAGTAAGAAAGTTACGACATGTAAAGTTTTGCCTTTCACAAAAGAGCTATATGCACAACTCACTGATATGCGAATGAGAGAGCCCATAATGTCCCTCACTCACTATTTATTTTGGTTTTTTTTTAATGTCTGAATTGTACAACATTTCAATTCTTACAGATTTGGCTATAAGGACTGACTTGACTGAAACACAAAATATCAAAACAATGGTAATTCTTCAGGGAGAAATTAAACATGACAATGAGGAGAAAAATTTAAATAGTTTATATCTTATATAATGAAATACACAAAAAATAGTGAGTATGTGATGTCATCTGTCCCTTCATTTGAATACTGACCAGGATGTGCCTATAACTTTTTTTTATTAAACAAAACTTAAGAATGTCCTAACTTTCTTATTTCACATCCAATTTTGATGAAATTTTTCAGTGTTATGCTAGTTGGATTTTTCTCTTTTTAATTTGCATCAACTTTTTGTTGGGGTGAACTTGTCTTTTAAGAATCTTAGAGCTGGAAAAAACAAAGATGGTGATTTTTACAGAATGACACACACAGGCTGATCCCAACATTGATTTCTTGAGTTTTCACATTTACATTGCTCCCCCCTTCCCCTTGGGGTTAGCATTCTCTAGATTTGTAACAACGAATTAAAAACTCTTTGAATAGAAAACTGCATGGTCTTATCTCACCTTGTTGGGGTTTCCAACTTTGTTTTCAAAGTGATTCTTTGTTCTAAAACCCAAACTCTGTTTTCTTTATTGACCTTTACAAAACATTTTACGACAAAACAGGTTTAAATAGCACAATACAGATGTATCAGTTGCTTCATGAATTCATCCTAAAAACTAGAAACAGGTATCATTTAGATCTCTAATGATGCATGATATCATTTTATTTTATTTCACTTTGTGTATCAATGTTCAAACTGTGTTTTGGTAATCAAGGCAACCCCCACCCCCCTAAACCCCCGGTTGTGTTTTTTGTAAAATTCTTTCATTCCACATTCTTCAAGATTACTGTTACTTTTTCCTGTTTTATGTGTAATGATAACTAGGAACTTCAGTTAACTTCAAGCTCATCTAAGACTTAGACAAACTGGTATTGGACTTATTGGCTATGAACCATTTCAATAAAGGAGTGGTAATACTTACATCAAAAGAACACTTTGGTTTCCATCCCATAAGTCTCTCGGCCTTTGATGGATCACCTTGTAAATATTCCTTAAATACAAAGAAAGAAAAAAGAAAAAATTAACAATTAATCAACAATTGAAATTAAAACTTAATTATTTATCTACACTTCTTCTTTCTTTTAAATAAGATTACTCATTAATTTCCATTAGTGACCAGTCAGGGTTCATGTCATTTTTTTTTCAGTGTATACTTAGAGGCCAATCGACAAGTATTTAATCAATATCTGCCAGAGATAGTGAACATGCCAAGATATCAATCTAACAATGCCACTCTTTACCCAGGAGATGAAGGGGATACTTTGGATGAGTGAGCAATTGAAGATACAACAAAAATACCCTGACTAGAACAAAAAGGGCAGATAAAATATTGTAAATTTATACTTCTCTTTCCCCCTACAATGATATTCAATGTATGTTTCTCTCTATTATTTTGCAGTTTCAACATTTTAGTTGAAATCAATCTTGGCTTTCCTTTTTCTCTCCATTAATTTTTTAAAAGAGAGTAAAACAATACCACAAATTTCACCAAAACAAATTATTTCTGGCATAATCTTTGAAAACGAACATGTGTTAACTTCCTCCTTTTTCCCCAAGTCAGAGAAAAGATGGGTGAATATATGGGCCACTGTTATTACATTCTTGAAAATATGAAACATAAAAAAGGATATTGGCATTGTTTGGAGGTGGAATTCTCTTTGACTTTTAGCGGCTGTGGAACCTTCAAGCGACAACTTGGGCTATTGTGTAAACAGTCTGTTCTTTGAGAAAGCTTCATAACATTGAACACCAACAAAGACAAACAATGCACACGGTTATTGTTTGAAGTGTAATTGGGGCGACCAGAAGGAGAAATTTCGGCATCGCCTGTGCTATTGCAGCAGCGATCACGGCCGTGCGATATACAATAATATTTGAATAGAAGAAAGTCAAATTTGATGTGAATGGCAAGGTGTCAAGTGGGTAGTATATAGGTGAGGGTACGACAAGAACTCCTGCTTCATTTATTCTCTCATTGGCCTAGAGAAGTGACAAGGCTTGGGCAATTTGCTGAATTTGTTATCACAGAATGAGTGAAATAAATATACAAGTATTCCGAGGACATGATAAGTCTATTTTTGGAGTAATGTTAAAAATAAAAACAGCTGTGTATAAAGATGGTTTGTTTTAATACATTGTGCTTCTTAAGGTTTCTCCCTTGTCCCTATCTCTTGTGTTTTTCTTTTATCTTTTGACATTTCATATTCCCCTTCCCCGAGATCAATAAAAATGTAGAAGACAGACAAAATAAATATTGGTATAAAATATTGTTTTTGATTTTGTTTATGGTTGGTCAGTAAAAAAGAAGAGGATCTGGGAAGAGACTGGCCAAACAGAAAGAACCTAAAGTAACTAACCACACAATTATTCCAGTTTTTTGTTTTCACAATAGTAAACCAATATCTAACATGTATAGAGCACCTTAAGACACAAGTTAATGTGGTGACCATATAATTAAAAAAAATATCCAGTCAAGATCCGATTCCAAGATTCTTATAATAGAAATAAAGGAAATTTGAATTCACTAACTTAAGGCATTAGCCATGGAAAATGCAAGTTTAATGAAAACTATATTTAAAAGAAGAAACACTTTTACAATATTAGTGACTCAATGCTGTCACATGTCACTTTTGAGTGACTCTGGTCAATGACATGTTTCCCATCACCTTTACGCAGTAACTGATATGCTTGATCCTAGTTTAAATAACCTGTCTTGCCAATTAGTCATGTCAAGATTTAAACTCCAGTAACTCCACCCGAAAGAGGACACAAAACCTGTATGCATCTGACTGATGTAAACCACACAATCCTTGAAGCAACCCATGTATTAAACAGATCCAGTAACGCATCTTGACAGATTCTCAACTCTGAGAATCAGATGATCAAACAAGGCGATTATCACAATATTTTCCCACTCAGTGGGTAGTGAGTGGATACCACCGCCTGGACCTTTCCTCTCTCATGAGGGAGTCCTTTAAGAAAGGCAAAGTTGAAGATGGCCATGGGAGCTACTGTAGGGAAGGACTCCTAGGCAGCCATCAATTACCAGGATTTACCAGAAATAGGGGGAGGAGCACTTTATCTCAAGAAAAAAAAGCAAGAGAAAGAGAGAAAAAAAAAAGGAAATAAAGGCTATTTCCAATTACAGGGACCATTTTTCCCTTGATTTTTTTTATGTCCAACCAAACAAAATAATAACATAAGGATCTAAAGGCAAGAGATAAGAATCCGCGGATCTGTGTCTGCTTCGAGGATAAGAGGGATTCATTAGAATAGATTTTATAGTTCTACATAATTCAAGCACAAAACAAGAAAACTTTCTTTTGTTGGTTTTAAGCCTTTATGACTTCTGGAAACTTTTATTTCGAACTGAAAAGTGCTTATATATTTCATGAACCAATATTTGAGCATGTTGTCCTCTGGGGAGGGCCCGTTTGGTCATTTATGAAGATTATTTCACTTAAATTGCATCTCATATTTTTTAATCAGAATGATAGACTTAAACGCATCTTTACGGAATGAAGACTAAATGCTGAAGATAAAAAAGTCTAAATGATCCAATAATTGATATTTTCAATCCATGATGCATTAATGCATTAATTACAACAATTATGCGCAAGACATTGTTTCAATTGTCAATTTACAACTATCATGATCTTACCAATCACAAGTTCCATACTTTTACTTTAGGATAAAGAGGAATTAAAAGACAAACAAGAGCACCACCTTTGTCATTATCATGAAACCAATTTGTCACTCCTAACTTTTGCCCATCAAACTTGCTGAGAAATATCACTCTCTTCAAAATGGGGGATGTGCTCTTAAAGTTGATTTTGAAGCAACGGGACTGACAAAGGGGGGCCAATTTGTTGTGAAAATATGAGAATTTTTAACTGACAAATGAGCCAAGCTAATATGGCACGCTGATAATAAAAACAATATGATGAGAGCCTAGGGGAGAGACCGCAGTGCACTAAGGGGTCCCGTTCCTTCTTTGCTGATTATTTGAACCTGGAGAATATCTTTGAGAAAGTTTTTTGAGGGGTTTTCATTTTGTTTGAATCTCCCCTGGGAGCCTCTTAGTGAAATATTTCAAATGCAGAGAGCAAAGTTGAAAATACATCAAAAGCCTATCTAAAATTTGCAAAAATTGGGTCTTTTAAACAAAAAAAAATGCATCATCCATACATCGATATTGCTATCATTTATTTTGAGAACATATCTTAATCCAAATCTCCATAGCAAGAGTGCCCTTCTAGCAAGAAACCAATGTTACTACAGCATACATGCTCAATTTCAGTTTTCAATCTCTTTACATACCATTGACCATACCTTGTACCATTGATCTCTATTTTAGTAGCTCCATCATATACATGTACAGTTCCAACAACTTCCATCTTTGTAGGAAATTACATGAGCATGTACCATCAATCCTCCTCCACCCCCTCACACTTAAAATTGAGGTTTATCATAAGTCTTTCAGCACTTGAGAATTTATTTTTGTTGTTGAAAAGTTGATTAGTTGATCCTAGTATTACCATAACCAATTTCTTATACTTATTAAGATTACTTGTACACTGTAGGTAATGATATTCCTTTTGAACTTTTATCAATAAACTTTAAAAATATTTAAAAAAATAACTGAATGTGCTTACAAAAGCACACCTGAGCAAATGAGCTCCGTGACTCATACGAAAGGAATGTCCCCCTCACATCTCTTATTCTATCCTGTCTGTTTGAATTTAATTTTTGCTGACAAAAAAGGTCCCCTTTAGCATGAAGCAGTAGGACTGCTCTTTTGTAGTCACCGATGCTCAAACCAAGGAGGGTGGCGGTCTAAAAGGTGACTCATACATGTAAGACACCTCATCTCCGAAATCAAAATGCAAAGCTATTATACTAGATGTAAATCTTTGCAAATAAAGTGCTAATTGCTTCCTTTTCAATCCAAAAAGTTTGGAAACTTGCTGTGTACTGTTGAAGGGCTTACTTACGATTGTAATGGCAACTAATAATAATGGCAATAGGGCGAATACAGCATAATGGGATTGAATTTTACTGTATACGTTTATATGGAAAAGGGCCAAAATGAAATCAGACTCAATATCTGTTTGGGTGTTTGAGTGTAAGTCTATATGAATATGAACTTTCCAGTGAACTGATGACTTGATATATTTATATTTTCGAAAATCCTTGATTAAGCATTCTTAATACATTCTTCATACATTGATTTAATGTATGGTTCAAGTTTAGCCAATCATGGACCAACTAGGTCCATGATCCAATCAACTAAGCATGTGTAACATGAACTAGGTCCGTGATCCAATCAACTAAGCATGTGTAACATGATATACATTGTAAGGGGTGTACTTTGGAGATGACTTAATGTCCATTTTCCCAACATCTGGACAAAAACATGATCATCAAAGGATACTACAGATGAAGTTGCTTAGATAACAGTGGACAGTCATCTTAAAACATGAAGAGTCACCCCTCCCCTTCTATACCGCTCCAATTACAACTAATTTGACAGAAAGATACATTTATAGAATAGCAAGGTGCAAACTTCACAATTTTTTGTTTGTATCTGTTTCATCTTGAGCCCAATCTTCACATACCAGAGATAACAAAACCCACATAGAAACCTAATTATTGGATCACAATGCATTTCCGCAAAGTGGCAAACAACTCAACTCTCTCTCTCTTAAGAACTCTACAAACATATAGCCAGGTTCCATGAATGGATAAGAAAAGTAAGGAGGAATTAATTTTGCTCATGATATTAAATATTAGGCTTTTCATTGAGTAAACAATAAATGTACATGGATATTTATTCTAGTTGACAAGTTTTTAGGCATTTTGGCCTGTGTTCATCATTTAAAACTCTGGTTTTCCAGTTTAAACCAGTCACAAGACATCAGTAGCATTTAAACAAGGCCCTTTGTCTGTTATATTTTTGTCAATAGACTGAAAAAAGACTAATCGCGAAAGTCCAGGTAAACGTTAGGATTGCTTGATCCCGCATCCACCCTGGTCTTGCCAACTCTCTTCGTCGACGGATATTCTCGTTTCAGCGACTACTTGATGACGAATGTAGCCAAGTCACAAGGCCTTGTCAAAAGGCTAAGATAACAGTGGCATGTGAACACAGCATCTTTCATTGATGGTCTGTCTCAATCAACTCACTTCTAGATTTGTTTCTTTCATAAAAATAAACAAAAATATCTATTTAGAGATTAAAAAAATTTCTATATGTCAGATTTAATTTTATTGTAATTGAAGTCAAGTAAAATAATTTATTTACTGTAGATTTAATATTATTAACGCACAAAAAAATTATAATTTGAACAAATGCATGGATTGGGGGCAATATTGAAGTAACTATGCCCCTTTTGCTTGTCACCAGAAGTACACATCACATTTCTAGCCACTGTCGCAATGTAAGGGATTAAGAGGTAAATATTATGTTTGATAAAATATCAATAATATCACATTTACAATTAAAGATTGAGTAAATGACAGGAGCAAGGTAAAGAAAGAAATGAGATGGATTAAAATGTGACAAAAAAAGAGAAATAGAGACGAGGCAAGAAAAGGGAGTGAGACAGAAAATTCAATTATGAAATGCACAAATGAAAAGCCTTTTCTTTCTATCAGTATTTGTTTTTGCCATGCAGGTGGTCTATTTTCAATACCTTGTTTTTACATGGGGAAGGATAAGCCATGTTGGAATGAAAAGGAGGTATGTGGAGATGGGCTGGAAAAGGGGATTTCTTTATCCCTGTTCAAACAGACAGACCTACTGCTTGCAGCTCTTCAAAAATAAAAAAAAGATGCAATACTTGTTGTCTACTTGTCTCTCTTCTGACTCTGAGAGGTTTATAACGATATTCCCCGCACCCCCCCCCCCCAAAAAAAAAAACCAACACAATTTAAAACGAACATTTGTTGTCCTGATTCCCTTGTATCCATACTGTAATAATTTTATCATATCTCATGTTAGGTTCTTATATTATATTAGATATTTGAAATGTCAGTTTTGTGAAAGGTTTACTAATTCTGATTGATCAAATATCAACTATAGGAAATGTTTCCAACATCTAGAGATAAATAATAATTGATTACAAAGTTGTAATTCATAAAACAGGAAATCAAATCCATATCATATCAATTGTAGAACAAGAAATATCAGTATTGAAATTCTAATTTTCAGAGGGGTACTTTTCATGATTTTCTACCTGAATCTGCAACATTAGATAAACACTGCAATGAATATGGATTTCCAGGACTCCTTTTTTAATTTCCAGGGCGCTTTTGCACAATTTAAGGGCAACATCACCCAAACCCCCATTTATTCCCCCCCCCCAGCTTTGAAATATTGTAGTAAGCAATTAGACTGCCCATAATCAACAAAACCCTGGTAAGTTCTGTCAATCCCTTCCATAACTCAAACTGAGAGGGAGCTATTACACTTAGAGGCAAATATTTGTAGAACACCACATCTTGGTTGAAAGGTTGCACTGGAATCTGGAACATTTTGGATAGCCATCTCTCTGCTGCTTTTGACATCATCAATGTCACTATAAATTGATCAACAAATGCTTGACAAAATAGGTGGTTTAAAATGAAATAGAATTTCTGACAAATTTAAAATATAAATAGGCATGTTTATATATTTTTTTGAAGCCAAGAAATTGATCAATTAATATCTGAAATATATATTTTCTTTAATCCAAGAAATTAATCACTACAAATTTTAAGATATCATTGAAGGAATAAAATCTGGTGACTTTTGTGACTTTTTGTCATTGTTTGTGGTCAACAAACTATTAAGAGCAGATGTATGGCATTATGTAATGAATCTGTCTTTGTCTGTGAGCTGTAATATAATATTTGACTTTTTTATTAATTGTAATTTGGGTCCATTCTGAAGTTGATTTAGACAGGCTTTACACTGAAAGAAATACAAGTAATTATTATTTATCAGTGTTGAATACTGACAGCGGTTACATGAATATGGCCTAATGCCAAGAATCGTTTGTATTTTATGTTTTCATAATACTGTCATTTTTCTTCAATGGAAAATCTGGAGGAATTTTCACCTGTCTATCATACTTAAAAACCAGAAGTAGAGAAATGATTATATGCTGCAAAGAATGTGTAAATATTTGCTGGCCTTACATAAAACTTTATGAATAAAGAAATGATCCTTTTGCTGTAGATTTTCTTTAAAGCATTTCTTGTTGAAGTAAATTTGACAGAACACCATTAACCATGTTTATTAAATGTTAGTGAAAGAAGGCATGCAGAGGGGCTCTCTTGAAGGAAAGTCCCTCTTCAATTGGTATTAAAACTATGCGTCGTACATACATGAAATACTTAATGTTGCTCCAAAAGGTTCTTTTTATCTAAAATCACTCCGGAAGTTATTAAATCATACTGGTTGATACAAATACACATGCTGTTAACATTTCAATTATCACAAAAATAAGAACTGGATTTATAATAGAATCCAAAGCAAGGAACACCAAGAAGGTAATAAACTGACATTTTGCCTACTACATGGGTAAACTTGTGACCCCAGCAAAGGGTGTAGGTTTGCCCCCTATCCCGGTGGATATAGGCACAATTTTCAGGTTGAGTTGTCTGGAAGACTGAAAAGGGGGGCACTTTTGCTTCACTGAGCACCTGGCCAATTTACACGACTTCCTGGCTGGGAGGAAGATAGAATGGCTAATTGAAAGAAAGATGGATGAATTGAGAGGGATGAATACAGAGTGGAAAATACAAAGAGGGGGGAATTGCCTGCAACTGTAAAATGAGAAAAGGACAATAATATAGGACTAGATGAAGCTTTCAAAACAGATCAAGAAAAATGCAAATTTAAAGAGAGAGTACAAAGGAAGGAAAGAGGAGAAATGTACTTTAATTGAATTGAATTCAATTAAGTCAACCAAAAAATCAATATAGAACATGTATTATCAAATATCTAAAAGAGGGAAATGAAATGACACTTTCCTCTGCCATTGTATTGAACTATCAAATGAGACTTAAAACTAGACATAACAAATCTTGTACAAGACCCTTGTAAGGAAATGAAAGAGAGAAGAGAGGATAAAAAGTATGAACTTTGAAGAATGAAAATCTAACAAAATGAAAGATTTGCCAGAAGATGTAGATGTAATAGGATATGAATGACAAAGAAGCGATCTAATATGATATGAAGAAAAATCATGATGAAGAAGAGAGGTTTACATGTACATGAAGGGACAAATATAAGAGAGATGGATGGCTCTGAGAACAAGTTTGACAGTGAATGATTCTTTCTTGATCGAGTCAGTGCGGTTAAGAGGCAATACCCCCTTTTGCCCTGCAGCCAAAGGATAAAATTGAAAAGACTCCAAATTATGCTCATTAACTTGCATAGTGTGACCAATATAGCAGTGCAAATGGGGCCAATTTCCTCCCATTGATAGCGCCAAGACCTTTTTTATTCCATGTCCTATTGAACGTTTTGTGGTCTCCTCGTCTATCTGTGTGCTTCGATTGGATTCAATCTCATTATCATTTTACATTTCTAATTCTAGTATTTCATGCAATTTGGTCAATCAGAATGCTTGACCTTTGAACTCTGTTAAATCTTGGCCATTATGTTAGAGTCGTGAACTAAAATTAAATTTGAGAAAATCCAAGTTGATTGCCTCAACAATTTCTTAAGGCACTTCTTAGCACAAAATAATTCAATCAGGACATTTTTTACTTGAATTTTTTAAAAAATAAATGGCTACATCACTTTTGGATGTACAGATAGAGACATAATGAGAATCAAGCTAATAATTTTAACCTAATCCAACATCCTAATGCCAGATACTAGTGTGCTTAATGAAGTCCGTATTTCTATGAGACCATTTGCATCCAGTGAGTGTAAGAAGCCAGTCGTCCTAATCGCATCAAATGTATAAAATAAATAACGTGAAAGGAGAGAAGGAAATAAATACTTCCGAA
This sequence comes from Lytechinus variegatus, assembly GCF_018143015.1. Taxonomy (NCBI): domain Eukaryota; kingdom Metazoa; phylum Echinodermata; class Echinoidea; order Temnopleuroida; family Toxopneustidae; genus Lytechinus; species Lytechinus variegatus. The sequence goes on along the minus strand of NC_054741.1, from coordinate 19,713,119 downwards.
TTTGACAAGCACCAGTCAATTAAGATTACACCTCCCTTTCAGAAATTGGAGGCGGAGAAGTATTGTGACACGGAGCGCTCTTCCAGCCGCACACCACAGAAAAACCACAATGGGCTTATTACACGCAGCCTCGCTGAGCTTAATGCCCCAATTATCCCTTGATATCAAATCACATTGGGCTGCGATACAAAAAAGGGGTGCTTTTGGTGGTAATTTGTCAATATTTTTATAAGATTCTCAGGTTTTGATATGGCTGTGATTCGAGCAATTGTCATAAATTTTGGGTAGGAAAGACGGATTAGAGGTAAATGTCGCTGCTAATACAATTCATAATAATGTGTACATGTGTACTTCAGAGATGATCGAGACTGGAATTAAGTTAATAAAGATCTTGAGGATAAAATTGAAAAGCTTGATATTTTATCTCTAAAATAATGGGATTTTCAGCATTTCCTAGCCTAGTTCTTAAACAAAAATAAAATATAAAATTAAAATGCAATATATCTACTATTACTCAACTTTTTGTTTTACCATTAATTAACTTATAAACATATTCATATCATGATAACATTAATTCCCTAAAAAAATCCTTACATTTGATTTATTAGCATTACATACAATTAAATAATGCATTCCTTTGCCATTTTCACTGAGCACTAAGAATTTAAAAAAGGCAGCTTAAAATTGTCTGACTTATTCCTCAAGAGGGAGCTATATAGTCTTTTAAGCTGAATATATGAGTGAGAGAGGTCGGTGGGTAAAATGTACATGTAATAGGGGGACTTAATGATGGTTCTCTGAGCACTATGGAAGGTAGAATGGTACTGAAAGCAAAAATTATAGTAAGATGATATCAATAGACTGCAATAATGCTTCTTAATAAACTGTCAGTTCTGTTCAAAGTTAAAGGATCATGTGTAAGAAATTGTAAAAAAATATGATTTTAAAATGATCAAAATTCTTAACAGAAGGGGGAGAAAGAAAGAAAGAAAGAAAGAAGTAAAGAGACAGACAAATAGACAAAGGGAGAGAAAGTGATTGAGAGAGAGATGCACATCACATGAAGTGGTTGAAGTGTTAGAGGTAAATGGTAATCAAAATTGTTCATCCTAGATACAATTAAGCTAATTAATGTGAACAAAGACCCTACACAGACCCCAAAAGACAAAATATATCAGCCTTTTCTCCATCCTTTACATCTGGTTTTATACCACTAAAGATCAGCTGCCACTTTTGATTGGAGAACGTCACCTTCGGACCAGTACCACCATCCCGTATTTGGACTAGCCCCGAAGCAAAACCATGGCTAAGAAATTGAAAAATAATACTCAAATCTGGAATAATCTCATAAAGGGGTACCAGCTACTGCTAGAGGTGTTGGAAAGAAGAAAAGTACACAGGTTGTTCTCTTTGCTCATATTAACCCTTCCAATGCCAATGAAAATGAAGTTCTCAAGGGGAACTTGTTGTACAAACTATCACAACACTTGTTCAATTTCAACATGTAATCTATTTGTCCAAGTCTTCGGAACAGATGAAGCTCCAACAGTGTGATTCAACAATTTTCAAATGTGTTCAGAATAAAAAAACAATTTCATTGGATTTGCCTTTTTTTGGGGGGCGGGGGCTGAATTATAGGGATTAAATGTTTATAGAAATATGTATTTGATTTAATATGTTAAGATTCGTTGCCTTCTGCCTTCAAGATTATAAGCTGCACTACATGACGCCCATTGACTAACTCAATATCATCACAAATTACAAATACCCGGTATTTAGATTATCTAATTCTGTACTTTGAAGAGGGAAGCATCGGTTAACATTCAACAATCTAACTGTTCCCTCGTTTGGCCAAGTAACGAAACAATAAAAGCATTGTCTGTAACTATGTCCATGTCCACTTCACAAATACTTAAAGCCAAATTGTCAATGGGAGTCAGGACCGAAAGGAATACAGATTACAGATAAACATGAGAAATCCATCGATGAACTTGAAGAATCTGAAAAAAGAAAGATGTTTCTACTGAATGAAATCCTTGAAGTTCAGGATTCTCTATGGTTCAAAGGTATGTAAAGCTATGTCTTTAGGAACCAATGACATCACTTACCATAGTCAAGATGCTTGAAAAAAGGAAAATCAAAATAAGGTATAATACAATCTGAAATTTGATAATTGAATGAGATGCTTTGTTGTCTAATTGTAACATGTTTTTTTTCCTTTATTTGACACAGATGATGACAGACTTCCAACAAAAGAGAACAGTTCCTAAAGCCCTCACATAAAGGTGTCCACTCATCTATCAGCGGCCACTTAAGCCCCTCCAGTACAGGTGTGGTGGGCTACCATGTCCCGGTGTTTGCAAAGCTCAGGGAGTGACAAGCTTCTCAAAAGCTCAGATCATCCAGGATTTGGGCAAAAAATGCTTCCACCTTTAGTTCTGAGGTGTGTCTATCCATCGTTACCTCCAAGCATCTGTTTCCTCTCAATAATGATACCTCTATTTCTTCATGAGCTTTTCTCTCTTTGCTGAAAATCTACATCTAAAATACCTCCTAACATGTGTAATGGGTGATGGATACCCTGTATTTTCAATCTATCGATCAATTTTTCAATTGTCTAGGCTATTTGTACATACCTAGAACTTTAATAAAAAATGAGCATAGTATTCATTTCTCCGTCAATTCTCGAATCATCACCCATGATACATCTTCAGCTTAAATTCAAGAATTAGCCATATGCATCAAGCAGAAATAAAAGGAAAAAAGGAGCAAACTGCTCCCTTCATTTAATATTTAATCCTGCATCCTTTTTTTTGTTTCCACAAGGTGCTTATGTAGAAAGTAAAGTTATCCCGATGAAAAGACCGAAACTCTGGCTTCCTATTCGACCAGTAAGATTCATGTGTATCAACAATGCTTGTTAGCCATCGAGGGAAACCACTTCTTAAGTAATCAGTGTAATTTGGAGTAATTAGGCAGCGTGCTACCCACATGAGATCACCAACAACCCAACCCAAATGATGATGTATAGGATGACGGTCTGCTATGAATTAAACATGAGGTGGAGAAGTGTGATTGGGAATCTTTGTTGATGAAAGCAGAGCTCGATTTGTCTCCTGAAATATACACTGCCCCAAAACATGTTTTAAGTGTTAACCATCTGGATGGAGGGGCCACTGCTCGACATGTTGCACAAACACAGGACATTCGTGTAAAACATCGACTGACAAATTGGGAGCGTGACGCCTTTGAAAATCAGGGGGAACGAGGGAGTGCCTCCGTGGATGCAGCAAGAGATGAAAAGGCAAAGTTTCTGCGCTACTCTGATTTATGAAAAGGAAAGAAAAACTTCCTCTTCTTTGTGACTTAATCCAATTACGAGACGCCTAAAGAGGGACGGGAATCACCGTGGCGTGAATTTGAGGCGCAGGAATGGAGTACGGGGTGTCAATCACGGCGGTGTGACGTGAGAAGAATGGATTGGGGATAAAAGAAAAGAAAGAAAGAGGAAAAACGATTGAATTAGCACATTAGTGGTTCCTAGATTAACCAATAGCAGTAATCCAAGCTTGCGGCTCACTCAGTGTGAGCCCAAGCCCAGGCACAGTATGCTATTATATCGTTCCACATTGGGGTCTGGTAGATGAGGTAGGCGAACTCTTGATACTTGCACCTCTCTATTGTGGGGCTATCCTTTACCTCTGGCCCCTTCATTCAACCCCTTGACAGCATACCATTAACTACCATCTCAATATAACCACAAAAATATAAGAAACAAGATGAAAAATCCAATGATTCTTGCTAGGTTTCCCACCCCTGCCTCCCCCCTGCCAACATTTCTGGGTCTTGGATGGGGGCAGGGAGGGAAGGAGGCTGGATATATAGAGCAAAAAGCATCTGAAAATGCCCTGGATGGACCTTCTGTTGTGCTGATTGCAAATGGTTGCTCACCAATCTTTCAAACTTCTACTTGATTTGACTGTACTTGTATTGCATTGTGCCCACCAGTCCTATGGCATCAAAACACTTCATGAACAAAGCTCGTAGGAGGGAACCCAAAGGGCACTGAACTAGAATACGAAAACCAGAAGAAAGGAATCCAGAAGAAAAAAAAGAGGAAAAATGGTTCTTTATATCACCAGCAGCCCTTTTAACAATGGGAGCGAGTGGTTTATAAACATGGGAGATGTGAAATGTCTCGTTGATAAGTCACATCTTTCATTGTGTATCAAAGATATTTACACCCTCACACACAGAAGTCAATGAATGGGACTCAGTTCAGGTTTAACTGCATAATAAATGTACTCTATGTGCTCTTTGATAGAGGTTGTCAGTTAGGATTAGCTTGTCTGGCATAAACAAAGATATTAGATTGATGTCTCAATGACAAGACATTACAGTATGTCAGTGCTATTACAGATCAATGTTCAAATCATTCTACAAAAAGATTTTTTTTTAAGCATAGGATTAAAAGATGAAATCCAATTACTAGTACAAAATACAGAATAGGGGGTCTTTTTCAAGATCTATTTTGATTATTACATATCCAACTGCTATTCATGAAGGTTTCTAATAAGTTATTGACCCCAAACCAATTCTCTTTCCCCTCTCTCTCTCTATTCTTCTTCCCATCCTCCCTCCCACTATTATTTCTCCTTCTTCTCCTCTTCCTCCCCCTTCTCATTCTTCACCTTCTTGTCATCACTGTCATGCATATGAATCTGTTTAGTGAATAATCTAATGTGACAATAGTAACATGCTCTTATTTAATCGATGTTGCGGTTTTTCAAATATTCTTTTAAGCCTGTCGAAATGTTTAACAGAGAAAATGATCACACTGATGTATCATTTAAACATACCGACTTGAAAAAGGGATATGACAGTTGTATCTTTTTACATCTGTTAATTTTTTTATAAAAATTGAACTTTATCCACGAAGATACCCACAGTAGTCTACTTTGTCTGTGTTCCTTTGCAAAAAGAGCAAAAAAAAAAATCTTTAAAATTTGATGATTACATACAAGTCAAAGATAAAATCCTGACATAATTAGCCAATTTCATGAGTAAGGAGTGGTTTTATATCATAAGGAGAAAAACAAATAGGTTTCCTTTTGTTGGGATCCTGACCAAAATTAATTTCCAAGTAAAATTGGCCTGTACATGTATATCTACCAAATAAAAAACACAGATCCGAGTATTACAGAGAAAATGAAAGAGAGAGAAAAGGAAAATATGGCATAGCAGCTTACAATCACATGGATGGTTGTAAAATATATCAGGAAGTCAGGAAGACTAATAACACCATTATTACAGAGAAAAGGGATGAAAATGATGGTTATTCCCAAGAAATATTTACATGGGTTTGATGATATTGCACCATGAAGTAACACAGATTTCTTAGTTTGCCCTGTCACATGTATACCGATTCCATAATACAATAGCACTTATTAGACAGTAGATGGCAGTAGACCACATAAAAATGCATTCACGAAAAAGGGGATTTCCCCCATTTTAAATTGTTCTATCAATGACTCCAGTAGTAGCTAAAGACAATGACGCTTCATCAAATAAATGATGAAAATGAATAAGGGGGTAACTGTTCAAAAGGATTTCACATTAAAGTTATTTCTATACTTCTTTTCTTATCTTTCATTTTAATACTTACATATTATCTTAGAAGAGAGATTCTTTTTTAGTTTTTTTTTCATTTGATGATTCTAGTCTGATAATCCACTTTTCTTTCTTCCTACATGTATACCTCTTTCTCGCCCCCCACCCCCTTCTCTCTCTCTTTCTAAACACAACACAAACCATTGAAACTAGAAACACTAAATAGGTGTCTGACCAGAAAGACTACTAATTAAGGATTCAGAAGCTGCATTGCATTTTGCCAAGAGAGGGCAGTATGTAACTTCTCTCACTCCCATGAGGTCTCACGGGCCTAATTACTAGTGGTAGGCCATAGATATTCATTCGAGCCAACCCATTGCTATTTTTTTTATTTTGATATGGCTGATTGACAAAGTGTATGCATATGATTGTACATCTAACACTGATTCTATTTTTGGTAATTACTGAACTTCCTTTTCCCTAATTGGGAAGAAATATCACCAATTTTGGACTATATTTTGACTGGCGGAAGGATTAGGGCCATTTTGCTGTTTGAGTTGATAAATCTGCTCCCCCCGACGGTGTCTTCAAACACGCCAATTTATTTTTGAAATGAGCCGGTCGAGGGACCCTTTTCTGGTCAGATATGGATTGCCAGATATAAATCCTATCCACTGGTAGTAAACATTCGACCCCCGAATTTCATCCTTATTTTTTATGAATTTTTTAAAGTGCCAATTTAACACATGAGTCTATGGGGAATGAATTAGGCCTGTGAGACCTACAGGTCTCACGGGCCTAATTACTAGTGGTAGGCCATAGATATTCATTCGAGCCAACCCATTGCTATTTTTTTTATTTTGATATGGCTGATTGACAAAGTGTATGCATATGATTGTACATCTAACACTGATTCTATTTTTGGTAATTACTGAACTTCCTTTTCCCTAATTGGGAAGAAATATCACCAATTTTGGACTATATTTTGACTGGCGGAAGGATTAGGGCCATTTTGCTGTTTGAGTTGATGAATCTGCTCCCCCGACGGTGTCTTCAAACACGCCAATTTATTTTTGAAATGAGCCGGTCGAGGGACCCTTTTCTGGTCAGATATGGATTGCCAGATATAAATCCTATCCACTGGTAGTAAACATTCGACCCCCGAATTTCATCCTTATTTTTTATGAATTTTTTAAAGTGCCAATTTAACACATGAGTCTATGGGGAATGAATTAGGCCTGTGAGACCATGAAAAATCTTGAGGCATACAAGCTTGGGCACTGAATTTTTTTTTTTTTTTTTTAAAGAGGGGTAAAAAACATCAGAAAAGAAAACATGATGGTTTTCCTTGAGAAAAAAAACTACCAAGACAAAGAAATTGAATTGAATAACATTTTTGGTGGCTCTTTGTGTGTATACTGTTCATGTAGAGCTGAAATCAGTGTTAAAGCTAAATGAAAGTAGTTGCAGTAAAACACTGATTTCATGAGAAAGTCTGTAATACCAAGGTTAAGTATTACTATATCATTGTGGATCTAGATCTGGTACAGTTACATAAACTGAACTAAAAATGTAAGCTGAAAAAGATCACACTGAAGATCGCAAACACAGATAGGCAAACATGGGGCAGTGTATATTATTATTGCTGGAATAAAAACCCGACGGAAGTGCCCGAATCCGCGATTATTTCTCAGCAATTACACAATTTTTTTCCAGAATCCTTTGGCACATATTTTTTATTCACAACAAACAGACGCTTGGGTGGTCACTAAATTGGATTCTGTAAAAACTCATTTTGAGATCGTTACCACAACTGGCAGTTATCTTTAAGCAGATATTTGGACATTTTTCAACTTAAAATATCCTAACCTCTATGAAAACGAAAAATAGATAAAGATCTCACAATACCCCCATCACCAATTAATAGCAGAATGGACACTTACCACTTCTGTTGGTCTGTAGAACTTGGGATCCACTCTAACTCGTATAACTCCAGTTGCCTTGTCTTTTCCAATTTCTTCTTCTCCCTTGCCCTCCCACCTACAAACAAATAAATAAAAAAGACAATTATTCCATGGTGTCTCCTAACTGTTCCCATTACATTAAACTTGTATTAATAACATTACCGCAACTATAAACATTTATTTTGGGTTCCGTAACACAAAGGTTAGCGATTAATCGTACGCTTGATTTTCACGATCGATAGTGTATTGTAGTCAATGGAATCAAATGTACTATGACCATTGCTAAGACTTTAGTTACGGGCCCCTGCTGAAAATTGTATGAATTCAAATAAACTATTAAATACTTACAGAACTCGGCAGCCAACCACAATAAAGGTTTCTATGATAGAAATGGTAAATATACTCTGTAAATAGCCAAAATGATCATTTGGTTATCAAACAGTGAAAATTTGTAAATTTGCTTTATCTGCAAGAGTAATTACTTTTCTCCTTCATGATATCAAACTTTTGAAGTTGTACATTGAATAAAAATCAAGATAAGAGTTTCTTCATCACCAAATTTTGCGAACTGCTTGGAAACTTCACTGAGATTGTAAAGTGTGCACATCTCATGCTCATTAAAGCCCGACTATAAAAGCTTTGGTATAGGGCCAGTAAAGTGAACTATATTCGATTATCATCAAACATTACAAAAATATCACATTAGCGAATTAGTAACTGATTGCTTATTTCACCCATTAAATATTACTTTTTTCCAGTCCATAGACTTCAACTATAGCGCCCTCTCTCTGTAATGCTTTAATTCTCATTCAAAATAGCACTTATGTTACATATTAAGTAGAATATTAGGCTACTGAAAAAAATAATATCCTGATTTTTCAGCCCATTCCATACTTGAGAAGGTGTTTATATAAACAAGAAAAAAAATACAGATATTTTATTTTGATCAGTCACCCGAAGAAATTAAATTTTGATGTAAAATTGGTAATTTAGCCCATAAAACATATTTTCAGTTTACATCCTTCACGGCACAACTATTTTGGGGCACATGCATTCATTTGAAATGGAATTAGGACATACACTGGTTTTTTTTTTTTGGGGGGGGTAACCAAAACTAAAGACGGCATTCAAAATCTCAAAATTTGTTTTGGGCTTTTTGATGCCTTGATTTTGATTTATGGTGGCAGGTCACAAACTGTATTCTTATAATTTGCGATTCATTACAATGTAACAAACTCACACGTTATTGTGCTTTTGAGTCTGCATAAGTCATGAATACATCATGAGTGACCTGATAATGTCACATTCCCACATTCCTTTTTCAGTGATGTGCACTTGTGTCAATGAATTTTAAAGAAATTGCTTTTAAGAAATGAACAATATAAGCGTGCAATTTATCATTCTCAAAGAATGATCAAATCCAGAATAAGAGAGAAATGGAAAATGGCAAATAGACAAGCCTATAAGGCAACAAGATAAATCATATTTTCATATAGTGCTTTAATAAGGGACAATTTCTTTCCATAATTCAATCTCAACAAGAACTTCAATTTATCTCTCATACATTTTTGTTTGTATATACAGATGTTTCAGCATTTATCTTTTAACAGCAGATCAAATAAACTTATTGATACAAGAAAGGCCCTACTGGTTGAAATACTCTGACATTTTAAAATAAGCTTTATTCCAGGATATAAAAAGCAGTCTCTTATGTTAAACAATTATTTCATCCACTCTGCTTAAAGCCCACAAAAATTACATCAAAATCATATTTTGCAATTTTGAATTTTAAAGTTTACAATATAAGTGCATTATACCTAAAAATTATGTGATGAATATAAAATGAAAGCTTGTTCAGGTGGTTTGGTTTGTTGTAATCACCTTTGTCATTAGATCCCATTTTGACTATCTTCAAATTCAATGTCAGATCATTTATTGTTGTGAAAAAAAAAAGTAACGAAAAACGTAAAGGGTCCCTTACTTCACAGAGCATACTGTTTAGTTTCAACATTGGGTCAGATGCATAAAAGTAGCAATTGCTTTTTGCTAGGCTTCTGCTTGATTCCGTATACATAAAAATGAGCGAGAAAATGCTTTTGCTAGTAAGTTCAAGCAATCGCTTATTGACTGCTAAGATTTCCTAGACGGATAATCTCATTGCTAACAAGCGTATTGTCATGTACATGTGCGATTCTTGTCAGCGCATGAGGGCACTTTCGCGTAATACATGAAGTCTCAAGGTAATTTGATAAATTATTGTCTCTATTTCCGTTTATTTCTGCTTTGTATTGTTGATGGAGTTGTTGTGATAGTCATACCAGGAAAGGTATTTTCTTAAGCTCCCCTCCCTGATATGACAGTATGCATAAAGTGAGCATTTCGCTTGTGCATTTAAGCACTTGCTTGGTTTTTTTTCAAGCTCCGTCAGAGCAGCTTGAGTGTTTCCTTGATCAGGGTATTCGCGCTTTTTAATGTTTATGCACTTGAGAGAGAAACCCAAGGTGTACCATAACCTATGTGTATTTGTTTTCTTCCTAATAAGTGCAAACCAAATGCCACATATATAAATTTATCAAAAAGAGACGAGTTAGTTTGACACCGCATCTAAGGAAGAGATTTTATAGGAAAGAAGCAGTAATTTGCACTGCCACACCTTAGTGTTTGGGTCCTGTCTTTTCGGTGAATCGTGTTTGCAACAGCGTGACGTCGCTATTGTGCAAACCACTAGCAATTGCTTTCTGAAGGCAAGAAATGGGTTCAAGCACTAGCACAGGGTTATGCAAATGAAAGAAAGCAATTGCTGAAGCATGATATTTTGCTTGGCTAGCTAATGCTTGTGCTTATAAGCAATTTTTATGCATCTGACCCATTGACAGAGATTTTTTTTAATGAAATGAAAAGTAGGGACTTAAGTCAATTTGGCATAATGGTATGCTATAGGCCAACAAGAGCCTTTAAGACAGTACTTGCTCCGACAAACAAAACTGAGGATATCAGTGGTCCTGTATATTTGATTCCTTGTCAAGAACAGACAACTAAGGGTTTGTGTCAGGTATCATATATTAGAGAAACAGAACGTTCCTTTAGAGCCAGATTCCTTAAACATCGTCACCCTGGTTCTACTTCTCAGCACATCCATATAGAATCGCTTGGACAGCAACAACGTAAAGTGTCGCACAGGGAGCTGTGGTAATTTTAGGGATAGTGTTTTTCCGTTTTATCGGTATATAAAACAGAAATTCTGTTTGATTCGTATACTATTCATGTAAAAATACATGGAATTCACCTTTGCAAAATGGAATTCAGGTTTTTGCTGTGTACATTGTATGTGACAAAACGGAATTTCCATTTTTAGATCAAGTTGAAACGGAATAACAGATTTTCAGAAATGGAAAAAATGGAAAACCACTGACTCTATAATTTGAGAGGTGTGAAGGAAGTGAATTACATCCAGGTGTTAAAACCGTCCCTCAACAAGTACAGAGTTCAACGCAAGATTCTGAATGTCTATAACCCGATTATTGATCATTACGTCACTGAGGTCAAATCGGGTCATATCGCTGAGAAAGGCTGCAGTATATCAGTAACCAAAAACTTTGAGGTATCTCTTCAACATCATTTTCATATTTTGAGATCAAAAGGAGAACATTTTGTTAATATCAATTCATATTGTAAAACACAATTTTAGAAAAACACCCCATCCGAGGCAAAAACTGTTACTGACCTATCGTATGCTAATCTAAACCTCATAAGCTCCAAAGCATGACATTTCATGCATTTTCATCGCTTGCCAGCAGCATATTTTGATTAAGAAAAACTCCACTACACGCACATCACAAATAGGGCTTTATTGCGCTCATCACCAAATTGAATTAGCTGACATATGGAGTTATGTTTAAAGGCTTGGTCACACCGCCCGAGCGTTGTTGGAGCGGTCGTGGAGCGGTAGGGAGGGAGGGTCGAATTTCGCTCACAAAATTGGGGAAAAAATCTGAAAAGAATAAAAAAAAAAACCCCAAAAAAATTGAAATCGAAAATGGTGAACGGTAGCAAGCGGTGATGATTTTTTTTCTCTCCGCTCCACGACCGCTCCAACAACGCTCGTGCGGTGTGACCATGCCTTAAAGAATATATTTTTAAATGATACAAAATAATAATGAATATCGCAAGAGGCCCAAGACTTGGCAATGCCCGAAAACTTACACAATGTCCACTCCAACGCATTTGAATGAAGCTATCACAAACTCCCTCACACTGTGAACTTGATTGGTTGCTATTACAAAGTCTTCTGGTTCTTTCTGTTGTAACATCAGCCACATGGCCTATGAGAAAGGAATGAAAAGGAATAGAGAAAGGTAACATGACAAAATGATAAATTGTAAATTTGTAAGGGAAGCCATTCAACTTATAAAGATGCTTTAAAACGATGCAAACTGGATACACTTAAAGATAGACGTCAACAATTATGCACTGATTTTGCAGTTTCTATAAGCAAAAATCAACATTGTAAAAAATGGTTTCCGGAAAGGAACGTTGTTGGCATGAATTTACGCAATAAACAAAAGTATATGCAATACAAATGCAGGACCTCCCGTTTTAAACAAAGTGCAATACCATATTTCATTAACCTCCTTAATAACTCATAAAGTGTATATTTTCATTGTAATTTCATTGTATACTGTATTTTTTTCAATGTGCTATTTTATCATTATTACACTATTGTTTTATGCTATACATGTTCAATTGTAATACCTTTGTAAATACATACATTTCAGCTTTTTTAGCTGCAGTATGTGTATGATTGTTTTACTGGAAATAAACCATGAAATGAGATAAAAATAATATAAAGAATAAAAGAAGGGAAAGAATTCCAATATCAATATACATTTGAAATCCAGTGAATTTTGATCGCATTTATACATTACACTCAACATATCAAAAACAAAGGTACAATAACAAAGAACATTATCTCCCTACTCTTTGCTTTTTGTTGACATATACGCTAGGACAATGTACACTACATCCCAAACATGCACCTGTTCAAGACAGTTCAAGTGAATGATCCATCTTGATTTGATACTAGAGCACGGTTCCAACAGAAATTTGAAAACAGAATTCCATGACTTTTCCATGACTAAATTGCTGCTTTCCATTATTTCCCGTGACGTCCCAGGAGTTATGTAGAATTTGGGATGTCACAAAACTGGGAAAAATGGAAATCATGAACACCAATTATAATAGAAGAGCATAATCACAGAGTATGAGAGTTGCGAGACACGACAAAATGGAAAGCTACCATAGCCAAGAGGTAAATGAAATTCCATGACTTTTCACAAATTTTCCAAATTCCCTGACATTCCATTACCACAAATTTTTCCAGGATTTTCCATGACTGTTGGAAACCTGTAGAGTACAAGCCATGTGACATACAGTCAGCTTAAGGGAGCTACAGCGTATGAGCTTTCCCATGCATGTGGCAGGTTGTGGTCTAGACCGGCATCTTAAATTTTGCATTTCATTGTCTAGTGTCTAATGGTAGATCTACAATGTCTGCAAACATTTTATGTTCTGTAAGATTGCACATATACCACAAGCAAATGTCGAGATCATAAAATTAGTAATTCTAATGACTTCCAAGTTCATATCTACTAGCATAAGTTGAACTACAAAGCTGATCTTGGAAACATAGGTGGAATGGAGTGTGAGCGGCCCTATGTATGTACAGCCGGGCACAGTCCGCGCTAGTTTACCATTGCAGTAAAATGTTTCGTTTGGTGGAGCATTACAATATCACAGGTCATGACCCAGTGAGTGACCTTTGACATCTCCAAGCGTGTATCCCTCTATCTCTCTTTCTCCCCCTGTCTTCCTCCCTCCATCCTACCCCCTCACTTCAACTCTTTCCTATTTATATTTTCTTAATTGTATTATCTACCAGGAAAAGAAAAAATCTCATTGGATCATGATCGTTGATCTTCCAAGCATTTTATTTACATAGCTCTGTACTGGCTGCACAGAAATGTTGTTAGTGATAACAACAGAGCACTGACAGTTGGCCCAATCACACCTCTCGGATTGTGATGTCGAACGTTGATCCAAGATCAAAATAATGCGTTGCTGTGACATTCAGAGTCGCTGCAACATTATTGGTTGTAACGAAGCCTCTGTTTGTGCATCGTTGGCGCTAACGTGTCTATGCATCCGCAACTGCCGTGCACTGCCCACTATTGCACAGAAGTGCAGTTCTTTAGGTCCCTGCAGTGGGCCAGGGCCTCTCTCTCTCAACTTCCATATCCAGCCAGCACTTCAACTTTTGTGGTTAATACTGGACGAGGAAATATCCAGGAATGTGTGAGCCCAGTAATTCATCATAACTTTGAATTTCATAATCTACTGGCTTGATGGTGGTGATTTTATTTTAACCTGATTGCTAAGAAAGCATGAATGGTTTTCAGCAAGCAACCAGAGGACCGACGGCTCAAGGTCTTCTCCGAAGGACCTGGTACTGAGGATTTATGCCTTACCAAAGGGCACTAGGGCACCAAGTGGGAATCGAACCCGGGTCACCAGAATACGAATCCCCCGCTCTACCAACTGAGCTATTGCGCCTCCTTGACACTGAAAGCTCTGGCATTGCAGCCAAGCTCAATCTCACTGAAACAATGCACTGGATAGTCTTGGAGGATGCTCTGATATCGAATAAAAAAATTAATTATTCGTTCGAACTGTCTCGAGTATTGCATACAGATATCATATAATGTACATCTTTCCTACTGGTTCCACGACATTCGCTCCTGCAACAATCGCGGCAAGAAAGTAAATGGGGTCTAAAATCCAAATCCTTTCGTCTCTTCACATAGCTATAAAGGCGGCTTGTAGTATTCCTAATAAAGGTTAATCCCAGACAATCGTCTGGCCTTACCTGTGGCAAATCGTAGTCTTAAGTATTACATCCGAACCTTATCAATTACCAATAGTGTAGCGGTGCTCATGATACAACTTTTAATCCTAATCTGCTATTGAAAGATGTCAAAATAATGCAGCTTTATACTGCATTGCTTCAACCGACCATGCTGCAAAACTTCATCCTGATTTGGCAAGCCACGAAAGTCAAGTTTACAAGAACTTGGCATGTCCCCAAACATGCTCTGAATCAAGGTTTCCTCATTTAAATCTATTAGTATGACTGAAATATCAAAGATGATTTCAGAGTTGCTGAGACCAAGACTCACCTCTATATAATCTTTAGCATGTCCCCAATCACGTTGTGAGTCTAGGTTTCCTAGTCTCAAGTCTTCCTGCTGACCTAAGTGAATCTTCGCAACAGCTCTTGTGATTTTTCTGGTCACAAATGTTTCACCTATATAAAAAGAGGGTAACTGGTTATTTGTATACAAGTAGATCAATGACTTGTCTTTAAATTTCAAAATGATTGTTGGTTCTCTTCATTCAAATTCACTGAAAAGCCCCCCCCAAAAAAAAAAAAATTAAATTAAAAAAATATAGCAAACATTGTCTATTTTGATTTGGATGTATACATTTTAATTCCAGAAGGAATAAATGCAACATGATCTGATAACATAATCCAGCCTGGACAATCCCAAGAGTTGAGACGGACAACAAAATGCATTAGGACATGCATATTAACATAGTCTGCTCCAAAGCTTAAGGCTAGAACTCCCTAAGAAAAGAATTCCGGTTTAATCCAAAGGAAATCAAACGGCTCTCCTACTTTGCTTTCCCAACATGAAATTTTTATTACAGAAAGTATACACAGAAAATAAGTCATTCAGAGGAAGGCAGTCTTTTTCTTTATCTTAAGACAGATCATTAGTGTAATGACAATGTTCGCGACCTTAAAGTGATCATTTCACTTTCTGATTTTAAAAATCCTCAATTTGGTTCTTAAAAATGGGCTAAATATTAGGCTTATAGTGTAAAAATACCATCCAAAAAGTTTCAAAGTACCATATCTAGAGGAACAATTTTAAACCTTGGAGATGTAAACCAAAGTTTGAAAATAATTGGGGGTTGGTTTCAATGGCAATGTGTATACAGTAAATCTGAGCACTACAACACATTATAAACTCTAGATCAACACAGCATGACCTACACACAGTGTGTATTTGTATACACTGAATGTACAGTGCGTTTAATACTAGTGTATAGGAGATACACACAGCAGAAGGCAGTCAACACAGCCAACAGACTTTTTGAATTGGAGAAAACTGGTCATAAGCTGAACCCGTCTACCAGACGGTTCTCAAAATCAGGCTAATAAATTGCTTCTTGTATCTAAATTTGAGTTTTTTTTCCTATATTGTGGTCTCCTTCAAGATTTTTGAAGACAAATACAGGCATTCATTCACGTGTTTCATCTCAGTTTGAAAATATTTTAAATCAGCTGCTGAAAAAGTGAAAAAAATCCCTTTAAACTGGGAATATCTCAATGACCAGGGCGCGACAAACCCGCTTGCCCGGGGCAAGTGAAAATGACGTGCGGGCAAGCACCTCTCAAAGTCAATTGCCCGATCGGGCAAGTGGTTGTTGCGTCTTTTTTCTGTACTGTACCTCGTTTTTCCATAAATCATCCAAAATCCACACTCAAAATCATTAATAAGCCTTAAGAAATAGCGAGTAGCGCAGTTTCAAATTCCGAAATTGCGTTATTTTTTCTGTACCACGTATTTCCATACATGGTACCAGGTATGAAAAAAATCAACGCAATGGCCGGGAAACAGTTGAATGTAGTATAGGGGTCCATTATGACTACCACCATGTGCAATTTCTAATGCACATTTTCCCCCTTCCGATATCACAATTCTGTGATAAAATAATTAGAATTACACAGGAAATAAATCACAGTCTCGCATTGGTGAGTTGTCATGTCATTCGGCTTTGCTTTTCAAAACGGCCTATTAACATCCAAAATAACTTGCCGTATTTGTTAATTATGACTTAAAATTCATTTGTTTCCCTTTTTGAGGGGATGAGGTAAATATCAGACAATAAATCATCAAACAAAGCTCCATCTATTTTACAAAGCCGGCGGGAGGCTCACACACGTGTGCATACTAGCTAGCCAGTCTGAGCTCTGTCTCTCTGCCAGAGCTCTGGGGGACAATTCGCTCAGTAAAGGCCTCAATGATGGTGATTTTCTGTTTCAGACAGAGTTTACATTTCGGGTATATTATTCAAAACTTCCAATAAAGTTTGATGATTTCTTCATTGTCATGTATATTTAAGTTATTAATGAATACATTCTCACCAAATTTAGACTCCCCCATAGAGAAATGCAATTTTCGTAGAAGTCTGCGTTTTCAAAGAACTTCAGGAAAAGTTAGGGTATGTGGGCCTTTATTACATGGCCGAGTACAGGTTATTGTACTGGAATAGGCGAAGTAGAAATTAGATATTGAATTCATTTATATCAAAGTTCAACTCACACCCACACAAACACACACACACACACCCAAGATTCTAAGCATAGTGAAAAAAATTACTTAAAAATCATAAAATATTAAACAATGTTACTTAATAAGTGAACAGGTATTCCTCAAAATAGAAAAAAAAGTAGCATGTGAAAACATGTAGATAAAATTATTGACCGAATGGAACATCATAAAATGATGAAGAAAAGACTTGATGGTTTCCAACTAATTTTTTAAATCAAGGAAATATGGAAAATAAATGACCATTTCATGGATTTAAAGATGCAAAATGTGAAATTTTAGCCACTCCACTTTTGATGATAAAATATTTTTTCCGAGTCAATAAAGAGCTGAACATTTTTCACTGGCTTTCTTTATAGTTTCCAACTACGGTAAATGAAAGCAATTCTAAGGAAATATGTTACGCAGGTAGCCATTTCATGGATTTAAAGATGCAAAACATGAAACTTTAGCAACTTTTGTTGAAGGGTTTTTTAAAACCTTAAATACCCATAAAATATCGATTTTTTTTCTCCAAAATAAACGTAAAGACTCAGGCCTACGTTGCTGAAAATATCCTTTTCAATGTATGTTCTTTTATACTGGACATGATTCTCAATTGTTATTTTGTATACCTTGATAAAAATAAGAGTAGTGCCGTCATAATGAAAAAATTATTTGAAAATTGGGCAAGCAGTTTTTTCTACTGGGCAAGCAAATTTTTTCATCACTTGCCCAACAGGGCAAGTGACGAAAAAAATTTTTGTAGAGGCCTGTCAATGACATTCACATTAAATAAAAACTTGAGTTTGCATAAAAATGATTTGATTGCTGTAATAGGGATTAAAAAACCCTGGATAGGTCGGTCGGTCAGTCAGCTTTTTCCCCATGCATTGTAATGAATGATGTCCTATGTCCCATTCATCAGTAAACCCCCCCCAAAAAAAAATTTTATTAGCTTTTAATGGTCTTACACACCTCTCCTTGGGCTCTCATGGTTGAATAGGATACCATTGCAAGCAAACATGTTATAGGCTTCTCTGAAGTTTATCGTGATCCAGTACGCATACAGCTTGGCTGCACCTGAGAATATCAATAATAAATATATTATTAATCAACAAAGACAGAATAATGGCACTGATGCTCCAGTCACATTTCCCCTACGGCGGCCGTATGGCGAGTCGAAAACAGCCATTTCATTCTGGTACAAAAATGTTGTAACGGCTGTTCTGACTCGCAGTACGGCCGCCATAGGGGAAATGTGACTGCGCCACGCCCTTTAAAAAGGCCACAGTGGAATATCAATAAAAATCCCATTATTAACATGAACCATTATTGATATGTAAACAAAATATAATACAGTATTTCTTTTGGGGGGAAAAACAGTGGATTTTACAGGAATGTCTGCCCTAAATGTAAGTTGTTTTGACAGAAGCAGAGAACAAGGAAATAAGATAGATAGTACAGTGATTTTCGTGGGATGTAATTGCAATGTATTTGCAACGATATTCATCTATAAAGTAAGACTTAAATTTTGGGTTACACGTTGTTTTAAAAAATAAGGGCAAGGTATTGAGTTGAAAACAACCAACATGTGTAAGCCTATCAAAATACTTAGTAAAAGTTTTACCAAATCCAGGTACTGAATTCAATAATTGCAATGGGCTCCAATCATCAGTGACTAATGGTAATTAATCTTAAAAATCTCTTACAAATTCAGCATCAGGAGTATATTACAACATGAAATAATAGATACACACAAGAATGTTTCAATCACACCTTTGGTAACCCAAGTTAGAACCACAAACATCATGATTGGTTCTGTGTGAGGAAGTTTAAGCTAAAGTGGGAGTGAAAAAACGAAAGAAACTAAAACCAGAAATTTCAAAGGTTTTTGCGGTTAACGTCAGAACTGCAATGCGGTTTACATCTACTGCTCAACAATGCCAAGAATGCCCCATTTCCCTGAAAATGGTTGTTAAGTGTTTTCAATCACTTGGACTTCACTGAACCGCAATTGGGTTGTTTTGCTGTTTTTTGGCCAATAACACTTACAAAATAAAAGAGTGGGGAATTTTCAGAAATCCGAGTCAAATTTACAATATTCCTAGTCTGAAACCAATCACCACTTTGAAGTTATTTCCTCATTATTCATATCATCACTGGGGTGTTAAAACCTCATACATAAAGATTTTTTTTTTTAAATGAGTCAATTAATATGGCAATTGTGGCAGCGTCTAAGTTTCTGAAAACAAGTTTCCCAATTCCTGTAAAAAACTCTTCTTAGGCAAGACAAGGTTGCTACTTATACTATAATTCTAAATTGAAAATCCCCCCAAAAAATGAAAATCCATATTTTATTGTTCGAAATACAAATCTGAGAATAGAAATATTCCAAATTTCATTTTGCCAAATTGATTGTGGGTCAGACAGCCACTGTGCAGCGCCATACCGACGAGGCTCTATTGTTGAACTCTAAAACAAGGTAGCAGCAACTCCCATCTGTTTACGTCTTTTGGTATGATGAGGCTGAGTTTGAATTCCCGACCTTCTGGTTGTGAGACGGACGCTCTACCAATTGAGCCAACACACTGGTATGTAATCAATCTTATTCCGAGCTGTCCTTAAAATTTTAAATTTTGGTTGAGATAACCAGGTTGAAACAAATAAACAACATCAATTCATCATCATTATAAATAGAGTTATTTATTATTCACCATAAGGGGAACGGGGATAGAAGGGCGTGGTCTCCTTTTGGGGTATCTCTTGAACCTTGCCAAACATCTCACTGGTAGACGCCTGGTAGAACCTGACAGAGTCATCCAGACCACAGGTCCTGATGGCATCCAGGAGTCTCAATGTTCCAAGACCATCCACATCAGCAGAGTATTCACCCATTTCAAAGGATACCTGAAACAAACACCAAAGAAGTTGTCAACTTAACATCAGCATTGATTTTCCTTATCACGATGGTCTATACTTACACATGGTCTTAAAACAAATTGGTCTAACTCACTTGGTTTATACTGGCCACTGTGTCTAAAGCTATTTGGTCTGTTACAATTAAGAATAAATAATACATACCGTGTGAGTAAAAATAAAATTGACAACTCACAAATCCCAAATTTAAGACAAAAAGATGCCATGAACACATGATCATTATATAATGACTGGAAAGAGTATTTTCTCCCAAATAATTTGATACCATATTTAAGGGGTATGTGTTAATGCTTGAATGGTCAGGATTCAAGAGGTATTCTTTGCAGTGATGTATATTTCGATTTGTGCCAAAGGAAGGTATGAATGTAACAAATGATACTAAAAGTGTTCATTGAACAATTATAATGCACATTACTAAAAAGATGTTTTAATGCTCTTGTAGGATCATGACATCATTGACATCTGATTCATTCATTACAGTCATGCCTTATACCTTGGTCACATTTGCTCTACGGCGGCAGTGTGGCGAGTCAAAAACAGCCGTTTTGTTAATTTTAATTCAACCCACCTATATGTAGTTGGACAAAACAAATGTTAGAACGGCTGTATTAGACTCGCCGTACAGCCACTGTAGAGCAAATGTGACCAAGGTATAATCAGATGTCAATGATGTCATGATCCTACAAGAGCATTAAAACATCTTTTTAGTAATGTGCATTATAATTGTTCAATTTAGTATCATTTGTTACATTCATACCTTCCTCTGGCACAAATCAAAATTTGCATCACTGCAAAGAATAATTTCTGCTGGTCCAAGCGTTAACACATACCACATAAATATGTTTTCAAATTACTTGGGAGAAGATACTCTTTCCAGTCATGTATACATGTAATGATCATGCGTTCATTACATTTTTATTGCTGCTCCCATATGGCGTGACAAATCCAAAATTTATCATTCTAATAACATTTTTATTCTTTGATAGATTATAATGAAACCACAAATTTTTTATTACTTTTTTTACAATAAACTATTTGTCACGGTGAACTTCCCCTTTGATGGAAATCGGGAGTATCAGACTACTCACCCATGTTAAAGCCAGAGTAAAGCACAGAAAAAAATCAAATTATTAATACATTAATTACCCCCTGATTATCCATAATATAGCCACATGATGGTAGTCTCAATCTACCGGTAATTGGTCTATTTGATCTAACACCACTTGGTGTATATAGCAACTTGTTCTAAACCTCTGAAGTCTGATTCAGCAATCCAATTGGTTTTTTATAAAAACTTGGTGTTAGACCATGGGGGTATCAGATCAAATGGACATAATGACAATTTGACCGAAAGGTCATTAGAGGAAAAAACATGCAAATTTATACTTTACATGTATGCCATTGAGCGATGCTATATAATCATTAAATGCCATTTTTTTAAGTTCATGCTACTTTACTTATGAAGCATATAACCAACAAATGTCAAATCACCTTGTGAAGACAGAACACTGAAGTGGCATGCTGCCCTCTTCAGGCAATATGTGAAAAGGTAAAAAAAAATTGTAAAAAAGAAGAAATCTCTCATTATATTTGAAACTATATGTTGTCGCATTGCCATTCCAGAGTATGACTCCACACAGATGAATTTGTTTGTGTAATAATAATAATAATAGCCAATTTTTATAAAGCGCTTTTCCCAGAATGGCCCAAAGCGTGTTACAGCATATTATTACCCCGGTCACTGGATTCATTTCAATCAAGCACGAAAAGTGCACAATTTCCACTCCCTGGGGAGCATTCCTTGCATTCATCGCAGCCACATTATGGCGCTGGCAAAACCAAACATACAATATCTTTCGCATCCTACCGGGTACCCATTTAGAACCTGTGTTCCTGTCTAAATTCAGTGAATTCCATGCAAAATGCTGAAATTTTCAGTAGTGTTCTTCATAAATTGTCAAATAGAATTTTGAATTCTGACAATGAAAATTGATTGATTTGCATTAAAAAAAAAGAAATTTGAGATGGCAAAGTGATTATTTTCCGAGCAGAATCTTCTATTTTGTATGCATGTATGATTTCTCTCACTACGAATCAGATGACATTAAATGCAATATTGAGTTATGATAGAACTTCTACACATGAAAAAGAGAGAAACTGGTGATTTAGTTTTCAAGTTTTTTTGATGTAAAAAAAATCTTGCGTCTCATTGACCCTACAATGATATAAAATACAAAATTTTAGTAATATAGCACCATTTAGTTTAGTCATGATATTGGAAGGCACCCTTAATTCAACACTGCAAATCTCAGATTCACAACAAGGAAATTCACCAACCTTTACCCTGCAATTGAAACCCTTTTTGAGGATAATTTCTAAAGATGAGAGCATGATATTCCTCACCTTTCTCATTCTTTTTCATCATCTCTAAATTTCCTTCATACATATCAACCATGATTATCCATCATATCTGGATAAAAATGGTACAATTCTATAATCCAGGTAAGCCCAAGGCAACAAGTTTGGTCCCCACATCACCTGCCTTGCTGCCAAAGGAACTCCCCTGTCAAGGTTTTTTTTTTCTTCAAAAACTGCCTTGCCCTCCAGAGAGCTTGATGTGAGGGCTGCATATTTATCTTCACCAGGATGTTGCATTGGCTTTTAGGGAGTTGTAACCCTGGGCCAGTATTCAATTCAATCAAGTATTCATTGACTAGTGAATTACCTAATGTTTCACTTGGCTTAGCAAAATGTGTATGTTCATATTCAATTCACTTCTAAGTACATGTGTTTTACTTTATCAAGTCAACTTAAAATTACTTACTAATAAACCACTCTAGCATTATAAAACTTTACATGTAAGTCAAATAATGCGCAATGTATGTATCCAGTTGTGCGCAGCACGGCTGACTTCACATATCTACATTTTTGTCAACTGCACACAAACCAGACTTAAATGTATTGTTTAACTTTGTGAGCAGCCGATTTAAAAAATTTTTCAAACCAAGATGAAACATGTGTACAAGTGCGTGTATTAGAACTAATAATCCCTGAAAACAGCCATTATTGAGAATGAAAAGCTAAAACTACAAGGCAAACCCCGATTTTGTAAATAGACGTCTTATAGACGCCTAAATAGTACACATAAGTGTATGGGATGAAATTAAGATGGTGTTTCCGGTCACTTTATATTTCAATTTTTGAAGCACTAATAATTATTTTTGAACGCAAGTTTTTCTAGGCTTCATTTTTGTAACATATCACAGACACAGGTGACAAGTGTGACCTTCTAGCTCAGATTTTTTAAAAGTCAAACCAATGTTAACCAATCACTTTAAGCCAGGTGAGCGGCTGACTTAGATTTAAGCAAAATATCTAGCCAAAATATACAATTGAATACCAAAGATGGTTAAGTATTTTACTTCAGCAATTTGCTTTAATAATTCTGGCTAAAGGCCTTGTTACATTACAACCGAATCAGCTGCAAATCCATCCGAATACATGTATTCGGGTGGGTTCGGGAGTATTCTGCTCCCCCTCTGCGAATGCGAAAAAATTCAGAAAGGATTCAAGAACATTCAATTCCAACGAAACCACCCGAATTAGGCCGAATTCTGCTAGAATCGGTCCAAATTTATTCAGGAGAATTCGGTTCTGGTGTAATCCTGGCTTCAAGTATTGAATTGAATACTGGCCCTGGGGTTTTCTAAAGGACATGATACACTGCTATTTACCTTAACATGACTCTGTGCACCAAGGTTGTAGATCTCTGTGGGTCGGACTCTGCTCACAATCTTCACTAGACACGTACTGTCAGTCAGGTCACCGTAATGTAGTACCATGGCTAATAAGGAGAAAAATACCAGGTACATAGGTTAAAGTCTATTTTAAGTATTGCCTTGGTAAATCCCCACAATAATCCCTGTCTCTATTCAAATTCATTACAAGATGATAATTAAGAATCTGTATGCCCTAAAAGAGTTGTGATGTGGAGGATATGAAATATGAATGTTTTTATTGGATAAGGTTTGCATTTTGCAAGAAAAATTATCCAGTAAGAAACATTTTTAATTCATTTTGGTAGATTGCTCGAACAAATTCAACAAAACAATAAAAATATCTGTACAGTTTTTTTTTACTTTTTCATATAAAACAAATTCTGTACCAATCCTGTAATTGTTCTGATATCCAATCACTACACTTGTAAAATATATTCTCAAACAAAGAAACTCCTCTTGTGCTTCAATAATGATGTCAAAATGTACTTTATAAATTGTAAAAAAACAATTAGTATAAATAAAATATTACTTTAATATGTATGAATGGTCTGTGTTCAGCTTTACTTGCAGCTAAGTTATGAGCATAGACAATTATTGATCATTCCTAAATATTTGTTTAAAACCAAAATGTTTTAAATTTCACCAGAAGATCTAGAATTACAATAACCAGTTTGGATGAGTATTTTTGTCTTAACAAACTACTGACCAACACCAGCTAACCTTGAACTTCAATGAAAATAGCATACAAATATTTCTTAATCAATTTGCATTTTAGTGTTATAATTGGGTGGACAGTTGCCTTTAGGGGCAACAAAGCAGTGGAGATTATTTCTTGACAAAATAAGCCAGGTATAATCAAAGTTTTGTCCTTTTCAATTAGGAAATAATCCTCATTAATCCTTGACAAAAGGGATGTTTCTTCACACAATGCAAAAATGGAGTTACCTAAATTAGCCATTGATCATTCACTATACAAAAGACAAGCTATCAAAAGGATCAAAGGCCAAGCCAAGTAAGCCCCTAGAAGGTATTAGAGGCTTGACAGGACTTGTTTCATTTGAGGTCACTGATTCACAGATTTTCCTGAGCAACCATTGGGCGATTCCATATTCTTTTAATAGTGTACTGGCAGGTATTTCAAAGCTGATTTTACATTGGCACAGCACCAAACCTTCAGATATAAAGCTTATCCTGGGACAATCTCAGTAGGTGTTAATTATAAATGTGATTTTAACCATTTTTATTATATCACATTAATGGAACTTGGAAAGGCACGCTGAAACGTGCTTCCAACACCAGCACCAGAACCGACACCAAACTTCGAAGAAGCCATTGTCTTGCTTTAATATGAACTAGGCAGGATTCAACTACTGGCTATCATTTTGATGGGTACCTCGTACCTGGCAGTCACCCAGGAAGCTAACTCCTCACTATCCCTGATGACCCTTCCTACAAGGACAAGTTTCCCCCTTAAAGACCAATGTCCGTGATTTGATTGTTCATTACATGTATCCTCTTCTTGGCAGCTACTTCTTTTTCTTCGTCTAAAATAATCTTTGTTCTAGGGGATGGAAAGGGGTAATATACAGACTTTTCTTTGAGCAGTTGTCCTTGGGTTTTTTTTTTCCTTTATAGACAAGAGCTACCCTTTTTTTCAAATTAACTTTCTATTAGTTGCTGGAATGATATAATTCTGAAAAAAAAAAATGCTTTCACCTCAAGGAGATGATGTGGAAACAATGGTTGAAGTAATGAAAGACATTTTGTTCTCGTTTCAGTCTGTAAGCCATTGTTCTCAATGTTCTCAATGTTTTCACCTCTTGAAATCATCCTCAAAAGTAAAATAATCCAAAACACTTTTATAAAAAAAGCTGCTAACCTAACTTAACCCAACCTAACTCAATGCATGTTTCTTGAATTTGTTCCAACCTCTGATATATGGTTTAAAAGTATTGAAGTAAACTGATATTATGTACATGTATATGTTTGTATTAAGCAACATCTCTTTGGAAAGATGAGAGTCTTACATCTAATTTTTTGAACAGTCCTGGAATCTATTTCTCCAGGAGGCTAGATTGTAACAAACAGGAGCTGTCATAATGCCCTAACACAATTTCCCCAGAAAAGGTGCAGAAATCAACATATCTCCAAATCAAATCTTGAAATGTAAAATTCCTTCACCACAGAAGGTGCTGAGATACAACACAGATGATCTAAAAGGTGTCGGGATCTCGGACCCATTCCTGTAAGATCTAACACCTGTGTCCTATAACACAAAAGGTAGTGATTAATCACACGCTTGATTTTCACTATCAAAGGCCAAGTCCACCCCAGAACAAAGAGGAAAATCAATCTAGCATAATGCTGAAAATTTCATCAAAATCAGATGTACATGTAAAATAAGAAAGTTAAAACACTTTTAAAATTTCGCTTATTTTCCACAAAACAGTTATACGCACAACTCAGTGACATGCAAATGATATAGTTGATGATGTCCCTCACTATTTCTGTTTTTGTTTGAATTATACAATATTTCATTTCTTACAGATTTGACAGTAAGGACCAACCTTACAGAACCCTACAGTATTAAAATAATGCTAATTCTGCATGTTCAGGGAGGAATTTATCTTTGTTTCACTTGGCAATGAAAAAATTAGAATATTTCATATAATAAAATAGAAAAGAAATAGTGAGTGGATGATGTCATCAGTCTCCTCATTTCCATACCGACTAAGATGTGCATATAACTGTTTTTTCTAATTAAGCGAAACTCTAAAATACCATAACTTTCTTTTTTTTTTACATCTGATTTTGATGAAATTTTCAGTGTTCTGTTATGCTTGTCAGATTTTTCCCTTTTCATTCAAATCAACTTTTTGTTGAGGTGGACTACATTGCAGTCAATGAAATTAATAATAGAAAAATGTTCTATGATGATTGCTAAGCTTTGTGTTACAGGCCTCAGATCTTTACTTTCACTAAAAACACTGCAATGATTGATACTAACATCCAGCTTCATGAGTCTTTGGATCCTTGTAGAGATGTTCAATACGACCCGTGTTGAAAGTACTTGCCCTCCTAATGATTCCATGGACCTGAACAAATGAAAGATAAGGCAAATTATATTTTCTAAGACAACAAAAAAGGAACAATCATATGGCATCAAGTTATCATTCAAGTGTTGAGTGATTTAACTGGGAAATATTAACAAATTTTTAAAAGACTAATTGATTGTACCTGCATTCTATGGGGAGAGAGAGAATTTGGATTGGTTATCAACTTTTTGTGTGTTTTCTTCTAAAAAACCTACAAAGTTCTTGCATTTCCATTATTTGATGAAGTACACAGTTCAGGCTCCCATAACATGAAAACTTATTACATTAAGATTCACATTATGCCTTGTGTAACTTCCAATGATTTTTTTTTGCTTTTGAGTGATGTTTTCGAGGTACTTTTGATTTATGAAAGATTTACCAATGTCAATACTAATTTGACAAACTGAGGCCCCATAGGCATAGCTTTATCTTTTGCAGCATGTCTTTTTTCTTAGGAATCATGCAGTTGATATTATACAAAGCATCATCAAAATGCTTTTCTTTATTTCCTTATAACTGATATATATATATATATTACTGATGTATGAATATTACTCACTGTGTAGCCCTTCTCAATCAAGAATTCAGCCAGATAAGACCCATCCTGTAATAAAGTTAATTGAAAACAAAGAGAAATCACCATCAGCATTATTCAGATGCCAAAGCAATTAATAAAATAAGGCGCAATTATCCCTCCAATAAGAAAAATGTTAAATGCAAAATGGAATAAACAGGAGTGGAAAGAGTTTAACAGACAACAGTATTTTTTGCTGATAGTTTAAAAATTAGTAAATTTCAAGATTTCTTCAATAAAATTATAAGAGGATATTACCAGCTCACCACATACATGTAACACTTTGAAAGACATAAAGCTAGTTAACTTATTGATACATGCACATGTAAGGGTAAAACAAACATGAAAGGTACAAGTAAAAGCAATTTTATATTTTTTTCACTTTTTCACTATTTTTTCAATTGCATGTGAAAATACAATGTATGTACACATTCTTGCAAAAGAGAGATTGAGTTTTTAGGGGATGTCTCATCAAATACATGTACAATACA
Organism: Lytechinus variegatus; assembly: GCF_018143015.1. NCBI lineage: Eukaryota > Metazoa > Echinodermata > Echinoidea > Temnopleuroida > Toxopneustidae > Lytechinus > Lytechinus variegatus. The sequence continues at coordinate 19,685,235 of NC_054741.1, read as the reverse complement.
GAACCCAAATCTACACAAGATCAAATCATTTCTAACAGATTTCCCCAAGGTGGTGACCTCCATGTAAAATCATTTCTCCAAATCATTTCAATTTTGCCAGATACTGGTGACACAGTCATTACGTATACACCCTAATACTGCATGAAACCACAAAAAATAATGAATCCTAAATTATGACTCTGGAGAAAAAAAAATGATGCAGCATGGGGAAACCGCAGCTTGTAAAATATCACCATTTCAGAATTAATACAATTGTGGATACAGACAGTTTCGCATCATTTGCTAACTTCCTAAATTCAATGATTTATGGGAGGAAGAAATGGCCATGGATGTTGTTTAACTTGATTCGGCCATATTGATGATTTAAACTGATATTCATTGATGGCAAAGGGTCTATTTTTTAAGGTAATTGTTAGTCATGTGATACATCCTACCAATAATAATAAGAACTTTAAAAAATGAAGTGGAAAAACAAATGACTGCATGATTAGATTAATCACATACATGTATAAAATACACAAAAATACATCATAAATAAAAAATAAACAAAAGGAAATAAAATACAAATAACAACAATAGTGATAATAATAATTATAATAAAAATAATAATGATTCTGATAATATTAAACAAGGTAACAATAAATAAAAGATATTTGAAAACAAAATATTAGAAGTGTATGAAACCTTCAATCATTCATGTCAATCTACATGTATGAAATATACATATATGTAGGTTTAAATGGGCTGTGATCATCTTTGAAATCAGAAAGTTGCTGAACTACATATCCACTCACGCTTTTTAAAGCACGAAAAGCTACATGTAACAATATTCTGGTTCTAAACCAACATGTTACCCATGGTTGATGAAATAAAGCAAAATACATGTATAAAATGATCACAAGTATTGAGAAAATAAACACAAAGTCAACATACCATACATGTAGGCTGACATTTTAAAAAGCATTTTTTTCATTTTTTATTAAATTTTTTTTTTTTTTTTGGGGGTAGACCTACACTGTTATATACATGTTATTACATGTTTTCTTTTCATTTTTCCCCCAGGTTTCTTGGTGGTAAGATCTTTAATGATCCATAGCTTAACGAGGGACGTCGCTGAACGACAGATCCCCTGGACCTGACCTTTGGTATTTACATGTAGATTTTCATATGAAGCAAGATCGGTGAACTGCATATTGCGCACCTCAACTGCACATATTCGATAATCGAGCTCGGACGCAACAGATGTATACAAAAGAGTTATTGAAGTTAATTGCTTTTATCATAAGTACTTTAAGATATTGTATATTGTTGGCACAAATTTGCCATTGAAGTTCATGGTCACGGATGTCCTGTGGAAATATTGTGCCCTTTTAATTTTGTTCACCCATATGAACTGTAATATTAAATGTGCCTGATAGAAAAGTGGCTATGCTTTTATACAATATGAATCTATTGCATGTGCATTGCATCTCTAAAAGACTGCTCTGTAAAAATAGATTCCCATTTGGTCTAATAATAATAAAACCATTTTGTCTCTAACAATCCATGTATTCCCTTTCTAGCTAGGGGAAGTTCAACCTGACAACAAGTTTATAGTACAAATAACAGAAAAATTGTTTGAAATGTTGGCAAAGGTAAGTTTGAGGAAAATCCATCAAAGAAAAGAGAGATTAGAATTTTAACTATTTGATTTGTTACATCATACATGTATGCAAGCAACTTTCCTAATTACCATATGGTAAAAATCAATAATCTCATTTTCTCACAAAATTGAAAACAGATTTTTTTGTACCTTCAGTATAGTATATCAACAAATCATTTCACATCCGCTCCTAAGAAAAGAAAAAAAGTCATCACGAACCATTAAAAAAATTTATGTTTATGCGTAACATACTGTACATGTATGGGGTAGCTGCTCATACAGTATATGATGTCATAAATTAAAAACTCAAAATTCTAAAAACTTTCTTAATCTTTGATGGATTTTCCTTTAATATTCACAAAAAAAAATCCTATTTTTACAACAAACTTTTTGTCAGGGTGAAATTCTTCTTTAATTCATCTCACTTTGCACATATGTATTATACAGAATGTATTCGGATCTAAAAGCTATTTCAAGTAATATTAACATTGATACAATTATTATACGTACATGTAAATATGTAATTACATTCCTTCTACGTACATTTTTGTAGTCAGCCATTTTAACATTTTATGAAATTGCCACACAGTCAAATAATAATTTTGATTGAGTTCCAGTTTAGTTGGAACATCTGACAACATTTAGCCTACAGGCCAAATTTATAAAATGACAATCAATCGACTAAATATCAAAGGGATTGATGACTAACAACAGCAATTAGACAAACTGAAATGGAATCAGAACAGAACAAAAACTAACATTTTTAGCACTGATGAAAGATTGGTAAGAACTGATCAATGAAATCTACATCCTAATGAGAGCACAAAAACATCTGAGACTTGGATACCGTTCTCACTACATGTACCTTCCTAAAACTAGTTTACTGGAAACTACATGTAGTCTTGTGGAAACTAGTTTAACGTGTAGTTAGAACGGTCAAAGCGATCTTCTAAACCGGTTCAGAAAACCACCTCGCGATATAGTTTTCAGGATCATGTTGCCTCGTTAAACTGGTTTCAGCGTGAGGACACAACCCTTCTTCTGGGAGTGATCTTTGCACATTTTGAGCGTGCTACTCCACACGACAGGTGTAGAATGCCTACGCTGCAGTTTCGAATTTCGTGCGAAACATGTCACCCCACTGAGATCGTTTCCATAGCAACAAGATCGCTTTGCATGAAGTGATTTTGGAAACCACTTTCGTGTGATCAAGTGAGAACTCTAGCAAAGCGATCTTCCAAACTGGTTTCCTGAATCGGTTTCCAGTAAACTAGTTTTTTAATAGAAAGTCTAATGAGAACGGCCTCTAATACTGCTTTCACACCAAGGTACGGTTGCAGGGACCGATGAAATCATGGTGTATTTCATTGTACTCAGCGACCGATTGTTTTGGTTAAAAACGATCGGTCGCTGAGTCTGACCTACATGTATGTAAGAGGTACTTCAGCGACCGATCATAAACTATGCAAGCTTGATGTGAAAGCACATCTCAGCGACCGATCGAAATGCAATAACCCCCCATACATGCCCATACGCTATCTCTACTTCCGCTTCCGGCTAGGTCAATTTTACAGGGACCGATCGCTCTGGGCCTGACCAAATTTTGACGGCGGTGTGAAAGCATGTCCAATCCATCGCATGGTATGGTTTCTGCGGCCGTACCTTGGTGTGAAAGTGGTATTAAATAATGGTGTAGATTGAATTGAAACTGTGTACTGTACATCTACCTCTATAGCTAATTCAGCATCAAAACCTATCAAAACCTGATGCAATAGATACATTGTACCCATGACTCCATGATCTAATCTTTTACATATTTCACAGTACTGTTTTTTTCTTTTTCAAAAATTTGATAACCATGAACATATTCATTTTATAATAATACATGAGAAATGAGAATGTAATAAAGTAATAAAGATCTATTTATACTCTGGTGAATTATTGCTCCCATCCCCACCTCCCCCACCCCCTCAAGTGAAAAAAAAATGATTGCACAGTAGCTAATATCCAACAACATCCAACTCTAAATTTTTGCAAATTGTACATATTTTAGCCATGCCCATTTCTGAACCAAATGCAACATGTATGGTACAGTAATTGTAAGATTATTCTCAATGGCCAGTATTCTGAAGTCGGGTTTAATCTAAACTCTGGTTTTAATTTGTGGTTTTACTATGGAAAGCCAGTTGTTACATAAATCTCTAATGTCAGTAGAGGTTCAATGTATCAGCTCATTTGACTCCCAAAACACTATTAAGTGCCTGGGAAGGATAAGTATGACAGTTGTCTTCACCATTAAAGAATTAGTAAAGGGCACAGTAAACATGAGAAGCATTCCCTTTAAAAAAAATTTTTGAAACGTTTGGAGTCCCATAATTTAAGTACAGAGTTAGACCGTGGTCTAAGTTAAACTTTAGAATACAGGCCAATATGTTCAATCTACTTTTCCAAGCTGGCAATGCACCACTTTCCCAAATACAGAACATTGAATTGAAGACCATTAAAAGCCTTGGTAAAGGGCAATAATGTGAAAATTATAACCAATTATAAAAAATGCCAATCTAAGAAAATGAAGCAACCACTGTATCTTTCTCAATCATGTTGCACATGCACAGATCCACCTTACAAGTTGATTTGAATAAATACAAAAAAAGGGATAACTTTGAAATTTTCATCTAAATCAGAAACAAGAAATAATGCCATTCTAAGGTTCAGCTTCTTTTCATGGTTTATGCACAACATTTATAGTGTATCCATTTTTTTTTCAAATAAGAATCAGTGATGTCATGTAACACAGTCACTGTCTATTTGTATTTTACTTTTAAAAATGAAATAATTAGATTTGTAGAGATTTGACAATTAATAGGGACCTTCTTGGTAGAATATCAATAGATTACAATGATCGCAATTATTTCTGTTCATGGAAGAATCAAACCATTAAAAATATGAAATTTTTCATATTTAACATTTAACATCAAAGAAATAGCGAGTGGATGACATTGGTTTCCTCATTTGTACACCAGCCTTGAACTTTGTTAAACATACTGTAACTGCTTTGAGAAATCAACATTTTGAAATGTAATAAATTTCTTGTTTTTTAATGTTTACCCAATTTAACCATTATTTGAACTTTCTCTATTTCTTCAATGAAAAAAATGTTGTTTGTGAGAAAAAAATATGCAACCTGATCGTTACTACAGGGCCAGGCTCTGTATTTTCTGAAAGAACAAACTTACTGAGAGTATGCAAAGGAGTGATGATGGCTTTAAGATACACCATGTCAAAGGTGAAATTTTTGGATTAGGGACGAAAGAGAGAAGCTGTACAATCTGCACCAACAAAGACCCAAATATGGACAAATTAAAACCACACACTCGCTGCAAACAAGCCGCACAAGATCTTTAGACCTCCACATACATTCAATTTTCCTGGAAAGAAAAATGATTCATGGTTCTTTCCGAGAAAAAGCGATATGGAAATCCAAGAGAATGTAAGATGCCAAGGAGGAGGATTCTTCATACACAGCGGCATGGTATACAGCTTGGCCAAAGCATGGGCAGTGTGGGGCTCAATGTAAAACGCCACGCTGCTGCCTGCTTTGTGAGTTGCCAGATTACTACACCGCAGATATGTGAATGGACAAGCAGCAGACTCCGAGGGGGGCGTGTACCCTTGTGCGTTCATTCATGCCAGCCCGCATAATTTATCACAGCATTACTGGCTGCTCAAGCATCTATTATGTTAATGAGCAGTGGTGCACATAAATATTAAAACGCCGGTATTGGCGTCTGGGCTGTAGAAGTAGCCGTCTGGCAGGGTTCTGCCAGGTCTGGCCATCTGTGGTGAAATGAGACTCAAGTTTAATGACAATATACTGTACATGTTTGTTGATTGATCGAGGGTATGGGTAAAAATATAAAAGCCACACAAATACTGTGTGTGTGTCACAGTGCATGTACAAAGTCTGAAGGGATATGGACTTGACTGGAGCATGTAGAAACAGGAATACTTCCAGCTCTAAAATATAATGTGTAGTGCAAACACTGAAAATAATACAAATAATTCTGTATATTTTACCTAAACCCTGGATCAAGAGACAAGACTGAAGAGAGTTCTCTGTGACCATTAAAAGTATTCTCCTTGGTATCGGGAATTTCTCTCCCATCGAATACAATGTGAACACACTAACATACTATAGTATATTATGTAATAGCAAAGCTGTCTCCCTGACTGTCCCTTTCTCTATCTCTCTCCACTGGTTTTCCTATTGTCAGATCCATAAAAAAAAACTGAAGCTCAACAAGAACTACCATCTCTCTCTCTCTCTGAAAAAATCTTTGAAATATTAAAGGTAACAACATGACACCATTTCTTGGCAAATCAATAGAATCCTGTCTGGTATTGTGACATAATTTGGATTAATTGCCACTTAGACTTTGTTTCACGTCTCTTTCATTTCATTCCATGTGCTGTGTGTACATGATGGTTTCGAAGCTAAGGAGAATTCCCCTTCATATATCCTCGTACTGATCAGACATGGAGAACTACTTCATGATCAATCGCAAATGGCAATGACTATCACATGAAAATCCTGACAAATACTGAGGAAAATAATTAAATTTACGAATCTACATGTACATGTAGATCAATTCTAGAAGTAGGCCTATCATACAAACATACTGTCATATTTCTACTTTTGTTATTTTTTTACAAATTCACCCTCAAATACCTTGATTTTTATTGCATTATTATTTGAATATTTTTTCACTCATTGAATTTTCAGGAAAATCACTTGCAACTTTGAAGTCACCAAAGTGACAAAATACTCTTAAAGTGACAAAATATTATTTTTTAATAAATGACAAAATATTATTTTTTAATAAATGACAAAATATTATTTGCTAATGAGGTGTGGTTGACATGATTATAATATTCAAAAGCCGTTTGACAATTCAAATCCTCTAGAACCCCCCCCCCCTCCCCCATCAGCTAATCCTCTTTTATAGGCCTACCTTACCCCGTTCTTTACCATTGACTGAACAGCCAATCAATAATTGTATCACATACTGATATCAGTTCAAAGCTAGGATGGCCACACCCAAACAAACCTTCCAATGCTTTGTTTTCTTTTCACAAGACCATACAATAGAACACCAGGTAGTGAGTTCAATACAATACATTAGAGTCATGTACATCAGCTATACAGATGCCACATGGAAATAAGATTGCAATCTTTCTCATGTTTCCATACAATTTGAGGGGTAAGAGCCATCATATTGCCCACATGCAGTAGAGTCAAATCATTCACAATTAAATACTAAATAGGAGAGTGATGAAGTAGAACATGTCAGGGATACACATACATATAGCTTCAACAGGCAAAGGTGACAGACCCTTTAGGGGATTAACCAAAAGTAAGACAGACTTTAAAGCTCAGGGAATCAAAATTACACAGACTTTAATACCACTTTACAATGCAGTGAACAAAATTCATTGCTACATGTATGTGCTTTGGGTTCCCCTGTGCAAACAATTTAGGGCAAAATTATAATACTGATTCAAATTAATGATTCAAGAGTACATGAAGAGCTCATGTAGCCATGCAGAAATAATTTAAAAGTCATTATCGAATACAACAAAATTATAATCTCTCAGAGACAAATGGAGAACAATTCCTTTTCTAAACAGCTCAAACAAACCTATCAAGTACAGTCTAAACATGCAAAATCTCTTATATCAACAACCCGATCAGGTGAAAGGTATCTGAAAAGGGCACAGGTGTTGACATTACCATTGCCGACAGGGAGTACATACAAGAATGTACCCTGTAGTCCCAGCAAGAGAGTTTGAAGGGGAGGTGTGTATGGTTTACAGACTTATGAATGACCCTTGACTCAAGACTCGTTCAGCCATCCATTCAAATGTGAGCCCCCTATAAAACCTCAATAGCTCAATCTACAATTAAAATGCTGAGGCTGAATATACATTACGGAATTGAATTTCCAATAGAGCTCCAAACTGTTTATCAACTTTGACCTACTGTAAATGAGTCAAGGACATGCAGGCCTATGTCCAATATCAGTAGGTGGTTTCAGACCGCCTTGAAGTTCGCCAGTTCCAGGTATTCTCTGATCGGGAAATTTGCCCCGATCAGAAAATACCAGGTATTTTGGTAATGTGAAAGCAAACTACACGTAATTTCCCCGAAAGAAAATACCCGCTAAATAGTAGGTACTTGGCGAAATTATGAGAACTTTCGTGGGGATTTTTCCAAGGTCGTAGGTATTTTGGCAATGTGAAAGCAAATTACGGGAACTTTGAGCCCAGCATGTTGTTGGGCGCGGCGGCGTGGGTTGCTGCTGGGCTAGTGATTTTGATATCTCGCGCCTTGCCTGCTTATCAGACCATACTGCGCATGCTCGTAACTTCGGGAACTTATCCCGAAGGATGTGTTTCGGGCGGTGTGAATGCAGGAATAATTAACAGGTATTTTTTAGCCTTAACAAGTTCTCGTAATTTAACAGGGATTCTTGTGATCGAGGCGGTTTGAAACCACCTCATATTGTCCATGCCCCCAAAGTTTGAGTTTCGTGTGTAAAAAAAATTAAGCTCATACAGTCATACCCCAAAACAAGCCTTGTCATTTGGTAATCTTAATTTTTTTAATATTGACTTTCAAATTCAAACATTGGCACTTTGTATGTCTTCAACAACAGTTCTTTTCTGTTTTTTTTTCTTCTTCAAAATCTGCCATGAACGACAGTTACCATTGACACAACGCATTTTTTTTGCGCGAAGGGTTGAATTAATCCAGAACCACCATGGCCTTGAATTGGTCTGCGGGCACAGACCCTGATTGAAACTTTGATCAGCAAGTGGGTCTCTGCACAAAGACTAGCACATATAAATCTTGATGTTAGCAAGAGGACCTTCAGTACACAAGGCATTACACATGTAGGCTGCACATTCAGACCCTTAACTCGAGTGAAGGGTTTGCACAGAAGACTAGCCTTGAATGCACTATTTTGGCCCCAATGCCTATCTCATTGGCCTTGGATATTTTAATTGCCATTGTCAAGCTTTCCTATTTGTGCTGAAATATCAATGTACCCTGCAAAACAGTGGCATTGCCCTAAGGCCTGCAATGGAGCATTAAAAGGGAATTTCACTCTCACAAAAAGTTTGTTGTAAATATACCAGAAAAAATCATTAATAAAATTGATGAACAATTGAGGATAACCCATTAAAGATTAAGAAAGTTTTTAGATATTTAAGTTTTTGATTTGTGACAAAATATACATGCATCTGCTCCATACATGTATATGTAAGTTATCTAATATAATTTGTATAAATTTTTTTAAGGGTTCATGATGACTACAATATTTTGTTTTTCTTTCAGAAGCAGGTGTGAAATTATTTATCTGTTGATACATGTATAGACTGTACTGATGGTACAATTTAAAAAAATTACTTTTTATAGAAAATGACATTTTATTGATTATTTTAAAAATTCACAATACATACGTGTAGAAAGCTGCTCACATATGTCACAAATCCAAAAATTAAACTTTTAATAACTTTTTTAATCTGCCTTGGATTTTTCACAAACTTTCACCAATATTTTTTACTAATTTTTCTGATATTTTTACAATAATTTTTTCAGGGTTTAATTGACCAATGAAATAAAGCACACTTCAGGGGTGGTGTTGTATGCATAAGCCTACAGCAACATCAGCAGGGAAGTCATGCTTGGTAACGGACAAGTCCATCTGTATCCTAAGCAGTCTACAGACAACAATCTATAGGATGATAAAACTAAACAAACAACCTATCATCAAGCCCACACTGATATCTCCGGGTGTGCACAGTGGGGGATAACATGGTTAAACAAACTCAATCATCGTCTGACTATTCCCACAATTTTAATTAAACTGCCCATCAAAGTTTTACATGTAGTTCAGGACTTTGACCAACCGCTGAGTTCATGCTGAGGGTAAAGTTTCACAATAATTTTTGTAAGTGATTCTCACCGACAGACTCAAAGCTTCTGGTAGACTCCTTGCATCTGATTGGCCAAGAGCAAATTAGACAGTGAAAATCACTGAAAGCACTATTTATGAAATGCTCCCCTGGGAAGATCAATCAACCTTAACCTGAGATACATGTGGACTGTGGGTGTATATACATCTATTCTTTTGAAGGTACATGTACATGTAGGCTTTTCAAAATGCGAATGGTAAACTCTGGAAAAGTGACAGTTCACGGAAGGTCTGGGAAGCGTTTCATGAAAGCAGCTGTCAGACGTTTTATCCAACAAGTCCCAATTTATCCGAAAGTTACCAGAGCAACACTGCTTCTTAGCCAATCAACATTGAGGAAAGTAAGTTGTCAGATCTGACAACTTGTTGAACAAAAATCTTGATGAAACGCTCCCCAGGTAATGCTTAACTTTTGCAGGATCAAGAGAGCTGGTCTAACAAAAAAGACCACAGACCACATTGCACATAATTCATAGGAAGCAAACTCAACATGCCAGACGAATGTCATAAACATGTGCATGGCACTTGCCAACACATAAAACAGGTCATTATCAGGTGAAAGGGGCACAGAACATTATTTTTGAGAGGGGGCATTTCTTGTAAAAATTGGCACTTATACAAGAAAGGGCACTTGCTAACACCTAAAATGGGTCATCTTCAGGTGAAAGGGGCACAGTACATATTCATGTGGGGCATTTTTTTCTTGCATAAAAGGACACTTTTCTTGTGTAAAAAGGGCAATTTTTCAGTGCTTCAAAAAGTGGAGGGCAATGTGCCATCCACCCCCCCCCCCCCCCCCCCCGATCACCGCCCCTGATCATAGCTTTGAGTGTGTAAAAATGCAATATATAAATGAACAAGCCAGCAGACCAAATAATCTGTTATAGCTGACCATACACCAGTTTTCTGGTTTATCAGTCATGTGTGAGGAATGCCCTGTGCAAAACTATATCAAACTCCAGTTTAATATCATAACATTTTTCAGTTATACATGCATTTTGATGATCCATTAAAGCACACTTCTATTGTCAAAGGAAATAGAGCTGTTTCTTATATTTTGTATGCATTGAAGTTAAAACAATACAAGCAGATTTATTTTAAATCTTATCAAAGCAAATCAGTATCTCATTTCAAGATGAATGTTGCCTGGTTCTGAGAGATCATCACCCTGGGATAGATGTGACAACATGTTTCTTACAAGACCAACTGGGCATGCCATGATTCTAACTGTGACTGAACTTTTCTGATCGACATGATCAGTCACTTGGACTCCAAACTCCAGTCATGAAACAACTTGTGTTTAAACTGCACAGTCCAAAGAGCATTCTTCAAGATGTTACCTTTTGTCTACAGAACTAATAGAACTCTCCCAAATAATACGAGGACAATAAGACTCTACAGTATTCATATGGAGTACCATGCTATACATGAATATGTACCTTCATGTCTCTATCAAACATGGAACAGCAATGTACTGAACTTCTGATCAGGACCAAACGCAAACTGGAATTTATTTTGGGCTGAAGTCTAAAGATGGGACAAATTGCCATTATTCTTGAAAGATATGAATGGCATGAGCATCCATAAAGACATCTTAAACATCGCAGTAGGTACAAGTATTTTTGTTATGGTGAAGTTCGGGTGAACACCCATCCACTGAAAGGATTGGAGAGTCCACTTCCATTGCTGCACTATGTGAAGGGCAAGATTAAATTTGGCAGGACCAGTGTTACTGCAGTAGTTTATCTACAAGGTATGCTTGGTCATTTCATGAAGTTCACGTCCATTTCATGACAACTATGATTTACTTTGCCATTGTTGTAACTAAATGTACCATTGAAACCTTGAGCAATGTCATCTTGGTAGCTGCCATAATGGCAAAGTTACCTTGTAAAAACAGGGTACCAGGTCTTGAAGATAGAAGACTTTCTCATAAAATAATTGTTTGCTCCGTCTGAACTACTTTTTTTACCTTTAAACCTACCCATTTAAATGAGGAAAAACAAACTCATTACGGGGCCCTATACATTGTAAAATTCAAACTGAGGAACCATTGTTTAAATCATGCAGTAGGCACTTCACGTAATTATTGTGGGGGGGGGGGGCATTTTTCATCCATCTAAATGCACATGGAGTCGTTAATATCTATTATTATTTAAAGTGAGATTGGCATATATAAATGATTATTACCTATTTCTAAATACAAATTTGAGTAATCCTAGTTATACTTCAAGAGGGTCAGTTTCTTTCATAAATAATAACAGATCTCCGTATCAAGTACTGTTTGGTATATGAGAAATCCTAAGTACACATAGAAGAACAGGAATTAAAATAGATCGAGAAATTCTCTTTTTACGGGTAACAGGCCTCCAGTGAGTCAAGCATTCTATGACCTCAAGTATTGAACAATTTCCAACACTAATATAGAGAGGCATGGTTGTTTTCTAGAGGCTAAAGGGGACAGTAATGCGACTATGCCAGAGGGCTTTGCCCCGAGGGCATGGTCTGGCTGGTGCGGTACCCGCGAGCCGAAAGAAACAACCATGTCTCGAATATTAAAGCACTCCATATAGGCCTAAGTCAAACTTGTGCAAAATAGTCTAATGTTAGATCTAGAGTCTACGGATCTAAGATTAGATCTAACAAATAAATGGAACAGCTAAGTTGCTAATGAATTCTAACATTAGATTATCACCTAAAACAAGTACGACTCTCTAACGTTAGGCCTAACTGTTAGACACTATGAATATCAGCAACTCATACAACTAAATCAATAATACATTTTAAAGTCTAACTTCTCAAAAAAGTCTAGATCTACGTCAGATCTAAAACAAGTTAGAACTAATAAGTCTAGATCTAAATTTTAGTCTTTTGTTCTGTTAGATCTACTTCTGCTATTCATAACGTCCCCTAGATCTAGCTGAACTCGCCTTTTTTGAGCATTGCTATTACAGCATGAACAAAATCAACAAGGCTTGATGACTGATACATCCATCACGACTCATGTCCGTAATAAATTCCCTTTTCGATTCTTTCTAATAAAGACTTCATTTTTGAAGAATACTCAGTAAAATATTGGGAATAGATCAAGCAGAAGTCAAGAATCTGTATCGTTCCATTGGTATGTCATATCCATTGAGTGCTGCGCAAGTTTTCTAAATTTATCAATTAAATCGCGCTGATATGGTAACCTCAATCACCGCAGAAAGCAACATTTTGCACGCAATCAAATGAGGAGCTCAGCGGCATTTTACTATGCCCATTGCCCTTGGTAACCACTTAGTTTGTTGTTTTGCATTCATGGTCAACTGCGTGACTGCACTTTTGACCAATCAGAGGAACAGATCATTCAACATTCTTAAAGGGTGCGTTTATGTGCCACTTTTTTACCCTAGAATCACGATTGCATTTTATAGTCAAAGGTGAAAACAAACGTCTTTCAAATCACAAACATGAAACACGGAAAAAGGAGCGTTTGGAAAGACTTTTCTGTAGAATCACGAACGAAAAAGGTTGTATAAATGCAATCGTGATTTGAATCATGATTCTATGATCTCACTGTGACGCGCTACTTTCGGTTTGACTCTTGTCAAGTTCAAGGTGCTTTATATAATCATTGTACGTACATTATTGTATGCATGCATTTGTTGTCATGTTCTAGTTCTGTGTTGGTCATCACATCGTCCACTACTTTTCATTTTTTGGGCCATGTCTTCAACTTCAAGTTCTAGTAAATGAATTAACTGGACAGACAATGATCTCATTTGTTGAGTAAACAGTATTAATATTAAGTTGGATCTATGCTGAAATTCACTTCAAAACACCACTTTGGATAAACCAACAAGATGAATAGAAGCATATGGAACCTATTATAGTAGTAAACAAAATGAGGTATAGACTGAATTCTGGAAGCAAAAGATTTTTCAGCCAAAACGTGCGAAAAACTTCCTCTGTCAAACTGCGCACTAGTGATGCGCACTGGCTTGGCCCGAATTTAAGGAGAAACAGCATTGGAATGAAGGTCGTCTAAATGCTGATTCTGTGATATTGTGATTCATGTTTGTGTTTTGAATCATGATTCAAATCATGATTCTGGCTTGAGGTCGCATAAACACAGCAAAAGGATATCAGGATAATTGCACTTGTTTTTTTTTATTTGTAGCTCAGCTTAACTGCCCACTTGCAAACACAAACAAGATTTTAGGGCTGTTATCGTTGAGAAATTCTCTGTCGATATCATGCTAAAAATATCCTAACGATATCGATAACTATCGACAAAGAACATAATCAATATATGCGTTTTTCATGCAATATAGCGATGGCACATACTCGCGTTGGTCAAAATTTATCTCTGCCATCATGCCAAGAACGCTTTAAAATCCGCGTTCATCAGATGTAAATGACTACATGTACATGTACATAGCATCTTTTAACAAACATATTTAGCATAAATACATCCTCACCTTTCACGTTATTAGCATTATTTTAGGGTTGGATGTATTGATAATTTTGGGGCTTTTTGGACATCGTTCTGAGTAGTCAAGGTCTTTCGCCTATCCGCCATTTTGATATCGTGCTGTACATCTTTGAACGTAGAGGACAGCAACACACCGCTAGGCTGTGTGATACCAGCCTTCTACGTTAGTTGAGCTTGCGCTTACAATGTTTTCGATTCAATCGAGTGCAGTCACAATGTTTGGATTGTCTTGATCTCACCCCCACTTCGCTATAATAATAGCGAAGTGGGGGTGAGATCATATTTTGTTGCTAGTATTAAAGATTTGGAGTAATTTATGTTACTGTTCTGTGCAGTCTGATGAAAATTTTCCATGATTTTCCGTTTGAAAAGCCACTTTCAAAGGGCCATTCGAAAATCACTGTGTGTCTCTACATAAGAGCCGGTATTATCGACAAAGAGAGAAAGGTTACCGATATTGCCGAGTGGCAAAAACAACCGATTATAGACATGACTATCAATAACGACCTTATAAATAACAGCCCTACAAGTAGGAAAAGTTCTGTCTCGTTCATTCTCCTTCTTTCAAAATTGAAAATAGAATGGCTGATCAATACCGAGAGCGAACACGACATAGAGGTCTAACTTTTCCTTTTTTCAAGGGTCCAGTTTGTGCCTCAATGTGAGGATTCTGTGTCACGATAGATCTTTATCTTTATAATCGAGGTATTAAGTGCATAATCTATTTTTCCGCCTTTTATTTGGAGTGCTATTGTGACCCCATTCTACCCCATCTTGGAGAGTACCCATGTCTGCCTAATATTACATGGACAAGTCCTGGGCTCCGACCCGCTTCGTGTCGCCCATCTATTATAAAGCGCTGTATGAGGGATATTGTTTTTAGTTCATGATCAAATAAAATTTGTTAGATGGTCTGGGCTGAAAATATCTATATCTAAATAAATAGAGTAAAATTCACAGAGCAAAATGCTGAAAATTTAATCAAAATCGGATAACAAATAACAAAGTTATTGAATTTTAAAGTTTATCAATATTTTGTGAAATCAGTTATATGCACATCGTCAAGAATATTCATTAGGTGAGCTGATGATGCCATATCCCCACTTTTTCTTGTTATTAAATCAAATCATAATTGTTTCATTTTTTCATACATGTGTAAATGATCAGTCTCCATTATAATAAAATAAGTTGCAGCAATAAATAACTAATGCACTTATATCAGTTGTCAATCCAATTGTTTTAGTTCTTCTTTGGTAGAAAATTTTTGAATAAACCTAGTTTCATATAATAAAATACAAAAGAACAAGTGGGGATATGACATCATCAGAACACCTAATGAATATTCATAAAGACATGCCTCGAACTGTTTCACCGGAATAATGCAAATCTTTGAAATTCAATAAATTTGTTATTTGTTATCCGATTTTGATCAAATTTTTAGCATTTTGCTTTATAACTTTTACTCTATTTATTGATAAATATCTCCAACCTGGACCATCCCTTTAAATCAATTTTTAAACAATTTCATGAGATCATATCACATCATTTGATAAAAAAAGATTTTGTTGACTTTACCAGATGAATAATTGATTGCACTTAATTCATTTAAAATGCATTTCACATGGCATGCATGGCGCATCATAATAAATGGGCAACACGAAAGACGGTTCTTGCAAAGACGCTTTCGTGCAATCGGCCCCTGGGTACAACAATTCAGTGGCATTCTTATTGCCAAGCAAGCCATTTGTTTTGCACAGTAATGTTCATTGGTCACACAGCAGGCAGGGTTGTACACATGCATTGCATGTACATCGACATCGCCACAAGCCACAAACGAATTGTGATTGTCTGATTGCCAGGCCCAGGCAACATGTTCAATGACCCATACAATTTTGTTAAATACCGTTACAGACTTCAAATTTAAGAGTTACCAACCTCTCTATATACAAAATAGTAGATCTACTCTGATTCACTCGCTTACATTATCATTACAAAAAGAGAGAATATCCCGACAAGATCGTCGGGGTAATATTTGAAGGCTTGCCTTTGATTGCAGACGACAACGGGGGCTCAGCGATTTGCTATCGGAAAGGCGAGGGTAGCTGAGGCCAGAGCGCCACGTAGGCATTGCTCCGCATGCCTACCCCTTCGTTTTCCACTCAATCAGAACATGTCAATTCGAGATTAAACCAATAAAAATTCGTTATACTAAATATCCGTAATAAAGTCTTACCTGTCCTGTTATGCCTGTAATGAGAGCGACTTTTCGCTCGCCTGTCGGTGACCCATTTGTAGCCATTTTAGAATCTTAATGGTGTTCCTTCGATCTTTCTGTCCCAGTCAATAGCGGTACACATGCAGCAGCTACCTAGCTTACATGTACAGCACAGATATGAGCGAGCGAGCTTGGCCAAAAGAGCTGTCGGGGCAGCGCCGGGGTCAAATTTGCTCGAGAGGCCAATGTCGTCGTGATTCGCTATACACACTTTACGCATGTACGTACACACACATGGAGAGAGAGAGCGAGAGAGAGCAAGTACGAGTCCGCCGTATGTACGTACGGATACGACATGAATATTCATGATAGAATGCGGCACGCGCGGCTCGTCGATGACGTCACCGTATATATTGTTAGATTAGCATAACATCACCATACTATTAAAAATGGACGTGTCGAGGCAGGTCAGAGTCAGTAGCGTACCTGGCTATTACGTCATGGTGTTTCTGAGCCCTGAAAAAAGGCCCTATCGGCACCCCAACCAACCAGTTGCCTCAAGAAGAACATAAAGGGGAGGAGCAACGATACCAAAACAATTTCATTCCCGTCTGTTTGGTAGTAACTCGTTTGCGGAAGGGAAAGAAAGACGGATTGAAAAAAATTGCAGCCAGCAACCAGGCATAGATTATCATTTGCAGTGCTGCTGTGGATCTGATAGAAACCCAGTAAAAGGGAAGGCACTCGTCATGAACGACTTAGGAATTGGAAAATTCCTCGAACCACTCGGATTGACACAATATGCTGGAATATTCAAAATCAAAGGATTTGATGTCGAGACAGATTTTTTCAATATTGATGCAGCGAGTCTGACAGAAATGGGGATCGAGAACGATGAACATCGAGAGCTCATCTTACACGCAGGTACGTGGTGATTTCATCCCCTACCATTTCATTGACAGCAGTCTAGTCGGGGGCGTGGGGGAATTCCTTTTTTCCAATCCTTAATTGCCGTCCGCCTTCATATTCTCTAATTCATTTTCAATGGAAAAAATAAAGCTCACAGGTTTTCATTCTACATACATCCTCATGTAATGTGGGAAGATTCGCGACCGTCGACCATGTTTCCTTGGGAAAATTTGACGGAAATGGTGCTCACTGCATCTTTACCATACATGAGTTTCCTTAAACGTCATCAGTACATTCTAATGGCAGCCATGTTGAAAATATATATGATAGTGGAGCTGCTGCGAGTTTACTGTACACTGAAATCTACCCCCTTTTAGTTTCGCTTGGTTTCCGACGCAATTAATATGTGTTTTATTTGGTTTTATCCGCAATTGTTCGTCGGGTATTTCCCCCTCATTTGCGTCTGTCAAAATGAACGAATGTTTGCTCCTAGCAACGCGTTTAGATCAGTGGAATATTGTACAGTGACGATGGGATATCTGGCGTAGTGCTGTGCTCGCTTCGGCCACAGTCCCGTATCATGGCACTAGTAAAACATCAACTCTCTTTCGTTGTGAATACCTTTTCAGAGTATTTGGGTATTTTCCCCAAAAACTTGGGGGTTTATCTCGGTAAAAATATGGTACAGTGGTTGCATGACTCGTAAACTATGTACCAATACACCGCCTCTTACGCGTGAGTGAGTTTCGCCAAATCGTGTCGGGACGCGTCCGCCTTGACACCCCTGTTGACGATATAGAATACAAGTTCGGCACCCTGGTTTAAATAGTGGATTGGAATAGATATGACACATGGAATTTAACGAATTTTTCAAGATGAAAAAGTATCTCTCAATGAATTTAGTATCACATGATAGCTTAAGAGTTTAGCTCTCTTTTGATATAACTTTGTGGCCAGTTTAGTTATTTTTCTTGGATTTGGAGGGGGAAATCGTTACCCTTGAGGGCTTAAATTGGTCAAGAATAGAGAAGATTTTCAACAAATTCAATGTGCAATCGTCACCCATCTGTTAAGTTTGGAAGAAATGATTAAAATCTAGGCTTTTTGCGCTTACCCGCACGCTGTATGATTGTGCCGATTGGGGTCAAAAGTTCAAGTGAATTTTGTTGCCCTGTTTGGGACTGGTCCTTGTCAATCAGCGTGTATAGATGTTCAGAAATAAGGTAGGAGATGTGATACGCGTTTCCTATTCGGTGGACCCGTGCGTTCCCGTGCCTTTTCCGTCTCATTTCTGCATTTACAACTGAGCAGGGGGGTTTCTGCCTACTGCCGGACAGCGCTGCCAGAGGTCGCCCGGTCGTTCGGCCCGGCTCACAACCCACTCGTGCCATTTTGTAGTAAATGCCTCTTGAAAGAATGAAGAATTGTATTTTCAAACAAGATATGCAATCTGCGTACGTGTTACACTACAATTGGTGTTATTCAAAAGTGAGGAAACAACGTATGACTCCGAAACAGAGACTATATAAACTTTCATATTTTGTTTCCCGCAACATGTGCCTTTAATGCGATGCTGAAATAAGCATGAAATTTCATATTTCATAATACAATGACAATCAAAACACGTCCATCCGAATTTTATATATCTTAACAAATTCAGTACACTCA
This sequence comes from Lytechinus variegatus, assembly GCF_018143015.1. Taxonomy (NCBI): domain Eukaryota; kingdom Metazoa; phylum Echinodermata; class Echinoidea; order Temnopleuroida; family Toxopneustidae; genus Lytechinus; species Lytechinus variegatus. The sequence continues at coordinate 19,666,285 of NC_054741.1, read as the reverse complement.
TGAGTTGAAAAGACTGAGATAAAACCGCAGAAACTCTGTCGACAACGATTTTTCATTTGGAGGCTGACGAAGAAAAAATAATCTCTCATCTCTTACATATTGTCTGATGCCAACCTGTTGTCCCGAACCGAGAGTCGTATGCTTTCCGCCAGCATGAATCCATCGTTCCTCACACTATATGAATAGCCTTCTTGGTGCGTGAAGTGGTGAACAATTTAGCTGTTTGTCAGAAAAATAGGAATGCCGTTTGATACGATGTAACCATCTAAAAAACAAATTATTCTAAAAAAAGATCGAAATTTCAGTTTCATTGGAATCTGGCCTAAGCATTATGATAACTTGGAAGACGAATTGCTAAAGGATTTTATACTGACTAAACATTGTAAACAAAACTGTTTAGCCCATATCTTATCCACAAGTATGCGATATCACTTCTAAAGATAAAACGATTTGACGATATCAAACTCAAGCCAATTAATAGTTGTTACAAGTACTTTGTTTGTCAGAACGAATAGCTTCCATGAAACATCATCCAGTCACTATATAAAGAATACAGTTAGGTGACGTATTCTAAATTCAGACCTGAATGATTGCAATTTGGTCCATCATACATTTTGTCTTTGGAGACGACCGTGAAAAGATGGAAGTAAATCTTGATATATATGCAATCAGAAATCTTTGCATGAAATTGAGTTTAAACCCCTTACTTCATTCGCATCGCTATCTTGCTTCACAAGCATTGCATTTATTAATGATGTCTACCATGTCCACGTTATTTGGATAGATTCATCGAAAAAAAAGGAAACCACACTCTTGACAAGCATTCATTGAATTCATTAACTCAAGAAAAAAAATCAAGGGATTTGAATGACTTCTTAGGAAGTGGGTGATGGCGTTTTTCACTTTCATCTTGTATTAATGACGAAAAACCGCAGGTTGGAGATGAGTCATAACTCTCACTGCCTCACGGCGATCTTCCAAGATGTGGACACTAAAGAGAGGGATAAAAATCTAGTTTAAACATCCGAGGATCCATCTTTCCTCGCCGGGTGATGGCAGGTATACATGTATGATACGGAGCCCCCAAGCTACCAGCGGGTATTTTTTTATATTGCCCGACTGACCGCATATGAATTTCTGAGATCACATTCTAGACTTCCAACATGGGTGATAATGACAGAGGTCCAAAAAGCGTGGATACCATCACGACTATTGGGACTGCAAGTTTATGACAGTGCACGAGAGTTGCCAATTTATTTACTTAAGTCATGCAGTATTCTTTCATTTTATCATCATAGATGCACTGAACAAATAACATCATTTTCTTTCGAAAGAGCACAATGTATCATTGACTGTAATGCAAGACCGTGATGTCTTGCCTAACGTATCGCCCACTAAACTTGACCCGGAAGAAGAGCACATTACTAGTGACTACTTATGATAATATCAAGAACTCATATTTGGTTGCTGAATGGCTTGATAAAATAAAAGTTGATTATCATCCTCTCGGACATTTTCCACATACAATTTATTGATAAAAATACTTTTTCCCCGACATATTCATGTATGCACGCCTCGCACCCCTGCAACATCATTATTACTAGGTTATGCACTAATTGATCGATAGAGCGTAGATTTGATCTCAATGAAAGAGAGGTTTCCGATCCCTATTTCTTCCTATTTTGTATTCCGGTTTTCTCCACGCATGCATTGCTGTGCCCTCGATGTCCGATTGCATTATATACCGCATTCTTTTAACACACACAAATGTACATTTTGAACTCCTTGACAAGGCAAATTATTATAAATCCCCAGTCTTGACTTCTTATATTGTAGAAGAACACAATTGCAAGCCATCAAAAGCTCCCTCGAAAACCCGAACTTTAATAAAATGGCAATTGAGATAAATAAATTTTACTTTTCATTTGAAATATTGTTCCTTCTCCTCACTTATAATACAATTACTAAATCCCAGAGTACGATGATTACCATCTCTCTCGTTTTTCTTTTTTCTTTCATTATTTTAGGAGATTTCCATTTTTAAGGAGTCTTCCTAAAGCTGCATGAATAATTGATGCAGTCCTTGGCTGTCATGTATTACCGTTGGTGACACAATTAACATCCGTGCCTCGGAGTCTGGCTTCACGCACGTCTCTTTGCTATAGTCGCCACACTATTATGCGTGTTATACCAGCACGCCATCTCCTCTTGTTATTGCGTTTCTCTTTTCTTCTTCAACCGTCAGCAATCGTGGTAACCATTAATTCTATTTTTAACGGGATTGACTTCATGGGGGAAAAAAGACCAAGGCCCGCGTCAAAAACGTTGAAATCGATAACAACACATAGCTCTATATTTTTCCATTCTATATATAATCGCCGATTCGATTGTCATCTTTTGAATCACCATCAACACCAATATCGTTGGTAATTCATTCTCCATTTTGCTCTTGTTTCTTTTTTTTTTGCTTTTTATGATAGTAGATATTCGTAAATCAAGGCTTACATGTATATGGTGTCCATATTGTAATATTTATAGCCAATGTTTACGAAAGCATACGAGAATAATAAAAAGGGCATAAACACACCAAGCAAAATCAATTATTTTAATGTTTGCGGAGTATCATGCCATCACTATACCCACGAACGATCCATCCCGAATCTTAAGTTCATCTCACACCACCGCCCATGACTAAACCCACGTGGTCTACTATCGATTTGGTCCAATGACCGATTAATCTAACCATTCAATTGATTTATATTTATCCATGGCATTGTTTGACTTCATTTTCGTGTATGGATGTGTAGATCACATTAATTGTACGTTCAAACGAAGTTTTGTCATTACGATGTAATTTGATTTGCTATCGCTTTTTAATTTATGATCATGAATGTAATATTTTACTACGTTCAATTTTGTTTGATGAGAGGAGAGAATAAAATATTATTTGTTAAAAAAATCTCATACTTATTTGGTAAAATGGCCTGATGGGCTCCGTAACACAAAGAACCGCACTGATTGGTTCCCAGTCAGTATCTTAAACAGAGTGGGCATGCAACGATGATCTTGATTGGTCATTGGTATTTAGCGATTGATTTCAAACTTTGTGGAACCCAGGTTGTGTATTTTCCACTTCATCTTCTTTTTGCACTTTGTCAAATGGATATTTGTTTCATAAACATTTGATTTGATTATCATATAAAAACTAAAATACATGTTTGTTAGACCAACTGGATACGAAATGGATATAGCCTAACTGGAAATGAGACAAAAAGGCAAAACCTCTAAAAGTCAATTAGGGAAATTATCCGTAGACGAACTGGTTGTAGTCGAACTAGGAGAGAAAAAAAATCATGTGGGATGGTACCAAACAGAATATAGGCAGAGTGTATGGTTGTAGACCAAATGGCAATTTGTTGTCATGGTTATAATTTCTCGAGATCGCTACAATTGTTAATGAGCCACCTCCACAAAGGCGCCGCAATCAACGTATCTCGATTACGTCACCATAAAGCATAAGGCAACCATAAGCACAGTTCATAACTTTATAAAACATTTCTCCACAATAACCGTCACCGATGTATTTCCATATTACTTACTAATAAGCATGCATGTGGTTAGTTGAAATGTTGTGTTCCCTATTAAAGTGTTTCATTCGATTTAATCGTGTTTTTTAGAGGGAAAAAAGCATCAAGTTTATTTGGGTTAACAAAGCTGTCTATCAGATTGGTCATAATCTCTTTGTTTCTCATTAATTTTTATGCCATCTTATGTCAGCTAATTACTGATGACAAAAGTAATGTAACAGTAGCAGTACGAATGCATCCGGCGTTAACATGATAATGATGATTACGGTAAACACAAAAGCGAATTGACAACTTGATATTTTTGTTTAAGAATAAAACACACACGTATGTCTATTTAGTACTTCTGTTGGAGAAAGCCAAACGGAATGGGCAGACGTTTTAAGCAAAACATTTCTTGTATGAATAGCTTGGACATGATTTTATTCATCTCATCAAGGGCATGTGCCCATTACCACATCACATGAAACTGTTTTATTTTGTGAGTTGGGAAAAATAAAAGGCATATTCGTCTACACACCCGTTTTTTACGTCGCCCTTGAAGAAATGCGATATAATTCAATACTCGGTCGTAAAACTCTCGCCAAGCTTGAATGCCATTTTATGGGATCATTTCACTTTTTTATTATTTCCTTTGGATCATAGATTATTCGTCTAAGCTTACCCCGTATATCTTAGATCTTATTACTTTGACTCACATTGGTTACAAAACATTCAATTTTCTTGAGTTTCCAATCTAACTTGATGAAATGACTTTGTATTGTTTATTTTTCGGGGTTCACATCTTGGCGTACTGAATCATAATAACAGCGTGGATTTAAAAAAATGATTGGTTACGAAGATGGATATGTCAGTGAAAACGAAGAGTTGGAGGATGATGATGAGGTCGATGATTAGGATTATATTCAGCACAAGGTTCTAGCATGGAGCTATAAAACACAGAGGATCCCTCTCCCTTCTCGAGGACAATTCCCACCGTAATTTGTATCGAAAGAGTAGCTCTCTGGGATCACTTTTTTTTTTTAAAGATATCAACCAGATGAGATGCATATTGTATACGAACTTGTTTCTCAAGAAATTTGACCCGGGAGTATTGTCTTCCCGGGATGACCTTCTTCATAAAGCATGAAGTTCAGTGTTTATCATTCCGATAGCATGAAGAGCGATATTCAGAAATAAAATGAATCTTATGAAGGACACCATGGAAACTCACAGTTGTATGACTCAAGTCATTAGGGCATTTTAGCAATCACTTCGTAGACGCTTTCTATGACACTGATAATCTACTGTCAAAGCCCTTCTCGACAAAGAAGCCTTTGTCAAAGATCGGTGAATCAAGACCACAGTGTCGCCCTGGACTCTGGACAAACAACATATTTGCAATTTTTTTCCGGTCCGAATCTTAAGACGATGTGCTGTCCCGGTCCACCTAGGTTCGGCAATAACCTCTAATCTGCCCATTTTGATTTTACAGCAATTTTTCAATAGATTCTCAACGTTCCGAAGAACGTTTACTACTAAATAGATGCTAAATATTCATGGGCCGGGGTTAATACCCAACTACATCAATATGACCAATGACGATTGCGACTATCGTTGATGATGGATGAAGACCTGTACAACAGGGGACCGTTTCATAAAGCTGTTCGTAAGTTAAGAGCGACTTTAAGAACGACTGGTGAACCCTTATTACGCGCTAAACCATTGCTAATTCAATATACCATTTACCACAAGAAAGGATCGCCAGTCGTTCTTAAAGTCGCTCTTAACTTACGAACAGCTTTATGAAACGGCCCCCAGGACCCTTTACGGAGCATAAAAGAATGGATAATGGCCTGCAAAGAAACATTCTTTTATAATCCATGGTTTTTTATTGCGTAAAACACAATTCATAGTATTTATATTGACTTGAGATGCGATATCAAACTGGGTCAATAGCTAATCAACGTGCATGACATGTCACGTGATACTATGGATTATATATGCATCTATGTTCTATCATGTTTGTTTCGTCCATCATAATACGAGTGGCGATGTGGCACGTCGAGCTCGAAATGGCAAAGATGTGCAGCTCATTTCTAATTCATTTACCCGCCGAGAATAAATTGACATTTGCGCCGACGTCACTGCCTGTTTGGTCATTGTCACTTGAACGTCCGCTTTTCAAAGGCGCATATCATTTATATTCAGATTTGTTCTATTGCGTTGATAGCATGTGTTCATCATATCATCATATCAGGCCCGGGAAATATAATTTATTTCATCGTGTATACAGTAATCATTTTGCTCTTGCGTTTGAAATGCGAAAAATGAACGGGACCTTATTTTACAGTCACATCAACGAAAGCCGACCCCAAATCGACTGTCATTGGAAATAACGTAATAGCTTTGGTCTGTTGGATGTCGATTTCGGCGTTGCACCTGTACTATTACATTTGTTTTGTGTATGATTTTATCTCTCAAAATACTCGTCAACCAATGTCAGGCACAGACTGTCCGACGTTAATTATATATTTTTCGTAGTCAAAGAAAAATATCACGCTGCACCTTGCTGCATCGATTGCCAGTTTATTATCGCATTATTTATCTACAATTATCTTTAATGAAATTTGAAATGAAAGCGCTTATATGTTACAAGTATATACATGTACATGTACTTCAATGTGATGACTTACTGTATGTACACTACAAATGCGATAGGGCATGAACATGGTTGTAAAAAAAATCTGAAAACTGTCCAAACGAGTATTTCGCAGTTGTTCAAGATCGTCAATTAGTGCATGGTTACAGTACTTACAGATGAACTGATGAAATTGATTCTGAATAAAATACAGCACAGTAAATGTTGAATGTTCGTTGAAGTTCAATGTTTAGTGCGTATTTTGTTCGCTGAACGCTGTCTTTGCGGTGATTCTCTAAATCTTTTATTATTGCAATAGAACAAAAGGCAAAAAGAAGAATAGATAAGCACAATGAATATGCTACGATTCACTGTAATTGTTTTCTTTTCTTTCATCGATGATTATTATAAACCTTGAGCATTATAGTTTATCCCAGTCTTATTTTGCTGCTTCTTCTCCTTCGTCGTCGTCTTCTCCTTCACCTTCTCGTTCTTCTTCTTCCTCTACTTCTAGCTTCTTTTCTCTTCCTCCTCCTTTTTGCTATTCTCCATCTCCTCCGTGTATTTTTGTTCTTCATATTCTTGAACTTTTTCTTGTTAGTCTTCTTCTTGTTCTTTTCATTTTTTCTTCATTCTCTCCTCCTTCTTTTCCTTCTTCTTCTCCTCCTCCTCCCCTCCTCATCCTCTTTCATCTTCCTCTTCTTCTCCCCCTCCTCCTCCTCTTTCATCTTCCTCTTCTTTCTTCTTATTCTTCTTTTTCATCTTCCTCTTTTATTATTCTATTTATTTATTTATTTATTCATTTATTCATTCATTCAAATGTACTTTGAAGGAAAACAAGTTCAGAATGGGACACTGTCATTAACGGTTTCATCCACCATGATTAGAATAATTGCTTTCCGTTTTAATGGTCTCCTCACCCTCTCCCCTTCACCCCCCCCCCCCCTCTTTCTTTCTCTCTCTCTCTTTCTCTCTCTCTCTCTCTCTTTCTTTCTTTCTTTGATTATATCAATCAAGCTATGCCTTATTAAGGTAATAACAGCCATAAGAAAGAATTTCATAACTTGAAATAGGAATGATGACCATACAAGTGTATGTTCACATGAACGTAGCCCCAACGAAAACAAAAATGTCTCATATCCATATAAAGTACTTTGCCATTAAATGCTAATTATAACTAACTAAAAAAAAACTTTCATAACTGCAGAGTTTTTGCTTTCTATATTATGAATTTTCTATCACTTTCGTTAAATAACGAACACAAAAGTTACATGTACTTTTATTTCATTCCTTCGTATCTGAAAGCAGTGGTAATCTTGGTGTTGTTGGTTAGCTAAATTCGGAAATATGGTATCGCAATTGGTATAGGTGGTCGACTGTTGGTGGAAGTGTGTCGGCAATCAAAATAAGACATCTCTGGAATTTTCAGCGTTGCGGTATGAGTGGTCTCCATTGATGTAAAGCATGATATAAGTCATGTATAACATTTCTACTTTCTACTTATGTACATGAACTTCTCGGATATCCGTCGACTCAATTTCTTGACTATTCCTAAAACTGCCCATGTTTCGTCACCACGCTGTTACGTCCCTACATACATGTTTCAAGTTATTTATTTCAATTAGATTTTACTGCCAGACCATTCCTTTAAGTGTCTATGACTATGAGAGTCTTGCAAGTTTTCCCTTTCACGCACCCTTCCTTGTCAGGAGCCTTTGGTGGGCTGTAGGCTGCTCGTTTTATTACATCAGTATTGTGTGTGTATATGTCAGGGATAGCTGTTTATCACCCCCTCAACATCCACCCATGTTAAGAGAAAGACTTGAGGGTACAACTTCACTAATGACATTTCTCCAATGTATGCTACGATGCTTAGGCTCTAGCTCAGAGGTTGGTTGGTTTTGTCGGTTGAATAAAGACCATTGGCTGTGCATCTGCGTTAATGAAATCATCAGGTCGTAGCCTATTGAAATGGTGCGCACATGATTATTAAATCCCGGTGACGAGTTTATAGTTCAAATGTTTTGATACGACCTCGGGTAACTTTATTGTGGAATGATCTTTGAATTAGAATATGTACTTTGGGTGATAACTGGGAAATGTGATATAGCTGTTCTACTCAAGGGCTTATCCGGATTTTTCGAAAGGGGGGGGCACATTTTCCCGAGGGAAAATTTGACAAGCAAAAAAAAAAAGTCTTCAATTTCGAAAGGAGGGGCACAACGGCATTTTTACATTACAAATTTTAATTGTGCCTCTCAAAGGGGGTGCACGGGCCGGCTGTGCCCTCCCCCACCCCCTGGATCCGCCAGTGGTTCCACTTCCTATATTTATCATCATCTCGTTGCAATTATTTGTGACATGATGTTGTTTTCAGTATTCCATGCCTTTGTCAATCTCGGAATTCAACAGATATAGAGTCTACTTGATGTCTTATTTGGATCACACGTAGGCTTATATGACGTCAACAAAGTTTTTACTATAGTAAATAAGCGACACGGAACTCCAGATCAATGTTTCACTTTTATGCTTACATATACTTTGTTAATGTTTTGAAATAAATGATTGTGCCACATGGTCTGTCATGGTTCCACGGCATTTCCTCTGGCGACAATTGCTCCGCTCCAAATTCCACACCCTGGATTTGAATTGAATTGAATTTATTTTCATACTGCACAAGATAACAAAATAATAACATAATACAAGAAATGCATTTGGTTACATAGAAAATACAAAGATAATGGCAGTAAATAAAGTGAAATATGAAGGAACCTGCATGAAAAGCAGAGCTTGTAATGTCTGCAGGTTCCTTAAAGTAATTATGAAGTTCGTAAGGAGATCGGACACTAAAGAAGAATTAGACTACAAAGGAAAAGCCAAACATTAGCGCAAAATCAAGGGGTAAAGAATTAGAGGAAAAGTGGACAATGTGAAATATAGGAGGGGGATGAGCGAAGAATGAAAAAAAAACATTATACCTTTAAAAAGGTACAAATCAAATACATTATATATATTCAGCCAGTGCGTCTTAACGGTGTCCATAACTGGACAAAAGAAATGATTTCAGTTTACATTTAAACATACTTAGGGATAAACAGCTAGTTATTTCATTTGGAAGATTATTCCAAAGCCTTGGTCCTTCGAATACAATTGTTCTTTGAGCAAATAACGTACGAGTACGTGGAAGGTGAAATGAGTCCCTTTGGCGGGTAGGGTATAATGGATGAGGTTGTTTCTTTGAAACAAGGAAGAAAAAATTTCCGGTAGATCATCTTTTGAGAGTTGAAACATGAATGTACCCAAATGAAATTCGTAAAGATCATGAATTTTGAGGATTTTATTTTTTTATAAATAATGGATTTGTGTGTGCATAAAGTCAGATTGGTTAATTACCCTAAATGCCCGCTTTTGTAATTTGGATAACATTTCTAATACAGTCTTGTTTGTATTACCCCAAGCCAATATACCATAATTTAATCGTGATAAAATGAGAGTCATATATAAGTTTAATAGTATATAATCAGGGAAAAATAATTGTGCTTCTAGAAGTCAATTTACTCAAGTAATTAATGTGACACTTCCAAGACAAATCATGATCAATATAGAGCCCAAGAAATTTGGTGGATTCAACCTGTAATAAATTTACATTATCCGTGACTACTTGACCAGGTAAACTTTTGAGAGAATTACTGAAAATCATAAAATTTGACACTATTTGACAAGATTTGACACTATACACTTCCCGAAGCCTAACATGAAACCCTATTGCAACCCTAACCCTACATCTTAGACGAGATTAAGCCCGGAGCAATTGTCGCAGGAGCAAATGTCGCGTCGCCTCTGTCATATGTGCAGTTATGGCCACAACTATCGACACCGTTCTCGAACTGCAGGGTAGAATGAAAGGCACTCATCCATTGGCTGTAAGTCAAATGACGTCATTATAACGCAGGAGACGAAATTGTAATGTCCGTTTCTTATCAAATGTCAGTCGAACGGGATGGCGAGAGATGTGATACATGCAGTGATGTTAAAATTTATGAGTATTGGCATGATTATGAATAATAATGGCATATAGACCATTGTGATGACCATCATACTTTCGACGTCTCGACGATAATTACAGTGATGATGGTAACGTTCGTTAACATTTTTAACATGCCTTTGTGTTAAAGACAAATTCAATTCAATTCAAATAAAACATTTATTTTCTTCAATTTCAGTACATTTTTCATAAACATGAATTCATACATAAATCAATTTGCTATAACAAATGAGAACGGGATAACTTTCTGAAATTCTATATTGTGAGGGTTGACATTGTTTGAATCTTGGGAAGAACACAGCGCTGAAGTGTTGAAGGGAAATGGACAATAGACAAGGGTAAACATTATTTCAGGTGATGTCATATATTCAAAGGGTTTTCATGACCGCGATACATGTACAGGCATTCATCCATCATGTCATCACAGTTTATATAAGGTCATAGTCTTGGCATTTCTGCCTGAGGATTTGTAGCATCCACCACCCCCATTCTGTATGTTCCACAACGGCGTCCTCTGGCCTGCTCACCTCTCAATCGTTCAGAAATAGGGGTGTGTCTTTATCTATTCAAGCTTAGGTCGTATTGGGTGATTTCAAGTTCAGTTTTGACCTATTGGTTATTGGTGTTAGGTTAATTTTTTTACACGAGTATAAAACCAAACATTAAATGAAGATTGTCCTGAAAAGTCAATCACTAGTTTTTGAGATGTCAATAATGTGATTTGGATCAGTTTTACAAACTCAGAATAGATTTTGGAGCTAGGGGAAGCAATCAAAATTCCAACACCAACACCGGACTTGAAATCACACATTATCTCTAGATGGTTGAATAACCACCATCATCCAAATCATGATAAATGTTATCACATTTTTTATTCTCTACTCATGAATGTAATTATAATCAATCGAAGCGCTTTATTTTCAATAGAATTGAAATCACGACCAGGAACAAGACGACACTCTCCCACGGTCGTACATTGTTCAAATTTTGGGGCAATATGCCCCCTCCATTCGGCCCCGGAATAGCACCCCATGCGAACAAACGGTCTTGCGTCTTTGCGTGTACATCAAATGGGTAGAATTGAGCTACTACATTGGCATCTAATCACGATGTAATTGCCGCATGCCCAAAGAGCTCAATTTTCTTCACATTGAAGTTAATCACAAAGGTTTATTTTCAATAGGTCTAGTGTCATTTCGTCCAATTACAACTCGTCTACTATCATCTAGTTTATTATCAGTTCGTCCACTATCAACATGGTCTAAATGTCATTTCGTCCACTCACCATTTTGTCTAATGACCATTTGGTCCAATAGCCATTTAGTCCATATACCATCTCGTCTAATTGGACTAAGTGTTATAGACGAACTGGTGATTAGATGAAGTTAGAATTGGACCAAATGGTTGTTAGACGAAGTGTTTATGGACGGAATGGCATTAGACTAAATAAAGTTAGGATATGTTGTGAGTGGACGAGTTAGCAGTAGACGAATTGGAAATTTATAATCACTAATATCATTTTAAGTGAGTTTTTCTCATGGACTAGAAATGTTTTTATGCCCTTAGAACATATTGATAAAATATAATTGCCCCTTTTCATTTTTAACACCCCACCCGATGTCCTTTTTTTATGTTTCTTCACTTCAATCTTGGTACCAACATCCGAATTATTGGTAACGCGCCCCTTCTTTTATTGTTTCATCCTTTCATTTGTTTAAAGATCTTTTACAAACTACAACATTCTCCTTTGTCTCAGTTTTTCAGCACCGACTTCTTTCTCTTTATTCACGGTTTGCATTTTCCGTTCCCCTTTGCACGCGTCTGGACTACAAGCATTACAAGACAGATCCAGATACCATAAACGTTCTTCTGTTTCGAAATGCAATCATCGGCTCACCGCGGAATATTTCAGGACTGAATCATCATAACCACTGAAATGTGATTACTGTCAAGTCCTAGGAATGATCCGTGGCAAAACATAGTTTTTAATAGAAAGACTGATCAGTGAACTAGAGTTATTTAAAGGTTCATATTCAACTTTCAGTTTCATAAAACTTGTAAATCGTTTGTTAACAGCTTTTGAGATTGAGAGTTACATTATTGGTATGACGCAATATTCGTTCAGACCTCTTTAGAAAGGCAGTAATTAATTATTTTTTTCTATTATACGTAAACTAAATTGAAGATGTATAGTATATCAAATTATAAAACAAGTTGACAGATATGGTGTATCACCTAAAATAGACGGTATTTAGCGGTATTCTATTTGTTAAACATATAGCTTTGCTGATGTTGATATCTATGTCTACACCATTACACGTATGCATGTACATGATGTATAATTTTTTGCCGCGACACAAAAGGCCCCAACGATCGAAATATAATTTTTTTAAATGCCAAATTACTTGCGATTAACAAAAGTACTAACAAAGTCGTATTTGCCATTAAATCATTGGAATGGACGAAGATCTTACATAGCATTTTGTTTAAAATGTTCGATAGTAAACAAAAAAAAAATGCTCATAAAATTCTTGGCGCCGTTTTCTTTTGGACGTGTGGGGGAAGACGAAAGACACGATGGAGAATGTTCTTAGATGCCAAGAGCCTGAATATTGGAGCAGTGAGCGAGTGGGTATAGATTTACGATGTGGATTTGAATGGTTTAGTAGCACACCATCAGTCATGAGTTACTCAGCTACTGTCTGCAGCGGGTCGTCTATCTTTCAACGGTCGGTCCGTTTGGTATCTAATCATTGCTCTGAATGACCCTATATTCATTATCTTCAAATATATTCGTATTTTAACAATTACCATTCTCCCCCAGAAAGTAGTATGATAAGGCGCAAATTGATGATACAGTCCTATTGTAGATAGGTCATGTGACCCATGTCTACACAAGGACGAGTAAAGTCACAGTATAGGCAAGGGATGGAACATAATGATTAAACATAATGTGCCTTAACTTAAGTAGAATAAGGTCCTCGGTCAGTTTTATTTCGTTCGACATTCACCATTAATGATCTATTTCAAAACCACGACTTAACCATATTAACCAAGCCACCAGTCCCACAAGTATATATATTATGCCTTGGTTGTAGTAGGTCCATAATTATCCTTATAATTATCAATATCTATAAATCCCGTGGCTATGTGGTCGTGATTTTTTTATACGTCTCCTAGGCCTATCTTGTGCAACCTAACAACTTTATTGCTCCACACATCAAACCAAAACTCATCTTTCGGATTTGAATGTGCTTGTTCTGGTTTCAAAACCCACGTGTTACTGACTGGGGATCTTCCTACTTGATAAATCTTTTAAAATCATCATCGTTGGAACCGACGTGGAGCGCATGCATTGTGGCAGTCGGTCAATTTCTCGTAGCAGGTTATTTTCGTCACCCGACTACGTCTCTGGATCAATGCGATGAGTTAAAGCCATAGGGTGCATCAAATCCAATTTGACACCCCACCCTCTCCCCCCTCTCTCTTTCTCCCTCTCTCTCTCTCTCTCTCCCTCTCTCTCTCTCTCTCTTTATCTTTCTTTCTTTGTTTGCTTGTATCTTTCTTTCTGTTTTTCTTTATTTCTCTCTTTCCTTCTTTATTTTTTTCTCTTTTTTATATTTCGTTCTTTCATTTTTTTCTCTCTCTTTTCTTTCTTTCTTTCAATTGTTTTTTCTCTCTCTATCACCCGCTTATTTCTCCTTCATTTCCTCTTTCTTTTTCTTTTTCTCTTGATACGTTTATATTATTCTCTCACGTACTGTACATTTCCCACTTTTTGCGTTGATATTTCTTGATATTTCTATCTCTTTCTTTCTCCGTATATTCACTCGTCATGTTTTCAAACGTTCCCCCATCCCTTCGTCTCTTCTTCTGCTGCTTCTTTCTCTTCTTTTCTCCTTCCTCATCCTCCAACTATTTTTTTCTTCTTTTCTTCTCCTCCCTATTTACATTCACCATCATATAAATCAATACTGATCATCAATCATATTACCACCACTTCTATCCTTCTCTTTTCCATTCATTATCGTCTTTTTCTTTTCACGTACTTCATCATCTTCTTCTTCTACTATTCCTTCTCCTCCTCCTCCTTCTTCTCCTCCTTCTTTTTTTTCTTCTTCTTCTTGTCCTCCTCCTTCTTTTTCTTCTTCTTCTTCTTCTTCTCCTCCTTCTCCCCCTCCTTCTTCTTCTCCTTCTTCTCCTCCTCCTCCTTCTCTTTCTCCTCCTTTTCCTTCTTCTTTGTATTAAATGACACCAAGGACGTACAACGTTACCCCTCATTGTCAACCTGCAATCTTTCAGAATTTTTATCTTTCACTGACTGTTTGTATTGATATGTAGATGTGCAGCGTTCTCAAACTAAAACGTCTTTGATTCCTAATAAAAAGATCTTAGACGTTCTTTTATTCATGTCTTTGATTTTGATATTAATGTAGAAGGCATAATGACACACGTGTTTCTAGTGTTTCGAATCACTAACATATTCATTAAAGGTCAAGTCCACCCCAGAAAATGTTGATTTGAATCAATAGAGAAAAATCAAACAAATATAACGCTGAAAATTTCATCAAAATCGGTTGAAAAATAAGAAAGTTATGATATATTAAAGTTTCGCTTATTTTCACAAAACTGTTATTTGTACAACTCAGTGATATGCAAATCAGAGAGTCGATGATGTCCCTCACTCACTATTTCTTTTCTTTTTTATTGTTTGAATTATACAATTTTTCAATTTTACAGATTTGACCAACTAGACTGAGCCACAAAATGTTAAAACAGTAGTATCATGTCAGGGAGGAAAAAAAACTTTGATACATATGATATCGAGGAAAAAAGTAAAATATTTCATATTTCATACAATAAAATACAAAAGGAATTTCATATTACATATAATAAAATACAAAAGAAATAGTGAGTGTGTGATTTCATCAGTTCCCTCATTTGCATACCGACCAGGATGCACATATAACTGTTTTGTAAAATTTAGTAAAATTTTAAAATATCATAACTTTCTTATTTGACATCCGATTTGATGAAATTTTCAGTGTTATGTTTGTTGGATTTTTCTCTTTTTATTCAAATCAACATTTTGTTAGGGTGGACTAGTCACGTTCATTACACATTTCATTTGCTACTCTGGTTAGGGCCGTGCATTTTATATGAGCATTTAACATACATGTAATGTCGCCGGTTCGTTACAACATTGAAGTCTACACAACACACTTCCGCTTTCAATGTTTCGCAATTTTTCTTTAATTATTTCCGCCGCCCAAACCTGCCATGAATATATCCAATACCATATGCATGTATAGTTCATGTAATGTTTCATTTTCAAGACGTAAAAATGGAATTCCCCATATAAAACACACAATAACTATCATGCCAGTTCATAATGTTTGCACAAAGAAGTATTCGATCAAGATAAGTTAACTGATAGCGTGAAGACTTTGTTCTACACTCGACTAACATATCCTTTATCAATTTATCAAAACATGATACATGTATATTGCGTTATTCGATGTAAAACTAAAATGTCTATCTGTAGATGTCAGGCACAGAAATGGATGACGTAAAGTATGATAATAATTGAATAATAATGATGATTGATATGAAAATATATTCATGGGTTTCTTGTATTTTGAATCATATTCATGCGTACATGTAGGTGGCATGTACTCGAATTAAAAGATTGTACATGTAATGTATGTTAGAAGGCTAAATCAAACGGCCAAATCAATCTCATATTTTATAGGCCAAGAGTTTTACTTTGCTGCTAAAAAAATATAATACGGTTATCTGATTATTCTCCCGCTGAAATTTTCAGATCGCTTGCTTCGTTCTTTCGCACAACATCGATTATCAGTACACTCCTTTTCCAATTCAAATCAGATTGGGGGTGGCACGCCAAATGTGTGTCTTAATCAATTTGGATTACATGAGATACTCGCTAAAAGCTATTTGTTTAATAAATGTTTATTTTATATATGTTATAGACATATTTTCTTTGGCTGTAATCTTCAGGAACATTGGATGAATGTTACCAAGCATTTGTTTTCAGTTTATGTTATATTTACATGCATGGTCCCTCTTAACCCGATATAAAGATATTCTAGGCGTTACGCTGAAATAGACAGACTTTAGATAAGCATTCCATTGTGAAAGCAAGTTTTCAGGGACAGTAATTATCTCATTCTAAACATAGTAGCTTTAAAATGATCCATTCTGTCTTAAGATGTGAATAATATACTTTGATATCACATGTTGGGTCTTAATATTCAAGTCGTATTTAAAGTCAAATGAGAGGAACACCAAGGACACACACCAATTTACGATGACCATTAGGTATACATATCTTTCTCGTAATACTGTCAGTATCATTATAGTGTGAACAGGGTTTGACTGACAGATCCAGGATTTTTTTTAATGAGGGGGCTCATTATATATAGTTTTTGACGAGCAGGAATAAGGGGTTTATCTTTTAAATAGAGAGAGAGAGAGAATGGAACATTATGGGAATGTGAAATTGCAAGTTCAGATTGCGTAATAAAAAAATTCCCCTCTGGCTTTTCAGAAGGGGGCAAACATTTACCCCTTCAAGGCCATTCGAAGAATTGCGTGTGAAATTCAAGTCGACTGATACCACGGACCTACTCAATCAAAGTCTATAGATGCGGGTTTGTCCCGCTTAGAGATATTTATGGAACTGAAAGTTCACTGCAGTTCTCAAAGTCTGTCCAATTTAGATTTTGGTTATATAGTCCACGTGTACATTGGCTTGTTTGTAAAATGGAATATTGATATATTGTGGCTGTGTATTTATTGTCATCTGTATTGGTTTCAGTTGCCTTTTAAGCTTTTCATGTGTAACATATTTCATGATGTACTTGAATAAGAAAAGAAATCGTCATAATCATCATTATTATAGGAAATAGGATTATAAAAAAAATCCGGCAATATCTAATGAAAAGACAATAACAGCGATCTTACGGTGTATTTCCAATTCGTCTAATGCCAATTCGTCCAATTGCCAACTCGTCTACTATCATTTGGTCTACCATCATTTCGTCCACTCACCACATGGTCTACTTCCATTTAGTCTATTGCTATTCCGTCTAATAACCAGTTGGTCCAATAGCCATTTAGTCCATGTACCATTTGGTCTAATTGGACTAAGTGTTAAATTGTGCAAAATGAATGAAAATGAAATGGATATTAGACCAACTAGGTATGAGACGAAATGGTCATAGACAAAATGGTGATTTATACGAATTGATGATTGGACCAAATGGTCAATGGACCATATGGTTGTTAGACGAAATGTTGATGGACGGAATGGTATTAGACTAAATGAAAGTAGACCATGTAGTGAGTGGACGAGTTGGCAGTAGACAAATTGGCAATTTACCTATCGTACTACGGGATTTGAAAACGCATTTTTAATGTAATACATCTGACTCAAGACTATACGCCCGACTGTATTGAATATAATAAAGGGTGTTTCCGCTCTTCGTCGCACAACAGATCCAGAAACATAGAGAATGTATTGCCAATTGCCCTCCATGACAATGAACAACCAAGAAGTCTTTGTCGAAAAAATGGTGAATCAAAGCATCAGTTTCCACGAAACTGCTGTTCCGGTCCACGAAGTTTCGGCAAAGACCATCTCATCCAGCTGTTCATTGTCATTTTGCAGGCATTTTCAATACATTTGCTGTGTTCCTGAATCCGTCGTGCATCGCGGTGCGAAAACTGAATATTGGTAGGTTGATCAGGGAATTGTTAGTGAGATTAATAGACTGTTAACATGGTGTGCAGAGTCGACTTTTGAAGAGGAAGTTTTGATAAACATTTTCCACGGGATACTGTAAATTATCGCAAATTATTGATTTGTTTATTTGATTGGATTGTCAATATCATTATCACTATCATGTTTTACATGAAAACAAACTAAAAGTGAAAATGAAACTAATCTAAATAACACAAACGTGTATTATGTTGAGAGATAAACCCAAGAACTGTTCTATTTCAGGGCCCTTGTCGAGGAAAAGGCACTGGTGCTTATACACATTGATTATTCCTTTCGAAAAGAAAACTTTGGAGGGAGATTCACTTTGTCCAAAATTTGGTTCTCGTCGCCAGAATACAGTCTGGAGTCTATCACGAGAATTTGGGTCGACATTTTCATCCTTTAAAATATGACAAACAAGCGAGCAACAGCCAGAAAATGCAGGGGGAAAATTATCTTTTTTAGGGGGGGGGGGCGATGAAAGGGAGAGTTCGCGAGAAACCATGCACAAATCACTGGTTTGTTGTGTTCAAAGTTGTAAAAGTAACCCGAACATTTTTCTTTTTTTTAAGTTTAAACTTTTATGTTTCATTTCCCCTTTCCAGTATTAATTTATTCTCTTTTTTGAGGAATGGCATTTTCACTTCATTACTCTATCTATCAAGCAAACTGATTTTTTTTAAATTGTTTTTCAAACATTTCAGCTTTAATCTCGATGCGATGGAGATACAAATTGATAAAAGCAGTTTAGTCATTATCATGATTATTGTGTACCTCGATGCATGACGAATTTTCTCATGTTTATGGGACATAATCGATTTTTTAAGATTAGTGAAGGATACAATCATGGTGTTTTTTTTTTTTTTCTTTCTCATTGCCCTACCTTTCTCGAACTCCCATTTTCTTCTTGATCATAAATTCTTACTTCGAAGCAATTTAAAATAGCAGGGTAGTCCCACGTATTGTAATTTAGTAATTGCACTCATTTATCAAAAAATGCTACTAAAAAAAACAGTAAAAGTCGACAAACATTTTCCTGAGTGATATTTTGTTTTGTTCTTTGTCTTCGTTCATGTTTATCCTGTTTGTTTTGAGTTTGTTCAACTTCATAGGGCTGAATCCGTATATCATCATCAATTTCTCGATACTCGACCTTGCCGGGTTTTTTTCGGGGGGGGGGTTGAGGGGGGAAACCACACATTAATATAGATCCTTTAACTTATGTTTACTACTTTAAGATGGGATATGACTGTGAGAAACCTACTTTATTATAAATATTTCATATTATGATATTTTCATTTCATTTTATTTTCTGTTGTGCTTGTTTGGTCCGAAAAGAATATCCCTTCAATATTCACTATTGTGTAGTTTTGATGTCGTTTTTTGTGGGCGGTTGTGGTATCACTTTGTCCATGCGTGTATGTGTGTTGATTAATAAATTATTGAAATAAAGCAAGGATGGAGGGGGAAAACCCAAGTACTAAAAGAAAAAAAAACACGTCCCATAGAAACTGCTGTTTCTCCCACGTGAAGCAAGAGTTTTTTTTATCATGTCATTATTACAAGCAGTTACATCAGGCGTATCCATCATTATACAGGGCACTCGAGTAATAAAACGAGGGGGGCGGGTCGGGGTCATAAATGAAAGAAAAGCTAAGGTCACAAATGCGTTCGTTCGAATCTCGCTGTTCGTACGAAATCTGGACTTCGTAGAGATGCTTAGAATGTTCATAGATTCTTACAGTCTTCTCAAGACCGTCTTTTAACGAAATGATTTTCAGTTAAACATTGGCCTTAGAATTCGTACGTATTTGGCAAGAAAGCCACGAGTTATTCTTTCGTATGACTTTCAATCATCTTACAAGTTTTGTTGTCGCAAGATGGTTGTATTTGTAACTCATGGCACTCGTAAGAAGGAGAAGTCATTCGAAAGAAGATTTGACCGAACGGTTTCATGGATTGTGTACCTACGCCTTACGAGTCCTTTGCGAACGCCTGAAAAAAGTCAAGAGTCGTTCGTAAGTGCGCCGTACGAATATGCATTCGTAAGGCGTTCTTACAAACGTCGTAAGAGCCATCTATGGACAATTTACGGCTTTCTTACGATCACTGTAAGAATTCAAGGCTTTTAGAATTGTCTCCCAATCCTACCAAATCTGGCGTACTTCTACTTCTTACGATGATTTTACGACGTTCGTATGGCGCCTTATACCCCCATTACACCAACGCTACGTCCATGCAGTTCTCGCTACGTCAAAGAAAAATTGCCATGACGCAGTGGGAACTGCTGCAGCGTACTGAGAGCGTAGAGAGAACTGTTATTGACGTGGCAAAGTCTGAATGATTTCCGAAAACAAATTTTCCGCTACGTGGACTTTGAACATGTCCAAAGTCCGCGTAGCGGAAGCGCCGTCTAAACCGAGCGTAGTAATGACGCAGTAAATACCTACCAACATCTTCATAGACGTAGCGGACACCGAAAGAACGTGGCAACAACTCTGTCCATGTCTACTGTACTGCCACTACGCGGCCACCACGTAAACTCGGTTGGCTCTACGTCCAAATAGACGAAGGTACAGAAAGTCGCGCAATCTGCTGGATGTAGTCGGAACGTAGCGGGAACCGTTTCGATGCAGCATGGACCGGCTCTAAGCGCAGAATGAACTTTGTGGGCACACTACACACGCAGCACAAACGTCACATTAACGTGATGTGGACGTAGCACGCACGTGACAATTTCACATCTTTCGAGAAATTCAAACAAAGTTGGCGCCACGTCCCAGGGTTTCTTCTGAACTTCAAGAACGTAGCGGGAACTTCGTCTGGTGTATAGGGGGTATAACGAGGAGAGGATTTCGTGCGAAGTTAAAAAAAAAGTCTTCGACTAAGTCTCACTCTCACGTCCCTGCTCCGACCAAGCTGTGAACGGTCCACAAGCGGTATGCGAATAGAGGTCCAAAATCGAGCCATTATACAAGGGTGGATCATAATATGCAAGGGAAATGCGGCAATCGAGTAATAAGGGAAGAATGTAAAAAAAGCCTATTATATTTTCAAAACGGTACAAGTTTGAGGAGAATGAAACCCAAATATTTTAGATGCCTAGCTTGTATTGAAGCAGAAAGGTGACAGACATGGAAATGTGTCATTTGTTTCCCCATTTCAAATAAGTAAATAACTCATAAAGTTGATTTCGAACAACATGTTTTTTATTACAGTTTTTTGAAAGGGTCACGAAAGCATGCATATATCTATATTTATATCTATAGGTCTATATAAAACGCAACATGACCAGTTGGCCTATCTGTGTCCTCACATTTTCTGAAATTTTATCCCCCTCCCCGGGCAGGAGATTCATTCGTACAGTTTGCGGTTTTGATGACTCTTTCCATAATTTGCGATTAATTTAGAACGCCATACTTAAGCTCTATACTTATATACTTAAAACTCTAGTTTTAATGATTTTAAGTATTCATTCCCGTTTATTGTCGCTACGAAATTAAGTAAACCCAGACACATTTGATTTGTGAAATTGTGACCTTATCATCCTTTCTACATCAATTTTGTTTTCGCGCCATTTTATTTTAGGCTAAGCCTCCTCCTTTCCCATCCCTGTACGAAGCCGAGTGACCGATCAGTACGTAGGCAGATATAAAACAAGGGGAGTGTCCTAATTACGACTCGTGATAAAATAAAAATTAAAGAAGTAACGAAACGCAAACTAAACCGCCCCCACAAGAAAGATAAAACAGAACAAAAGAGAGGCGTAGGGGTAAAAAAAGAAACCTGAAGTATGTCGAGTTAAGCTTTAAAAATTCATATTTGATTGATATTCCATTATCTTTGTCGTCAAATCAGCGCACTTTGATTAATTAGGATGTTTGTTTATTTTGTTTCCATATTCAGTAAAAGAGAGGAAAAGGGAATAAAATTTCAAAATAATATTCTTGTATAATTATACCTCATTTTTCGTTATCATTTCATTTGTTTGCTTAGCAGGTATATCTGCTGTACGTCATATGACCGTTTTTATCAGGGAATTATTGGTGAGAGAATTCTCTGGTTTTTATCTAGTTAATATAGTTAATACAAGCAACTGGTCTTCTTCGCTGATCGTCTAATACCACATAGGCTAGATGCATTTGGTCTACTATCATTAGGACTAATTGCCGTTTGGTTTGGTCTAAACTACACTTGGTCCAATTCCTGCTTGGTGTAATTGTCAATTCGTCTACTTATATTTTCCCTCATTTCGTCTACTGATCATTATTTTTAAATCAATATGTTTCCAGTTTGGTCTACGACCTGCATGGTCTTTACATCACTTGGTTTAATTTTCCTATGTATGTGTGTAGTCTATTTTCATGTGGTATAATGCTACTCGGTCTAATTTTCATTTAGTCTTTACCAATGTGTATAATTGTCATATCGGGCACACACAGTTATGGTTAATTAAAACTCGATCTGATTATTATTTCATCTCATTCGTTACTAAACGTATTCTTACTTCAGCACCACGCGAAGTACTATTCAAAATCTAGTCTTCTTACATGTACACTTATTCAGGTACCGACCAGCCTCTCGTTAGACCTAATAGACATTAGATTCAATAGTCCATAGACCAATTGGTCGGTAGACTATCAGTCTAACCTGTTATAAAACATAATCTAATTTTGCCTAACTGGTCATTAGATGAACTGAAATATCGCCTATTTCGATATTAGCGGACATGGATAAACCCTGAATTGATAACCGAAAAAGTGAACTAGTATTACACGTAAATGTAATTAGACGGGTCATGTGGTCCAGTGGTTAGAGCATTGGACTCATAATCGCAAGGTTGTGAGTTCGAATCCCAACTCTGCCATTGTCTCCACTTTGATAAAAAGGCCCAAGAGTGATATCTGTCGTCTATTACGTCAGCCACTATGACTGATTAACCTAGACGTAAAATGTTTCCAAGGTAATTGGTTATATACCAGCTTGGCGTTTACCAGCAAAAAATGCTGTCCTGCCGAGTTCCTACGGGAGTTACCACAAACAGAAACAGACAAAATGGATAACATGTAGATGAATAGAATCGAATGTAATAGACAACTGGGCCCTGTCTTCCAAAGAGCTTTGACTGATCTAATTAAACTCAACTATATGGAAATCCAACAATGTCATAAATTTTCCTGAACGAAATTTTGTCACTGTCATTTTTTGTACAAAGAGGAGCACAGTGAATTGTCAAGAAAACAATGAATGTACTATATGAATATACATCATTATCTAGAAAATATTTTGAACATATTTAGAAATTGACATTGCTGGCTTTCCATCGTTGTGTTTGATCGGATCAATCACAACTCTTTGTGAGACGGGACCCTGGTGAATAAACTAACTGGTGAATGTAGGCTAGATGGTGTTAGAGCAAGTGGGTTATAGACTAAATTGGTATAGCCTATATGACGTATATGGTCAGTAGAAAAAATTCAGACCAAACGGTTATTAGACGAACAAGTAACAAACACAAAGCAAAAGCGATTTTGTGTCTCGCCCACTTATGAAAATAACCAGAAATATCGTGATTTGCGAGGGCACGCAACAGAATTGTATCGAAACTTCATTGTGAAATGACTGGGATGGAACAATACTTGTCATAAGAGCCTTGCACGTAAACTTTAACGTTGACCTGAAAATGACCTTTGACCTTACCATGTGACCTCCGACTGCAGCAAAAGATGCAGGTCCCCCAAGTCCATCTACCATCCAAGTTTGATTGAAAAGTGACTTACGGTTGCGGAGTTAGGTGTCATATGAGAGTCTTGCATGCAAACTTTAACGTTGACCTGAAAATGACCTTTGACCTTACCATGTGACCTCCGACTGCAGCAAAGATGCATGTCCCCCAAGTCCATCTACCATCCAGGTTTGATTGAAAAGTGACTTACGGTTGCGGAGTTAGGTGTCATATGAGAGTCTTGCATGCAAACTTTAACGTTGACCTGAAAATGACCTTTGACCTTACCATGTGACCTCCGACTGCAGCAAAAGATGCATGTCCCCCAAGTCCATCTACCATCCAGGTTTGGTTGAAAGCGACTTACGGTTGTGGAGTTATGTGTCATAAGAGAGTCTTGCATGTAAACTTTAACGTTGACCTGAAAATGACCTTTGACCTTACCATGTGACCCCCGACTGCAGCAAAAGATGCACGTGCCCCAAGTCCATCTACCATCCAAGTTTGGTTGAAAGCGACTTACGGTTGTGGAGTTATGTGTCATAAGGTTTGTGACAGACGGACGACGGTCGACATTTGGCGCCTTCACCTCTGGTGGGCGAGACAAAAATGAGACCATTAGAAATTGGACCAAACGAACAGAAGATTATGTTAAGCTACCGCTTCGTCTATTGCCGACTCGTCCACTCATCACAGTGATCTACCTAAATTTCCACCCAGCCCGATCGTCCACTCATGCCAAAAATTGGACAAGCAAAACAGAAGATGGGTTTCCGCTCGCAGATGAAGGAGATTTGAATCAAATCTTATACATTGAAGCATACCAACCTCAGTTCCAGAAATATCTGGAACTGCTTTCCAGTGCCTTGTTATCTGTTTTATCTTTACATGTATTTGGAATATAATGAGGTTTTATTTTTGCTTACCCCACCCCCTCCCCTTTCAAGTTGGAAGTGGTGCATTGGATGATACTCCAACGCAAAACTATCAGTTTATGAATAATTGCTCCAAAGTACCTTCAGTTTTTGGTTTTGCTTCCATGAATATGATAATCTGTTCAGTTGGGAAATACATTCCTGCGTGAGGTGGATTTCCTCACCCAATAGCTTGGGGGATTTCCCCCTCTTGAGTACGTGGAAGAGAAATTGACACACGTGGTGCCGTGATATATCTATTAACTGCCTCCGCATTGTATTATAACATAAGACTTAGAAGCAGATAATTAGAGTGATAAGAAGTCAAAGTTGCTTACTATACACTCCTCTTTTATTATTACTTTTTATGAATTGATACTTTAAACATTTATGGATGTCCCTTGAATAAATAATGTATCGCCTATTTTGTTTCAAGATATTAATAACAGACCCGGTAGTCGGTGCATGCTCATAAATATTCATATTTTTATTGAAGGGCGTATATACATGTACCTTTCGTTGTTTTCTTTTATATATATGATTTTCCCGCTTCACGTACACAGTAAAAACGCTGTTTAAGATTTTATACAACGCTGTTTACTTTATGAACCTTACAGTATTTGTTTAACAGCTTAAACAATCATGATTAATTCATTGAAGATTAGATAATGAAAATTAAACTTTGTTGCTTAAGATTTAAATACTTGTTTAAAGTGTTGAAACAATTACTGTCATGACTGTAAGGTTCATATACTAAACAGTGTTGTACAGGTTTTTTTTACTTTCGAGATGATCAAAAAGTGCACTTGCGTGATAAAGAAAACAAAAACACTTATTATTACAAAATGTAAAAGTCTACTCGTATATAAAGTAAGACTTATGTTGTAAAGTATAAGAACTGTATTAATATTTCTATCATGTTTACTTATAGTATACTGTATTAAAAGGAAACAGATGCGATTAACAAGAGAACAACGAAATTAATTGAATATCAAATGTAAGAAAAGAGAGTAAAAGAGATATAAAAGGGAAGAAAATGGGAAAAGGAGAAAAGAAGAAGAAGAAAAGGGAATAAGAAGCAGAAGAGGCAGGGGGTCGAAAAAAGAAGATTGAAAGGGGGAGTTGGTGGAGAATACGAAGAAGGGGAGGGAAGGAAGGAAGGAAGGAAGGAGGAAGCAGAAAACAATTAAAAGATGTAGTAGTTTATGCTAAGATGAAGAATAACGGTGAAAAGAAGAAGAAAAACGACGGAAAGAAGAAAAAGGAGAAGAGGAAGGAGAAGAAGAAGTAGAATAAGGGGAAGAGAAAGAAGTAGAAGTAGAAACAAGGGGAGGAGGAGGAGAAGAAAACAAGGAAAATAAGGAGGAGGAATTAAAAAAAAACATTTTCTCCCACTTTATCCAGCCTATTCAAGGGTTAAAAAATCAAGATGATGGCATAAAACAGGGGACATGTGACCCCTATCTTTTATTACCTTCAGGTCAAGGTTACTGCCCCTTCGGCATGCTACTTCCGGTCATACGCGTGCCGAAAATCTCTCCAATTCAATTAGCGTAGGGGAATCTGAAGAAATGCGAAGTGCCGAGCAAGTAATTATTATCCCAAAAATATGACTGACTGCACGATGGATTGAATGTGGACACTGGTGAGCCATAAATCTGTCTCGGACGCCGGTCAAGTATGGTCAAACACGACAGGACTTGATATACGATAGGGCATGGATGAGACAAGGATTGTTGTCAAGGATGCGATACACCGAGCTTGCCTGTCAAGAGAGTGTTTTTGCTATGCTTTGGCCATGGCTCTATTGTCATTTAAATTTTCTTTGTGTCTTCAGGTCAAATCGTATTTTTTTTTTAATATAAGACATTTTAACGTTGAAGGGTTGGTGAGGAAATGGTGAAGAAGGGGATAACGTTTCTCCGACTGTTTATTGACTGAAACATATTTTGTTTATTGATTACGATCTTAATCAGCATTCTAATATCTGCAACTTCACCTACCCTTGTTTCCAAAAAGTTTTCAATGCCAATGCAAGCTTCGAATTCACATTCACGCCCTCACTAGACTCGCAAGTTCACGGTAAGAATCACTCAAAGTCAATAGCATAAATGAAAGGTGTTGCAATATTAGAAATAAATGGGCTATTATTTTATTCCAAGATAATAGTAAACACTGCCAATTATTGATGCACCAAGGCTCTTTTTTTATTCGTGTTTTACCGCGACGAACGTATAACAGATGCACAAAGTTATTGCCGATGTGTCGACCCCACATTTTCCCACCACAATTTCAATCGAACCATTCTCATTCAAATAAATGCTTTGCCGTGATCTGGGTTAACTAGGGAGGTAACGTTTAGTTTTTTTATTGCTACAATTTAAACAGATTTAATTACCTTCATAAGACTCGTTAGTTTATTCTGGCCGAGTTCAAACAACGACAATTCACAAATCAATGACAATATTCCGCATGTATCGAGAGTATTTTGACGCAATGTTTCAATGGTATACGACCACCACGCATGATCATCATTTGGCATTAGAAAGAAACTGTGCCGAATTTTAAGATCAATTAACAATTTTCATTAATATACGAATACCGAATAATTTTGGCCATAGAACTCCTCCTGTCTTACAGTTTGTGGGCCCTTATACAGAACTTATATAAACCATGAGTCGACTGTACGCCAAATTTACCCAGACATCCATAACGGCTACTTACTAATTAAAATCAACATTTGAAATTAAAGTCTGCATTATATCAATACTAATAAGTTACGTTTAAGGATCATTATGTTCACTTGCGAACGGTTCATCGGTGAGTTCTAAAATATTTTGATATTTGTTCTCGTGAGAGAATGGTATACGGTATATTGAGTCCTGGCGACCTTGAGGGGAAGTATTCAATATTACCTGCCATCATACCCCAAACTGGAAATGTTCAGATTGAATAGAATCGCGTATTCAATTACTGACTTTACTTTAATTGTACACGTGTTAAGTTTGCTTACTGAATCTGATACGAGCAGCCTCTCCTCACAAGGTCTCGCAGACAGACAAATGCAAAAATGGAAAGTGTTGTGGGATGGGAAATTAGGGCCCGTTTCACGGAACCGTCGCAAGAGGGGCGTTGTTTGACGACTCCAGAAACGTGTTATAGAGTGAATACATGCTGTTATATGTCCATGAAGTTAGACTTCTGGTGGCCTTGTGAAAAATGGTCCATGGTGTACGGTCTTGGCCCTATGATGATGTTGAGATGGGGTCACACATCTGGGCCATACCCCATGCCATTCACGGAGGCGCTCTTCATTATCATGTTATCTTCATTAATCACCCGTTACAATTAATGTAATTATCCCTATGACCGTGATCGTGCTTGCACCTGTCTCATCATTTACCCCTCTCCTATCCCCGTCTCTCTCCCCAACTCCCTCTTCACCTCTTCTCTATCTATCCTTCATATCCACGTCACTTTATTTCCCGCTCTTCCACTTCTCTCTATCTCTGCTCTTTTATTTGTTGCTCTTCTTTTCTGTCTACTTTCTCTTTCTCCTCTCCTCCCTCCCCCTCCCCCCTCTCCCTCTCCCCCTTCCCCCTCTCCCTCTCCCCCTCTCACCCACACTCTCAATCTACCTAACCATTTCCCTCTCCCATTCGAGTGATCTCGTTTATCACTAAGTTGCTTGTGTGTGTTTTTTTTTCTGTGTGTGTGTTTTTTTTTCTGTCTGTCTGTATATTACATTTATGGATATTTCTTACTCCTTTTCACTATAAGGATTCCAAGGCAAATTCCCGTTTAATCATGGACCTTAGAGTAATAAGTCACTGGATCCTCGTCCTCCTAGCCTCCACCTCTTTTGAAGAAAAAAAGAAATCTCTCTCTTTAATCACACAACCTCATGCAAGCGATCAAGTAAACCAAAATCTATATGTATCAGCAATTGATTTTACAAATTTTCTCTCTTCTCACTTTCCTTTTCTCTGATATTTTTATCTTTAAGATGTGTACACCTACATGGCTTGTCTTTGTCTGTTATCTTTCGATTTCTGTTTTCACACTTTGTCAACTTTCTCTCCCTTTTCGCCGTCTATTTGCTTTCTCTTTTACAACGGAAGGTGATCCCCTCCAATACACCTCGTTTTTTCGACAACCACAATCGACAGTTTCGTTCAATCAACCATCACTTCGTCATGTTTGGACAAAGAGAAAGCGAGAGATGAAAATTGAAGTGTAAATTAGGCATTGGTCTACCGCAGTGGTCAAGAGCGAGCAATCTGAATTAACCGAGCAATTATTATTTATCTTGATGGTATGTATGTGTGCAGTGATTCGTCCCCATTGTTAAGTTCCACTTCTTGGGCGTAATGGATGGGCGAAGGCCTCCTCCAAGACGCTAAAAGGCTTCGGCATCGTGTACTTTTATATTTGCAACTTGCAAGCGCAAGTTTAATAGTTTGTGCCATCGAACGCAATCTTTAAAATTAAGAATTACGTGATGGCCTTAGAAGCGAGAAGGTTTAGTTTCCGTTCGTCTAATGCCAATTCGTCAAATTACCAACTCCTTTACTATCGTGTGGTCTACCATTAGTTCGTCCACTATCCACATGGTTGAATTGCCATTTCATCTAATCACCATTTCGTCTAATAACCAGTTGGTCCAATAGCCATGTAGTCCATATACCATGTAGTCCATATACCATGTGGTCTAATTGGACAGTGTTAATTAGGCGAAATGAAAATAAAATGGATATTAGAGTTTAGACCATCTAGTTATGAAACGACGTGGTCATAGACGAACTGGTGATTAGAACAGGTGATGATTGGACCATATTGTCATTGAACCAAACGTATGTTAGACGAAATGGTGATGGACGAGTTGGCAATAGACGGAATGACAATTTACCGGCGAGAAAGCGGAGAATCATATGATTTTGTAGTAAAGAGAGTAGTGAATAGAGATGACTGGGTTTTAAATCGCCCAATAACATGCTTATTGTGCAAGAGTTCTGGTATATGGTTAAACCGATTAAATATTCTTAATCTTACATGTTGTTCTTAATTAGATCTGTACTGTGTGAAAAGATAATGAAAATCTTGAATACGTCATTTTCAAACAGCATTAGATACTTATGATTGAAAATATTCTGCATATTAGGCTTTTACAGAATGTGTTTCTCATGACTTCGAGACTCCACTTTCAATGCATAGTACTCATTGGCGTCATTGACCATTCGGGAGAGAAAAAGAAATTGCGTTAGTTTCCCTGTATTTATTGAAAGGTGTCCCATTATCATTTGATTTGCGTTTAAAAAAATTATCATTGAGAAATAAATACAAATTCTGATATCAAGGGGGAAAAAAAAGCACCCAGTATATACACGGGCATGTATAAGTCCTTGATGATACGAGCATAAACCTAGGCATGTCACCTAGTTCGAATACAAAAGCACAAGGCACAGTTTTCATTTTACATTTGGGTATTGTGTGCACAGGCTTAAAGGAGAACAGTATTGATAAATCGTTATAATCAATATAAGAAAAATCATCATACTTTACCCATATTTCAAAGGCAATTATAGTTGACGGAACTTTGAAGAAGCTCAACCTCACAATAATATCAGCTAGCAGCGTATCATATCATTATCAGAATGTATAGACTCCATTTCCATGCATGTAAATTCTCAATAACGATATACCATCATCGTCGGTCCTTTCTCGCATTAATTTATTTGCGATGATAGAGCTAACAATGATTAGATGGATATGGAGAGAGTGACCAAAATATTTTGCATTTCGAAGAATTGTCAACATAGATATGTTTGCTAATGATGGTTCAAAAGTTCATCCGTTATCAAGCCCCGAGAACATGGTGGAATTGAATCTAGAAATTTGTTTACTCAATCCTCAGCTGGGCCACATGGGAGATCGATAAATCCATATTCCAAACAAACTATCCAAAAATGATTTTACGGGCCGAAATTCGTTTTCTTTTCGCGGAAGAATTACCCTGAAATTGCGGTGAAAGTGGGTCAATTCATGCTATACGTATATTTTGTGGATTTGCATTTTCATGAAACGAAAATCACTACTTTAACAGATGCTGTCAATGGGGTCATACCACATTGTTTATAATGTCAGATGCAGATCGTTTATGTAAATGGTTATTGGCATTAATTCTAATACATCGCTAACTTATAGCAAAATACACTCATGCTTACAGCTCGTATATATGCATCATATATTTTTATTCAAGATCTACAGTGACATACTGCATCTTTTGTGTATGTACAATTCATGTCGTTGGATGTAAACTAAATTAATTATGTTGAACTTCATTCGGTTGGTGTGTACGATGCACTAACATATTTTCCAATGATAATTCTTCTCACCTTTCAATGATGCTGGAACAAAATGTGAAAGCTATCATTGAACAGCTTTAAATTACACTGACCATACAGGACATCTCCACCCCTTGTTCCAGGGAACGATTCTCTGCCAGTCTCACAAGCGATACAGAACTATTACATCTGCGATCGAGCGCCACGAAAAACGCCCCCTCACATTCAAATGGGGAAAGAGACTCAGAGACTTTTCCATCTTTAAAGCTTCATGTCTTCTCGAACATGCTAAATATCACGATTTCCGTCAATTTTTCACCAGTTATGAAAGTAGAGAGAAGAGTGAAGTCGTATACAATCGATACTTGTCAATTGCACATAACTTTGAAACCAGAGATGTTGATTTATTTATTATAAACGACGGAGCTCACATGCAGTCTAATAGCTACAAAGAATCATCTATTGCGTAATTTATGCGAAAATAAACTTCGCAATTTTCACTTTCGGATGCAAGTCCTTTTGTTTGGCTGGGAACAAAGTTGGTATATTTATACCCTATTAACACGTTTCGATTAAAATATCCCACAAGAAATTGCAAGTATACAAACACTACAGCACGCCCCGCGCTTGGCCAAATACAAAATATTTATGATTATGATACATGTACTGTGAATGAAATATACCACTGTTTACGTTAAGATGAAATGTGAACAAAATTATGAATTCATTGGCGTGCATATTTCATTTGGAAATGATACGGGTTAGTAGGAGTGAATCGCCCGTTATCTCGATGATTGAGGAAGAGGATATTTTGTCTCACTGGCAAGGCTACCACGGTGTGTAATGCCATATATCAGCTAAGTCCTTCTTACTATTGTCAGTACACATGTAACGGTTCACTTCAACTATCTTCTATTCTATCAGTATATCGGGTTGTCTTTTTAATGTTTTATGGGTGGAAATAATGCAGGTTTAACAAAATATATCATGGATGAATAGCACTTTTGAAGATTAAGCAAAATGTCATATTTTGGGTTATTGTTTGTTGTAGAAATATGAGAGTTGGTCAGGCCTGACACTACACATCTTGCATGTCTTGGTTACATTGCCAGTGGGTCTCCATGTATTAGAGATTCCGACATTCAACTGCACATAACTTTTTGTCGTTTGTCCACTTGTTCTCAAACTTTCATTTCGTTTCATTTCATTATTTCCTTTTCCAACAATCATTTACAATATGTTTTGTTCCATGCATCTTGATACATGATCAATAAAACAAGTGAAATTTATATGTCTGATAATCAAGATAACCAAACAAATAGGTTGGTTGGGAACAGAGGAAGGCGCTATAAAGCGAATCTTGTAGAATGTAGCCTCCTGTTAAGATATTCGTATAAACAATATAATACAAAACACAAGTACAACATGGTGAAAATTTGATCATAAATCCAGTTGAATGTATAGTTTTTAAAAAATAAAGAAAGAGAAAATTACCTTGTTCTTTGTTATTTGTGTTTTCAAACAAGCTGACTTGTTTCACTCTCCGCAAGGAATACCACACGATTGGGGAATCGTTCAAGACACAACCTGCGTCATCAAGTCACTATCTGCCTCTGATCTGTTGATGAATACCTTCATTCGTGATATAGAATGCTGGTTATTTTGCCATTATTGTTTCATCTCCTTAAATCCAATATCATTCATTATGCTCAATACACTCTAAATTTCGACTGAGATCGAAATTTAATATCTATGGTAATGACTGGATTATCCGTCGATTCTTCTTCACTTCAATATACTAGTTATTGTGTTTATTATTATGGAAAATTTGATAATCAAATCTGTTTGTATTTACAATCCACCCAGTACCTGCTCAAACATTTAAAGAGCATAAGAGTTTACGCCATCCACCCACTCTCTTACCCCCCCCCCACCTCTTCTCTTTCTCACTGTCCATTCCTCCCTATTTACCTTTTCTATATTCAATTTATTACCCCTTGACTCCATTTCACACTCTTCACTTATTCTGCTTTCTTTTTTTTTCTTCATCTCCTCCCTTCGTGTTCTTTCACATCTTTATTCTCTTCCGTACCCATCTCCCTCCCTTCCCCTCTCTCTACACTATCTTCTCTATGCCCCCCCCCCCTCTCTCTCTCTTCCATTTCATCTTCAGATCTCCCGAGACTGTCTATCTCTATCCCCCATGACGTATCTTTCGCTACCCTTTAATCAATTTTATCCCCGTCTCTCACTGTCCAATAATTCGTGAACTCGTATCATCATCACCCATACCATTGATCATGTGCATCGCCAGAGGTCGATGACCTAACGTTCATCTACAGGGGTCATCCACTCGGTTGTGGAACCCCCAATCCAGTCACGAAATGGCGGGAAACTATACAGACATAAATTCATGAATCATCGTGGGAAATTACATCTTGGGGGATATAGTATTTGTCAGATTGTAGTTTCACGCAAAACGAAATAATAAAATTGGTCATTGATGTTAAGATGCAATAATCATTATATACATTATAGTCGTAATGAACAGGAGTATTATAACGAAGGTAGAATATGAAATAAAATTAAAGAATGATTCTGATTAGTACATCAGTCTTATTAGTTTGGGCCTCACAAGTCACACTGCATACAAAATCATGCTGTCCTCAAAGCCGACTGCACTGTTAAAAAAACCCTGATTTTACAGGAAAAAAAGAGAAAATTTTGCAGAAAGCAATAACATAATCTTTCTGTAAATTCATAAAACAGGATTTTTTCTGCAATTTAACAGAACAGGTCTGTTTAAAAAGGGGAAAAGAGTGTTTTATTAAAGGAAATTTGTAAAGTTCCATACACCAAAAACCAATTTCCTGTAATTTTACATGATATAATGTAAGCTTACGCAATCTGGTAAGATTACAGGTGTTCTCGAGACTCTGCTGCAGGAACTTCTTTTATTTCAAGGATAATTTTTTTAACTGTTTGAATTCCAGACCCATGTAATCAATCGTAATGTTCTCATGTTGCGCTGAAAATTTTAACCAGGGTACTAATAAAAACAGCATATGTTGATTGTTTGTGTATTTTGATAAATAAATAAGTAAATGAATGTAACCATGCCTGGGGCTTTAACCGTCTTGATGACTGTAGCCTATACACACAAAAAAAGAAATCATCAATAAGATAAATGAATGAATCATAAGCCCGTTTGAGCTAATTTCATGTATATTGAACAATCGCTTCAAACTAGTGACTATTACGTAGAGCTCTATACAATGCATTTATATTGTTTTAACTTTGATTTATCTTTCCTCAGTGGGTTAGAAGTTTTTAATCCTTTTTTTTTCTGGGAACCTATGATTACAAACTATGCTTTTCAATAGGTTCCTCATATTTCACGTTACTCAATTCAATTACTTTGTTGATCTGTAATTATTCTCATTATGTTCTAATTTGTTCAAGATGTGTTTCCTTCTGGTGGAATGTGAAACTATAAAATCAGTCAATCTATAATGATCATATTGTGCACTATATTAAGAGAGATTACGTATATAATACATGTAAAACAAAGAGGATGGAGACGATTGTGACGTCAGAAAGCACTTATTACAATGGGTATCATTTGACTCAGTCGAGTATATGTATCGCAATGTTTGTGAGAGCTTGATCATGGATATTTCAAACCATGAAAACTTATTACAGATGCATGAACGATTTTGAAACAGGTATGTGAGTTACATGAGTTATATAGAGTTTGTTACAGTCGCGGCATCTTTGATGTTTTCGGAATTCATTGTGTTTCGTTGATAACTATGGATGAGTAAATACGCTCGGGAAAAAGGAGGGGGTTTTAAATTTTCACTTCAAAACTACTTTCTTTATTTCGATGATTGGAATTATGGAATAGGAGGGTTATAATACCCATTGCAATTTACATTTCAATGATAATATTGTATGCAGACTTTTTCTTGAACAGATGTGTCTATAATGCGCGCGTTACCAAGACATTTCTTTATTTTGAATCAGTCGTTGGATTTCGTCCTGTTTTTGTATTGTAGACCTTTATAATTTGCATGACATCGTATTATTGTCAACAAGGGTATATAGTACAGTTTCCATTTAATTTTTAAAAATGATGGATAGTAATGAGTCAGAATAAGAGTACTCTATTATACAGCAGTACGACATACGTCGGTTTTAATCTAAGCTTATCATGCACTAATCAGAACTAGCCAAGAGTGCAACTAGTCTGCACTCAGGAAACCTAAAAGTTATTTCGTATTCCAGCCACGTTTTTAGCCGAGGATCGCCTCTATTCTTCCCGCGTGTTGCAGGGGATGCACAGATCATCTCCCTCTTCGCCTACTCATCAACCGCTGCATCGAATTCATTCAATCCAAGTTTTAAGACCTTACTTGAAAATTACCTTTGAAATATATATGTATTGATTTATTTATTATATTTCCAATCAGCCCAGACATATCAACTCTCGGAGGAGTGCGAAGTGTTTCTATGGTTACGGGAAAACGGACTGGATTATTATTTCTCAAACTTTATGAGTGGCAGCTATCAGACGCTGAGAGACATCGCATCCATGGATCCCACCCCTGAAGTTCTCCGAGAGCTAGAGGTCCAACTCCCGGCTCATCGCAAGCGGCTCCAGTTAGCAGGTAAGTGGAGGTTCTGTGTTGATAGTGTTCGAAGCTTATGAGATTACCATGAATTATTCTTATTTTTGTGTTTGGTTTCTGTTTTTGCTTTTTTGTCTAATTCATGAAATCAATCCGATATAGAAATCGAAAAACACTTACGCACAGACACAAAAAGGGTCTGTATTTTTTTTATATGAAAACATTGTTGTTTTCAGATGATTTTTTTTCGCTGTATTTCATATAAAGGGTGTATACTCTATAAATATCCAGTGCTAGCAATCCTAGCATGATATTGGCTTTGTTATTATGGCTCTGATCTACCTACGTACGTCATACTATGTTCGAAAGGCATCATGTGGGCGTTTATTATTTTTATGTAGCTGTAATAAAAAAAATGCGCTGTTATAAGATTATAAGACATGTAATGAATTTCAGATCTAGAGGTGTCTCGTTGTATTTTTGAGTACGTTAGAGCGAACATTAGATCACTGTAGAAATTACTAAGTGCAATTAAGTGATAGCAATTATAAGCAACTATATTTGTAGCATGACGGTAAAGAGCCAACATCAAATCAATGTAGAAATTACTAAGAGCAATTAAGTGATATCAATTATAAGCAATTATATTTGTAGCAAGACGGTCAAAAACGCAGAACTGTTTAAAATGATATTAATATAATAATTTTACAGTGAATCGAGGGATTAAACGCATTTTATTGATCGGAACAATGTGTTTGGTAAATACAATATACATACCTTAGCTTGGAAGATTGTTCATCGTCCTATTGGATTTGCACGGGATTTCTCCGTTGCCATTCTGGACCTTGACAGGCTTGTTTACGGCAAGCTCGACACATCAATGCACTATCGTGACTATAAACACCTATCATGACTGTCCATGACTCTGGCGTTGAGATCTAAATGGAAATGGAGCTTTGCATGTATTTGACCTACATTCTAATTTGATTTCAATCTAATTAAACGCACCAAGACGACAGGAGTCGGAACGGATTATTAGAAAAGCATTTAGAGTTATCTGGATTTGACCTTGGAATGAATGGTTAGTGTCTTTTATTTTAAGATGTCAGTTTTCCTCTCTGTTTTGTCCACTCTCCTTTCCTTTTTCATAATCTTTTTTTTTCTTTTTCCTCACTTCATCTTCATCCACCTTAATATCATTTCCCTTTTCCTTTCTTTTCCTTCCTCCCTTTGTCGTTGTTGCCTTCTTATTCTTTGTATTGTATTCTGTTATTGTTATCATTATATTTTATTATTGTTGTTGTTATAATAATTATCATAATCGCCATCAATCAGTCTTGTGCACCTCGATTCAACCTGTGTATGGTATACACATCATGTACTTGGTGTTTTTCATATCAAAATAAAATAAGGGCCTCTTGTACAACAACACTCTGACCCTTCTCGCTTCCATTTTGGTCGCCCCTAATGCTGCCCAATCAATAATAAATATACATTGAAACTCATTTATCAGTTGAGTAGCAAAAGGTCGTTGCCTCACACTATTAACCGTAGAGCTTAACTCCCTTCTGTCTCCCCCTAAATAGACTCATCTCATCTCGTATTAAAAAAAAAGACAATAAACCATTTACTTGTTCCGGTTGGTTGAATGATTGATGATGGAAATAGTGAGAGTCCAGTTTCTTGACGAGGGAAGATATATCTTTGGGGTTCCGTCACGGGTTCTAAGAAAAGAATTCTATATATTTTGTTAGATAATATCACTTATGTCATATCAAATGCCTTATTGAGAAGATATACGAATATTTTTGAAAATCTGTTTTGAAATGGCAATGCGGATTTTGTGAATATCGAGTATATTGATACATTATGTTCAGGATGTATCGAAACCCAAGAACGCAACTTCTTTGTTTTTTTCTGGCACAATGATGATGATGATGATGCTTAATTTAATGATGATCATGATGATGTTGGTGGTGATAATGACGATGATGATGTTGATGATGATGATTATGATGATGATTATAATGATAATAATGGTGGTGATGATGATGATGATTGTTGTTATGATATGAAAGAGGTTGTGAGGTGGATGATATTTGTGACGATGATAACAGTAATTGTGAAATTAGATGAAATGATGAATGATTTTGATGATGACGATGATGGTAACTATAAAAACATAGAAGATGTTATAGAGCTGACGAAAGTTTCTATCCAATTAAATCAATTACGTGTGTCTATTTCACATTTATATGAAATTGATTGAATATTTATCATTTTATATACATGTATTATTTATTATCTTAACGAGAGAGGCGTGGATATATGTACCAATCGCTTTGACCATTGTTTATGATATATGTGTGAAGAGTAGAGTAGAATCAAGGATGAAGCAAAGTATACACTATGTTGTCAATTATATGATTTATTATTTTATGTAAATATATGCATATGCGGATCCAGAAGTTAGGCCCCATCGATTTTCCTGGAGGGGGGGGGGGGCTTGCATTCTCGTCCAAAATATTGTTCATGGGAGAATGCTCTCTGTGAGGGGTGATGATAAATGTTGCCACTCATCTCAAAGTGCCGCCCCTTGTGAATCTTGGAGCCCCACTGCAATTATGCCAATTGGTATGTGATGGATTACAATAAGGTTATCATGATGGTAATGATATAGACAAACGATTTGAAGTCATTACTGGTAATATGCCGTGCGATACATTATATTTGGCTTAGGGATGCATATGACCGAAGTGACATTCCATGCCATTGGAAATATCGCAATAGCTTTGATCGGTCAGGGGTCCATTGCAAAAAGCGTTGCGTTTAAAACGCAAGTCCAAAATCAATCGCAAGTCAAAATACGCGCTGTTGATTGGTTGAAAATCAAGTTGCGCGTGATTTTTTGAGTTGCGTTTGATTGCAACTCTGTCTGCAACGGGCTCCTGGAGTCGGTTTCGTTGGTGTGACTGTAATATGTACATGTATTTTAACAAAAATTGATTTCATTTTTCATTTAATTCGATTTCATTTATTTCCAGTTCCAACGTTCACATTATGTTTTGTCCCATACATCTTTATTCATAATACAAGGAAAATTTTTGTGTACAATAATCAAGATAACCGTATTTATACAAAGAAGTTGGGTATGGAGGAGGCTGCTAAAAGCGAAACTTGTAGGGTGCAGCCTCCTATTGGAATATTCTTATAAACATTATTAAAAATATTTTAGCTTTCTTTCCATTCTACATTCATATCTCAAGATAGAACCGAATGCTGAAATGAAGTCCCAAAACATCGTCACATTATAGTAAGCAAAATACATTATGTACTTGATGAAAATTACAAACCTAGTTTCCAATAAGCAGCCTAATTAGATTGGTGTATAATAAAATATGTGGGAATACCAGAGGCTCGTTGTAATATCATGTCTTGCCCAATATGTCATCAGCCGAAAGGAAACACATTATGAAGTATGAATATATGAGGTATGTCAATGTTTCATTTGGGTATTAGAGTGCAGTTTACTTAAGGGTACCTTAGGACGCCATTGGACGCCATTTTATGTCCAATATTATGTATCGGTGATACCTGCTCATCTAAGAATCAGATACCATTTTGCGTCGAAAGCTTTGATACTCCTTTATGAACCATGATGAACATATACACAAGTGGTTTTAAAGATTACCCTTGTTTTTTTTCATGTAATTTTATTTCTGCCAATTGAATATGATAGAGGTAGGTTGGTAAAGTATGTATAAATTGTACGAGGCACGAGAGAGAACGGGGAAGAAAATTGGGTGGAGTATCAATGTTTGTGTGCGAACAAGAGGAAGAAGGGAGATGGAGAGAGAGAGGATATCTCAGAAACATAGAGAGGGAGAGAAAAGAAATAGAAGAAGAAGGAGAAGAAGAACAAGAGGAATAATAAGGAGGAGAGGAAGAAGATAGAGAAGAATGAGAAAGGGAAAAAGAAAAAGAAGAAGAGAGAAATGTAAACAAAAAGACGGGAAAATGATGAGCTGAGGAGCGAAGGAGAAGAGAGAGGGGGGTTCTAATGACCGACCGAGCGAACGAAAGGACAGACGGTCAGTCGCTTGACATAGCCCCGGGTGACC
Organism: Lytechinus variegatus; assembly: GCF_018143015.1. Lineage (NCBI taxonomy): Eukaryota > Metazoa > Echinodermata > Echinoidea > Temnopleuroida > Toxopneustidae > Lytechinus > Lytechinus variegatus. The sequence continues at coordinate 19,626,515 of NC_054741.1, read as the reverse complement.
GATGGCGTGATCGTACAAGTGTTGGATGGGCAGGCCTCTGGTCACTTGGGGGAAATAGCCATCGCAATTAGCCGTGACTCGCTTCTCGTCGCCATTACCAATATCCCATTTAATCCTCGAGGACTATTTTCATAAAGGGCTATGGAAAGTTAAGCTTGACTTTACGAACAACATGAATAAGTACCTCAATCATTTTAATCATATCAGCTACAATATTATCTATCCATATGTATATGCGTCAGCGATTAGGGTAATGAAATACAGTCAATGTTTGTGTAATTCAGGCCTATCTTACTCGCCATGAAAAAAGTAAGAACCACTGGCGTACGGATGGGGGGGGGGCTTGGGGGCTTTGCCCCTTTCAAAGTCCCGCGATCAAGATAAAGAAAATAAAGAAAATAAATAATAAAAGATTAGAAATATAACCGTATTTTTGAAAATATTATATCAAAATATCTCATGAAATTAGAGTTTCATTTCAAGAGACCCAAATTTACCCACATACGCAACGTTGTTCCCCTCATTTTGGCTCTTTTTTGAAGGGGGGGGGGCTAATTATGCCACTGGTCAGGACGTAAACGAACGGACAGAAATGTAGAGGAAAAAACAGTGAAGATGAAAATGGCGGGTTAAATATGTTCATGGTATTAGAATCGAAATTTCATCTATAAACCTAAACTAAATATGGTTGTAATCTGTATCACGGGGAACGTGCATAAAAGTTGATTAGACAAGGAAGAGTGGCGAAATGTAGCATTATCTCTCGATAATTCAAGTCATGCCCAGCCTGTAGTCATTGTAATTTGGAGTCATTAACCTCCTTTCATCATTGCCGCATGTCTATTCTTTACGAACATGATCGGCGAACTCATTAATAAATTATTTGATAACGGTCTTGGTGAAATAACGAAGCGAGTTTGATACCCTTTGGATGACCTGTGTGTCATTATGTGAATGTATTGTGTTAGTTTCTATCGCAACCACTATTGATCTATCCTGTTCATTTTTTTCTTCATCCTCTTTTCAATCCATGGTGATAGAGATCGGTGAATCATGAACGCTTCGATTCTTTGCATATAGTTGGGATATGGGGGGGAGTCGGTGAAATTCTCGAGGAAGAATAAACAGAGCATGGTGAAAAAGGATATCCTTTTCTAGTGATGTTTATTTTTTATTTATTTATTTATTTATCTATCTATCTATCTATCTATCTGTCTAACTAAATATCTATTAATTTAGTTATTAATTCACTTATACATTAAATTCATTTATCCATCCATTTATTTATCATTGTTTACATTTGACACGTTCATGCGTCGGTATCAACAATGCCCATATAATTTTCATTTATTTCAATGTATGATAAAAGAGAAGTGCATAGAAAAAAAACAAAGAAATTGCGTTGTTCGGGGTGTTGTTGCCGCCTTACCTGGAATCGAACCCCGGACTTAGTGTCAGTATGGATGCCTTAAAAATACTCGGCTATGGAACCCCAACCTTAATCAGAATCAGGGAGTAAGAACGATGCAAAGATGACCATGTTAGTACTATGCACATCTCATTTTGATAAAGGTCGGTTGGTCTCCAGTTTTCATATCATACTCTTGGGTAAAGAAGGCCAGTTTCACATAATTATGATGTCTTCTTATCTAAATAATCAACTGTCTTCGTATACACAGTACTTTGGTTTCGTCTTGAATCAAACATAATTTTGAAGTCACACTTTTGAAGCCGTATAGTCGACCAATATTTCGTCATTAACTGCATCTCTCCATAATGTCTAAGTAATTAAGTATGAGAGGCACAACTATGATCATAATTTGATTACTTTGCCAAATAAATAAATAATCAGTTATTTTCGTGGTTGGTTCGCCTCTCCATATAAACATAATAAGGAAATGATAATTGATATAGCGGTAATGGTACTTGGGGTCGGCTAACCGCATTCGAATGAGTATTTTTAATCATTTTGACGTCTATATTCCGGAAACAGACCTTAATAGACCCTTATAATGTCTATTGTTTCTGATTTCAAAATAGAACATTTCACTTTCATGTGATTTGAGGGTGTCTTTGAATGTTAATTTATTGGGCGTCACGTGGATGTGGTACGTGTTAGCTCAAGAATAATGATGACTTCATACGTGATGTGTGAAACTATAGCCGTGATCAGGTGGTGTATAGTCGTCAGTTTCGGCTTGTTTGTGAAGCTTATATACGTACGTATATGATGTTAGTGCACTTCAGCCCAAGTCACGCCAATTCTCTCTTGTCGAGTAAAATGTGCCTCATTCTTTTATTAAAACGTAATGATAATAATAATTTCATTTCACTTTGCTGTGAACATCACGCAATTTCCAATTGATACATCAAATTCTCCACTTCGTTCGTGGCAGCAATGTACAATGTATGACGCTTTGGAGCTTGGTTCTGATTTCACAGATTTTTTTTTCTAAAATGTGTCCAAAATTATCGGTTCACTTCCCTCAATGCAGCCTTTCAGTAATGCTTACCAAACGACACACGACCAGCAGTAGAAAACTATAGATTGTTATGGTCATTAAAGTTATTTGCATCAAATATACTGTATTACACCACCTTGAGTATTTATATTTCAATAATTGCTGTGTTGAAAAGTTTGCTTCGAACGCCATCAAGCAGATGTTTCCCGACCAATATCACTTTATGTTCCTCGTACGTATTGCCACGTGCCTTCCTCGTATCTATGCTGACTTTGACCGTGTCCGCTAATTGACCGCGATTTCGTCACCTCTCAGTCGAGACCTGGGACATGGCCGGCCGAGAAGAGATAGACCACCCTGGACAAGGGGTCGAAACTCATGAATGATAGATGAAGTAGGGTGGCCGGCTGATGAGCGAAATAGAAAAGTTGATAGGGTGTTTTGGGGTGATGGTAATTGAAGTGTCGTTGGAGCTGGTTGGATAAACGAACAATAAGGTAATGGATTGTTGAAACAGATGATGCTGATTATGACGTTGCTGGTGGAGATGGTGTTTGGTGGTCGTGGTAGTGGTGGTAATTAGGGGTGGTTATTATTCGATTCTGATGATGCTTTCGATGGTGATTGTTATCAGATAACGATGGTGATATTGATGATGGTAAATATAATGATGATGATGATAGTGATGATGATGGTAGTGATGATGGTGACTTTAATGATGGTGATGATGATGATGACGATGATGATGATGATGATGAAAGTGATGATAATGGTAGTGGTGATGATGATAGTGATGATGGTGGTGGTGATGGTGATGATGGTGATGATGATGACGATGATGATGATGATGATGATAGTAATGATGATGATGATGATGATGATAGTGATGATGATAGTAGTGTTGATGGTGAATTTAATGATGATGGTGACTTTGATGATGATGATGGTGATGATGATGGTGATGGTGATGATGATGATGATAATGATTATGATGATTTTATTTAAATATTCAAACATGTCTACCAGGAGCCATCATATCGCTCATTGGTCTTATCCCGTCAAGCTGTATTATGTACTTGAGTATTAATTGCAAACAAATTTTTTACACAGGATTTTCTTAACCCCGGACTATCGCTAACCCCGTACTATCCTTAACCCCGTACTATTTTTTTCCTTTTCACACATGCCAAATTGTTATTGCTAACCCCGGGTAAGGAATGCTTGCTTTTCACACACGAAACTCGCTAACCCCGGACTAGTGGTTTTTGTCGATCATTCGTAGTACAAGTACTTCACTTGTACACTTTTTACACACGCTACAATTTCCTTAACCCCGTACTATAGGTGGGGCCAAATAGTACGGGGTTAAGCTTAGCCCACTTTCGTTTTACACATGCGATCTTAACCCCGTACTATTGCTCTTAGCACCGCAATTGGTGGGATAACCCTGCTTTTTTGCAGGGCCAAATAATCCCGTACTATAGGTGGGGTTAGCCCACTTTGCAAAAATGCTGTGTAAAAAGAAATACCCTTTTTAGACAGGCTAAAATTTCCTTAACCCCGTACTATTGGTGGGGCTAAATGGCAATTTAGCCCCACCTATAGTACGGGGTTAAGCTTAGCCCACTTTCGTTTTACACAGCGTTTTTGCAAAGTGGGCTAACCCCACCTATAGTACGGGATTATTTGGCCCTGCAAAAAAGCAGGGTTATCCCACCAATTGCGGTGCTAAGAGCAATAGTACGGGGTTAAGATCGCATGTGTAAAACGAAAGTGGGCTAAGCTTAAATAGTACGGGGTTAAGGAAATTGCGAGTGAAGCACTTGTACTACGAATGATCGACAAAAACTACTAGTCCGGGGTTAGCGAGTTTCGTGTGTAAAAAGCAAGCATTCCTTATCCGGGGTTAGCAATAACAATTTGGCATGTGTGAAAAGGAAAAAAAAATAGTACGGGGTTAAGGATAGTACGGGGTTAGCGATAGTCCGGGGTTAAGAAAATCCTGTGTAAAAAGGGCAATAGTGGGCTAAGCTTAACCCCGTACTATAGGTGGGGCTAAATTGCCATTTAGCCCCACCTATAGTACGGGGTTAAGGAAATTTTAGCCTGTGTAAAAAGGGTTTAATCGCATTGGTCAATATTGATGTAAAATGTATGCTGTAAATTTGGGTCGCCAATTCGCACTCTAGATTCGTTTCATATATCCACTTAAGTTCAAGCCCCTAAATTTATCCAATTTACCGCAGTATTATCCGAGAGTATTATAATAACCCCAATCCGAGTATTGTCCTGTGAGGTGGAGAAGACATTGATATACCAACGTCTTTCCGTCTCACAGCACAAATACTCGGATTGGGGTTATATATAGCGAATTATGGAACAAGAAAAAAGCACTTACAAAATATGACAACAACTTTTTATTCTGATTTACTTCTTGCTTCTCGCATAGTGTTTGTGAATAAATGCATTTCTGAAGAAACAGAAACTCCCAGGTGCACGTTATTCATGTTATATTCAGACCTCATCAGCAATTATTATTTTACCCCAGTTTTCTGTCCGCTGACTGACCCCTCTTAGGGCACGCCATGCTTCACCAAATACCTTAATAGATTCTGCACGATCCAGGCACCCGAGTAATAAGAGATTAACCAGTGACGTGATTAACCTAATCACATGGCGCTCTTTGTAGCAAAATATGATTTTTTGTTCCTCGCTATAAAGCCGACTGCATTGAATATGTCAGCTTCCTGCATATATCTCATTTGGATAGACGAAACCGATGTCAATTTTAGCTTTCCAACTTGTATTTTTACTAATTTATCCACAAGATTTAATTGTTAATTGAACGTTAATTATTAATGATATTAATGATGATGGGGCGGCTGACTTTTGTACCGTGCCTTGTCAACGCCTCAGGCAGAAAAAACGATTTCGAACTTAATATGAATGTAAATTAACAGGATTATATTAAGTGAAGCGAAGTGGAGTCAAATTCTTTTATATGCCAATGCTCTCAGGGTAGATCTTTCGTGACCGTGCTGCGGGAGATGACCAAGAATGACCAGTGGACCGTTTACTCTTTCTCACATCATCGATATGGCTGTGGTCAAATATACTTTGATGAAGAGAAACTGGGCGTATATCTTGCAACCAAGAATATTCTCTTTCCACAGAGTTATCGACTTGGCCAGAGGGGCTTGGTGAAAACAAAAACAAAACATAAGTAAAGAAGGGTTTATTCTGAGCAAAAGAAAGGGAAGATGTGAATATATAATTACTCTGCAGTGACCAATAATGAAGTTAGCCTGGAGGCGAGGTTGTGTTGCCGAATGTGAGGCGTCGACGTTCAAAAAATTATCTGCCGCAAAACGGTCAAAGACCCTCCGTTTTTGTCTCACCTGCGAAGCAAAGTGAGACTATAGGCGCCGCTTTTCCGACGGCGACGGCGACGGCGGCGGCGACGGCGGCGGCGGCGGCGGCGGCGGCGTCAACATCAAATCTTAACCTGAGGTTAAGTTTTTGAAATGATGTCATAACTTAGAAAGTATATGGACCTAGTTAATAAAACTTGGCCATAAGGTTAATCAAGTATTACTGAACATCCTATTAGAGTTTCATGTCACATGACCAAGGTCAAAGGTCATTTAGGGTCAATGAACTTAGACCATGTTGGAGGAATCAACATCGAAATCTTAACCTGAGGTTAAGTTTTTGAAATGTCATCATAACTTAGAAAATATATGGACCTAGTTCATGAAACTTGGACATAAGGTTAATCAAGTATCACTGAACATCCTGCATGAGTTTCACGTCACATGACCAAGGTCAAAGGTCATTTAGGGTCAATGAACTTTGGCCGAATTGGGGATATCTGTTGAATTCCCATCATAACTTTGAAAGTTTATTGATCTGATTCATGAAACTTGGACATAATAGTAATCAAGCATCACTGAAAATTTTTTGCAAGTTTCAGGTCTCATGATTAAGGTCAAAGGTCATTTCGGGTCAATGAACTTTGGCCAAATCGGGGGTATCTGTTGAATTACCATCATAACTTTGAAAGTTTATTGGTCTAGTTCATTAAACTTGGACATTAGAGTAATCAAGTATCACTGAACATCTTGTGCACGTTTCAGGTCACATGACCAAGGTCAAAGGTCAATGAACTTTGGCCGAATTGGGTGTATCTGTTGAATTACCATCATAACTTTGAAAGTTTATGGATCTGATTCATGAAACTTGTACATAAGAGTAATCAAGTATCACTGAACATCCTGTTCGAGTTTCAGGTCACATGATCAAGGTCAAAGGTCATGTAAGGTCAATGAACTTTGGCCATGTTGGGGTTTTTTGTTGAATAACCATCATATATCTGTAAGTTTATTGGTCTAGTTCATAAAAAAGGGAAATAAGAGTATCCATGTATCACTGAACATCTTGTGCGAGTTAGAGTAGTATTCAAAGTGAGCACTGCTGCTATATTGAACCGCGTGATGCAGGTGAGACGGCCAGAGGCATTCCACTTGTTTTCAAGGGCTTTCGGTTTACGCGCAACCTGTCAATTTAAAACCAGTGTCAACTAAAAAGTCTTTTTCTCTCTCTCTTTAACTCTTTAACAGTTATTCAGAGTTCTACACAGGAAGATATCAAGAACTGTTAAAGAAACAGCTATAGCTTTATAATTTTTTCCCGCTTGTATTATTCGTAATCCTTATTTACATCTTCTCCTATGGATTGCTTGCGACAAAGATGACGCAAACAAACGCCTTTTCTGCTCCCTCTCTCTCACCCCTCCCTCTTTTTATTTTTTTTCTCTCTCTCTCCCTCCCTAACTATGTCTGTTTCTTTGTGGCATTTCGAGTTTTTTTTCTGAGTATCTTCATTTCCCCCACTATCTTTGATTTATTAATTTATTTCATTTTGCCAAAAACTATTTAAAAATTATGATATTTTGAAAAAAGTGAGGGGTTATTTGTTTCTGTTTTATAAATACACATTATAAAGAGCCGGATATTTACTAATTATACAAGTCTACTAATGTCGTTATTATCAATTTAACCAAAAAATGCTTACATATGAATATACCTTTCTATACAGCACCCATGTCTCATCTTAGAAAAGTAATTCGGATCGAATGTGATTTCATTTGGCAGCTCGCAAGCTATATGCGCCTTATTAATATATCCAAAGCGCTTCCAACATTAGCTCCCATATTCCTTCGACAATTGTTCCAATCAAACTCAATAATGTCAATCGATATCGAAACAATGATTAGTCTTATGTCTAAACTCAATTTCATTTCTTACTAAGGAATAATGCAACGAACCCGAATAACACTATGATATTGTGCAGTGGAGGGGGGGGGGCGTCATGGAAAAAAATGAAAGTAAACTTCTTTGATTTTTTTTAAGTAAAATTCTTACATCGAATATGAGGGGCTGTCTTTAAAAGACGTTGTGATTGGGTTTCGAGCTCAGGACATCAGTGTCTATTTCAAATGATCCAATACGACTCGGAATCTATCGATATTAGAAGCTGACTGCGTCGCTATTGACAGTGTTCATAAGATGATAAAGACCCCCCCCCCCCCCGCCCTTCCCATCCTCTCTTCTCTCGCTCGTTTCTCTCTCCCTCTCTCTTCCTCACTTCACAATCTGATCAACCAAGTAGTCGTGATATGATGTTTCCTCCAAAAGACTGGCTCCTGTTTTCCGCTTCGACAGTATAGATTCGAATCAATGATAATACATGTTTGATATCAATGTTTGTATTCATATCAAACTTACACACCGGTATAATTCATTTCATTATTCATATCTTTAAAATTTCCATCAAAGAAAGAAGAATGATATGTAACTGTCCCTTTCTCTATCTATCCTCTCCGTGCTTTTCATGGAAAAAACTGCATTTTTGTATTTTATTTATATAAAAGGAAACGAAGTAAACGTAATCATGATATATATACTCCTCCTTCATTGCACCTCTGTTTTATGATATAAAAATAATCACGTATTGGACTTAAGAGAACTTTACTGTTTAGTTTCTATGACATGCAGGACAGTAATCTGACGAGTATTTGAAGGAATTTACGTAATTCATATTGATACGATTTCTTATAACACAAAAATTATCATGACCCGACCTGGTTATTCTGATGAAAATGATTAATAACGGGGGTATAACAGGCGATTATAGATTATATCAGTGCAGCAGTCCAAAGAAATGAATATTGATGTGAAGTCATTATTGTCGGTGTGTGATTCGTCTGCTAAATGCTTTCAGCGGCTCGTTAGAATTAGTGCCAGTCACGAACAAGACGCACCCTTCTCATGCCATGCTTTATAGTGAAGAAATCGGAGGATGCTGGATAAGAAAGCTTGATAAAAGCCTAGGTACAATGGAAATTAATATTTAGAAAACACAGTGTGAATAATGGAGTCCAAAAAAGGAGTTGGATGTTGAATTTTATTAAAAAAGGGAATTTGTGAGTCGGGGTATCCATCAAATACAGATCGATTTAGATTAGTAAGTAGATTCAAAGATCAAGGCTGTATCACTGTTAAAAAGGAATTTTGAAAGTGTGTAACTGCTGTTTTTAAAACAATGCACCTGACTTATTTTAAAGAAAATAAGGGATATGTCTTTGATTTGTCTTGCAACATCCGACCATGATGTCTACTTGTTGTATTATTTATTATCATATTGAATAGAAAGACAAACGAAGCAGTTGAAATAGCAAAAATCACACACTAAATCCACTGCTAAAAACACCGCATCACCAATGAGAAACATCATCTCCTCCTAAGATATATATATATATATATATATATAAAACCACATTGTAAAACTCTTAAGCGTAAGACTGTAGTACTATAAACACTTGCAATATTATACTTAATTTATATATATGTAAATACTATGTCCGTTCCATCTGATTTTCTTTTTTGGTAGGCCTGACGAAGGCCGATGATGACCAAAAGCCTGCAATAAAAAAGGACACCTGAAAGCTACGTCTCACTAGTCGTTATTTCTGACTTCCAAGTATATATATATATATATATATATATATATATATATATATATATATATATATATATATGTATGTATGAAGGGTTAGGTATGGGCTTTTGTTCACTAAGAACATTTGTCCTCACGAGTGGCTTTTCTTTTTTCTGACAAGCCTTCTCAGAAAGGTCAACATTAATTTCGGAAGCATTTTCCCGTCCCAAATTTCCAGACAAAAAAAGTCGTAGAAATTCTGCCAGAGTCCCCTCTGCCCCCCAAAAAGACTTGATGAAAACAAACATTGTGTACTCAGTGGGGGGAGGATGTAGAATTAAAAATATATAGAAAATATTGGTATTTTCAATGCACATAAATGTCAACGACTGAAACATGGGTTTCATGTCTGAGTTATCTTCATCCCTCGTGATACTCTTCACCAACAACAATCCAGTAATGTTTTCATGTGCAGCCTGCGCCTTACATTTCGCAAGGTATTCTTGACGAGCAGATTACGATTTCGTGTGCGCACAGACAGCGCGCTCGTGCGTCAGGTCCGTCGATGCAATGTAGTAGATTGGTACATCTATCTGCTCGTCGACGGGCCTCGCGGAGCTCTTGCGCAAGTGTACTCGAATTTGCATGTCCTTCTTCTCCACTATCTCCACAACATTGAGAGGCCACTGGTCTATGAATAATTGATCAGAACAGAAATCATTATGACGATTAATAATTCATTATCTTTCGTGGGAAGCTAAGCTGGATATTTTTGGTCGTAGCGAGCGTGTTTTATTTTGGAAAAATCGCGGTGCCGATGCCTATGATCAGGTGAGTAGCTTTTGATGTTGGCAAGGATTTCTATATGCGTTTCTTTGTAAATCAACTATGAGAATCAAATACATTATCATTAATTCTTATTAATTTAAACTAACAATGAAATATTGAATTCTTGTGACAAAAATGAGGATATTTATCTGATCGATTAGCTGTTTTAGATTGTCATTTCCGAGCTTGTATTTGCTTCGTTTGTGTCGTTGGCTCGGTTGGGAAGTAGTAAGTAATTCATTATAATCGGAAATGTTTGACACATGATATAACAACGGAAAATATTATTAATATAACAATTTGTTGTAGGGTTAGCTGCAGGAATCGTGGTTTTTTCTTTCAAGTACCATGATCAGCATTGAATGGGGACAAAATACCTATTGTATTCCTGTTTTCACGTGACGAGGAAACTGATTTTCCCAATCAACATCGTGCCATAAACCAATCAGAGATGTATCTGTAGTAGGTCTGCGTGTAAAATATAAACTCATTTTTATTATCATATTTATATTGCACTACAATGATATGTTGGTGTATTTTTAGGAGGGGCTACCAAATGCATCTTGACAAAAAATAGGCAGTGGATTATTCATCATCCTGCATTGACACTGTTTCATGACTCGAGATAAACAGATATCATACACAATATGCAGAATTATGACTGGTTGAAGAGTCTTGTGAATTTGGGATAACGGAATTTTTTTCTTCCAGTTTCTGTCCTATCCAATGCAGTAGGGCCTACCTCTAGGTGACAGACCAATGAATCGAGTGCTGCCCAAAAGTGAATTCTCCACAAATCAAATTTCGAATAAGAGTTCTAATATTCTCGCAAATGAGCAATTGAGACTAACTAGTTTTTCATATTAAAACAGAAAATATACGTTTAGAATTCAGAAGGAAAATCCAATGCTTATAAAACACGAAATATTCAAATTATGTTATTGGTTCATCGATTAAAAAACTGTACTAATTAGAGTAGTATTTGTAATTGTAACGTATGAACCACTATTTCTAAGCCCGAAACTTGACAGTCGTTTTCGCTATACCCTTATAACTGCGTTGTATTTATATTTGACGTACGAGAACGTATGCAGTCCTACATATAAAACGAACTCTAACAGGGTTGGATGCAAGTTCAAGAGGTTGTCGTTTCCGTTGCACTTTTTTCTATTCCTAAATGCGGGTTTACAATAGAGGCACAGGCGCAAGAAAAGTCACCCTAAAATGGGCCCCTTTTTGTCTGCATGGGTTCAACAGTAAAAGGGGTCGAGATAACAATGCGACCCGAACCGAGCCGTGTGCCAACGCTCAATGCGAACCGCATACGGCGTCGTGCACGGCAATAAAAAAAAGAAACCTCACAAAAACTCGAAAACGAAGCCGTCTCGTGACCTCGGCTGACCTTTGAATAGCGCGTGACACACACGCGACCTGCACCCACTCACCTCGCGGCGGACCTTGGCTTTACAGGAATACCAAAATGAAGGTCATTTGACGGTCAAGTTGTCTCGAACCAAGGGGGTGACGATTGTCCATTGCAGCACACGTTGTAGGATCAGGTCACGGGAATGCCCGAGATCTCGCTCTGTTGTACAGAGTGGCAAATGTACGCGCCATGATGTACAGATGCATTTCTTGTAAAGTTCCGAAATTATTAACCATTTGTTTTCTCCGTTGTTAAATTTACCCATATTTCGCTGCAAAAACATTTTTTATTTGAATCCCCATGATGGTATGATGGGGATCTAATAACAATTTTATCTTGTCATTTTTATATTTACCCCCCCCCCTACCGTCACCACCTCTTATGTCAAATCTTTGTATTTTTCCTCCCGTGTATGTTTGTTTAATTTTTATTGGATGGTAATCAACACGATCGCAATGGAAATGATTTCCAGAGGCCTGTAACATAAAGCTAAGCAATTGGTCGCGGGGGTGATTTCTAAGCTTGATTGCATTGGTTTTTGTGTATGATCAATCGTAAGAATTAGGCCAACGATTAATCGCTGAGCTCTGATGCTGCTGGTCCCAGGTTATGATGTGTTGTTATTTTAACTGAAAGTCTGCGAACGAATACTAGTATTTATTAACAGATATAGCTTGGATAATGATTAACACTTGTGGTGATTTCCCGGTTAATTCACTCATCCATTTAAATAAACATGTCTTTTCTTCCATTTTGACAAAATAGAATTTTCAATGTAAATTTTACAATATCATCCGTTATAAAATACCATAAATAAAACATGTTTGTTAACAGCATGTATCGTGATACATACACGCGATGTCATATGTGCGTAGCTAAACTGTAATTGGGTCTCTGTATTCCTTACTTTTTCGCAAATATGCATCACGCGGAAACACACACACTTTAAGATCATCCTTTGCAATCTTCTATTTTTTTCTTCATTTGATATTATGTATAAGAAATGCAGGTATATTTAGATGTACATTACAAAAGCTACGGTGCTACTTGCCAAGTATATGTATATCCTTAAATGTGTACAGATGCCGATGATTGTGCAAAGTGCTAAATGCTGTAGTATACTAGTAGCAGAGCATATAATCAGACCTGTTGAACGTCTGTTGCCGGCGGTTTCACGCCCGAACTTGAGGCGATCTTCAGGCAGGCTGATGTTATTGACTATTTGCGTGATGTGGCGGGTCAATTTGACGCTTCGGTGGTCAATATATATACATACATATATATATATATATATATATATATATATATATATATATATATATATATATATATATATAGGCCTATATATATATATATATATATAGGCCTATATATATATATATATATATATATATATATATATATATATATATATACAGTGCATATCAAGACAATAATCCTGGAAAATCATATATTTGTAATATCCTGAAGCGTTTCTACATTTAAACATTTGTAGAGATAAGCAAATGACGATATAACTGTCAAAAAATCTTTCCACCCGAGTGAGCTCCACTTTCTTTTGAAAAATTCGTGAAAATGATTTGCGCTGAACTTGGAATTATTAATATGAATAAAGTAGATGTTAATCATGAAGAACAAATGGACTGTAGTAAGTAAGATTGATTTGATATAATACCTTTTTAACGTGTTTCCTTGCCCAAAACACTCTTCATAGAGTGCTATTGCGCCCCCCCCCCCCTCCCCACACACCGAGGTCTTCGTGAAGATATCTCCTTTACTTGTAGCTGTGATTCAGTTAAATTGCGTAGGCATGATTTTCGTTTTGTTAATCATTGACAAGCTTGGAAAAAGTGTGGAGAAACGAGTAATAAATGAAATGTAAACCCATTTCAAATTATTAAAAACTTAGTATACGAACGCTGGGAATGTCTGAAAAAAACTTGTTTACATTCGTTTATGTCCTTAGACCGAGCTGGCACAAAAAAGGTTAAAGGTTGTGCTTTCTTAGGGCTGGAATGTTAATTTGGATGGCAAATTTGTAACAAAATGTTTGATTGGCTAAAAATGCAAAAGAAATGTTTATGAGAAACGTGTCGCACGGTCAGTTTGTTTTCGGCTCTTTTTTAACATGAAAATGTGAAAATGAGCATTACTGCGCGAACCAATTTCTGCGAGCTTTACAAATATGGACAGTACTTGCTCAAGCATATCAAGTAGTGTAACATTTTGTCAATATATATATATAATACCTTTTATCCAGATATTCATAAATCTCTCACCTGCGTTTACACACACTTCATTTTTCAATTTCTATTTTTTTTCCATTTCTTTGATGAATCGTGACATTAAATTTTTCTTACAGACGCAATTATTTTTGTCGATTTTCATGTAGCCCTTCCCCTTTTCTGCTGATGTCTGTTATTTTTTCTATATTGTATTAATGTATTTCTCCCGTCACTTTATAAGATTGTCACTAGTTATATATCAATGCCATGTCATGTCATTGCCATGTCTCATACATTGTAAATTTGTTTTGTATATTATTCCAAGAAATGCAGAAAATCCTTCCAAAAATGTATATACACGGAACTAACTTTGTTGTAAGTATATTGTTTCATTAGAGTTTTCCCTTACAATTTTATTGAAATGCTATCTCATTGTGAGTTACTGTCATTGACATATTAAAGGACAAGTCTACCCCAACAAAAAGTTTATTTGAATAAAAAGAGAAAAATCCAACAAGCATAACACTGAAAATTTCATCAAAATCGGATGTAAAATAAGAAAGTTACGATATTTTAAAGTTTCGCTTAATTTCACGAAACAGTTATATGCACATCCTGGTCGGTAATGCAAACGAGGAGACCGATGACGTCACCCACTCACTATTTCTTTTGTATTCTATTATATGAAATATGAAATATTCTAATTTTGCCCTCATTGTCAAGTGAAACAACGATGAATTCCTCCCTGAATATGTGGAATTAGCACTATTTAATATTATATGGTTCAGTCAAGTTGGTCCTTATTTTCAAATCTGTAAAAAAAAGAAGAAATATTGTATAATTCAAACAATATAAAAAAAAAGAAATAGTGAGTGATGGACATCATTGACCGACTCATCTGCATGTCATTGACTTGTGTATATCACTGTTTTGTGAAAAATAAGGGAAACTTTAAAATATGCCATATCTTATTCTACATCCGATTTTGAAGAAATTTTCAGCGTTCTGCTAGTTTGATTTTTCTCTATTTTTTCAAATCAACATTTATCTGGGGTGGACTTGACCTTTAACTGCCTACCTTCAATCTTGTTTTAGTCCGTTTATATTTATCTAAACATTTTGCACCAACACATTAAACGTTTTCACATACCTCCCTTGTGAACGCTACACATCTTGCATTGCTCTTCTAACCATTGCGAGATTGCGACGAAGAACATCCATCTCATGCTAAACATGTGCCAGCAAGTAACCAAGGATGTGATCAACCAAAATTGCAGCTAGACACCAGTTGTGTAAGTAACATTCACTCGCGAAAAAAATATCAAAACGGTAAAATTTCACTGAAATTTGCAGGGCAAAACTCTGATGAAACCAAACCTTACAACACAGTGGGTTTCGTGCTTGTGAATTAAAACCCCAAAACGTGAAAAAAGTAGGTTTCGTACCCTTCGCGTTTGATGGGCTATAACTCTGTGACCCGTGGCAATTGTGACGTAAGAAAGGTGCCAAATTAAGTTGAGTTACTCAATTATGTGAAATAGAAATCACTAGAATAAATCATATATTATTAATATAGCCGACCTTTGAACTGCGATTACCTTTTTTTAGAAACACCCTGTATATGTTTAATATATATACAGTGCGTATCAAAAAAAAAGTTTACACTTTGAAAAAGTCCTGGGAATTAAAAAATATACACCATGTGGATATTCTTTTCCCATATAATCTTGGGTTTGGGTCTCATCTATCCAATGGAAGTAAAAGTTTTGACAGAATGTTACACTTGAGTGAGCACTGTCCATTTTTGTAAAGCTCGCATAAATCTGTTTGCGCAGAAATGCTTGTTTTCACGCTGTGTCAAGGGGAAAGGGCGAAATCAGACTTACCCTGTGAAACATTTCTCATACATTTCCCTTGCACTTTTTAGTCAAGTGAAATAAAACAGATACGTTCAAGCAATTTGTAACAATTTGCCACCCAAATCGAAATTTCAACACTTAGTAAGCACAGCCTTTACCCTTTTTGTGCCAGCTGGATCTGAGGACATAACTGAATCTGAACAAAACTTTATATCAGACATCTCCAGCATTTTTTCACTATGTTTTTATCATTTAAAGTGGGTTTCTATTTCATTTAATACTTGTTTCTCCACACTTTTCCGAAGCTTGAGAATGATTAACAAAATGAAAATCAAGCCTTAGCCATTTCATGTAAATCACATCTCAGTGTAAAGCAAATATCGTCACGATGGCCTCGGTGTGTGGGGGAGTGCGGTGGGGCGCAATGCACTCTTCGAAGTGTTTTGGGCAAGGAAACCCAAGGAAACAAGTTTAAAAAAGGTAAAAGATATCTTCAAATCAATTTACTAGCTAAATTATACGTGTTCTTCAAGATTGAGTTCTACTTTTACTCGCATAACTATGTTAAAGTTCTGCGCAAATCATTTTTCACTAACTTTTCAAAAGTAAGTGGTGCTCACTCAAGCGGAAATATTTTTTGACAGTTATATTTGTTTGAATGGATCTGCACCAATGTTCAAATGTGGAAAAATCTTCAGGATATTACAAACATATAATTTTACAGGATTTTTTCTAAGTGTAAACTCTTTTTTTGATACGCACTGTATACATATTAGGAATGGAGGTACTAGATCAAAGATTGTCATCCTTGTGCTTCATCGACATCTTTAAAGCAATGGTAACTCAAGTGGGGATCAACGGCGAACCAATGGCAGAATTGTTTCCTCCCATAAGAACCTTTTCATTGTAGAGACTATGCTGCTGATGCCAACACCAAGGGATACAGAGCATTTCCTCCTTGGAACCTCTCCACTAGGAGCAAGGGTAATACCTCGTGTCGGAAGTGAGTTGTGGAAAACCTTTTTTCCAAGGATGAGTTTTGGTTGTTCGAACATACATTCCTCCAGAGCAATGTGGAACAGCTTATGTCCACCTATTTAAACAGATTCTGGGTCTACTAACAAATCTGTCGATGAAGCGGTAACATATATCTTCTTTGTAAGCCTCATGATCAACCGGAAAAAGTTTCTACTCTTTTGGCAGATCTTGAAGGCCTGGTCACACCGCCCGAGCGTTGTTGGAGCGGTCGTGGAGCAGAGAGAAAAAAAATCATCACCGCTCGCTACCGTTCACCATTTTCGATTTCGATTGTTTTTTATTTTTGTTTTCTATTTTTTCCCCAATTTTGTGAGCGAAATTCGACCCTCTCTCCCTACCGCTCCACGACCGCTCCAACAACGCTCAGGCGGTGTGACCAGGCCTTAAGCACCAAGTTGAACAGTATCGAGCGGAGGATTCTTCTTCGATCATGGCATATGTGCCAAGGCCATACAGCAGTGGCGTGTTGCTCTTCAGCAACTCGGCCTTCCCCAGACTCGATGAGCTCGTACGGAAACCTCCAAGCTACCACCTTTGGAAGTAAACGGTTCAGGCGACAGTGAAGCAGGCATCTGATACTAGACAGCCGGGTGCACTTGACAATAGGGCTTCTCTGTCGTCATGGTCTCGGTTTCCTCAGCCCAAGGCCAAGCCGCCGAGGATCTGTACCCTGGACACATTGCCAATCCAAGTCTGCGGGGGTCTGCGGACACCGTCACTATCCGTGCCCAGATTAACTTGCTAAGTCTATCTGACTCAGGCCAGAGTTGCCAAGATCGGAAAATCCACCGATGACTGCTGGTATTTATCCATGTCCACCCATGAAGATGGCTAACACATCCATTGTATTGGAGAGCATCTCCATTGTAGACGATCATTAGGCCCCCGGTAAAAGCACCCCCCCCCAAAAAAAAAAAATCGTTCTAGTCTAGAACCACACCATATTCGTAATTGTTACGATCTTTCTTTTTTTTTTTGTTAAATATCTATTCATTTATCATTATTCATTTATTATTATTATCATTTATCTATTTATTATTTTTAGGGGGATGCTTTTGTCATTTTAAAGGACCCCTCCCCAAGCTAGAAAAACTTTTCCCCATGTGTTCTTCCACCCCTCTAAACCATCCCTCTTCACCACCCCTACCCAAACCCCACCCAACCACCACCCATTAGCCTTTAGTTTTGCTGAATCAGGGTTTCAGCACAAACAATTATCAAGGGTATGAGGTGTCAGACTAAACACATGGAGATGATACATTGCTAATTGAGTTTGGCACTACATTAGTTTATAATATCAGACCCCTTAAAGGGGAATGAAACGTTTGGAACAAGTAGGCTTGTGTCAAAACAGAAAAATCATGAATAAGAACAAAGAAGGTTTAAGAAAAATTGGACAAATAATTGGAAAGTTTTGAGCATTTGCATATTGCAATCACTCATGCCATGGAGATCCTTCCATTGGCAATGCGACAAGGATGTGTGATGTCACATGTGAACAACTTTCCCTTTGATGGACTAGAAAATACCCCCAAAATGTATCTCTTTGGATTTTATTTAGGTGATACAAACTCTTTATCCATGATGTATTCTGTAAAAATCTGTATTACATGCCCTCCTAAAGAAAGAACACATGATCTAGTGATAGATGTGATAAAAGAGGCAGTTTAAGTGAAATATGTACTAAAGTAATGGGGAGAGTTGTTCACAAGTGACATCACACATCTTTGTCGCATTGCCAATGTGAGGATCTCCATAGCATTAGTGATCGCAATATTAAAATGCTCATAACTTTCTCATTATTTGTCCGATTTTTCTCAAACTTTCGTTGATCTGTTTAATTGATTTTTCTGTTCTCACACAAGCTATCTTATTCCAAAGGTTTCATTCTCCTTTAAGTTTTATAAATTCTTTTGTTCCGTTTGGCGGCTACTAACCACCACCAAAAATATCTGGTAATAATGCTAAGCAAGAAAATATTCCACCGATTTCATAAAGTTTCTTTTTCAGCTTTAGGCTAGCTCAATATATTTAAGGCCCTTCTGACCACCCCCAACACTGAGGACCAGCCAGACGCGCATTTCCTTAAGAGACATACATGTACATAGTTACATACTATACTGTATTACAATGAAGATGGAAATTGGTAACCTTTTCAGGTAGGCAGATGCTGCTGGTTCCCTTACTATTTCGTTGCCTTGTTGAACATCTTCAAGACCTTGTACCCAATAATGTATCCATGCTGCCACTATTCATTGCCATAATAATCTTTGCATGTTGTCTTGGTGATACCATCTTATGTGACCGCATATTTCGTGTAATAATCCTCTTTATTTGCTTTCATCTGTCACATTTTCCCCCTATTTTATCCAGTGTATGAAACTGGATTTCCATGGATTTCGTTTACTACTGATGCTAGCGTGGTGATATAAGCCAATTTTATAATGCCAAGTTTGACGTGGAATCTTTCTCGCTAAGGATTATTTCCACCTAACCATTTTGAGTAAACATAATGTTTCCAAATTGTATTTAATCTTCGAGCGACTCCATTTAAATAAATAATAATAATACTAATAGAGGATTTGTATAGCGCACGTATCCATCTTCCTATGCTCAACATGCTCAAGGCGCTTCTATGTTACCCCGGCTAAGCTAGTCCACAAATTGCGGTGCGCACAGCTTTTTACGGAATTACTTCCTGCTGGTATTTTGATAGAAACTTTTAGTGTCTCAATTGTCTGATTTTACTTCCTCTGTTCAAATTATATTATTTTCAGATTGGAGTACACCTTGAACGATTTTGTGATCGAATATTTAGGTGGCCGGTGAAAGCACTGAGTGAAAAGATTTTCAGCTGGTAATCACTACAAGATCACATGATCACTATAAGGTCACAAATAATTTCTGCTAAGAATAAAAGGTTTATTAAAAATACATAAGAAATTTATAAATTCATATCGTATTTTTTATAAAAGTTTTGCTAAGAAGGCCGCGAAGACTGCCTCGACCAGAAAATATTGTATTCTGACTTATCAATTCTAATATTTGTATCCCTATTTGTTTACTGGGGGTACAATGCATTTTACATATTCTTTGAGGCGAAAAAAAATCTGGCAAACCTGGTCGCTTTTAATATCTACTTTTACTTTTAAGCGAATGATGCTGATTTTGAAATTGATTTTCATGGCTTCATTTCGTGTAGGCTCATGTACGTCACACTTTGCAAAGTTATCAAATACATGTATATTTAGCAATATTTAGGTAGTTTAGATAATGTATTAGTGAATTTTTTATTGTTTTGAATGATCGGGTCTCGCCCATCGTAAACTCTCACTAATGTAATATCTCATGTATTACTTTCTGATATCATACCTGCCGGGCATTTAGTATTGAGACATAATGATTCATGCTTACAAAAACACAATCGTTATCATGTAGTTAGGCAGTATATAAATAGGCCTATACAACCTAGAACCTTGCTAGAAAGTCGTTTGAGATTTATTTTTTCTTTTGATCAAACTTTAATGGGTGCCTGTATATAAAACAAAGACCAGCCCATTTCTCTTCTCTCCCTGAACCGCAGCCCCTTCACTCTGCTCACCCTCCATCACACACACCCACACACCACCCCCACACACACTCCACCCCCACCCCTTCTCTTTCTCTTGTTTTTTTTCCTCACTTACCAATGCACCCATGTGTAATGAATACAAGGCTCTTGTTTTACACACGAAGTTTAATGAGATTTTTAGCATTATGCTTCTTTCATTCTTCTATGTTAGTTCAAATTTAACATTTTTCTGGCGTGGACTCTTTCTCTTGTTTTATCTCTCTCACCCATGTATAATTAATACAAAGCTCTTGTTTTACACACGAAGTTTAATGAGATTTTTAGCATTATGCTTCTTTCATTCTTCTATGTTAGTTCAAATTTAACATTTTTCTGGCGTGGACTCTTTCTCTTGTTTTATCTCTCTCACCCATGTATAATTAATACAAAGCTCTTGCTTTACACACGAAATTTAATGAGATTTTTAGCATTATGCTTCTTTCATTCTTCTATATTGGTTCAAATTTAACCCTTTTATGGGGTGTACTCTTTCTCTAGTTTTCTCTCTCACCCAAGTACAATGATTACAAAGCTCTGTTCTTCTCTCCGCATTTCCCTCCCTTTTTATTCTTTATATTAGCAGTCATGGCATTTATTAGTCAGTAAACACTACTTTTACTACACTACTTTGTTTATCCAGGGGCTAATAAACATGGGTATAAACGTTGTGCGTGGGATACAAAAATACGATTTTAAACTAAAATCAATTTGACCATTGTAGTTTTGTATAGACATCGCATTTTCGCTGTCTTTAAGTGTCGTAATATGAGTGTCGGACGTTTACTCAAAAGCGAAGGCAAATGTCTCCATATTGTACTTTTATTAGTTTAATTGAGCAATTTTCATGGCACAGTGCTATCTCAACTTCTGTCAACATTGCTCCTTGCTTTGAAATCTAGTGTTTCTTTCCTATTTTTTTTTCTTATTCTTGAATGAAAGCACCGAAAAACATCAAACAACAATCTCTTATTTATATTCTGTTCTCACATTTGTTAAAAAGTATTCGAATTCTATATCATAATTCCCTTTATCCCGCTCTTTGGTTGCTTTCAACCTTAGCCAGCCTGCTCTTTCCATTTTCCATAAACCTTGGTTTTCTTGTAAGACAGCTATAATCCTTGAGTACACACAACCATGGCAACGGTTATGTTGCATGCCCCTCTTAAAAAAAAATCTCTCCCCCCCCCCCCTCCTCTCCACTCTCTCTCCCTCTTTATCCCCCTCTCCCACTCTCTCTTTCTCCCTCATCCTCCTTCATGCGGCCAACATCTTGTTTCGTTTAATATTTGTCTCTCTCCATCTCAAGTTTTGAGTTCAATTTCATGAACCTCGTTTTTAAAGCGGGCCGCCATGCTTTTCGGCTGGGCACCAGGGACAAGCGCTGTTAGTGGTTCTCAAAATTTGTTAATAAATGGAATGTGTATATAGAAACAATTTTCACAGTCGGATAATTTATATAAGGCACTTAATCACGTTATTACTTATTTGTTTTTTATTCTATGTATTTTTTTATGCATTTTATTTTTATTCTTTACTTATTTTTTATTTATTTATTTTATCAGGGGGGGTCGTCAAATTTTCAAATGCGCTCACCTTCTTTGGTTTGGTTCCGGCAGTCATTTGGTACTTTTAAAGATAATTAGAGAAATATACCACTATGGCAACAAGGAACAATTGCGTGATTTTTAACCCAGTCTAAGTTTGATAAACCTAACCAACATCATTTGATGTCATTGGTGCAAAAAGGGGTGGTTTCATCTTTCACACTGACACACGCTTGGAACGCGCTTTGAACCTCTTTGTTCTGTGAAACCCTTACCAGCCTTAGGTTCTCACTATCGCATTCTCAGAGTTGAATTTATTTATTTGTATTTAAGTTTAAGGTTCCAATAATCTGAGTCAATTTGCCCCAAAGGGTGTTCTTGTCATACTCTCCCTGAAATATTACAATTTGTTGTCAAAGATTTTTAAAATCCAATAATACCGAATTCTGATATCTCACCGTCTCATCTTTTTATAGATTATGGTTCTGAAAGCGAAATATTAAGTTTCCTTTCTCTTTCTCTTAAACGAGTGCGTGCTGTGACTTCAGCATTTTCATTCACTATTTTCAAGATCAAGTTCAGGTTATTTATCCGTTGCTTTCGACTATTTCTTTAATAACTTTGCTCCTTATAACTGCAAGCATTTTGATACAGGATTGGATTGTCAGCAGTATATCACAACCTTTACAATTTGTTGAAAGTGTACTTGTATCTGTTTTTTTTTTCATTTTTATGATAGACATACAAAAAAATAATCTCAAGTTTTGAAGGGTTAGTTTGTGTTTCCCGAGTATGTTCTCATTATTTCATAATTCAAGTGCTTAAATAAAAATCATGAAATGTATCAAACGAGAATCTATATTTCAATAAAATGATATTTCATTTAAAAATTGGGCAATGCCTCGTGCAGTGCTACTTTACTGGACAATACAAATGAAGATAACTGCTAAATTTTCAATTCCGATTTGGCGGGATTTTTTTTGTTTACTCAATTTCTTTTAACGTGGTATCACTAACATGGTCAACGTTAAAAAAGGTCAAGTCCACCTCAGAAAAATGTTGATTTGAATCAATAGAGAAAAATCAGACAAGCACAATGCTGAAGATTTCATCAAAATCGGATGTAAAATAAGGAAGTTATGACATTTCAAACTTTCGCTTATTTTTAACAAAATAGTTATATGAACGAGCCAGTTACATCCAAATGAGAGAGTTGATGATGTCACTTACTATTTCTTTTGATTTTATTGTTTGAATTATACAATATTTCAATTTTTACGAATTTGACGATTAGGACCTCCTTGCATGAAGCACAAAATGTTAAAATAATGGAATTCCACGTGTTCAGGGAGGAATGAAACTTCATTTCACATGACAATGACGAGAAAATAAAAATATTTCATATTTCAAACAATAAAAAACTAAAGAAATAGTGAGTGAATGACATCATCACTCTCTCATTTGGATGTAGCTGGCTCGTTCATATAACTGTTTTTGTAAAATGAAGCGAAATTTGAAATGTTATAACTTTCTTATTTTACATCCGATTTTGATGAAATTTTCAGTGTTATGCTTGTTGAATTTTTCTCTTTTTTCCCTATTCAATTCAAGTTTTTGCTGGGGTGGACTTGTCCTTTAAAGTCTAGTGTGCGCGAGGTCAACCAACAGTCATACAATATAGCGTAGGCTACAGCTCTAGAATTAATCTGGTTATAATTTTTTGTTCATAAAAAACAATGAGCAGATTTTGTATTAATGAAATGAAATAAAGGACTCTTTCCATAAAATATTTTTACCCGAGGACACGGGGTTATATAGCTTTATCACAACTTTTTTTTGGGGGGGGGGGGGCCTCGAGTTTAAATCAATGTTGGAATTGTGCTTTTCTGACGTTTATTTTGTTGTGGTAAGATATTAAGGTCTTTTAATTTGTGAATCAATGATTCAATGATCATGACAGAATGACAATCAAAATAGCTCCACATGTGAGGGGATGAGATCTCCCCCACCCCCCCCCCCCCATACATGACTTTTCGATTCAGTTGAGAAAAAGTGACGTCACATTTCGGCGTGATTGCCCCCACGCCATATCAACGTTATGGCACTGCCCTTGCTTGAATATGTCGTGTTTACACGTGCATATGATGTCTTTACATTCCCCAAAGTTTCGATGGTGATATTTTTCGATGAAACGTTAAAATTATAATAGCGTTTAAAAAAGTTATTGTAAACTTCGTTTAGGTAAGAAGTTTTTGAATTACCTCTATTTTATGGGAAGTGGTTTGACTCTCTGTTTATAAATTTAAAAAAGCATCATATTTTTCCACATTCTCAACTCAATTTAGTCCTTACGAAGAATTTAGAAAACTGAGAATGACACAATCGTTAATGAGATAATTGAATACATGTATGTTGCTAAAAATATGTCATATTTAACGCAGATTACAAAATTTTCATTTGGTTTGATCAACATATATAATATGATAATGTTCAAACGTGAGGAAAAATCTGGAATCACTTCCGAGAATTTTACAAATTTTGTATATTCACAGTTCTCATAAAATAATGAAATACACGGAAAATAAACAATGCATAGTAAATCGGAATAACGTTGTTTGCGAAGGATACCTATAATTAAGAAACGCGTTGAACATTAAAATCATAGAGGAAAAACGCTATTTTATTCCTTTCTTTCACGACTTTACGATGAGAATAACCAGGGCATGGGCCATCACTCACTCGATATCACCCTGATTTTACAACTAGATTTCTCCCGCCAAAATGTAGGGCAACATTTGCTATTATCGTATCGTGGCCTCCTTACCTGTCGTCTGCTGCACACAGTAGTCGGGCACGTTAAACTGTTCTACGGCTAAAGTTACCTGACCAACACTAATATTTTGGCTGCAGAAGTGCCCGCGCACTTGTCGTTGAAGATTTGACCCAAATTCCAAGATTTGTTCTTCCACTTGAAGCTGTCTGCCCTGCCGCGTCTCCCCCATCTTGATTTGCATTGTTACACGCGATCAGGAAAGGGCTTGTTTGGACGTAATTAGGGCATGGAATTCATCTAGGCCAAATAGGCCTCTCACTATCTGTCGGTCACGGGAATGCCCAGGGGGGTCTCAACATGATCAAGACGCCACTAGACTTTGGTGCAACGAGGTAGTTTTCGCGCCGCTATGCAGAACGCTTTCAAGAACATAGAAACTATATTGTCAAACGCCTTTCATAACAAAGGTCAACCACGAAATCTTTGTCAAGAATTGGTGAATAAAAACAGCAGTTTCGTCCTGGTGGGTGTTTCATAAAGCTGTTCGTAAGTTAAGAGCGACTTTAAGAACGACTGGTGATCCTTTCTTGTGATAAATGGTATATACATTGGCGATGTTTAAGCGCGTAAGAAAGGTTCACCAGTCGTTCTTAAAGTCACTCTTATCTTACGAACAGCTTTATGAAACGCCCCCTGGGCTCTGAACAAAAGACGTATTTGCAATTTTTTTCAGCTCCGAAACTGGACAAAACTGGTGTTCCGGTTCACCAATCTTCGACAAAGTCCTCCCAACAGTTCATCGTAATTTAGCGGGCATTTTCAATACATTTTCTATTTTCTTGAAAACGTTCTGCCTCGCAGTGCGGAAATTCATTTTTACTGCGTTTGCGGAGTATCACGTGTGTTCAAACTTGTCACCTTGTTGGAAGGGGGGATTCATATCGAAAAGCAGCGCTTTAATTAAACGAAAAAAATTTCTTTGTTACATGAAAGAGATTTCATATTTTTTCTTAACAAATATAAAGGTTTGTATAAAAGTGTAGTGTTTTCAATTTCAATATTGTAGACAAAAACATAGCATAAACAAATGGACAATACACCATTGATGAAAATGAGTGTTTTTAACACTTAAATTCTGATCCTGTTAAAGTTGTCTTAAACATTTTATTTTTTTAAAATCAATACTATGCATGGGGCACCAATGTATGAAAGAAATCCTTCAAAGCAGATGTTTAATCAGAGTGGTTTATACAATTCCAAAACGCAGTATATTTGTATAAATAAATCTCTACTGAAGTATTAAGTGTACTTCAATTGATTGAAAGATCATTCGTCTAAAGGAAGATAAAAATATCACAAACAAATTTATTAGAGAACTACATAAAATATACCAGCGACAACAACCTCCTAAAAACTTTTAATACAACTTTGAAGAGTCGTATGACTGCTTGTGTATGTAAACTGATAAATCAGATGCACTGAAGAATTACAACACCTTAAAGTGTTGGTAGTTTGTTTAATTTTGTTGTCCCCTTCTTAAGAATGATGGAAGCACATGGTGATAATATCAAATTGTCAGACATTTATAAACGAAGATCCGTCACAAATTACGATGTACTAAAGAACAAAATGTTATCAAAATTAAAAAAAATGCTATTGTTTCCCCTTTTTTAGTTTGTATGGATGAGTTGAAATTAAATTTACTGATAGGATATTGAGCATGGACAACAACAGTATATAGGGCCTACATGTAGTAAAGTAGTGTATCGTCGGATAGTGATTTGATGATGTTTATAATCTACATCATTCTCTACATATTAGAGCATTCAGTTTGAAACCAGGAAAACACCGCACCATAAAAGCGCGGGAGGGAGTATTGGCATGTGGAAGAAATTATTTTTGGATGTCGTGAAACGCCCATGGGTATCGTCTGCGCACGGTAACGACTGTCCCGCTTGGTCGTTCGTCCGGTCTCCCGACACATTTCTCATTAAGATTCCTTGCACGCCTTGACCAACCACAACATAGCACATAAAAGACCAGGAGACAAAGAATGATATGAAAAGATGGAGCGAGATAGAAGGGGGAATCATCTTTAGATGAAAACAAACAAAACGAGAAAATATCTTAAAATACGGACATAACTATCGTAATTAATTACCCCTGTACCCGAAATCAGTTGTCATTTCTTGTGCTAGTAAGGGGCGAGGTTATTTGATTTATTTCGCTGTTTGCGATGCATGAAAAGCAGAGTTCATCGACTTCAGTCTACAGATCATGTTCTTGATTAAACCATAAAACCATTGTTTTAATACAGAAAGAGTGACTTTGGATTGGAAATGTGTATTTATTACTAATTTTTGTTCTAGATCGCGAGTAATTTCGAGATTTTCGAAATTAGTGTAAAAATAACACATTTACGCCGTAAAGTCACTTCAGATTAACCAGTTTATTTTAAGATCAAGGCGAGAACATTTCATTAACTTTGAAGAGAGTGTTGCTACCATATCTAAAGTCTAATATCGTTTCCAAAATAATTTCCACAACTTAAAGTACATCCACATATCCTTGGCGTCTGTATTATAAACTATATTGTGCTACTTTTTTCCAACTGCTGTGATTTCTTCTAGTACTGATGTCTATACTGCTAGCATACCAACGCCACCGTCATCATTTCTCTTATTGCTCCTGCTGCTACTCCTCCTACTACTACTACCATTATTACTATTACTACTACTACTACTACTACTACTACTAGTAGTAGTAGTAGTAGTAGTAGTACTACTACTACTACTTCTATTCTTCTACTACTTCTACTGCTATTTCTTCAACGCTACTTCTACCATACTGCTTCTACTATACAACTACTACTACTACTACAACAACTCCTACTTCTATCGCTCTTACTTCTAATACTGACATTACTTTTCATGTATACTGCTTCTACTACTACTACTACAACAACTCCTACTTGTATCGCCCTTACTTCTAATACTGACATTACTTTTCATGTACTACTGCTTCTACTACTACTTCTACTGCTATTACTTCAATACTACTTCTACTATACTACTTCCACTACAACTGCTACTACTACTACAACTACAACTCCTACTTTTATCACCCTTACTTCTATTACTGCCATTACTTTTCATGTACTACTACTACTACTACTACTACTACTACTATTGCTGCTGCTACTGCTACTACTACTACTACTACTACTGCTGCTGCTGCTACTACTACTACTACTATACTATACTACTACTTCTAATACATCTACTGTTATACTTCAATACTACTTCTCTTATACTACTTCTTGTACTATAATACTAATACTACTGCTATTACCACTACTGCTGCTGCTGCTGATGTGGATAATGATGTGATTATTGCTGCTGCTAATGCTTCTAATCCCAAGTAAAAGCTTAAAACATGTATAGAAAAGGAATGCAAAAACGGAAACAGCTACATGTATTATTAAAATCTGTTAATGGTTTCAAAGTGAACGCCCTCTAGTAAGGGTAGGGTAAGGGTTGAGTTGGAGGGATGAAAGAAGAATTTATGGATATTTCTAAAGAGAAAACAGCTATTTCGATAACGTTCGAGAGGGGCCCATCAACGTAACGCATAGTATAAATGCATACACATCTTATGGATCTTGTGCAATTCTTCAATCAATAATAACGCCAATGCAGATCTTCAAAGCTCAATAGCAAAGGTCATTAGACGTAAGTAACCTTGGGCTGAATTCACGAGAAGACCATTGCTTTCCAATCATCACCTTCGCATCACTATACGGCAAGCTAATCACTGCTATCACTACTACCCGCCTCACATTAAGATGTATGTTGTCAGATGGTAGGAAAATAATGACTTCTCGAAGCGTAGTATATAGAGTCCCATTAATTTAAGGTACACGCCAGTGGAATTCCTGGAAGAGCTATTAGCCTAGACCCTGGCGGAGACTCCGGGGTGTGAAGGCAAGTACCATTTCATCGGAATTAATTCATTTGGGTTTATAGTGTACTGTTGATTAGTTTCTGTGGTTGTGGAAATGCACGTGACTAGATGGGCGTCACGTGACCTACAAGTGACCTAGTATAGTTAATTGTGATAAAGGATAATGACCTCAGTCAGCTGGGGGGGGCATTTTACGGAGTGTCTTGTTAATGAATTATTGGAAAATCTCAGCCAAACCATGGTCCCCACACCACTACGAAAGATCAAACAGACGTGTGGATTTTAATAGCTCCTTGTGGTTATCCTCGAAACAACTTGGCAAATTTGAATATTTTTATACAATTTATATTTGATAAAAGCAAAGTGTTCAAGGACCAATTGTTGCGGGACTGAGATGCAGCCTCTGTAATGGATGAATGGTGCCATGCACCTGTTAAACAAATCATTTATTTGACGTGTACCATAATGTACAAACCTCCAACAAATTGTTGGAATAAAAAAAAACATTGTTTCAACAAATAACTACAAATTTACACGTCAAATCCAAAGGATTGAGCTTATGTTGGCATATTCGATGACAGTGATGGAAAAGGGTCCAAACGTTTCGCGTTGGCGCCGTCGTTGGCAAAATACATATACGGATGGAAACCAATTTAAATGGTGACGTCACCGATGACAAAGCTGGCAAGTTTTAATCAGATATAATACAGGCGTCATTGAAAATATAAATTTGTTTAATCCCCAGATATTTATTTATTGATAGGTTCTTTTCTGTGTAATGTAATCCTCATTTGTTTCTATTGGCGCAAGCATTCGTAACTGTAGACGTATTAAGGTCTGTTCGTGTAGACTACGGTTTGACTAAGTAGGATTAGGTTATAGTCGTATTGGCGTATTGACTAGCACAAGGTCATGGCCTGAATCTATTAAGGCCGATCTTCTTTCAGGAGATTTTCTGCGTTACAGCGATGTGAGATTTCAAGCATAAAAAAACCCTCGAGTATTATAGAAAAGATCTGATTGACCGCATTGTATTCGTTGGGTGAAAGTTAAAGATGCGATTCGTTCTCTTTTTACAACCATATTCCTTTTTTGGTTTTAAATCATCATAAATACTATAAAAAATATTAATTAATTGATTGATTGAATTGAATTAAATATAAACCCTATTACATGAAGGAAATGGGATTTTGTGTTGATGTTTGCTGATATATTTACCACTTTTAAGCTTTAGTCATTTTTTTTATTTCCGTATTTTCATCGCATCGCATTGTACGTCTAGCGTAGATGTTAACACACTTCCAAGCGTATTAATCAATCAGTGTATGGCTTATTAAAGCAAATCATACGAGAATTAACCCGTATTCAATTTTGTAAATGTTGTAAGGCAGACAATTTACATGCAATAAAATTAATATCATATGTAAATGTAAAAAATCTTTTCACATCATTCGTCTTCTTTAGATATGAAAATACTAAAAAAAATTACAGAGAAGATAAGTCTTATGATAGCATGTTAATTACTATCTGTGGTGGATTGACCGCGTTAGTATGATAAAATATGAGACCATATTTATCGCCTACTAAGAATCAATGCCATTGATTCCGAAATATTACATTTCCACTCGGCCGTGCCGTAGCATGCAAAGCTTTCTCTAAACCCATTCCAGAAGTTAACACGTGACCCCTTAACGTCCATCTCGTGTGGGGGTCGTGGAATGGTCAGCTACGGTCACTCACATTGCACGCCGTAGCGAATTGAAGCTAGGGGCTATTTAACCAACACTCCACGGTTGTCTGAGTATATTTACGCAGTTATATGAAAGAGCTGTTGACATAGCCTGCTGTGAATTACACAACATGGCGACATTCCACTCTTACTAAGGTTGATCCTTGTGCATCGAAATGTTCGTAAAATATACAAATAAATCATATTTGTAGGTTTTTTGAAATTCCAATTATAGTAAAAAATCACACATCTATTTATACATAATTTGAGGAACACTGATATCACAAGACATAATTCGAAAAAGAATTTCGTCAATTTAAGTAGATCGACATAGGAGGAGGGGAAGAAGAAGAAGAAAAAATAATTGCACATTTTGCGGATTACTTTGGCACATACAAAGTGGCAGATTTGCATTATAAAACAAATACATCGTAAGCTCACTACTTTATCCCAAAAAATATGTTTTATAGTGAAATAATACTTTGTCAATCGATATTTTTTCAGTGGTTTTACATGTAGAGCAAATGTGCAATTTAAACACAAACTATGATTTGGTTACATTTTCAGTGATATGAACTTGATTCTCCTAAAGTTTATTGAACTGGAGATAAACTATTTCATATTCAAAATAATTTCAATAATCACCTCTCTCATGCGACTTTCCAAGTTCCCAAGAAAGAGATTTAATATGCTGACAAAGCCATTCTAATTCCATGATTTAGTTTTTAAACACGGAAGCACTGAAACTCTGATTCAGAAAACCAACTGCAGGAGAGATTTGATACCAGCCCTTTGACAGATAATATATTCTATCTGTGTTTACTCTGGTAAATTGATTCTAGGTTTCTTGGAAAGCCGTGAGTAAAGGATATGAGTCAATATACCCTCTGCATCATCGGATGATCAGTCAGCATCTTCTCATTTATTATCCATACCAAGCTTCGTCATCCATCATATGAAAGTCAAAAGGTCACTTTGTTAATCAAGTCGATATATGAAACTATTGACCGCCGTTAACCCCGTCGTGATTTAAAAATACATTCTATCAAGATGACAAAAATTGGATATTGATACAACTCTGGTTTGTTTAAATCGTTTTCTATGAAATATTTTCTATGAACATTTTCTGTCCCTATATTTCTAACCAATTAATTTTGGTTGCTTTATAAAAAAAATAAAGCACATTATCTCTTGCGGAATAGATGAATATTCTTAACCCTGTATTTTATCGTTATTGAATAATTCACGTCATTGGAATTATTCTAGTTTATTTCTAATTATTCTTGATTATATTTTGCCAACATTCCTGTCAATTTCGATTAATTCACTTTTAATTCAGAATACGGACCACTGTGATCATACTGTATGACAATGTGTTCTTTCCACCAGGGTAAAATATATTTTTTTCTTCATATACTCCAGATAATGGTATGGTCAGTAGTGATTCTTCAAATCAAAGCTTTGAAAATCAGCTTTAATCAGACCACCATATTGTATTTGATGAGGAAATCTATAGTATCATTTCATTTTTTGTATTATTCATTTATTCATATATTCATCATTATTTATTTTGATTTTTTTTTTGGGGGGGGGGCTATCGGTCAGCAGCGTCCTAAGTACATTATGAAACATAAACAACAAAATTCATATTGAAGCATACAAATGAAATGTGCCAATTACAACTCACTCTCTCTTTTCATCCTTTTTTTTTAATGTATTGAAAAATAAAACTTGTGCGCTTTCATAATACGTTATGTCAGATATGTCAGAACGAGAGTCATTGGTGCACTTTTACTCGCAGCTCTGCATGATGAAAAACGTTTCCTGGAAAATAATATTCATTGTGGTCAACAAGCTCGAGATGGCCATTAATAAATTTCAGTTGGTGAATGACTTATACCCCCTGACAAAAAGATACGAGACAAGTCAATAACCAAACAAAACCTGAATGACACATCTCGCCCTTAAAAAAATGAATCCGTATTCAACGTTTGTAATTGATTAAACACAAAAGATGATTGGACGGCGAGGAGGGGCTCCGAACACCGAGCGATCATTTTTGTTCGTCAAATAGCTTATTCCGCCACGATCGCCTTTATTTCGCATGACTTTCGTGCGTCTTTTGTATGTTTGGTGTGTATTTCTTGGAAACATCCCATACCCTTTTTGCTAACCATTTTTGGCGCGCGTTAATTTTATTATGGACATGGTTTTATTTAGCGAGTGGATGCGGACTGGATAGCGGCACAGTGATAATGCATCTGTGTGGATAGTGGTCATCGCCCTTTTACCATATTTTTGGTTGTGGATTTTACACCACCAGCTTTCATCCCTTTTTTATACAACAGTAAAATATATATCTAATACATATTCCATCGCTTAATTTCCTAGACATATAAAACTGTCATCATGAATCCAGAGACATCGAAAAGAAAATTATCTGTAACTTTTCACTTTCCTCGACGTAAATATTTTTGACAATTCGTTAACGGTTTTATTCTTTTTCATCTGAGCCGGTTGCTAAAAAGACATGCGTGTAAAAAAAAGAGAGTGCAGTTCTTTTGAAAACCTAAATTAATGATATAAAGAATTTTTTAACTACTTCATATTCATATCCCACGTCTCTCTTCAAAGTGTTCTATGTACATATAATTATGAATATGTATAGTCATGTCATAATTTAAAAGGCTCACTTCACCTTAAAAAAAATTAAAAGCGCTCTGAAGGAATTTGTGAGCATCTTAAATGATGTTATTATTTCTTTTGATTTATTTGATAAAATAGTAGTAATAATGATGATAATAACAGTAATAACAACTATACTAATCATTGATATCATGTACATATATATATATATATATATATATATATATATATATATATATATATATATATATATATATATATATATATATATATATATATATATATATATATATATATATATATATATATATATATATATCGTGACTGCTTCCAGCCTGAGTGAATTATTTTCTATTCTTACCGTGACACGCTCATCTTATCATTGTATTAATGATGACGTTACCCATCGAATGATGACGTCGCACCTGGAGGTTTATAGCGGATGTTTCCATGTCAACGAGATTTTATCACTGTTTTTGATAATAGACCGAGTAACACGCACCACCTATGATTTCTACGCTGTGCTTGATATAGCAGCTATACATTGTAATATTTTGTTTTCAACACTTGTTTTGGATTACAATAAAGTCATAAAGTTTGGAAATATATTATGAAGAATTGTGTATGCGTGGTATAAGAACAATGAACGAAGAAAGGAACATACACAAAACCCTCTCAATGCATCAAAAATACCTTTTAAAACTTTAAGAGAAACATACTTAAAGAAGTTGAATGGGCGCTGTGGTGTCCGTCTGTAACCCAGTTATGGTATTTACAAATTGATTCAGAGATTAAATCAGGTCCTCATTCACGTCTTTCGGATGATGACGCTTAAAGGGGAAGTTCACCCTGACAAAAAGTTTATTGTAAAAATAGCAGAAAAAATAATAAAAAATATTGACGAAGGGTTGAGAAAAATTCATCAAATAATTTAAAAGTTATTAGAATTTCAATTATTTGATTTGTGACGTCATATGCGAGCAGCATTCCTACATAGCGAATGGTAAAAAATCAATGAAATGTCATTTTCTCAGAAAATTGAAAATTGTTTTTACTGTACCTTTTGTATATCAATAGACAAATCATTTCACACCCGATCATGAATAGAAAACAAAATTAAGTCATCAGCAACCATATAAAATTTGAAATTCATGCATTTTATATTACATAACACATGGGGCAGCTGCTCGTTTATGACGTCACAAATCTAAAACTTTGAACTCTAATAACTTTCTTATTCTTTAACGGATTTTCCTCAAACCTTCACCAATATTTTTTCTGCTATTTTTACAACAAATTTTTCTTCAGGGTGAACTTCCCCTTTAAACATCCAGATAGTTGTAAATAAAATCATAATAATTATATTCGGATACATGTTTTTTTTTATCAGAAAGCACGTATACACTTGTCTCGCATACACGGGAACACACTCAAATATGTCTCTTTTGTAATATACGGTGCATATCAAAAAAAAGTTTACACTTAGAAAATTCCTGTAAAATTATACATTTGTAATATCCTGAAGATTTTTCCACATTTTAACATTGGTATAGATTCATTTAAGCAAAGGACAATATAACTGTCGAAAAATATTTACGCTTGATTGAGCACCACTTACTTTTGAAAAGTTTGTGAAAAATGATTTGCGCAGAACTTTGAAATAGTTATGCGAATAAAAGTAGACCTTAATCATGAAGAACACATGGAATTTAGCTAGTAAAATTGATTTGAAGATATCTTTTACCTTTTTAAACTTGTTTCCTTGTCCAAAACACTCCACAGAGTGCATTGCGCCCCACCCCACTCCCCACACACACTAACATATGGAATGTTAAATCAACATTTGAAAGGTTGGAGGAGTGACAACCTTTTCCAAATTTACATCCAACTTTGTATAAAGCAAAATCCAACATTTTAAGTGTTTGGTAGAACCATTTAAAGTGGTAAATGCAACATTTAGAAAATGTTGTCCCTCCTCCAACCTTTCAAAATGTTGATTTAACATTCATTTTTTAGAGTGCACCGAGGCCATCGTGACGATATTTGCTTTACACTGAGCTGTGATTTACATGAAATGGCTTAGGCTCGATTTGTATTTTGTTCATCAGTCAAGCTTTGGAAAAGTGTGGAGAAACAAGTATTAAATGAAAAAAAATGAAATGTAAATCCACTTTAGATGATAAAAACTTAGTGAAAAACAATGCTGGAGATGTCTGATATAAACTTTTTTTCAGATTCAGTTATATCCTCAGATCCAGCTGGCACAAAAAGGTAAAGGTTGTGCTTACTACGTGTTGAAATTTCAATTCGGGTGGCAAAATTGTTACAAAATGCTTGAATGTATCCATCTTATTTCAATTGACTAAAAGTGCAAGGAAAATGTATGAGAAATGTTTCGCAGGGTAAGTTTGATTTCGCCCTTTGCCTTTAACACAGCGTGAAAACGAACATTTCTGCGCAAACAGATTTCTGCGAGCTTTACAAAAATGGACAGTGCTTACTTAAATGTGTAACTTTCTGTCAAAACTTTTTTTTTCATTGGATAGATGAGACCAAAACCTAATATTATATGTGAAAAATATCCACATGCTCTATATTTTTTAATTCCCATGGCTTTTTAAGTTTTTTATGTAGTCATGCGATGCACTCAGTATACACATATATGTATATTTTTTCTATTTCAAATGACTTTATAGGAAGCCATCAAATTGAAATATATTGATCTTATATCAACAAATTTCACACGAAATATTCTACATGCAGTATAATTGTCAAAACATCCCCTATAAAACAAAACCACATTGAATGCTCATTCATTATACTTATCAACGTTACTATGCATGAGAAAGTGATGCCAGACGTTGATAATAAACTAATCTAAGTCTTGGCATGTTAATCGCAGTTGAATATTTACTTAAGTTTATAAGTATAAAGACAATGTTCACAAATATCTATGGATGAATATGAACTTTTTTCTTTCTTGTAGTGCCAAAATTACGTAAGAGAAGGAGGATAGAAGATGCAGAGTCCGCCACACCGCTGGCTATTGGATACTGGGGTAAACCACCAACGCTAGAGGGCGCCAAGTTCGATTTTCTTTGCATCCATGCAACTCTACGATCACTCAAACCAGATGGTCCAACATTCAAAGAGGGTAAGTGGTGACCAGAATTTCAGTAATTCACGACAAAACGTGACACGAATATTGCTTTAAACATTTTTTTCTTAGACAATGCGTGAATACTTTAGCCAAAACCTTACAAATTGTCAGAATATTCACTTAGAAAATCCTAGAACACTATTAGCACATAAAACACTTAGACATCATGGGCCTGACATATGGAATACATTGCCAAGTTCGCTGAAACAGTTAAGATTCATTTCTCCTTTCAAAAAAGGTATTAAATCACTATTATTGAATAAATATTCACAAAGTTGATAGGCTATTTCTCTATATCTTATGAAACACATGTTTTAAAAAACAGGAAAACAACAACTATAAGAATACAAATAAAGCATACATTATGAGGACCAAGCGCCACGCACGTTATCATTTCCCCCCCCTCCCCCGTCATTATGCACCTGCACCCTTATGCTAAGATAATGTAGTAAGAATAATTATCATCGTTTTCTGGGGTTGCCACGCAGTCAAGCTTAGCTTATAGTGGCAACCCCTGCAACCTTCTAATAATCGATGTTTTAATAGAAAATGCATTATTTTTTTGTATGTTTTGCTTGTCAGTTATATGTATATTATTATTGTATTTTCTTTGTTAATATGTTCATGAAAAAGTGTTGCAGAAACCAATAAATGAAAAATGAAAATGAAAATAATGGGGAAAAGGAGAATGGACTCATTAAAATTAAAAACAGTGGACTCATGAATGATATAGCGTATACCACGGCAACAGGCGTCAATTTAGCGCATTGCGACAAAAGCAAGAAACAAATATATTGATGGTTCCTATATACAAGCCGTTCAAATGCATTGAAAGTGTTTAAGCTTTTCAATTCTTCCAAAATGTCGAAATTGATAAATTTATCAAAATTTTGCAGCATTATAATGGATAAGTTTAATAAATGAATAAAATATTTTTGTCAACATTTTATTTTTGAACACACGTTCATGTATATTTGTTAATAAACAATCATTAGGTAAAGGGAAATTAGACTTCTCTCTAACTTTTTAAAATCAATTTTGTGATTCATTTTTATATCAGAAATATATATTCACGTTATATTCACATATCGGTGCCTTTGCATTGCAGTTCCAACTCTTTCAATCCTATAACATGCTTTCATTCGTCTATCTGTCTGTCTGTCTATCTATCTATCTATCCTTCTTTATTTTCTTATTTTTCTTTCTGTCTCTCTCCCTTCTCTCACCAATTGATTTAGAGACACAGTATTCCTTTCACTATACCGTTACGTCTCTAATGTAGTATTTATTCCATTACTCTGTAAATATGTGATTGTATATATATGTGTAAATACTTCGAAAGTATAATTGTTTATGAAATTACTTTGAATATGTATCATGTTAAATGTTCAATGATAGTGTCCCCAATGCCCGAATTAGGGTGACATGGGTAAATAAAATCATTTTCATTGCCAGCATTGGACCGCATACATTCGTAATTCCGAAGCTACGTTATTCCGATGGTTCGGATATTCAGAAGGTTCGTATTTCCGAAGGTTCGTAATTTCGAAGGTTCGTTAGTCCGAAAACGAAACGAGGTTCGTAATTCCGAAGGTTCGTTAGTCCGAAAACGAAATGAATAACGAACGTTGTTTCGTTTTCGGACTAACGAACCTTATTTCATTTTCAGATTAAGGAACCTTCGGAACATCGAACCTTATTTTGTTTTCGGATTATCGAACCTTCGGAATAACGCCACAAATGTTCAGATTAACGAACCCTTTAACGTTTTCGGATTAACGAACATCGAGGTATAGGCAATTTACGTGTTTCGGAATAAAGAACCTTCGGAATTACGAAATGTAACCGCATTGGACATTGGCGCAGTAAATAATATCATGTTGTTATTGGTAAATCCACCGAATGACCACTGATATCAGTGTGACTAATTTCTTGAACAAATTCTTCTATATACTTTTTCAATTGAAGTTTTCATGGTCGATTCTGGGAGTGACGTAGTGACGGCGCGTCAAGAGATTTTAAACCGGTTAGATCTGGAACTAATCGGTACAATCCAGAGCAGAGGAGTTCATACCACCGTCGAGAAGCAACTCTACAAAGCAATGCTAGTCATAGGCAATCATGAGGTTGAAATTGAGGTAACACAAAATCAGCTATTTTTCTCCTTTACTATATGTTTTTTGTTCGTTTGTTTACATATTTTCAAAACAAGAACTGAATATTGTATTTACTGTATACATTCTTCCCGAGAACATTTGAATATCAATTTAAAGAGAATAATATTTTTATAACTGATAATTTCGTCGCAAACTTAAGTATTTTTGTACACTGTACAATATAAAATGATTTTTCAGTTTACATATTTACAGCAAGCAATTATCATATCATACTCAGTTGGTTCTAAATGAAACGTCTTTACAGATTGGTTATATTAGTATTATTTTGTTTGAGAGATTTAAATTCAGATCCTCGGATCCCTAAACAACAGAAATTACATGGTTTTGTCAAAGTTAGATTTAGTTTGGATGCTACGTAGTGGCGTAACGAGCAAAAAAAATTAAGAGAGTCAGATTTTACGTATTGGACAAAAATTTAAAAGAAGTTGCGAGTGAGCGAGCAAACATTTCAACATTTTTTATTGTAAAAAATCAAATTTTGTGATAGATTTTGACTAATTTTTCAAAGAATAATATAATTTTTCTTTGTCGTGATTTTTTCATCTTTACGCCACTAATTAGAAACCGAAAGAGTTCCAGTTAATACTGATATACTTTGCTCTCATATGAAAAATCTCTGTATGTATGTATTTCTTATGTTGTATCATTAAGAAAAAAATATATATGTATTTTTGCAGATCATGGCTGAGCCATACGAGTCCATTGGAAACCGTGTCATGAGGCACTTTCGTCACGTGATAGACAGCACGGTACACTATTGGCTGCCTGAAAGCCGAGTAGAACCTTCCGAAGGCATGACGGCAAGCAGCCGAAGCGACCCGAATACCAGCGGCGAGTCGGGCGAGACTTCGGGTACGCCCGAATCGGACGAGGAAAAAGCCGAAGAAGAAGAGGAAGAGGATGAGAATGACGAGGAGGATGAAGAGGAGAATGATGGCGGAGCTTCTGGTGATGTGGTAGATGAAGGGGATGAGGAGGAGGAAGAGGAAGAAGGCGGGGTGGAAAACGGCGCTGAAGAGGCTGTTGGTAATCAGGGAGACCCGTAAGGGGTCATCAAAAGACCAAACTACTGACGGGTAACGAGTTGGAGAAGTCATGTAGTCAAGATAAAGGGTGCCAAAACCCGTTCAGTTCATAGAAATTCACTTCATATTCATGAACTGAAGAAGGACAGGGGTTAGATATTTACTCTATCAACTAATGGATGATTACTCTCTCG
The DNA here is from genome assembly GCF_018143015.1 of Lytechinus variegatus. Lineage (NCBI taxonomy): Eukaryota > Metazoa > Echinodermata > Echinoidea > Temnopleuroida > Toxopneustidae > Lytechinus > Lytechinus variegatus. Next base: position 19,586,857 of record NC_054741.1, on the reverse strand, counting down.
TGTGATTATGAGTACAATCCTGAAAGTAAGGGTCATGAACGTGGGTTTATTTAATATTGTCTCATCAAACAAACTTAGGCTAGATAATTTGTGTTGATTTTCATTTGAGGAACGCCGATAATGAAGACACGATTAGGGTGGTCCCGTTGGTAACGCATTAGTATTTCCGTGGATTGTTGACATTAAGAATGCACCAAAGGCACTAGGTAGCCAATTATGATTTTTGAGTGAGATCTAAAGTTGTTTATGAAAAACAATTGAACCAAAAAGGGTATAATTTCGATGGGGAATTGTAGATGTATGAGAATGATCAGAAATGATATGAACTGAACGAATCGGACCAATCTTAATATTCAGAAGAAGAATTGTACCAGATTGAAAAGTTATCAAATTTTAAATCTTGAGGAGATAATGTTCTCGCACTCAAGAAATTTGATTAGTTATAGTCCTTTGATCAGTCTATCTATTTTGGCGATTGAATCAGTTTTGAACCTAAAAATATAGTTGACGATAATGCTAAATCATCTTGCCAAAATGCAAATGAAATATGCCGACATTTCTTTCTACTACCCCTCCCTGTACAAAAAAAGGATGTGACTAAAATTGTACGATTACGTAAAATCAATCCTGAAGAGCATAACATCGTGGCTCTAGATTTGATTCCTATTCTTAATGATGCACCAAATCGAATATTCGTGTAGAGAAGTGGGTGCGCACCTTCTGTAAACGAATATTTCAATTTGGCTGGGCAATTAATTGAAAATGATGCTTGAAGCTACAAGTCGAGGAAATGGTGAGAAATTATGCGTTCAACCTTCTGCAGTTCAAGTTTCGACCCAGGTCCAGAGAGTGAGAACGAGTGATTTTTCATAAAACATTTCAATCTGAAATATGGCGTCAACGTTAATAACATTCCCATTTTATTGTCGAAGATGATCAATGCATTCGCGTTAATACGATGAGACGTATTTCAATCTTCATTTAAAATTCATATTGATTTCAAACTTATAGATCACCCAGATAGGCCCTAATTTTTTAACGTATTTATTATCAATCGGTTGTCAGTGTCTCCAATAATGATCGAAAGGATGAGGTACTGACTTTGGAAAATATGTATAATAATTCGGATAAATCCATTTGAATCCATCAAACACTATACTATCCGTACTCTGATTCTGTTTCTGTTTTCTCACTCAATCCGGGTTTTAGTTTTAGCATGTTTAGATGGATTCATGTCTAAAAAACAGAAGATTAAAAAGTACTTCGAATATGAATATAAAAAAACACTGAACTTTGTAAGTAGATTATGTTGCATTATCCATGTTAGACGTCACATGAAAAAACGAATCCATATTCCAGATATCACCCGCCAAACTTGGATCTCCGAAATTCTGACGTCGCAGTCTCAAAACAAAAACGAAACTCGTATTGATATGGCAAGATACAAAGAAGTCTTCTAGCGCACTGTATTCGACTTTCTGAAAGTAATATGGTATAACAGGTACAATAAATATGATGCTGTATATTGTATACATGGTCAGTATTGCAGGCCGGTTCAGCTGTAGGTTTTTTTTTTGTCTCTATATTGGTGTATGAAACGTCAGTCAAAGTGGTGAAAATATATTTATTTCCTTTATTTCTCTCATTGTTTTTCATATTCATATCGGTGTTTGAAAGTATGCTAGGGTTCTAATCTCTGCACCGTTTGAGAATAAATAGCATTTCAAAAATGCGTTGAATGATATCAAAATGCACGTGATTAGTGTTGTCATGAATAAGCCGGGAGCGGTATTCTTCAAAATGATTTTGTTTTTATTTTTACCAGGTGTTCGGCTGGATTGTTTGGGCTTTAATTTGTGAGGAAATTGAGCAGATTGAAAATACTCCAATACCTTGTCTTCTACTATCAAATGTGAATCGTCATAGATATATCTTTTGATCATCACACCAATCATCATTATGATCGTTTCAAAGTTGAAAATGAGAAATGTGTGTCAGATGTTTACCGAGTTTCGTGCAGTCTCGTCACATCTATATATTATAATTATATGATGTCAACATAGGTACTGTAGTTGCTATCAACTTGCAATGTTTAGTTTCATCTTTACGGATTAAAATTCCGTATAGAATATATTGGCCTAAACTACCTTACATCCAAAGAAAGTATCGCCGAGTCGTTTTGCACAGAGCCTTAATTTTTAAAAATTGTCTATAGTAAGGTATAAACCTTTGTTTGAATATACTTTCTCATCTCAGTAATTTGTGTCGGAATGATGGCGTCAAAAATTTGGTTAGAAATTTTATACGAGCATAGTCTTTGGGCAGTGTTATGGTCTGCGTAGTATCTCCTCCCTTCTACCTTTTCTTTTCGTTTTCTTCTTCTCCAATTTCTTATTTTGCCCATTTTTCTTCTTCCTCCTCCTCCTCCTTTTCTTCCTCCTCCTCCTCTTCTTCTTCATCTCTTCTTCCTTTTCCTCTTCTTCATTTTTTTTTCTTCTTTTTCTTCTTCTTTTTTTCTTCTTCTTTTTCTTCCACGGCACTGTACATATACATGCTCCTGCACAATTCTCCATGTACGAATATATTCCATTCCTGTGGACTGTACTTTCACGGATGATGGTTACTCTTCCTATTCTTTTCCTTCTTCCTATTATTTTCCTTCTTCTTTTCTTCTATGTTCTTCTTTCTTTTTCCTTCTTCCTCTCCTTTTTCCTTTTTTCTTCTTCTTCCTCCTCTTATCCTTCTTCTTCTCTTCCTCTTCTTCTTCCTCCTCTTTTCTTCTTCTTGCCTCCTCTTCTTCTTCCTCCTCCTCTTCTTCATCTTCTTCTAACATTGACATCATAAGTACAGACACGTACCTATCACTTTAACGCAGAGCGATATATCTTCAACAGAATCAAAATTCGAATTTAGCATTTGACTCATTTGTTGCAAATGTATCACTCATCAATGTTTTATGAATGTGGGTTGAATGTATACAATGACTTCTTCGTTATACCAGCTTTAGTTTATATGTTATAATAATGCCGTTTTGAGTGTGAATTCGAATTGTAGCCATGGTAACGCTTTAATGCAACGCACTGTCTATATAACATTGCCAAGGACAGGCTTTAAAAGAAAAAAAGTCTTTAAAGTGTGTCGATGTGGTAGTGTATATTATACAAGAGTTAATATATTCCACAGATGTGCTAATATATGAATTATTCTATTCATGGTATTTTGTATTTTGATGTATCAACATTCTACATTTTGTGAATACGATTACTATCCACGGATGGAATATATTTATCCAGTTATTTACTACTCTGGTGTACATATTCATTGCCTCTTTGATGTGACTAATGGTATTCGCTATAAGCGTCATGTTTTGTCAGAGTTGTATAGTTCTTGAAGTGCATGCTGCTTCTTTTTTACAGCTTCATTTTCACATTTCATTATTTAGAGACTTATTCTAAGAATTTAAGAGTTGCTGCGATCTCTTCAGAATCTCTGCGGAATCTTTAATATGGGGGTGAATTCGTGTTAAATTCAGAAACGACCCCTTTTTCTTATGTATTAACTTGCTTACTTCAACATGTTCAAATATTCTCTGTGCTTTGATCATACCTCCACACTGTAAAACAACTGAAGTGTTAAAACTGACACACTGGTTGGTGTCCTTCATGGACCACACATCATAGGTGTTAATATTACACCCTAGAGATTGGACATAACACCAGAGAGTGTTAAAGCATCAACCAAAGGTGTTCTAATAACACCCGTATACGTGTTGAACTAGCATTAAAAAAAATTAACACCAAAGCTAAATGACTGGTGTGGTCATGAATATCAATCAACACCACAGGTCCACACGTTCACGGTAAAATAAGATGGAGATATATATGCTATTGTTTATAGACAGAGCAGATTATTCAAAATATTTGCGGATAAAATTTGTTTGATTTGAATTCCTGATCAATTGCGATTTTGAATGTTATCTATTTATTTGCCTAATCTTCAATGTATTAGTATTGTCATCCAAACATAATTATTATAGTTATAGTATAATGGGCCTACATTTATTTAGTTTTCTTTAAGTCAAGTAATATTGTAGTAGCTTTCTGAAATACTTGAATGTATAAAAACCAGACATGGTACTATTGCAATTATTAGTACTAGTAGGCTATCGGGTATTTTTTTCAAAATGAATGAAGAAAACAAAGATTTACAAATTTGAAATGAATCGTCGATGTCGGGTTAATTTCATTATTTCATTTATTTCGCAAATCGACTGTTATACAGGTTGTCGATACTTTATTCACAAAATTTATCTGAAAGTGTAGGCCCAACTTTTTTCTTAAACCGACATAAATAATTTTCAAGATAATTATGATTCCATGGATTTGATATTATAACTCGATTCCGCTATGTCTGCAATGGTATCAGAATGTATGTAGATCGATGTGCATTTTGAGCGAGTATTTTTGATGTTGGTACAAGATTTCTGATGTGTCTAATCTGCCTGCACTTCATTGGCAAGTATTGTCTTAATTGGTAGATGTCAATATTGTGCATTTTTTTGATGAATTCACACATTTCTTGGATCAAAACTTTTGTAATTTACAACCTTTATCACTTTATCTTTGCTCTCCTCTTCTATACTTATATTAGTTTATTGGTTTATGACAGCGCTGATACTACAATGTTTTTCTTTCTGCTTTGTTTTGCTCTTTCTTTTTTTAAAATCTGTACAGGGGCTCGTATGCCGGAAATATATTACAATATTATTTATTTTTAATGAAAACAATCATGCGAAATCTAGAGAAAGACATGTGGTTGTGTATGGGATTATGGAAACAAAATTACTTGGAACTCAGGACGATTATTATACTACTTCACTGACTCAAAACAAAAAGCGATGCAAATGGATGTTTTCTGAATGTTTGTTATACAAGAGAATGCCTTGGAACTGCATGGAGCAAACTTTGGTAACGATTGTTTTTCGTCTATTGGTATACACAGGTCAGGTGTTTTTTGAATTGTAGATAAGAAATTGTTCGATGAATAGGGGGCAATACATTAAGAAGAGTCTGTAGTTTTTTTATCATTTTTAGAAAACTTTTTAATTGTATACTATCAAAAACAAGGCTTGTCCAATCACTCCTTTTGTTTGTGTGTAGACGGGAATTCGTTGTCATGGAAACAATTTTGAAATAAACATTCTTGAGTTTTTATCGGTGTTGGGATCTGATGAGGATGCATGGTTGATTGAGTTACATTTTAATTTGAAAAATGGCAAAAGTCATTTGAATCGATTGATAATGAATTTGGCAGATTAATTACAGTAGCTATTCCTAACATTGATATTTTGTAATTAAGATTGATCACCCCTTAGGCTAAATGATTGCCACTATCAGTCTACTGAATGAACACGAATAGGGAAATTTATAATCATTATTATTGTGTATTAGTTTTCAAATGAAAATATGAAAGCATTGATAATGAAATAGTGCGATAGACCTAGCTAAATCTAAGTTATCAGACGTTAATTATGGATGAATATTGTTAGCAATTGTTAGAATTTCCAATGAATATTAAAATTAGCCAAGAGATGTAATCGTAGATTGAATTGTACAGTAAAAAAACCAACACTTTAGAATGAACAACCACTTTCCTTTGGACGAAAATTTTTAGGATTGGAATATCAATAGTGGGATATTTTATGGCGAAAGAAGGATAATATGTAAATGTGAACATTTTTGACTCTGTACAAGTACTACCGTAAATCCAACTCTATATGCACATACATCTAGTCGTAATCAACCCAACAAAACCGTCAAGATATATTTCATATTAATTATCTTTTGATGAAAGCAAAAGATTCATGTATGACATGAACGTTTCATTCTGATTCCTTTCTCTTTTGGAATTTTTTTTTTCATACGTGTACTTGTATTTAACAATCGCCACGACGACAGGCGTGAACAGTATTACTCAAGGAGTTGGATCTTCGGTCGTCATGGTAGTTTTTAGGATTAAAGTTCTTCACCTCTTTGTGATAAATGGCGTAACGTAATGGGTAAGGTAATTTACTTTGAAAATGAAACACAATTAATGACGAAAGGAGTGGAAACGATTTTCGGGGCCCTTATAAAGAAAGGTTGAGGTTTATAATCATTTACATTTCTTTCTCGTGTTTATGAAACGAGGTTTTCACATGGAGCCTACCGCGCCCACGGTCCTAGGCCCTGTTTTCATAAAACTCGTTATCAAGCATGACTTGTCAAAGGCAAAGTTATAAGGTACTGTCACAGGCTGTTGAACGGTGCCACCTGATTGGCCGGGATCAACTTTGCAATAAAATACAAGTAGAATCTGTTTAATAAGAATCTTATAAGACATGGCCATTATGACTTTTCACCCTATCTACCCTTTCCTTGCCTCTCATGTAATATCTTTCTCTTTTATACACCTTGGTTTGTAGCACCGGACACCCACGCCCCGCCCATATACGCTACGCCACTCATCATAATATAAATATACTTACGATTGCCATTTGGAGATGGCGAAAATGTGTGTGAAAAAATGCTAAGTACTGGACTATTCAAATCATAAGTATGTGTGTGTGTCGTATCAGTCCTGTCAAACAGTATTGTGCGATATCCAAAGAATTTAAAAGGAATAAGAAGTATGAGATGCACCATATCTAAGACTTAAAAAGTAGAGGAGCGTTTGGAAGAAATTCATGTACATGTATATTGTAAGACGTATGAAAGGCGGACTAACTTGATGTTTAGAAAGATTCGTGACCTGTCACTGTTAGCTATGTTGATAGATTCGGTTACATGTTGTCCAAAATCTTTGTGCTATGTCAGAAAATCTCCCACAATAGCGAGTTTTTGCACCGTCACATAGAACGAATTCTAAAACACAGTTTTGAATATGCCGGTCAAATGACAACGAACAGCTTGGAGGTCCTTGTCGAAAATTGGTGATCCAGAACAACTGTTCGTCCCTGCACTCAAAAAATATTGGTTAAAAGTGCTCCATGAAGGTAATAATGTGTCCAACCAACATTGTGCATTTCTTTTGGGCATTTTTATTTATCCAGTGTCATGAAAATTTGCCCATTCTAAAGTAATTGCTGCTTATTTTTTAACCGCATTGGATAAAATTCTGCCCAAAATTGGTTGGACACATAATTACCCTCGTGGTGGTAAAAATTTACCCAATATTTTTTACTGTTTATTCCTTGCTGACGAAAACTTGCAAATAATGTCGTTTGTCCAGCGTCCTGGGGAGCGTTTCATGAAAGGACTTGTCGGACGTTTTATCCGACAAGTCCCATTTCATCCGACAGTTACTATAGTAACAGTGCCTCTCAGCCAATCAGAATCAAGGAAAGATGTCAGATCTGACAACTTATCGGACAAACATGTTGATGAAACGGTCCCCAGGTTGAAACCCTTGTCTTGATTCACCAATTTTCGACAAAGACTACTTGGTTGCTCATTGTCACGAAGGGCATTAAACAATACAATTTCTATGTTCTTGAAAGCGTTCCATGTGGTGGTTTGAAAAGGGCTGATTTATCTACAAAGAGGAAGTGGCGCGTCTTAATATGAACGTAAACTTTGCACCATCCAGGGGGGGGGGATATAATACAAAGGAACACTGACCTTTCAGAAATTTGCACCTCTTCAAGGCTATGTGTAGCACTGGTCCGTACATAGTGTGTAACTTGGACTTATATTTCGTAATGCATACTCAATTCAGAATTATGTTCATGAAAATATACTTATACTCTGTAAACTTTGAATGATATTATCATGATAAGTAACATTTCCAGATCTTCGTATTCTGAAAGAAGTCGACATTCTCATAGAATACTATTTTTCATTTTAAGTGAAATTGGATTAAATGACCAAGTACGTTTAACGTAATTGATGTTATGAATGACATTCTCATATATTTGGTGGAAATAGTCTGAAATCTGAATAAAAGTTAATGGTCAAGGAGTATAATAGAAGCACCATGATGATATTTTTTTTCTTTTCTTTCGATGTTTATTCCTTGCTGTGAAATTACAAACCTTGATGTCAATGGTCACACTATTTTCATGTTGTAATATTGATTTATTGATGGATTGTACATTGAATTTTGAATTGTTATGATTTCAATTGTGATAGTGAGTAGTCTTAATTCTACCAATAATGTACATCATTATTTTTGCAATTTGTAATTTATCATAATATAGCAAGTCAAAGAAGGTCTTCAATGAAAAATAAAAAGTGCGCGTACTGCACGCTGATTTAGCCTGTATTGCTGCATTAAAAAGGTATTATAATGCAAATTGCATTCATCTTCCATAGATCAATGGTCAAATGAAGTAATTTCCACCACCGAAACACTTTGTTTGTTCAATATTGTGTTAGTTGTTAGTTAGTTGTGATAATAATGGCAGAACTGCTAAAATCCACATCAGGCATAATTTTCTTGATGTCAGTTATGAATGTATTTGTGATAGAGTCATGAGTGGTATTCTGTTGATAAAATCCGGAATTTTCCGTACATTCCGTTGTCACATTTCCCGAATAGTGTACTTTATGTCGTATTCTTTATGATAGGAAGACGCCCCTACATTATTATGAACATATAGCCAAGAAATAATTGAACTTCGTTATTCTGAAAACATTCTTAAACGGGCAACTGTCTACGAATGATGTAGTCCAGGACAAAATACTAGTAACTTTATTCAAAAAAGTTACACCTATTAAATTCACCTATGGGAATGCAAACTAAAAGCTTCCATATACGTACATGTAGAATTACCCTTTAAAATTGCCCTTTTCTCATTAGCTTTATGATGGTGTTAACTAATGATAAGATAGGTTTAAAAATGCGATGTATAGAGTTTAGATTAAAGGACCTGTAAATTTTAACGAAAAATCGTTATATTGTTGCCCGAGTTGTAGATTATTGTAAAATTTACGTTATGTGTGTGAACTTATTTGAGATGTGAACTGCGCAAGCCTTAAAAAAAATGAAAATATGATGTTGATGTAATTTGTGTTGTTTGTTTTTCAGGTATAGTAGCAGAATGAAAACAAAAAATACGTTTGAATAAAGTGCTCCATAAAGGCAAATGATTTTTTGTCGGTTGAATTTACTTTTCTGTGGAATGTGTAATAGGATATAAAAAGTATAGTAAAGCACATCGGAACACAGCAAAGACTGTGGTGTTAACCGGTATACATAGAGGACCACACCAGTCATTTTACTTCGGTGTTAAATTGGCAGTGTTAGTTTAACACCTATAGGTGTTATTACAACACCTTTGGTTGTTATATTTACACTCTATGGTGTTATGTTCAATCTCTAGGGTGTAATTTTAACACCTCAGGGTGTGGTCCTCTATTAACACCAACTGGTGTCAGTTTTAACACCACAGTTTTTACAGTGAAGCAATTCTGGGGCCCGTTTCTTAAAGAGTTGCAACTGTTGTAATCTTGCCATTATGGCAACTACCATGGAAACCTTGATTCGGATTAGCTGCTGAGCCCTTTTACCGATGGTAGTTGCCATAATGGCAAAGCTAGCTACAACAGTTGCATCTCTTTATGAAACGGGCCCCAGGACTGGGGACATCCAAGTGGCTAACCTCTTTGGGGAGGGAACTCGTGACACAAGTAGTTTTGGGCGGCAATTAAGTCGTCCTAACGAATTTGGCGGAATAATGCTATCTTCGATCGAATGCTATTTTTCTCGTTAAGTTTCTAGAAAGCGAGGGAGCGAAGCGACCGGGCATGTGTATTTTTAATTTATTGAAGGATTTATTACACAGTTTTAATAGGGTCGTGATCATGGAAAACAGAAATATATTTTTGTTTCTCTTCTTGCTCCCTCGTTTTTGTTGGGGTGAAAATGTTATATGCCCCTGCCGAATTCGGCACCCCTGATTTAGATGTCTTTGATCCGATAAAGGGCCTTGTTCTTTTTGGTTTGAAATTATATGAAAGCCAAGGAAAGGTACAGCGTATGATGGACGAGGGGTGGAGGGGAGAGTGAGAGAAAGATGTGTTAATTGAGAAAATCTGTGTGGCATAGGTAGAGAGAGAGAGGGGGGGAGGGATCGGGGTTGAAAAAGACTTAAGTGCGAACAAAAATCGCAATAGGTCATTAATACCCATTACGAAATACAACATTAGAAACAAAATTACTCAAATATGCGCTTTATTAGAAAAGTTATTACATATCTTGAAATTCAATTCCCTATTTAGAAGGTTTATCAAAGATGGGGAGAACGTTAAGCAAGGAATGTAGGGTAGGCGGGCCAGATGAATATAACTATTTTAAGGGAAAGTTATTTAAAAGTTTATCAATTAGTATCGGGGCAAAGTCTTTAATTGCGATTCAGCCCTAATCCGATTCCTTCTACAAGGGAAATTTTGTCAATACAAGAGCTCAACATCGTGAACATGACCTTTATTAAAAACCCTTAATAATCACGATATCATGGCTTATATGATTACTCAAATGTGTTTATTTTCGATGATCAATTAGAGTTAACAATACGACGTCCACCAGTTGTTGGTTTTCACGATTTCTTACAATATCTGCTCTCCTATCCTATCTATAAATGATTATTGAGTGAGTATCTTTTTATTAAAATTCAAATACTTGGGCCACGTTTCAGGGAACTGCTTGTCATGGTGGGGTGTTATTTGGGATAGATAGTTATCAAGCAGGAGCTCGGGTTAGACATCGTTTCCTCCGTAGCTGCGAAGTTTCTCGACCTTATTGAAGGGGTTGCAGGGGTAGGTGAGAGTGACTGTACGAGACATCGGACCCATGTGAGGAAAGTGGTCCATGTTGATCAGAGGAAACATCAATGGTCTGGAGAAAAGTGATGAAAATTCAAACAAAGCGAACTTAAGATCATGAGGTTGGCGATATAGTTTTGATTTGTTTTTATTCCTTCTGTGATAAAATCTAAATACATTAGCAAAACAGGTTACTCCTCTATTGAAAAAAACACACACCATAACTTCTTAGCAAAATAAAATGTTTCAGCGAATATGGCTGCACTCATTAACAAACTTCCATGGGAAGATTTGATTGGTCAATTAAGGCATGCATGAGTAAGCAAAATAAGGCAAAAGTGTCACCTTTGAAATATGAGAAGGGTCAATTTGGTAAATTTCTGTTACAGAGTTTGGGAGAATAGTAATTTCTGGTAGCGTCGTGAGTCTACTATTTATCCCTCACATGTCTCCTGGCGTGCATTTTTTTTTTTAATTTACAGTTTCCGGTTCAATGAACCGAGTTACTTTGAAAGTTTTAATCTTTCTTACATTTCGATTTTTTATAATCTTGTTAGTTTATCGAAAAAAGAAAGAATTGCGATGTGTAGAAAGTGAAAAACAATAGTACAGGTTGAAGCGAATATTAGAATCCGGATTAAAAATAGAGCGATGGAGCCACCAATGATGGACCTTACCTATAACTGGCTTTCATAGTGGTCGTCATCCTGAGATTGGGTTCATTCAGATTCTCCATGGGGATTCGAAGCGGTGACCTAGGACGGTAGCCTGCATAACCGGGACACTGGCGGACACTATACCGAGTAATGAGGGAAAGAATTCAAATTGTGAAATTTAGGGGGGGGGTGGGTAATAGGAATAGAGGACAATCAGTGGCGAATCCAGGGGGCAGAACTGGTCAGTGCCCCCCCCCCCTTTGAGAGGCACAATTAAAATTTGTAATGTAAATATGACGTTATATTACAAGTGTCCCCCCCCCCCCTTGAAAGCGAGGACCTTTTTTGTTGGTTGTCAAATTTCCCCAAGTAGAATGTGCCGCCTCCCCCTTGGAAAATCCTGGATCCGCCCCTGAGGACAATGATAGTACGTGAAAATTGTCATTTTTTCAAGCAATCTGCTTATGATGACAATCCTTCTCCTGCAAATTTTGAACATCATATAGTTAATCATTTTTGTCTGGAATTATCTTTTAGTAATCTTTATTTACAATTTATGCCAAAAATGCTAACATATTATGTTTATTATGTTATGAAAAATGTATTATACAAATGTTATGGATGCAGAAGAAAACAATAAATCAAATCAAATCAAATTAAAACGAAGAATAGACGAGAAGTGGATAATACAGATGTAGGATCGGTTAGAATATTGTCAGCAATATACCACAATGTTCACGCAAAAAGGAACGGAAATATACAAAAATAACACAGGAAAATGCCGGATATCGAAGACAGAAAATGTTCATATCAGAAATGAATTATGTAATTAAAGAAACCTTATGGCCTTTCTACAAAAGTAGCAAAGTAGAAATGTCAGAGAACATTGAAAATTAATCTAAACCTCTGGTGACGATTGTTATTATCAGTATCAAACGAATATATCAGAATACGAAGACAATTAGATTAGATAATCATTATTGAAATGCAATAACACAACCAAAATGTACTGCCCCTGCACTACGAGAACGAAGCCTGTCCATAGTGGAGCGTGGTGGCCCAGTGGATTAGTCTCCAGACTTTAAAACAGAAGGTCGTGGGTTCAATTTCACAGCCATGGCGTAGCTTCCTTCAGCAAGAAATTTATCCACAGTGTGCTGCACTCAACCCAAGTGAGGTGAATGGGTACCTGGCAGGAATTTATTCCTTGAAATGCCGAGCGCTGGAAAGGCTGCTTTAGGTACAGCCTGGATAATGATATCCAAGTCCTTTGGAAGCGCATAGAGACGTTAATCATATGCGCTAGACAAGAACTGACTATTATTATTATTATTATTAACCACCCAAGGGAAACACAAAATGTGGCCTTTATTGACAGTGGCTCCGACAGACATGTTATATACACACAATCTGCCTCAATTTGAAACAGTTTTAGTGGTCACTATAGCCAGGTGGCTGCTATAGAAAGGTTCTTATACACACAATCTGCCTCCATTTGAAACAGTTGTAATGGTCACTATAGGCAGGTGGATGCTACGTACATATGGCCACTAACACAGGTTTGACTGCATATTGGTATATAGAGGTGACGTGGAATAGTACTCCCGTTAATTTTCAGACCCCCCCCCCCCCATCCCCGTTATTTGCAAAAGTGATCTGGTAATGGTAGTTGGAGTTACAGAATAATGGGAAAGGGATCTGGTTGCTGCTATACTTACTAGGTCGAAGTAAGCCTTTCTCGTTTGACGAGATCTGTTATCGTTTCGTTTACAGAAATACTGCCACCATCTTTCAATTTTGATCTGAACAGAAACGGTAAACACAATCATGGAAAATGTCAAAGTTTCATTTTTCAGTCTTGTGGTTCGCACTTCAACTCCAACCGTACTGCCAAACTGAGTACAACAAAATACATAAATAAATTATGATTGATAAACCATTATTTGCATAACGGTCTGTTATGACTGTGTCACGCTAAGACTTGTTGTTGAACATTGGAGATGACATTGCAGGTTTTTCTTTGCTCAAAAAAAAATACTTAACGATCCTAACATGACTAAAACCAGATGCCTGGGAGCTGATCGAATAATCTATGAAACAGGCAAACCACAATCACGTATCTCTGCCAAAAAGAAATTGTTACCTGAAAAGTGGGTTAATATTTAAAATAAAAGGTCTCCACCAAACGCCAAAAAAAAAGACTGACGCAGTTGCTTCAGACATTTCTTTCTTTGTTAGCAAAATAACCCCCAAAAACACCGACAAGCGGAAAAGGGTCCCTGCCAAAACTTACTTTCCTGATTTGGGCCTATTGATGGCGGGTATAGGGGTGAATGCCGTGGTGTTAATGACAGGTGTTGGTCTAGGATAGGACTGTCGAGGTTTGATCCTGGCCCGTTCCTGGATCCGATCCCATACTGGAGGTGTGATCTCCTGCCAGGTGGCTGGACCAACGTCGTATCGCCAGGGACGGTATTTTACCAGGTCTGCGTTCCTCTCTAGCGTCGAGCTTGGAGGACGGAACTGAGGATTGAGAATTTTTAAAATATATCTGCATAAAATATTGTTGGCTTATTTACAATAAGGAAGAAGAATTTAGGTGAAATTTGCACAATAAAAGTTCATCATCACCCCCTCCCCCTCAACGAAACAAAAACATTTCTTACTTGTTAATTTTTAAAAAATAATTTTACAGAAGACACTCTTTAAAGCTTTATTTCCTTATAATTTTCAAAGCTTAACTTCCTAATAAAAAAACGGAAAGCCCCCCCTCGTAACTGGGATGGCAGAAAAGGATCAAGCTTTTCATTGTCATGCACATTTCGTGAGTACAGTGGTGTTCTTCAAGTTTTATTTTGTTCATCTGTGGATTTCTCAATCTGTGTATCATATCGAATATTCGTCATTAAAAAGAAAGTGCTATTATTATTTGAATTTTGCATATATAATTTTTTAACCAGATAACATTTGCAAGATCGAGTACTAAAAAACCCAATAAATTATCGAAAGAAAAGGAAGTTTTGACCATCGTTCACCTAATGTGAAACGTGAAAGAACTACCTTTGGGACTGGAAGACAAGCTTGTTCTGTCATCCTTCGAGTCGTTGATGTCCAGAAAGCTCTTATAGCAAGCTGGTTGATTTCTTCAGGACTTAGTCCCTTCAAAGGATCCTCGTCTGTGTCTTCCTTGAATGATTCTTTCTTTCCTTCCTCCCCCTCTTCTTCTTCCTCTTCACTTTTCGATTTTCCTTCCTTCTCCGCTTCTTCCTCTTCTTTTAAATCTTTCTGTTCCTTCGTTTCATTTGTCGTTAGGCAAGTATTCTCTTGACACGGCGGTTCTTTGACATCGTTGTCATAGTTTATCAACTGGAAGGATGTCTTAGTAAGATGGGGAGGGTCTGATCTTACTATAGGCTTGTCAACAAAGAACCTGAAGAAATGAAAGATGGTTTTAAAGGACACGTCCACCCCAACATATACTTGATTTGAATGAAATTAGAAAAATCCAACAAGCAGAACATTGAAAATTTCATCAAAATTTGATATCAGTTAAGAAAGTTATATTTTAAAGGTTCGCTTAATTTCGCAAAATGCACATCCTGGTCGGTGTAGAAATGAGGTCACTGATGACTTCCCCCACTCACTATTTCTTTTGCATTTCATTATATTAAATATGAAATATTTCCTCCTCATTCTCATGTAACACAGTTTTATTCCTCCCTGAATGTGTGGAATTCCTATTGTTTTAACATTTTATGGTTGAGTCAAGTTGGTCATAATGGTCAAATCTGTAAAAAATGAAATATCGTATAACAAAAAAAGTGAGAGACATCGTCAACTCTTTCATTTCAATGTAGCCGAGCTGTGCATAAATAACCAAAAATATGCAAAACTTTAAAATGTCTAATAACTTTCTTATTTTACATCCGACTTTGATGAAATATTCAGCGCTTTCCTTGTTACTTTTTTCTCTATTGATTCAAATCAACATTTTCTTTTCTGGGGTAGACTTGACCTTTAAGTTTGAGTGAGATATTAGTCGTATTACAAGCTCATTTATGATAGATTTGTGTCATGTTAAGAAAACTCAGATACACATTGACGTAATGATAAGGAAATATTAGATTGGATACTGTACACGATTCCCCCTGGTAAATAGATGGCATAGATTTAATTGGAAGCAGTAAATCGGTCTCTGACGAGTCTCACATCAGAATTGGGGAAAGAACAGCAGCAAACTCTACAACGAATATCTAGACCTATATTGCAAACACTGAAGGGCATTCATTTCCATATCATAGTGCTTATCTAGGAACATAATTGTGCTTACATCTACATTGAAAAATCTTATTATATCTCCCATAAAGACTTTATTTTTGTTGCTTGATTTATGCTTCATTTTTTAGGATGATTGAATTCTGCAACGAAAATCAAACTAAACTTTACCCCAGTTATTCATTTATTTGTAGGGGGTATAGGATGTAGATCTAGGCATAATATTTTTCGATTGAATTAGGGAATATCTATTCTATTGTATATTTTTAGATGAATATAAAAATTTGTTTAAGCCAACATATTTGTTTAAATGATTCAAATTTACTAAAAAAATTACGCTGGTACTCATTAAAACATAGATATATGTGAAATAATTTATTTTATATTCTACGTCGCCGGTCGTCATATAACAGATTTTCTTTGTCTATACCCAAAAGGCAAGAATAAATAAAGGAGCAGCAATCTTGTCTTGTCTTGTCTTGGGTTAAGTCGGCATATGCAGACTTGCTGTACTCCGCCAACTTTAGTCCCAAATAAGATTTTTTCAGAAGTGATATTCAGAAAATTTTTTTACCTAATGTTGCATCTCATTCCCTGGTCCCAGCCAGCCTCCCAGTGTCGTTTCGGTCCTTGGGGCTCGATCGGAAATTGTCTTGGAGATAGTTTAGCTTCCTTCTCGAGTTCGATTGAGGGTAGTTGATGGAATTGAAACTTTGGTGGTATTTCACTTGGATTATACTGATAGCACAATCGATTGGTTGTGCTAATAGATTTAGGTGGGCCCTTTATTTCCATAACATGGAAACATTTGCTAGTTTTATTAATCTGTCCCTGAGCCCAGTTTAAATTTCATATAAATTTAACAATCTAAATTACACTCTTGCTAGCTATAATAGATTGACAGTTCAAGTATTCTTATTGTCTTAAAATCTTATTACGTCATCGCGTTGTCAAGCTTTATTGCGCACGCGCGTGCTTTTCGCGCTCTTTGTGACGTATGGAATTCCCCTCTTCTTCTCCTCCAAGTCATCACATGTTATCGTTTATCTTTAATTTGAAGGACTTCTAATTATCTTACGAAACATCTCTCTACTCTTTCATTGATTCATTCCTCGCCTTTAAATTTACATCCAATCTTTTCCATTTGAATTCATTTCTGATAAATGAAACTGTCCTGATTTAGCATGGTGAACTATACGCCTTATTAATGCCACGAATAACATAGAAAAAGAAAATGTTATATAAATTCTTGTTGTCCAAAATAATAAAGAGGGGCGATGATTGTATTTACAACTGTCGCTTTCTTTTCTCAAGGGGGAGGGTACGGACGTTAATCCCGGGTGTGGGGATATATCCCCAACTTTTCGGAGGCAGGTTGCATGTACAATCATCCCCCACTTTTCAAGATAACATCTTTGTTAATCTTCAATTGAATAATACTGTTTTTAATGCGTTTATTCATCTGTGCAGTACTGAGTGCTTGAATTAGCCTATAATCTTGCATTCTAAAAACGCAGTATTATACTTTTGAATACCTTTTGTTGTCCTGTCGATCAGTGAGAATCGTTGTGATTGCTGAGGACAAGATTCTGGAGACCTTTCATCTCTCTCTTTCTCATTTGCTCTTATTTTCTTTACCCCCTAAATATACTTTTAATAGGTTTTATGATCAAGTTGTCGTTGTTTTTTGGGAGGGGGAGTGGGGGTCTGTACTGTTCATACGAATATTTTAATAGGAGGCTCTGCTCCGCTTTTTTAGCACCCTCCTCAATTTCCAACCTATTTGTATAATCGTCTTGACTATAATTTTTGTACTTTGAAATTTACTATATATTTTATTACTTATAGTAATTATCTGCATATCAAGATGCATGAAGCCCATTGTAAACAATAAAATATGGAAAAAACGAATGAAATTTAATAACTTATAAGGATATGATGACGAGTTGTAACGATCTTTTAGCTCCTTGCAGAGTTATTTATGATGAAGATCAAGATCACAAAACCTGTACGCTTGGAAACATATGCCCAATACTACTTATTCATTGATTTGATAAAAAAATAATCATCCGCTTTTGGTTACCTCCGATTGACTTTTAAGTCCCTCGGTGGTGACTTAAAGCGTTCGGTCATCCAGTTGCTCACAGCATTCATTGTTCCTTTGCAGACATGTAAAACAAATCATTCGACTCCTTTTTTTCAAAAGTAGATTATTTTATTATATTAGAATAAATGATGTTAAAACGTATATCTATTGAACGGCAATTCTGGTATACACACTCTAAAAACAGATCAGTCAAAAATGACTAGTTAATAGGGTCAGCTGGGTGCAACTGTTATTCTCGTCATATCTGACTATTTTCTAGCCGTATTTTACTAGAACAGACTTATTTTTGACTAGAATATATGTCCGAAATGTGATAATCAGTGATTGCCACATCAGTTGCTCCCAGCTGACTACTGGTCTAATAAATCACACTGATTTGTTTTAAGAGTGCACAGTTTAGGACTTTATATTAGGTCATAAAAACATGTTAAAGTTTCTGAAGCAATCATTATATTGAAAAGGGTGATAAGCATTATTGATTATTATTTAAACAGGGTCTATCTCATCACACAGATAGTATTTTTGTACATCAATATTCTTAATATATATGGCAAGAAAATCCCGCCGACGTCTAGTACACGGAGAAAACGAGGAAAATGACTTTAAAGTGATTTATAGTCTCGGTTAGAAATAATGACATTTTTATATAAGCACAAATTATATAAATTCTAACCAATTTAAGAGGAAACCTAAAAAAGTAATGTACATGAAAAAGAGTCATACAGTCATCATTTTCACAAAGAGTAAGATAATTACAATGAGACTCAAATAACATTAAGCTTTGAAATCATATATATGGTTCAATGAAATGTTTATGGACCTAAATTATTGTTTATTTGTTGACATGCAACGACATGAAATATACACACCACATCCTTTTTTGTCTACATAACTGGATGGGTAGTCGAACTTGAGCACATCTGGAACCGGTTTCATAAAAAGTTACAACGAATGGACATATCTAACTGTTGTCGAATTGATTCACTTGCCCGAATTAAGATAACCTCCTTGTCATCGGGTAATAAGATATCATTATTCTGCTCTTTAAAGGTCAAGTCCACCCCAGATGAACGTTGAATTGAATTAATAGAGAAAAATAAAAGCATGGCACTGAAAATTTCATCAAAATTGGATGTAGAATGGGAAAGTTATGACATTTTCAAATTTCGCTTAATTTTCACAAAATAGTTGTATGCACCACTCAGAGATATCAAAAATGAGAGAGTCAGTGATGTCCCTCGCTCATTTTTTTTTTATTGTTTGATTCATACAATATTTCATTTTTTACAGATTTGATAATTCCACATGTTCAGGGAGGAATAAATCTTTGTTTCACATGGCAAACAGGAGAAAATTAAAATATTTGATATATCATAAAATGAAAAACAAAAGAAATAGCGAGTGGATGATGTCATCAGTTGCCTCATTTGCATACTGACCAGGATGTGTATATAACTGGTTTGTGAAATTAAGCAAAACTTTAAAATGTCCTAACTTTCTTGTTTTTCACCCAATTTTGGTGAAATTATCAGTGCTATGCTTTGTGGACATTTCTCTTTTTATTCAAGTTGACTTTTTGTTGGGATGGTTTGTCCTTAACTGAGCTATTGGAATTGAATCGAGTTATTTTGGAGTGCCTCATTGACCACCGAAGTGTCACAGAGGGGTTCCCAAGGTCATTATAAATTTTCAGAAAACACACATTGTTACTCCAAATAAACTTCTTAAAAAGTGAAGAAAAAATAGATAAAGACCGCAGATATGTTATGAGCTCCCATCAGTCGTTGGCATTTTATCAAAATGTAGCAGGTCTACAAAATTTGATGCTTTGTTCTCACTTCTAATGTACATTGCTTGTCTAATCATATTCCCATAAGTCAACTTGATTTTGTATCGTAGACTGTTCCTTTTTGCATTCCGAACTCTGAAGCCACTACTGTGGTCAACGAACACCCTTAAATAGCTCATCAAACCTTATACGTACTCGATAATAGCAATGACGCTTCTTTGCACTGCTAACTTTGGTACTGTCCAAAGTCGAGCTGCTCAGAAATGCTCAAACATACTAGCAATCCAAATGCTATGACGGCTCGCAGATGGGATATCCTTGACATGGATCGCTGTAGTACGGTACAAACACAGAGAGGACATTGACGAAGGGAAAGATGATGAGGGCGCCTGTCATTGAGCCAAGTTGGGTGACGATACCGTACCATGTCAGCAGTCGATGGTTTTGGGGCTGGTTACGGAGGATAAACCCGATGGTGGCCTTCACGTGAGCAAAGAGACCACCTGCTAGGATCCAAGCTATCACCTGAAGGATGTAGACGAGGGAGAAGGGAGGTAAGAAAAGAAAATAAGTGGGAGGAGAGGAGAGGAAAAATAAAAAAATGAAATTAAAATTAGGGATCATGATGCCTCATTACTCTTTTTACGACTACCGGCCTCATTACTCTTTTTACGACTCGGTAGAGACGCTGGAGTAGGATATTGTTTCTACCTTAGGACACTGATGGAATCTTTGTATAGTTGAGATAATGAGGCATGATTTAGTAAATAGTTTATGTCAAAATATTTCGAAAGTAAAGACATATTTTTTCGTTGATTATTCAAGGAAAATTCGTAATAAACGAACTGAATTTTAAACTGACATTTAGAAGCAAACTTTGTAAATGATTAATATCATTATGTAGGCTATTTCAATTATATCCGAACCATCAACAAAATGACTGCAGAATGCGAATTTAAACGGTACGTCTTACCACAAGAACGACTCCTGATATCTCTCCCTGTAGGGGTGGTGCTGGACTCAGTAAAGCTGTGGCCATGCAATAACCTCCCATCAGGAGTCCTAGAAGACAGGTCCCTGCTACCAAGACCAGACTCGTCTGTGGGAAGAACATGACGATGAAGCAAGCTAAAGGATTGGCTACCTGGCCCAATGTAGCCGCTAGAAGATAAGCATTGAAGCCGTAGGCGCCACAAGAAAAGCTCTGGATTGACGGAAGAACGCTGTTGCTTAAGGCATTGGTAATGGCAAGGATGACAAATAAAATGGCGTATTCTCCTTTAGAATATCCTTGTCGTTGCTCAGAAGTCTCTTCTTCTAGTCTGTCTGAAGCCTTTTGTTTTTCCGTACTGTCCTCTTTGTTGAATTCGGTCTCGCTAGACCTTGACTCGTTGTATTTTTCAGAGGATGACTGTGTCTCGGTAGTTTGCTGAGCGTACTCCTTCTTGGACGAAGGAAGAATGTGCAGGAAAAGGAAGGCTGCGAAGGACAGAAACATGGATGCGCAGAGGAACGAAAAGAAGGTCTCTGGTGCGAATTTAGCCGGTTGCGTTTGCGACATCCATGATGTGCAATTGTCGCCAGTTGAGAGGTAAGTGTAATTGGCGACGCACACCTGCTTGCCAACGCCTTGTCCGAGGGCTACCAAGCTTGGTGCCAAGGCACTAAAACCCTGACCAACGAAAAACCATGTCATGTACGAGCTTTTCAGTTTGACCATGAACGGGATGAATGTCACCGAGGATGTACAGTTCACCAGAGCTAGGACGAAAGACAGGCATATCAATGCAGTACTGCGTGGTTCTCCAAACACTCCCCAAACAGTCGTCGCATCCCAGAAGAATACAAGAAGAAGACATGCCAATACTCCAGCGGACAAACTCAAGTATATGGTGGGGATCTCAAGCTTGTTTCCCTTCACGAAGTAGCTGAAGGCCGTGAACGAAAGAGGTCCAACGTTCGCTAACTGGATGATGATGACCAGGTAGGAGGCAAGATTGTATCCTTCAGGGATTCCGAGGGCTACCATGAGGGGCAGTTCCACCCATAATCCATTGATGGCCAACCATGATCCCGACCCGAAGAGCACCACCAAAATAATCACGAATATGTGACGAAATCGATCTCCTAATCTCTCATTCATGGCTGTCTATCAAGTAAACGTCGCTTATCCAGCTCCAAAAGTGAAGAAATAAGCTGTTGACCTACCGATTTTTTTTGTTATCTAGTTTTGTGATGGTACAAAACACCTGCGATGTCTAAGATGATTAGAGGACACTGATACCATTCGCGTAATCACTGGCTTCGTTAATTACCTAGAGAAAAAAGCAAACAGAGCAATGTAGTTAAAACTTATATAAGAAGAAAATATCATTGAAGTGTATGTGGCTAGGGGAGGGGGTTGACCGACGAATGTTCGAATGTACCATTATCACTCTAATCAGGGAAGTACTTCCCTGCTCTAATGGTATCGTAAGAAAACATGTGTATAGCATTACGCATGGACCTATGCACAACTCAACTTGAAAATGACAGTCATCATGACATGAATGATTTTGCAACAGAAAATATACCTAACTGGTGACAATGACTACAAAAGATGGAGGAAGAGGGCCTCACATCCCCATGGCGTGATCAACAAGTTACGCTGAAGTGATGTCGTGGCGATGACAAAACGACAACAGACGAATGAAGCGATCCAATCGACGAGACACCAAGATAATGACCCAGAAATCTATTCAGCCGTGTATACCCTGTATTCACTCACTGCCCAACTTGAGCTGAGTGAAGCAATTAATGAAATAGATATGACATAAAGCCAGAGATCAAGATAACATTGCTGACCCCAATACAAAGTACAGCAAACAACAGTGAGATAAGATTCTGTTAGGGGTACCATGAGAAGGAACATAAATTTACACGAGATCGAACTATAAAGATAGAAATAAAAGCTGGAATCGGATTTACAATGATAATCATTTCTTTATATGGGTAAACTAATGGGCCCGTATACTGATGTAAGGTTTAACATAGACCATGGTCTAACCCTGTGCTAAAATTATGGAAAGCCAAAAGTGTCCAAGTTTTTTAAAAAAAATGTATGCTTCTTATGTTTACTATGCTCTTTCTAGATTCAACGATGGTGAAGATAATCATAATGAATGATTTGAGAACCAAATAAGCTGAAATATGATATATCTTCTAATAGTCATTTACGACCGATTGGCTATCTATACTTAAACCACAATTTTAAACCTGAGGGCAGGATGATTCAGTATCCATGCCATGTCAATTTAGGGTTTCTTATAATCAGCTTCATATCCATGCTATGAATCACGTGACAATATCCGTACCAGTGGCGGATCCAGGTAGGACACATCGGACCTGCCCCCCCCCCCCTTGAGATGGACAAAAAAAGTTTATGGGAATATGTCATGCATACGCAATTGAGGACATTGTTTTGTCAAATTTTTTCCTGGAACAACATGGCCTCCCTTTTTGTGAATTTTTTTTTGGCTTGTCAACATATTCCTGCAAAATGCCCCCTCCTTTGAAAATCCTGGATCTGCATTCTGTACCGAGTTAAATTACATTTGCATTAATATGATGGAGACATCGATCTAATTAATCATTCGCCTAAAACTTAATTTCGTATAGAATAAGAAACAGACAGGTTCATTGCGTTACGTCGATAGGAAAAGTGGAGTCACGATATTGGTCTTCACTACAAGATACTTTCTTGGTTACTTGGTTGATTGTTTAATTGATTGATTGATTGATTGGTTGCTTGTTTAATTAGTTAGTTGATTGATTGGTTGTTTTAATGATTGGTTTATCGTTTGCTTTCTCTTACAGATCAGTTACCAATCTCAAGAGTCTGTCGTACAACTTAATATGACAGCATATCATGTATTGCTATCTTGATATTTATTAACAACAAAAAATAATTTCTCGATATCAATAACTCAATTCTTGATAAAGAAATTTGTTGATATCAAGAAGTGATTCTTGCAATCACTGATTGCCAGCCATAATTATGTCTGTATGTACGTCAGTCGTGGCACTGGAAAGCGGGGTGCAGGGCCTGGGATGTACCATAGGCAACACTCCCTTGAAGTCAAGTTGGTATGATAAAATGTAGAAATTTGACAAATATCATCTTCATTTCGGAGCTAAAAAACTTTTTCCCGTTCTTCGTCATTTCTTTTTCAAAACCAGCAAGTCACTCTTAAGAAATCGTTCCCATGTCCCTGACGTTTTCTGTTTCTGTTTGTGGTAACTCCCGCAGGAACTCGGCAGGACAGCATTTTGCTGGTAAACGCCAAGCTGGTATATAACCAATTACCTATGAAACATTTTACGTCTAGGTTAATCAGTCATAGTGGCTGACGTTATAGACGACAGATATCACTCTCGGGCCTTTTTATCAAAGTGGAGACAATGGTAGAGTTGGGATTCGAACTCACAACCTTGCGATTATGAGTCCAATGCTCTAACCACTGGACCACACGACCCGTGTGGTTCGTTGGTTCGTGCTGGCAAAAAAGTCAAGGAATGACAGCCAAATTAGCAGAGAAATCTAGTTTGTGTTATGGCAAAATTCTAGCATATTGTGTAAATTCTTTACATTTCATAACCCAACCGATCCACAAAGCAAATTCACTTAGGAGGCGTGCCTAATAACGCTGAAGCTTCTTTAAAGATAAATAAAAGGTCGGTTACTTTAAGGCAACGTCATCAAGGCTGATGTACTTTATCATACATCATTTTTCTTTCATAATTATGCTCAGATGTCATCTGATATAAAATATGTGCTTTTTTATTGAAATCTCGACAAAAGATTTACAGGATCCGAACCGAACTAGGTCATGTTATTGCATATAATCAATTACTGAAGAGATAATGTGATCAACACGCGTAACACCTATTTCAATAATTCTTTAACTGGTATTCAGTTTCAAACATTGACGTCCGTGTTGTGGGCCCGGAAGGGGAATCTTCCACGCATTGGCAAAACTATTATCTTTTTTAGAAGGGATCTGGTAATGTATTGTTGCCTGCTCGTTATTTGTGAGAATAGACTTTCAAAAGCCAATAAACAAAATAGTTCTGTTATTTTGTCCATCTTGAAAAAAAAATACAATATCCATTTTAGGGGGCGTAGAAGGCAGGGTTGTACACAAAGCATAATGCCAACAGTTTTCAATGGTACCCTGTTCTTTCTTCTTTTTTTTAGGGGGGGTCAAATATTCGAGGAGGCAAATGTCAACCCACTTCAGCTCTATGGTCGATCAGTTTCATCGACGAGCACCATTTCATTTTTTTTCCAAAGTTAAAAAACATAGAGCATTACTGGCTTGTAAAATATATGAAGTTAGAAATTAATTTAAAATTCGAGGGCGTGGCCCTTTCAAGATTCTCAGGATTTCGTGCTTGATAAAGGGCATATAGGATATCCTCACTATGGACCTTAGGCTAGGCGTAGGCCTATATGTTTTCTAGGATGTACGGTCTTCAACATGGGATTAAATTTACCCAGCAAGTTTAGGGTGAAATATACGGATATTGGTGAAGGTTTGAGGAAAATCCATTACAGATTAAGAAAATTATTATAAGTTTAAGTTTTGGGTTTATGACGTCATCAACGAGCAGCTGCTCCATATGTTATGTAATAAAAAAATGCATAAATTTGTTTAATGGTTTGTGATGACTTATTTATTTTATATTTAGGAACGGGTGTGAAATGATATGTCAATTGATATACCGAAGGCAAAGTAAAATCCATTTTCAATTTTCTGAGAACATGGCATTTTATTGATTGTTCACCATACGATATGTAGAAAAGCTGCTCGCATATGACGTCACAAATTAGATTATTAAAATTCTAATAATTTTTCGGATGGATTTTTCTCAAACCTTCGGCAATAATTTTTATTATTTTTTCAGCTTTACAATTTTACAATGAACTTTTTGTCATGGCGAACTTCCCTTTTAAGAAAAACAAACTGTGGTCGCTTATTGTTGGCTCTGTCATTGGCCTCCTAAGCTGCTTGCTGAGGGAGGGCATCAGCCAATAAAATAATGTACAACATTTCAGGAACTTACTTAATATTTCACTCACAATTTTTGATCGTGCCCCTCCCCCCCTCATGCCATGACTCACGGTACGTTACTACTATAGTGTATAGAAAATGACTCCACTAATATTTTAGAATGTAGACAAGAGGGCGTTTTAACCATCGATTGACATGAAAGAATGTAATCAAGAGGATATGCCCTATATTTGCAAATAATAATGTTTGCGAGTGAAAATGCGAGCTGATTTTTTTTCAGATTGAGACCTTAAAACAGGAAAAGCATGGAAGCACTTCTAATCATTGTAATAATGAACAGAAGTATCGCAATAATAAAATATTGCGAGCGCGAGGTGGACAATTGTTTATGTTCAAAACTAAAAAGAGGCTTATTTTAAGTACTGTATGTAGGAATTCACGACCAAGAGCATAGTATCTCACTAATCAAATAATCCGAGCGCGGGGCACGAGAGCTTAAAAGTTTTCATATTCAGACCTGAAAATTTATTGTTTTAGGAATTCATCAGACGTATCTCATCATTAAACAAAGGCGACCTGATATTTTTTTTTACATTTAGACATAAAAAGGGTACCCGGCTTACAGCACTATATAGCCGTAATCCCGAAAGAGATGCGTTGGCCTATATCACTAAATAATTTAAGGACGCTAGGAGAAATTTAAATCTGTTTTCTAATGAAGTCAAAACTCAATGTTTCAAGCGTCATTAAATCCTCTTGTCTTGGACGGGAATTATGAATCTCAAATTGCTTCCGTCGGGAGGAATGAAAACATTCAAGTCATGTGCAAATTATGTTTCATATTCTGAAAAAAGTCCTCTTTCACTATAATTCTCTTTCTTACCCCCCCCCCCCCCCCACTTTCTCTTCCTTTCCCCCGTTTTTTTTTAATCTCTTTTGCCAGCGGAGGGGGGGGGGCTCTTGCCCCCGTGCCTCCCATAGCTGCATGCGCGACATCAAATGGCTTAATATCTCGGAAGCGCCAATCGGAAGACATATCCTCATTTTGCTTACCATTCAGAAGCTTTAGTAGTCGTAGTAGTGGCGGATATCAAATTGTGCCATTATAATCTTGACGCTGAGACTTGACTATGGTGATTGCCTCACTAAAACATTTACAAGACTGCCTGGTGTTCATCTTTTTTAAATCACATTCCTGCACAGCATATAAGGCCCGGCTCGTCGTTTGAATAGGCCTAACTTTGTTGAAGTAGCTACATGATTTGACCGATATTTATCAACCATGCTTCATTACACGTGCA
Organism: Lytechinus variegatus; assembly: GCF_018143015.1. Lineage (NCBI taxonomy): Eukaryota > Metazoa > Echinodermata > Echinoidea > Temnopleuroida > Toxopneustidae > Lytechinus > Lytechinus variegatus. Next base: position 19,559,874 of record NC_054741.1, on the reverse strand, counting down.
CTTTCTACTGTTCCCTGTTCGATATAATGTGTTGTTTGGGCATAATTCATGCTTGGCTGGTTTTATCAGGGCGTCTCTGGTTTTATAGAGCCCCCTTTCAGAGCGGTCATGCGACACACCACGTGTATTGCAGTGAGAGTGTTTACAATGTCTGACCATGGTCTGACCAATGACAACCCTTCCCTGGAGAGAGTTGATAAAAGATTCTATACCTTGATTGTCTGGAATGATGCACGGCCCTTGGTAGCGGGGACAAAACCATTTTTTTTCGCTTGTCAAATATCTTGGAAACAAAACGATCTTCATTTTCTAGTAAACACTTTTTTTGCTTGTCAAATTTACTTCAGCACTCACAGCAAAAAAAAAATCGTTCCCAGCAGTGCCCATGAATGATGGCGATCAAAGGTATTCTTTCGGCCGACTTTGTGGCCTCATGCCTCCCATGGAGAGTTGGGTAAAAAAAAAGGAATAGGGGTTGAGTTCTGTAGTAGCCATATCTCATATCTCCATGGTATAACGACGAAAATGCCCTTTGTTTTTCAGCAATTGAACTAAACATTTTAATTTTATGTCCTACGTCTTGTACTCGTGTTATATATTTTTTTTACATAATATCTGTTTCATCTACTACATTGTATTCATATTGTGACATTTTGACCATGCATGCATGCGATATGCCATGCATATAAATGAATGAATATATAAATAACATCTGAACCGAATCGAATGAATCAATAAATACTTTTTTTTTCTTGAAGACTTAATGTGGATCTGGATTTAGATATTCACTAAATTAATGATACTCCGAAAGCAATAGAGGTACATGTATATGTAACTGGGGAAAAATGACAAAATAATATCCCAAAATTATTCTTGTGTGTTTTTAATGAAACACTTTCATTTTTGCTCAGAATCATATAGGCCTATATGTATGAACAAACAAGAACAATTTTAACCCAGAAGTTTGTCATTAGACCTATGTCTATGTGAAGGAAACCTATATAACCATTTTTGTTTTTGCTAAAAAACCTAGACAAATTCAAAATCGCACCATTGCGATTAAGCGGAACTTATTATTTGTGCTAGATTTAGTTCAATTCAGGCCATCAAAGGTTGATCGTTTGAAAATGGAATATTTTAAAGTTCGACCAGCAATCCTGCGATTTCACACGTAACGTGTTGATATGTGAGCCGCATGGGCGGACCTAACTTTTATCAATAACAAGGAGGGGGGTGTTAACCGAGAAATGTATATAGGTCATCACATTTTTTTTACTTGTCAGCACAACGGCGAGGAGGGGGAGGGGTTAAACCTTGGGTTAAACCCTATCCCCCCGTAGATATCCGTCACTGAGCCATGTGTTAAGCCCGGTGTTGAGGAAGAGGTGTGATGTAAGGTCGAGGAAAATAACTGAATTTATGTTCATGATTAGACAATGACCTTTGTTTGCATGACTTTCTCACCGGCATTAATATGGTTTCGTTTAGGGACTGATGTACTAGAGGGGTTTGGGGGTAATGGGTCCCAAAATAAGTTCTATGACCAAGAAAAAAGGCAGAGAAAAGGGATATTTCAAAAATGTGAAATAATTTATCAGTAGAGAAAGATTTCATACCATCATGAGTTCGACCAGGGAAGGGGGGGGTGGGGGTCATGAAGTAAACTCCCACTTCCCTGGTTCAACATGATATTCCAGAATAAGCTTGCTGCAAGCAATATTTCCTCACATGAAATAAATTAAATTGATTTACAAACAAAACTAGAATAAAAATCCTCACTAAAATGTAAAACAAAAAATTAAGGTAACAAGTAGATCGATGAATTCCATAAATTTATCGTTGTTCGATTCCCGGTTCGATTTCACAAATCCACTTACTGTACGTAATACAGTGACATGCTACCATTACCCTATTCATTCCTGATAAGTTGTCTAACATTTTTGAAAAATGGTCAAAACTAATAATTTTTTTTGTGGTCATGAATTTGTTTTAATGTTGATCTTAACTCATTATAATAATGATCAAATACCATACGAAAGAGGGTCTATGATTCTTAGATATAAAGTCAACTAACATACATGAATCCATATATACACACAATGATATTTGATATTCACCAATTGATCCCCCCCCCAGCAACACTTAAAAAGGGGTAGACACCATAAACTGAAATATCAACGAATCGCCATTTACTAATTACATAAATCGACAATTTAAAAGTGCAGAAAAGTACACATGTACAAGAAGACATATTAATAAAGCTCTTTGTTTAGGAGCAAATTTTGTTTCTTCTTCAGATTTTGGATTCAGGGGCGGTGCATGCCAGGGTAATTTTATAGAGGGAAAGACGATCCAAAAGTGACGTCATTTTTTCCGATTTGATAAAAGGGGTATTATACATAATATACGACCCAGATCCAATTTTCATATCATCTCCTTTTTTTTATTCTTTCTTTCATATTACTCCTCTTTCTCTTTCTCACCTACTAATTGACAAAGTAGGGGCACCTCCTGTCCCATGTAGCTTCGCCTGTGGTTGGATTATGCAATTCTAATTGGCATGTTCATGGTCTCACACACTTAAATTAAATGCGAAAAGCGAAAGAAACATGAATGAATAGTCAAAAGAATATGATCCAAGCGATGTTAATTATCGAAATGATTGTGAAAAAAAAAATTGTTACCATAAATGCATAGAATGAGTAGAACGCTCTGAACACATACCTTGTTGGTTTGCCAGTAGATACGATTGATGTGTTGAAATAATGACTCACGTAATTAATAATACAGAAAGAATTGTTATCCAACTGCTGGATTTTTTTCGTGAAGAATGTCAATTTTGATCCGCTAAATGATGACGTATATTAATTATTAAAACCGAATTGTTACTGTCCGCCGATTGCACTTCCAGAGCTAGAATAGAGTCAAATATAAAGAGACGCGTTTATTCAGTGTTAGGTAAGTCCTCCAAATCATCGTGTTTTGTAACTTCACTCGAACTTGGGCAAAAAATTGAATTGACGGAAACGATTAAGATAACATCCTCAAACAATCGCTTTTAGCCAATGAATCATTAACAGTAGTATCCATTATAATGTATTTGAAAGGACGTTAAGCACCAAAGTTGGGGTTGATTGAACAATGTGATTTAAAGTTTATACCATAATAATGCACGAACTTTAAAGGGATGTCCGGGCTGAAAGTATTTATAGCTTAATAAATAGAGTAAAATTATTCACTGAGCAAAATACCGAAAATTTCATCTAAATCGGATAACAAATAGAAAAGTTATTGAATTTAAAAATTAGCCATATTTTGCGAAAACAGTCCTGATTAATATTCATTAGGTGGGCTGATGACGTCACATCCCCACTTCTTTTGTATTTTATTATATGAAATAAGGTTTATTTTTTTTTCCTCCAAGAAATAGAAGAATTGGATCGACAACTGATTTAATGCATTAGATATTTATTGCTGCAACTTATTTCATTGTAAGGGAGACATATTGTTCACAAAAGTATGAAAAAAAAATGATTTTATGTAATAACATAAGAAAACGGAAAGTGCGGATGTCACATCATCAGCCCACCTAATGAATATCCATGACGACTATTTTCACATAATATTGCTATGATTTAAACTTCAATAAATTTATTATTTGTTATCCAATTTTGATGAAAGTTTTGCTCAGTGAATTCTTCTCTATGTATTCAGATATATTTTCCGCCCGGACCATCTCTTTAATATTAAGACAATAATGAGACCCCACCCACATTATCATGTTGCCAACTGGTAGACATGTCTCATTCGGCCACCAAGTGCATGCTTTAATTCAGATTTACACCCCAACCACCTGTTAAAATCATAACTCCTGAGTAGTTTAAAAATGATAAAACAAGGGAGGAATGTACTATGTGAACTTGCACTATTAACCTTCACTGCAGTTAAATGTTTTGAGGAGTGTTGACCATGCATGTCGTGGAAGATCAATTATTGTCAAAACAGAGGATGAGAGGTCAAACGGCAGAAGCAATCGGCAGCTGAAACCTGATATCGTGATACCGTTATTTGTATCCTTCAGTGGCATGAAAGAAATACAATCGGGTATCAAACAGCAAACTTCGCTTAACAACAAATATAAATATACATAAGTTAAAAAAAATAAAGCTTGAAATGATAAGGTCATACAACAAACAATAACAGCAAGAATAGATGAAAATTAAAAAAATCCCATATATATTCTCAAGAAAACAACGATGGCATTGTTGCCGAAGTCAAGTAAATGAACAAGGGGGACCCGTGGATTCTCTTGTATAGTAAATACATTCGAGGATAACTCAGGGGGTTGGATCCGGGCATGCTCCATCTTCAGAAATTTCATGAGAAAATGGCATTTTCATGGAGTTTATATTAAAGGGATGGTCCAGGATGTTCTCAAGAAATAGAGTAAAATTCACAGAGCAAAATGCTGAAAAATTGATCAAAATCGGATAACAAACAACGAAGTTATTCCGGTGAAACATGCAGTTCTAGGCATGTCTTCATAAATATATTCATTAGGTGGGCTGATGATGATAATATCCCCACTTGTTCTTTTGTATTTTATCATATAAACTTAGGTTTATAAAAAAAATTCTTCCAAGAACTATAACATTTGGATTGACAACTGATTAAGTGCATTGGTTATTTATTGCCGCAACTTATATAACGGAGACACATCATTTACACATGTATGAACAAATGAAACATTTATGATTTCATGTAATAACATAAGAAAAAAGAAAGTGGAGATGTGACATAATCAGCCCACCTAATGAATATTCATGACGATGTGCATACAACTGTTTTCACACAATATTTATTAAGTTTGAAATTTAAAGGACAAGTCCACCCCAAAAACTTGATTTGAATAAAAAGAAAAACATTCAACAAGCATAACACTGAAAATTTCATTAAAATCGGATGTAAAATAAGAGTTATGGCATTTTAAAGTTTCGCTTCATTTCACAAAACAGTTATATGCACATCTCGGTCGGTATGCAAATGAGGAACAGATGACATCACTCACTATTTCTTTTGTATTTTATTATATGAAATATTCTAATTTTCTCCTCATTGTCATGTGAAATGAAGTTTCATTCCTCCCTGAACACGTGGAATTCCATTATTTTAACATTTTGTGCTTCAGGCAAGGAGGTCCTAATCGTAAAATTCGTAAAAATTGAAATAGTGTATAACTCACACAATAAAAAACAAAAGAAATAGTGAGTGACATCATCGACTCTCTTATTCATGTAACTGGCTCGTTCATATAACTATTTTGTTAAAAATAAGCGAGACTTTGAAATGTCATAACTTTCTTATTTTACATCCGATTTGGATGAAATTTTCAGCATTGTGCTTGTCTGATTTTTCTCTATTGATCAACATTTTTCTGAGGTGGACTTGACCTTTAATAACTTTGTTATCCCATTTTGATGAAATTTTCACCATTTTGCTCTGTGATCAATCAATCAATCAATCAACCAGTCATTCATTTATCAATAATATTCACTCAATTAATAAATATCAACTATCATATTCAATCAATCTACAAATCAATTAAATTGGTTTCCAAAACAGCAAATAATAATAATAGCTATTTTTTATAAAGCGCTTTTCCATTTATGGCTCAAAGCGCTTTTCAGCATATTATCACCCTGGTCATTGTATTCGTTTCGATCCTGCACGAAAGTGCACAATTTCCACTACCTGGAGAGAATTTCTAACCTTCATCGCAGCCTCAAAAGGCGCTGGCAAATTCAAACATATCAACAGTACAACAGCCCAACATGTATTCAATTAATCATTAATCAATGCACAGTACCTTGACCAAGGAAAAATTCAAATTACCTAAATTACATCTGAATATTCCAAAAATTAATCATTTAACAATCAAGGAAGAATACCCCCCCCCCCCCATTTAGTAGGCAATCTAAAACTGGTCTATTTTATATATTAGAAGTTCCGTTTCACACACAAACACACACATTAGAGACACTAATTTATGTATTTATCATTTCAATCATCACTCTCTTTAATGATTAAATCTATAATCTCATAATTGTTTCACAGTACTTCAAGAGACATGACTCAAAATTCCATAATTTCAGATTTAAATGAAAAACAAGTCACTATCTAGAAAATCTTTTAACCATCTAAAGTGATTTTTTTTTCTGTCTAGATTATAATGCATCCTTCTTCATTCCTTCAATACACATAATCATTGGTACACTGCAAAAACTCTGGTGTTGATTTAACACCAGCCCAGAATCTATATATGTCCACACAAGAGAAGTGTTAAACAACACCAGTTTTGTTTTGGTCTAACACCAAATAGGTGTTTATACAACACCAATTAGTATTAAAACACCATCAGTTTGATTCCAAACTGGTGTTGTTTCAATACTTCTCTGGTGTGGACATATATAGATTCTGGGCTGGTGTTAAATCAACACCAGAGTTTTTGCAGTGTACAAAAATGAACTTCTAAAATAAGCACCATCTTCACATCGTAAGATACTCAATTTTACTCTATTCATAGCTGATACAAATAATGACAATTTGATTGACCATATTATCAAGTGAAAATACAAATTACACACCATTTCAAGTAAGCTAAAATAAATCGAAATAATAATTATATGTAAAGAAAATTGCAATTTGCACCAAATGATTCAATCAAATAAAGATTAATTTGGTCAAAACTCTCTCCAAAGACACAATACAAAATAGACAAACTGGTAATAAAAAGTTCTACCAATAATCAGATCTCAATCCAATTTAGTGTCATAAATAATTATCCTCTCCAAATTATTAGTTATGCTATCAATTTTACCCTGTCTCAAGTTTAAATTCCAAGCATTCAAGAATAATTACAAAAAACAGCAGCAACAATCTTTTACAATAATTTTCATATAAATATAAAGATCTGTGATCAATTTTCATATATTTCTATAATTTTTTACATAAATGAATTTTCATAAATTGATGATACAGTTCATGAATACTGCTTCCATAAAATCTAGATTCTGATATTTTATTTGAAAGCATACATGGACGATGTAAATGTAATATCTACCAATACATCTCGGTATTTCAACTTCAAGACTTTGTAACAATATTTTCACTGTAGTTCAATCTAAAGGCCTGGTCCCACTGGCCGACGGACACAACGTATTTATAACAGATATAGCGGACAAGCAAAATTTTAGGGTTGCTACATCCGTTTTCATCCGCTCCAGACAATGGACAAAATAGGCGAACAATGAAATCACAGTGGACGGATGCTCGATGGATATAGAGTGTATGAAACATGTATGCAAAGAGTACATAACAGATACATAACGTTTTCCAACAGACGGCAAGATTCTTTTCCGTTTTACATCCTCTCTGCATCCATAAGTGCAGTGGAACCAAGCCTTAATTGAGTTCATTCATTAGTTAATCATTGAAACTCATTGGGATCAGAAACAACATTTTCTGGATAATCTAAAATTCAATCATCCAATACTTGCACTGCTGAACATATCTTTATCCAAAGACCAGTTCTTTAGCCCCATTTTTTCTATTTGATGTGCATTGCAAAGTAATTTAGCTGAGCTGCCCAAAAGAGCAGATAATTTAAAATTTCAGTGGGCAAAGTTCATCAGCATGGTTGGGGTGGAGAAGGAACTGAGAGTCAACACATAGTTCTCTGAAGTGACTGCTCCCCCCCCCCCCAACATTTGTGACCCAACACCAAAATACAGGTCACTAAAGACGGTGCTGCACCATCCCGAATTTGCTCAATCTCGAGATTTTATCACTATTGGCCCTCTTCGCGATTAATCTCGAGATTCAAGAAACCCCGTCTCCACCATCGCAAGAAGAGCGATTCCTGCTCGAGCGAGGCATCGATGCATTATGGTCTGACGCCGTGAATAGATAATCCCGAGTGCGTCTGCACCTGCAAATTAGTGGGATAATTCGTAAAATAGCGTGCTATTTTGCAAATAATCCCAAGTTGACTTGGGAATGCAATCTCGAGATTGATCCTACGAACTAGCGCGATAATTGCGTCTCCATTGCAAATAATCTCGAGATTGTTCAGGTTGGGATAATTTGCCGGATCAGAAATAACGCGCTAATTTGAAAACTCGGGATGGTGCAGACGGCCCTAATGGGGGATCTGACCTTGGTAATAATGTAACTGAATTAAAGGAGAAAAATAAGAAACACAGAATGGTGTTGTTTAAATAAAAGACAAGAAATTTCTGTGCACTCAGCTGTCAGGAATTTGTTAAGTAAATTGTTTGCCAAAGACATTTTACTCAAATTGTGCATTGGAGCAAATTGAAGGGAATTCACAACCTTATATCAAAATGACAATGAATCATCTCACACATTGAATCATTTGAGATACATAACAATGCAGTACTCTGTTGAATGTTATCAAAGTACTCTAGGATAAGTACTTTCCATTATAAAACCTGTGATGGGCTGGGGTTTTCAGAGTGTTCGGGGACAGGGGAAGAATTGGGTTTATATATAATGTAAGGCACTCCCGCTAAACCAGAAAGCATATCTACATCAACATTTCCTTCAGTTACTGCTTTGATTACCTAATTCACTAATACTGCAAATATAATGACAATAATAGTAATGATAATTGTTATGCTATATTCCCATTTCAATAACATACACATTCACATCTTTCAGCATTCAACTATAATCTTTAAACCCCCAAAAAACAAGTATCCTGTTGTTGAAACCAAACAGAAAAATCCCATACAAAAACTGGATGCATACATGTGCATGTAAGGAACCTTTCGAGCATACTCCATGAATATTCTATTTTTTTCCAAACATAAATTACTACATAATTCTATGTAGAATCTATCATACCATGCTTTCATAATGGAAACTATACTCCTCATTGTGCATACCATGCAACTATATTAAAACCTACATCTTGGTTCAATGACATTTGCTCTGGCGACAATTGCTCCACTGTGAATGCCATACATTAATGGAATGACCAACTTCAACCCTGGATGTAACACTAAGACCTTCCCTAAATCCAACATAAAGCTCTATTCCAACCCTGACCCTAAACCTACATCATCAGACGAAATAATGCCAGGAGCAATTGTTGCAGGAGCAAATGTTGTGTCACCTACATGTATATCCTTGCATAAAGAACTGAATGGATGTCATAAACATGATTCCAATGATATAACAGAATTCAGTTTCCTTGAATAATATTTGCATAGTAATACCTACATATATACATATTACCAAAGGTGTTCTTCAAGGTTAGTCAAGGTCAAAGGTACATCACAAGATCACTAGTACATGATAGTCTACAAGCAGAGACCCTTGATTTTTGCAATTTGCATGGTGCACAATGCAGAGTCTGAAGTAGTGAGACTAGATTCACTGTGTACTGTGGTTGGCTCTGACACAGACAGAGCCTCTGACATGTAGTCTTCACTCAAGACATGGTATAAATGGTTAAAGTGTCAATTTTGAATCTGTTCTTGCAGACTAAGTACATGAAGTGGATTTCACATCATATAGTGGAATGTACATGTATTTTTATAGTGCAAATTTACACACTCTACTTCTTAGCATGGGGGAAGTTGATTATTTCCGCTGCTCAGTAAACAGTTTCTTTTAAAAAATGGTACTTTAGATAGAGTTCACAGACTTGCAAAACTACAGCTATGTTATCATGCATGCCTTGAAGACAATGCTAGTTTTCAATGTATGTCTTGAAGGCTTGCCACAGTTTGCCATGCAATTCATACATGTAATGAATGGTTGAAAGGTAGTATATCAAACTTCACTCTGTATAGCTTATGATGTTTATAATCAGAAACATGCATTAAACATAAATGTTTCTTTGGGCGATCAATTAAATAATTTCATTGTTCCTTTTTTACGCAACTATAAGCTACTGCGTGCTGAACAAAATTTGAACTTTTGTATTAATCTAACCTGCTTGTTCAGGTTGTAAACAAATTTTGCAATGAATAAACATGAAGAATGATATCTGTCATGGACATTTAATGGACTGTTGACCCTTCAAGTGGCATTTACTGTTTGCTCAACTGCTGTTCAAGAGTCTACACTACTAGAAACGCTATGACGGGCAAGCCTCAAAACCATCGCATGGAGATGCATAGTATGGAGTGAAGAGGTAATAGACATTGACGAGAGGAAACATGATACAGGCACCGACCAGTGAACCCAGCTGGGTCACGGCTCCGAAGCCAATGAGAAGCTTACGATTGTCGGGTTCGTTGCGAAGGATCCAGCCTATGGTTGCCTTGGTGTAGGTGAAGAGGCCCATGACAAGTATCCAAGCAAGCACCTGTAGTAAGAGTTTATTGTAGCCACGGAAAGAGAACAGCAGATGGGAGGGGAACGGTGGGTGGATGAAAAGAAAGAAACAAAGAAATGACTTTAAATCTTTGATTCTTACAAGATGAAACCAGGGGCCCGTCTTACACTATGGAAAGCCAGCAAAGTCAACATAGAAAATGCATGTTTGCCCAAATTTCTTTCTAGATATGAATGCATATCCATAAATTCATTGATTTCTTGACAGTTCAGTGTGTTCTCCTTTGTTTACAAAGGACATTTTGCACATTTCCTGTAGAAAAAATTATGACACTGATGGATTTCCATAGAGTGATTGGATCAATTGTAACTCTTTGTAAGATGGGGCCCCAGATCATCCATTGTAAACATAAACAATATACATAACCAAGTAATATAAACAAGTGATCATGGGAAACAAAGGATTACCAATAAAGGCTATAAATTGAACTAAAATATACAATGAATTAAATCTCTGGAGTGCATTCAAATTAGAACTCATGCCATATTTTCTATAAAACTATTCTTTTTTACTCTTTCAAGTTATCATAATTCATGAGGTTTCTTCACAGGTCCGTACATCCGTGGCCACATTTTTTCTTCTTTCTTAAATATTCCTAACCTTCAGTTTGCTTGATGCATTTTTTTTTTACTGGAAACAAATTGAAGTTGATGTCTTACCACAAAGACGGTTCCGGCCATTTCATCTTGCAACGGTGGTGTAGGACTTAGTGCTGCTGTTGCCAGGCAGTAGGAGCTGATAAGTGTCCCACAGAATGCAGTCACTCCTACCAGGATCAGACTCTTCTGAGGGAACAGCATCACAATGAAACAGGCTACAGGATTGGCTACATTACCCAAGGTTGCTGCCAGGAGATAAGCATTGAAGCTATACGCTCCACAGGAGTAGCTCTGTATGGATGGAAGGATGCCATTGCTGAGAGCATTCACATAGCCAAGCAGCAGAAAAATGTAAACGTAAGCTTCTTTAGATTTCCTCTGTTTAGGAATCATTGGGTCTTTGCTTGTAGGACTGGGTAGATCCATAGCATCCACAGCATCAAAATCATTTTCTTCACGTTTGGCATACTTCCCACTGGCACTCAAAGACATGCTGTCCGAGGAAGAGACGGATTTGGCAGAGCCGGACGATTCTGATTGGCCATGAGCATCTACAACATATTCTCGCTTGGCGAGTGGAAGCGTGTTAAGGAGGAAGAAAGAGATGAGAGATACAGTCATCATAGCGAAGAGGAACCAGAAGAAGTCCTCTGGAGGGAAGCGTGCAGGAATGGTTTGTCCCATCCACATAGTGCAATTCTGGCCTGTAGTGGCATTCACATAGGTGTAGTTTGCAACACACTCATCGTTTCCAACTCCCTGACCCAATGCAACCAGACTTGGCAATAAGGCGCTGAATCCTTCTCCCACAAAGTACCAAGTGAGATATATGCTTTTCAGTCTGGACATGAAAGGTGTAAAGGCCACAGATGAAGTACAGTCTACGATGGATATGAAGAATGACAGAGAAAGTAGAGGTGTGCTTCGTAAGACCCCTCCAACATAAGTGGTCACATCCCAGAAGAAAACAAGAAGCAAGCACGCTACGATACCAATTGGAAGGATGATGTAGATGGCTGGAACTTCAAGACGTCTGCCTTTCATGATGTAACTCAGGATGGTGAAGATCAAGGGTCCGATATTAGCAATCTGGATAATGATGACTAGGTAGGAGGCAAGATTGTACCCCTCTGGAATCCCCAATGATACCAAGAGGGGCAGTTCTACCCAAAGACCATTGATGGCCACCCATGATCCAGTCCCAAACAGGATAACAAGCAGTATCACTGGGAACTTTCGAAGACTCTCCTGAAACCCCATTCTGACTTCAATCCACAGCTCTTCAAAAGTATCTTTCCTTGACAATTTCTTTTGTAATTTTACCTGGGTTTTGACATCTACGCTAAATGTAATAATACTTTTTGGAGGTTGTATGTATGTAATAGCTCTATAGCAACTGCCAGTTCCCAAATGATTTTCCTTCAGATCAAATTATCAATGAATGTAACTTTGTCAGACTGGTTAACACAGATCTGATTGCACTCTTATGTAAACAGTCCAATTCTGAGTTGTGTAAGGCCGAGGTCAATTACCACATCAAATAAACTTTATCCTGCGGAAGCTCGTCAAACACTTCTGTAGACTCAATCATTCGGCATTGATAATGTCTCAATCCAAAGTGTGCTGGTACCATCAGTCCTACACATTCAATACCGAGTTCTGGATCATACTTCCACGAATCCTCCTCATTCATGTAAGATTGAACACCGAATGATGCTGGTGGCTGTGTGTGTGTCTCTCTCTTTCTCTTATCAAGAAATTCCTGCAGGAAATAAAAAAGCACATAAAGTTCTTAAATACAGGTAGAGTCATGGTACTATTCCTTATAATTCTTGTTAATCTCAATGGGCTTCCATCACAGCAGGAGATCTGAAGATAAAAATAAACTGGCAGTCATACCCTTTAATAAATAAAAGAGATAGCTCAACAACTAACAAAGTGAATGTTGTATTTCTCAAGCTCACATAACTGGAAATGACAGGTGCATTTAAAAAACCTACATTTACATAATAAAGTGACTCCAGGTCAAGGAATTAACTTCATGACTTTTGGACTCCTCCTATCACATGACAGGCAAATAAAAAAAATCATACATAAGTGCTTTCAGACAGACCCTAAGTTTCAGAATACCAGTTATACTCTGATAGAAAAATTTATCCAGATTTTACCCAATCTGAAAAAGGACATTTTTTCCAGTGTGAAAGCAAATTACTTGAAATATCCCATAAACATACAAGTACTGAAACATAAATAGTAGGTACTTGACAAAATAATGAGAACTTTCTCATGAAATTTTCCAAGGTTGTGGCTATTGTCGCAGTGTGAAAGCAAATTACAAGAATTTTCCCAATCCAGCAAGAATGTTGGGCACAGTTGGCGTGGCCATGGGGATGCTGAGCTAGCCATATTGACTCGCACGCCTCATCAGTAGTCTGCAGGCACAGACCCTGATTGAAACTTTGATCAACAAGTGGGCCTCCACACAAAGACTAGCACATACAAAACTTGCTAGCTGCACATATTCAGAGCCTTTACTCCCGTGAATGGTTTGCACAGCAGACTACCTCATCTGCTACTAGACTACACTGTACATGCTCATAACTTTGAGAACTTACCCAAAAAGTCTCTGGTTTGGGTGGGTATAAATGTGAAAATAAATATCAATTATCAGCGCTGAACAAATTCTACTAAATTTACAGGTATTCTGGTGATTGAGTCCATTTGAAAGCACCTTACATTGTTCATGACAGTGTTGACAGTTATGATTTAATTGCACATTAGCTGTCTGTTATCATGTTTTATCAGTTGTTCAGGCTGTAAATCAATTACACTCTTATACATTTATTGGACTGTTAATGGCAAGAGAGATAGAGAGAGAAAGAGGATGGGAAGAATGATATCCATGTAGGTACTGTACAAAACTAAATCTGCAATCTACACATAAGAATATTTAGAACAGTCAAGACAACTTTTTACAATTAAATAGGCTTATAATGTGAACACTAACTAATGCATCATAGCCTACATACAAAAGTTGGAAGACTGCTTTTCATGGTCGCACAAGCCTATTTACATCTGGCTGGCAAAAGATATTCATTTAGTGCCAACCCCATTCTCATTTTAAATTTGATAACTAGCTGCTTAACAAAATGTATGAATATGATCGGCCATCCACCACTGATTCCAGGGAGGGTAACTACTGACCTCCCTTTTCCCAAATGTGGAAGAAATATCACCAATTTTGGAACTATTTTGACTGGTGGAAGAATTATGACCATTTCACTGTCTCAAGTGATGTACTTCCCCCTAAGAACTATTTTTTTTAATTGACTGCTGATTGAATGCATTAGGTATTCATTACTGCAACTTATTCTATCATAAGGGAGACACAGCATACATACTTGTATGAAAAATTAAATAATTATGATTTCATGCAAAAAAAGGAAAGTGGGAATGTGACATCATCAGCCCACCTTATGAATATTCATGACAATGTGCATTTAATTGTTTTCACAAAATATTGCTCAACTTAAAAATTCAATAATATTGTTATTTGCTATTAGATTTTGATAAAATTTTCAGCGTTTTGCTTTGTAAATTTTAATCTATTATATACATGTAGATCTTTTTAGCCCGCATTAACCTATAAGACTTGCATATTGATTTTTTTTTCATTGCATATGTAAATGTAACATTTTTTGGAACAGTCACTGCCCCTTGCAAGTTGCTGCCCAGTGATTGAATGTAAGATGGCCATGTGTTTATGAAGTACTTGGGTATCAATCTACATGACTCACATCATATCTTACAAAGATTAGTATTTGTATGATAAGTCTGCAGTAAGTATGCTATATCAACAGTCCATGCCGAAACAAAAGCAGACAAGGAGAGCATATTCCAATAAGAAATTGTTCAGAAGTCATGGGTTTTTAATGTCAATACTAAGTATGATGAATCAAACATAGGATATTAATACAGTGTACGGTTACTCTTATTACCCGGGGGGGGGGGGCACTCAGTATATAATGCATAGTGGGTATGTGCCGCAGAGGGGACCCCCATTTTTACACTCAAATTTCTTTTCCAAGGCATAGCATTTTTGTCTTATTGAGAAGGACAAAGAAAGCCGCTCCAAGGCATAGCATTTTCGTCTTATCGAGAAAAAAGAAGAAAGAAATCCGCTCCAAAGCTTCGCATATTTTTCGTTACGCCGTTCCGATCGCATTGATCTGCTACAATGAGCTGCAATTTTGGTGAAAAGCAGCCGCAGAGTGCTGTCCTATCATCGCCTCAGCTCTCCGCGAGCGCACCCGGCGGAGGCCGCGATAGCTGCATCATGCACACATGACAGTTCCATAGGGATGCATACGCACTCACACACTGGCGATCCGTTCCAAGGTCCCGTTTTCACAATTATTTGTAGTTCCGAAGCCTGTTCCAAGGACCCCCCTTTTTCCAATAAGCCCGCTCCAAGCCCCCGTTTTTTGTCTCGCCCGCGGCACACCGCCACCATTTTTTGGTCGAGTGCCCCCCCCCCCCCCCCCCCCGGGTTATTACATAGGCCTACATGGTCATTTGAATTTTCCCTAAAGATGTGTAAAATCCTTGAAAAAATATTTTCATTGCAAAAAAATAAATTACACAAAGTGGAAGTTTGGAACAATATAGGCCTACAGATATGCTTGAGCATGAAGAGGGGAATTTAGTTTCAAGCCTACCCCCCCCCCCCCTCCCCTCTCTCTTTCTATTTCTCCCTCTATCTCTCTCTCTATCTTAATCAATCAATGTAAAGTCAATCCACATCCCCCCCTATTTCTGGTGTATTGGTCTCAATATATGACTGTTCATATATTTAAAGGTCAAGTCCACCACAAGAAAATGTTGATTTGAATAAATAGAGAAAAATCAACGAATAACGCTGAAAATTTCATCAAAATTGGATGTAAAATAAGAAAGTTATGACATTTTAAAGTTTCGCTTATTTAAAAACAAAAGTGATATGCACGACTCAGTGACATGCAAATGAGACAGGCGATGATGCCCCTTACTATTTCTTTTGTTTTTTTATTGTTTGAATTATACAATATTTAATTTTTTACAAATTTGACAATACGGACCAACCTGACTGAACCATACAATGCTCATTCCATATGTTCAGGGAGGAATAATTGTTTTTTCACTTGACAATGAGAAAATTGGAATATTCATATTTCATATAATAAAATACAAAAGAAATAGTGAGTACTGTAGATGTCATCAGTCTCCTCATTTGCATACCAACCAGGATGTGCATTTAACTGTTTTGTTAAATTAAGCGAAAATTTATGTCATAACTTTCTTAAAAATCAAGAATATGGTAATTATATTATATTGGTTGGCTTGGAATGAAATACCAGAAATATTCCACTCGTTAGGGCCAATATTCCGCTCATCTCCAATTTGTTGATTATTTTCCCAAACTCTTGGAATATTTCTGGTATTCCATTCCAAGCCAACCAATATAACATAATCACCATATTCTTGATTTTCACTTACCTGCTGAATTCAAGCTGTGTGCATTCTATCAGACTTCAGCAACCCATGATACTCTATATATATCCTCTATCCAATAAATAATGCAGCTTTCTAAATGAAATGCTGGTACATGCCTCTTTTATTGAAAATGGAATCACCTTTTTCGCATGCTTACAAATATACACACATTCAGATTTCAATAGAAGGCACACAATGAAACACGAGGATGTCCACGTTTTATTTTGCAGTGAGTAGGCCTCTACAAATGCAGTAGCTTGCAAGGAACATCCTATTCAGAATAATACATGCTAACTATATGGTTCAGTGCCTCTAAATACTACACGAGGTTCCTCCCACACACAAGGATGATGTAACACACATTGAGTGCTTTCATAAGCAAAGCCATTGAGTACAGATTGCTTTCAATCAAACCAGACTAATTTATCTTTCTTCTATGTTATAATGACTTCTGTTCACGAAAGCTGCGCCTGTCTGGGTCAAGAGGAAATAATTTAATTAAGGAGTTCTAACTGACCTGTCTGAAGTAAATCTAAATTGAATAAGCAAGCCAATTTGATTACAAAATCAACCCTACAAGCATGTTATCAAGACTAGCACCATCAACACATTTGTCAAGGCCTCGAGATTGGTCTACATACTCAACCCAAGCAGCAGCATTATTTATTCATTTTATCTCCATTATTTGGTTACCGGTATATGGCACGGAAGAAAGAATTATTTTGGTTTGATGCCGCCTAGCTGGTATTGAACTCCTGTCTTCATTCCCGTTTATGAGGCGAATGCTCTTACATGTAAATCAACTGAGCCAACACAAAAAAAATTCTCCATGGAGAACAAGATCAGGGCAAAATTTCAGCCAAATTTATAATTTTTGAAATTTTGTTCCATTTACATTTTTATCATACATCTAGTATATTATCAAATTACCAATACTCATCCATAAGCAGATTAAGCACCTATACAGGATCTTGAAAATTTATTAAACCAGGCTAATATCAAACCTCAACAATCCAAGAATCTAAAAGAAATAGTCCTAAATTAATTTACCTAATATACAAAAATTATTGGGTTACTACCCGGGGGGGGGGGGGGGGGGGCACTCAGTATATAATGCATAGTGGGTATGTGCCGTGGAGGGGACCCCCATTTTTACACCCAAAATTCCGTTCCAAGGCATAGCAGTATTCAGAAAAAAAAACAATAAAAGCCGCTCCAAGGCAAAGCATTTTGTTCTTATCTAGAAAAAAAGAAAGAAATACGCTCCAAGGCTTCGCATTTTTTCGTTACGCCGTTCCGGTCGCATTGATCTGCTGCAATTTTGGTGAAAAGCGGCCGCAGAGCGCTGTCTGACCATCGTCTCTGAGCAAGCGCAGCACCCGGCGGAGGCCGCACTAGCTGCATCATGCACGGATGTCCGTTCCATAGGGATGCATACTCACATGCTGGCGATCCGTTCCAAGTACCCCCGTTTTACAATAAGCCCGCTCCAAGGCCCCCGTTTTTGTCTCTCCCACAGCACACCCCCACCACTTTTTTTGATGAGTGCCCCCCCCCCCCCCCGGGTTACTGACTTTACTCTGTACATGTACATGTACCCTGCCACAAGATTAGATGGAAGGGGCAAAACTATCCCACCCTTTCAATACCTACGTGATGAAAGAAACACAAATGAAAATGAGTTTTTTCCTCATTTACCACGAACTATAATGTCATCATCACGGCAATGCAGTACTTACCCCACATATTACAAAAGTATTTTGTATGTCTTCCCTCAAAGATCAATGTGTGTGCCACGCCTCACAAGCAATGGGAAAATTAAAGCTGAGGCAGTGTGAAGATTTCTTTTAAAAATGCATTTTATTCTTTTATAATAATAAAAATAATAACAATAACAAGAACAACAACAATAATAAAAATAATAATAATAGTCTGCTTTTATATAGCACTAAATACATGTACATCAGAACGACATCTCTAATGCCCTTTTTACACAGGATTTTCTTAACCCCGGACTATCGCTAACCCCGTACTATCCTTAACCCCGTACTATTTTTTTTTTCCTTTTCACACATGCCAAATTGTTATTGCTAACCCCGGATAAGGAATGCTTGCTTTTCACACACGAAACTCGCTAACCCCGGACTATGTGGTTTTTGTCGATCATTCGTAGTACAAGTACTTCACTCGTACACTTTTTACACACGCTACAATTTCCTTAACCCCGTACTATAGGTGGGGCCAAATTGCCATTTAGCCCCACCTATCGTACGGGGTTAAGCTTAGCCCACTTTCGTTTTACACATGCGATCTTAACCCCGTACTATTGCTCTTAGCACCGCAATTGGTGGGATAACCCTGCTTTTTTTGCAGGGCCAAATAATCCCGTACTATAGGTGGGGTTAGCCCACTTTGCAAAAACGCTGTGTAAAACGAAAGTGGGCTAAGCTTAACCCCGTACTATAGGTGGGGCTAAATTGCCATTTAGCCCCACCAATAGTACGGGGTTAAGGAAATTTTAGCCTGTCTAAAAAGGGTATAAGTGCTTAACAGATATATACCCTGGTCATCAGATCCTGGCATGCCCGCATACTGTATGCACTTTCTCCATTCCCTGGGGAGCATTCCAACAAGAGTTCCAAGATTCAATTGTTAGGCATACTACATCTTTCGCATCCTACTAGGTACCCATTTATTACCTGGGTGGGAGTGGATAAGTATGGATTGATGCCTTGCCAAAGGACGGTAGACCATGGTGAGATTCGAACACACAACCCTCTGATTTCATTCATTATTTTATATCATTCCAATCGTATGTGATCCAGTAAAATAACATACAATACTATGCACTCTTCACTCAAAGCCAATGAGTGTGCCTATTTGGCTCGGGGGGGGGGGGGGGCATTTACTTTGACGAGTGGATAACATGCACGACCAAAAACACACATAAAAAGGATGTCTTTTTCAAGATAGGGCACGTTGCATATGTAACATAATAAGGGTGTCAAAAACACAAAAATTATAAAAAAGGGTATATATTTCGCTAGGAAAGCTAAGTGTTTAGGGTAAAATTTGTGAGGGTAGGTATAAAAAAGACTAAAATGTTTTATAAAGGATGTACTTTTTACCCCAACAGTTAACACTGAACACTATGTGTTCCGACTTGCACAAGGTGTGAGAGGTGAGGCCGTACTAAACCCAAAAATGTAGGTTGAGGTAAAACCGACGACCTACGTCCGTGACATATAACAATTAAAATATCGCTGTACTTGTTTAGGGAATTCAGGGAATACCAGTACTTGCCAAGGGTATCGTTTTGTTTCCGATACTTGTTAAGGGTAGGGTTTAACATGCTAATACCTGTTAAGAGGCGCACTTTCAGAATTATAGAAAATACATGTTTAGGGTGCTGTTTGAGACCCCATGGTCGTGCATGGTATCCACTCGTCAATGGAAGTGCCCCCCTTGGGCAATTTGGTGGAAACTGAGGAAGTAGTTTCATCTGCAAAATTTGCAACCGGCAAACCAACTGCCCAACTGAATGTATTTTTGTACACTACACACCCCTATCAAATTTTGTTTGGTGAGCATAATGACAGAATATGCTAAGGGCATGGTTGGAGGGGTGTGATTTTAAGGCTAGTCTGGCGTGCATACCTGAATACAGGTGGTCCACCTCTCTCAATGGCATAAAAAAAAATTATGTATAAGAGCAAAATAAATCAACATTTTCAATCTCTCACGCTGCAGAGGCTATGGTACTTATCATTGACATGCACACCTCTTGGGCCTCTTCCTAATTTGTTCCCGCAATTGGACATTGGCCGGTACTCACAAAGAAGAAAATGGAGATGATAGTACAGTATTTTCATTTTTCAAATTAAAAGTTTGTGAAAAAAAAATTACAACCTGTGACACAGAAAATCCTTGATCCATGACTGTTTATTAGAAAAGTATTCTATGGTGATGGTTCCTGCCCTTTGCCAATCTTTTTCCAGAACAAAATATAAAAAATACTTCATGACCTATTTCAGGGGGTGTTTTAAGACTGCCTCGAAGTTTGTCAGTTCCAGGTATTTTCTGATCAGGAAATTTGCTCTGATCTACCCCGATCAGAAAATACCAGGTAATTCTGGCTGTATGAGAGCAAATAATGTGTAATATCCTTAAAAGTAAATACCCACTAAATATCAAATACTTGTAAAAATTATGAGAACTTTCATGGGGATTTTTCTCCAAGGTTGCAGGTATTTTGGCGGTGTGAAAGCACATCACAGGAACTTTTAACCCAGCGTGTAGTACATGAAGTACATGATTCCGTAGGTGGCTGCTGAGTGCTGAGCAAGCAATTTCAAACCTCGTGCCTTGCCTGCTTATCAGACCATACTGAACATGCTCGTAACTTCAAAAACTTACCCCGAAAGGGTCTGCTTGGGGTACATACGAATGCAAAATTAATGGGTATTTTATGCCTGAACAAGATCTCATAATTTAACAGGTACTCTGGTGATTGAGACGGTCTGAAAACACAGATTTACATGTGTGCAAGATAACTTTAATCCATGAAGAGTGACTTGCATGAGTAAAGCCATAAATATCTACATGTACATGTATATCAATTGCTTTAAAGCCAGGTCCACCCTAGAAAAATTAATATATTTAATAAATAAAGAGAGAAATATCCAACATAACACAAAAATAATCAAAATAAGATGGAAAATATGAAAGTTATGACATTCTAAATTTTCTACGCTTATTTTTCCCAAAACAGTTAAATGCACAACTTAGTGGCATGCAGATGAGAGTCGGTGATATCCCTCACTATTTCAATGTTAGTTTTTTTATTGTTTGAATTATGAAATATTTCAATTTTATGAGCTTTACAATGAGGACCAACTTAACTGAACCATAAATGTTAATCAATGGTAATTCCACATCTTCAGGAAGGAATAAATCTTTAATTCACAGGACAATGAGGAGAAAATAAGAATACTTCCTATTTCATATCACAGTCATGGATGACTTCATCAATCCCCTCATTTGCATACTGACCAGGATGTGCATATAACTGTTTTGTGAAATTAAGCAAAACTTTAAAATGTCATAACTTTCTTATTTTACATCTGAATTTTGATGAAATGTCAGTGTAATGCATTTTGGATTTTTCTCTTTTTATTCAAATCAACTTTTTGTTGGGGTGGACTTGTCCTTTAAAGGAAACAAAAATTGTGGGAAAATCAATTTTCAATAAAAAGGAGGGATTAGAGACAAGCAATGCAAGATGATTCAATCAAAATCAGTTAAAAAAAACACACAAAAAATATGAAGTTTGGAGATTTCACTTTAATTGCATTCCTAAAATTGGCAAAATAGCAGCACTGATATGTACATGGTGAGGTACTTAAACTCATGGTTATCAAATTACAGTGAGTTGTCCATCAGTTCTTCCATTTTGAATCAATTTTCTACTCTGTGGGTTGCCATAAATGTTTTTTTCATAATTAAATAATCACTTGAAAATAATAATTCAGTATGTACTAAAAACAGCCTCTCATCCTCAACAGAATTCTGGCTCAAGACTCAGAAATGTCCTGTACAACATGCAACATTTTCATTTCTAATTCACCCACGAACAATATATTTTTGTTGGTTGTCATTTTAACTACCCATTAGTACCTTGGAGTTCCTCGTTTGTTTGGACAGCAGGTCGAAAAATTTGAAAATTGCTGATTTTTCTAGTATGGAATTGCCCTTAAGATGTTGTTGAATTGTACAAAGCATTGGTGAGAACCACACTTTGAGTATGGAAATGCTCTTTGGTACCGAAGGTATGTCTGTGACCTAAAAGCCATTGAAAAAGTTCAGGGATGCATTACCAAATTGGTGCCATCATTGAAAAATGTAGACTACAGTACGTAGAAGGCTTCGTTCTATGAAGTTACTGTCCATTCAGTACAGAATGTGAATAGGGGATATGATACAGACGACCAAGATCATCAATGGCTACCAAATTGGTGCCATCATTGAAAAATCTAGACTACATGACATGAAAGCCCATAAAATACTACAAGTTCACTTCACAACATTTATGGTGAGTAGTATAAAAATCCAACATTATTCACAAATTAGTTCAGTCAATTAATTGTAACTAACTATAATTTAATCAAGCAAACTCTTATATTCCTTACATAAATTACACCTGAAATTCTCGCATAGGGAAAATTATGATGTGATTTTTTGTCTGAATGGAAATTTGTTCTTATGAAATTGGTGTCATTTGAGAGCCAAGTATAATCTGTATTAGGGTTGATGTTATAAGTATATGCAGATCAATTTGTATAACTTTAATCACTAAAATGAATAAACAGGGTAGTTTAGGGAAGGGGGAAGCGGTACACATTACATGTGACTCTATGGGATTGTTGTATTGTCTTGTATTGTATTGTCTATTGTATTGCTAAGTAACTTTGGCTTTCTAGGGGTTAGACCCTTGATTTTGGTATTAATTTACAGCTTGATAATAATATAACAGGTATAATGATACACCTCTAGACACAAATCATACAATTATTAATTCATTATGATTTATTACAAATTTTAGGTTGAAACTTAAAAGTGCTGATTTTGTTGAAAATAACAAATTTGCATACATCAAAATGTGAATGAAATTAATGACTCCCCTTAAGTTACATATCATTTGAAAGGAAATTTCATGAGCTGTAAAAATCTGGTAATTATTGGTCTGGCCAAAGAGAAAAAATATGGATGTCTGAAATAAAGTTTATTCAGGATCCTGAAATGTTTAACATTTTCACTCATATGTCAGCAGTTGCAGTTTAACATACCATACCTCACTTTTTTATAGGATTTTTGGAATCCTTATGAAATTTCCTTTCAGAAAAACATACTGTTTTTAATGGATAGGGTAATATTTTCAAGGTTATAACTATTTTTATATAGGTGCACCATAATTAGATTTGGGAAATGTAACTTTTACTAGACAAAAATCTAGACCAAAAATGTTTTTTTTTGTTAATCTGCTGATCTCCGTTGGGGCCACTCACCAATTACAGAGACCGAAGTTCTAACTCGATCAGGGGCCCGTTGCAGAAAGAGTTGCAATCAATCGCAACTCCAAAATTCAAGCGCAACTTGGTTTTCAACCAATCAACAGCGCGCATTTTTGACTTGCGATTGATTTTTTGACTTGCGTTTTAACGCAACTCTTTCTGCAACGAGCCACTGTACTTTAGGGACTCAATGGCCATATGTTTCGGATAAACCAGGGAGTGGGAGTTGCGGGACAGCCGAAGTAAGTCACTGTTTTCTTCCTTTTGAGTTTATTTTTCCCTGTTTTGGTACATTTCAGGCCAATATAACAAGGAATAATAATCTTTAGTTTGGTCCGGTTATTTTGCTACATTTTTATGAAATGAAGAATCGATGAACGAAGTTGCATTCTTAACCCCCTAATGCTGGCTGCAAGATCGCGAGCCGTCTTTGTATGAGAAATAAAAAAAATGTTAAATAACTCATCAAAACAGACGGCTGCCAGCTGTCAAAACTTTTACTAGAATCTTATCCAATATCTAGGTTTAGATTCTAGATCAAACACAAAAATAGATCTAAACAAGATTAAGTCTAAGTTATATTCAAATTTTAAGCTTTTTGATTTGGCTACTCCGCCCCCGGTGGGGTCACTCACCTGCAGAGGGGGACGCGTATGACCGTTACCGCAAATGCAAGTAACCCCCTATTGCAGTCAATTTCAAGGACATTTTGTGAAATTTACCCCCCTATTTTCACGCAAAAGAAGGACAAAATTGCGATAAAATGGTAACTTGAAACACCCCTAATTATAAGAACATTTCTCTCATTTCGCAAACTTACCCCTATTTACCATATTTCAAGGACAGGGCATTTATACCCTTTCCTCAGAGGAAATTGCAACACAGGCGTCAGAGTGCTCAGTCCTTGAAGATGACCAAGAGCCATGTCCTACTGATACAATAAAAAAAAAGAACTTTATTTTTCTTGAAAAATAAGAAAAGTAGAATTCTTTGTAAAAATAAATGTAGAGTTGTCCACATAAAGATACAGAACATGATGAGCACGCCCTCTGCGGCTGGTGACTCGGCGACAGATTTTACTTCCCGTGATAGTTCTCCCCTTTTTCCATCAGAACGAGGACGGTGAGCACCACTATTTTCACTACTTCGAGGAGTGTTCTGTCCGCGGACCTTCCGTGAAACTGACCCCTTTTCCCGCGATTTTGGTAACGGTCATGCTGTTCAAAAGTCATAATGAGTGACCCCACCGGGACTCCGCCCACTCGACTTTTTGTGTTAAATGACAAATGGCCAAATCAAAACTAAAGCTAAGCCTAAGGCTAAGCCTTAGAAGTTAGAATTCTAGACTAGACTAGTCACTAGGATCTAGTCTAGAAATCTACTTTAATCTTAACTTATTAATCTTGAATGGATTTTCCTCAAACCTTCACAAATTTTTACAACAAATTTTTTGTCAAGGTGAACTAGCTAGCGCTAGCTTCCTGGCATCTCGGAGTACAGCTTTGGACTTGGACCTAACCTCGCACAACTCGTATGAAACATCCGAGGATTTAGCTCCCGCGTAATTCGAGCGACTGTATCACAGAAATGTGATAATACAATTGGGTATACGTGCGTAAGAATTGCGTGCGCCGATAATAGCAAGATCCTCTATGCTCCAGACCAGTGTATTCAACAACGGGCGTTCAATAACAAATTACTCATGAGACATGAAGTGGTGGCAAAGAATAAACATTGATGCCATTGCCAATAGTTCATCCCATCGGCGTACAGGTACTGATCATATAATGTATTACTTTATCCTCATGTGACTTACCAAAGACTTGAGGTAAACCATAAATCTGTAGTGTAGGGTTCCTTGACACGGCAGCCGGCGGCGTGGTTGTCCGGTAATTACGGGAGAACTAACTATCGATATCGGAGCTAGCTATGCCACGCCCCCCCCCACAAAATACACAACAAAAACACACAAAACTATTAACTTCCTTCTCTTTCCTCCCTTGCTTTGCTTTCGTCTCTCTTTTTCTCTTCTTTTTTTTTTGCAGACTTTTTTTTGGGGGAGGGGGGGGGGGTTAGGGGCACCGGCCCCACCGCCCCCGCCCTGGCTTCGCGCTTCCCCTTTTCCCTTTGATGGTTATAGCTTTCTTTTCACTTTTCCCTTTCTTCCTCCTCTTTTTCTTCTTTTTATCTTTCTTTCTTTCTTTTTTCTTTTCGTTTTTTTTTCCGGGGGGGGGGGGGACTTGCCCCTCTGCCCCCCGCCTGTTACGCCACTTCTCATTAAACCTATTAGATTATGAGATTCTTTTTCATGAATTCATCATCTTCAATGTCCCCTTTTCAACTCGTAATATCAATTTTCAGCTCTTGCTTATCGGAAGAGGAATATCATTTTCATTATGATAACAAATGTGATTATAATGTCCTATTCCTAGGAAATCTTATAATATTAATGATAATGATGAAATGATTAGCTCGCATCATTTATTAAAGAGATGGTCCGGGCTGAAAATATTTTTATCTTAATACATAGAGTAGAATTCACAGAGCAAAATGCCAAAAATTTCATCAAAATCGGATAACAAATAATAAAGTTATTGAAGTTTAAAATTTAGCAATATTTTGTAAAAACAATCGTCGTGAATATTCATTAGGTGGGCTGATGATATCACCTCTCCACTTTCCGTTTTCTTATGATTACATAAAATCATATTTTTTCATTATTCATACTTGTGTGAATAATAAGTCTCCCTTGTTTATATTGATCACGAGGAGCCACATAATAATTTCAAGAGTTTTTGCTATACCATGAACGTATACCAGCCATGCGCAGTTTTATGTCATCATCATCATCATCATCATGACCACCATCATCAGATCAACATCATATCGTTTTCACCATCATTATTGCCGTTTTTCATCACAGTGTTTTTTTTTTCCTTCTATTTTTCTAAACAGTTAATATTTTAATATTTCGCAGTCATCCATTCGGCTCATTCAATAAGATAATATATTTACTATGATATGGTTTGTCATAATTTTCAATCTCAATTATATTTGCTCACAGTGACAATCCGTCTTCCGCGAGGGGTTTTCTGTTCAGTGATGTATATTTCTGATTTATTGTCAAAGTATTTCTATTATATCTATGCTACCATAAGATATTGATATGCAGAAAAAATCAAATAATTTGTCTGGTGCGGGAGGGGGGGGGGGCTTGTATGTGCGCCTATGTGATATTTCAAAACAAGGAACATTGCGTAACGTGTGTTGTGATCAATTAGTTTCGATTGATATGCAAGCTAGCGAAAAAAATATATTCCTGGTATTTTAGAACCTACTTCCATTTTAAACCAATATTTTGATTAATTTGGGGGCATTCATGTATGGCCTTATATTGCTGGCCCTCCGATAAATTGACGGAGATTTGGGAGCAATAGCATTGGACCATCTTCTTGGACTGAATTTTTCTTCTTCTTTGCTTGTAATTTTTTTTAAGCAAAGCACTCAGCACCCCTTTTAAATAATCGTTTATAGGGCCTTGTGAGTTTTGATTTAAATGCTATTGAAATGCTGACGATTTTTTAATGTTTTATTGAAAAAAAAAATCAACATGATTACATATTTAAAAGATTTTTTTGTAGATAAGTAAATCTTCCCTTTATTTTAGTTAGGCATCTTTCCCTTTCCGTATACGGACAACTGAGGGCGCGATACTTGTAATGGTTCTATACGTAAGATCGTATCTCTGTGTAATGATTTATAGCTTGCTGCGGACGGTACAGAGGCGCGGCGTTTGATTGACGGTGAGTAAACTTTTAACAATTTCATTTTGTCTTTCATTCAATTGTATCATTCCTTTTGATTTGAGTAAGAGTCACAAGTATTATTATATGCCTATGTCTTATTTCAATCGTTGTTTGTTTGGCACTGGGCATAATCGTGATATAGTCCCCAAATCCAAAAGTGGGGATCATTAGAATCACACCTACCAGAACGCATGAAAATCACTTCCTTTCTCCAGAACACAGTCCCCAACTCTCGCACAGCTCTGTAGCAAAATGATAACACACACAAATGAAACACACTGTATATAAACACTAGGGTTCTCTCCCTATTATATACTCGTGATACAGTCCCCACTCAATGGGAAATCAAGTTCGATTTTCACGGCGGTGGGGACAGCTTCAACAGTATAGTATACTCGTGATCCAGTCCCCACGCTATGGGATACACAGTTCGCTTTGTACGCAGTGGGGACAGTTCCAACAGTATAGCTATACTCGTGATACCATCCCCACGCTATGGGATACACAGTTCGTTTGGCACGCAGTGGGGATAGCTCCAACAGTATCATACTCGTGATACCGTCCCCTCACAACATGAAATCGTGCTCGTTCAACAAGGGGATGGGGACAGTTTCCCAATGCAATGTGAAAGCATTTTAGGGTATGGCTGCGGAAGTTGGGGGGGGGGGGACTTCAGCCCCTACCTTTTTCCAAACATAAACGTGAAAATATGACCATAGAATTGTGATTTTATGTGCAGCTTCCCCCTTTTGCACCCACAAATGTAATGCACTTTACCCACGAATGTAACAATTTTTGATCGCCCACCCCGGGGGGCCACTTACATTGACGAGTGGATACCATGCGCGACCAAAAAAACACGTAAAAAGGATGTCCTTTTCACGATAGGGCACGTTACGTACGTAACGTGAAAAGGGTGTCAAAAACACAAAATAATGAAAAAAGGGTATCTATTTCGCTAGGAAAATTACGTGTTTAGGGTCGAATTTACGGAGATGATAAAACAAAATTAAAATGTTTTATAAAGGATGTCCTTTTTGCCCCAACACTACGTGTTTAGAGTCCTATTTGCGGGAGGTGTAGAAGGTGGGGTCGTACTAAACCAAATAAGGTAAAGCCGACAACCAAAGGACCCGTAACAATAAAACATTCCTGTACTTGTTTAGGGGTTCATTTCAGGGAATATTTGCCAAGAGTATCGTTTTAATTTGTCTCCAATACTTGTTAAGGGTAGGGTTTCACACGCCAATACTTGTTAAGGGGTGCATTTTCAGAATATGGAAATTACGTGTTTAGGGTACTTTTCGAGACCCCATGGTCGCGCATGGTATCCACTCGTGAATGGAAGTGGCCCCCCCCCCGGGTCGCCCACAGATGTAATAATGACTTTACCCACAAATGTAATAAATTTGAAGGGATTTTCAGCGAATCCTAAACTAAAATCCTATAGAAATGCCTTCACAGCACACAAAGTTCAAAGTCTTTTTTTCCAGACCCGGTTGATTAATAAATTATAATGTGAGCCCAAAGTCTTTTTTTCCAGACCCGGTTGTTTCAAAAATTATATAAGTTCAGTCTTTTTTCCAGACCCGGTTGTTTAAATAATTATATAAGTTCGAAGTCTTTTTTTCAGACCCAGTTTTACAAATCATTTCTTAAAGAGTCAAAAAGTAACACAGATCCCCACCCTCTTATTAATGTAAAATAACATGGAAATATAGCGTAGTCTTACATCCAGACCCAGGGTTTTCCAAAAAAAATGAATACTACTACTAATAAATTAATGATTATATCAATTTATTAGAATGATTCAATTCGATAATAATAATATTAATTTATTAGTAGTAGTATTCATTTTTTTTTGGAAAACCCTGGGTCTGGATGTAAGACTACGCTATATTTCCATGTTATTTTACATTAATAAGAGGGTGGGGATCTGTGTTACTTTTTGACTCTTTAAGAAATGATTTGTAAAACTGGGTCTGAAAAAAAAGACTTCGAACTTATATAATTATTTAAACAACCGGGTCTGGAAAAAAGACTGAACTTATATAATTTTTGAAACAACCGGGTCTGGAAAAAAGACTTTGGGCTCACATTATAATTTATTAATCAACCGGGTCTGGAAAAAAAGACTTTGAACTTTTGTGCTATATGAAGGCATTTCTATAGTATTTTAGTTTAGAAGGATTCGCTGAAAATCCCTTCAAATTTATTACATTTGTGGGTAAATAGTCATTATTACATCTGTGGGCGATCAAAAATTATTACATTCGTGGGTAAAGTGCATTACATTTGTGGGTGCAAAAGGGGGAAGCTGCACATAAAATCACAATTCTATGGTCATATTTTCACGTTTATGTTTGGAAAAAGGTAGGGGCTGAAGTCCCCCCCCCCAACTTCCGCAGCCATACCCTAAAATGCTTTCACATTGCATTGGGAAACTGTCCCCATCCCCTTGTTGAACGAGCACGATTTCATGTTGTGAGGGGACGGTATCACGAGTATGATACTGTTGGAGCTATCCCCACTGCGTGCCAAACGAACTGTGTATCCCATAGCGTGGGGATGGTATCACGAGTATAGCTATACTGTTGGAACTGTCCCCACTGCGTACAAAGCGAACTGTGTATCCCATAGCGTGGGGACTGGATCACGAGTATACTATACTGTTGAAGCTGTCCCCACCGCCGTGAAAATCGAACTTGATTTCCCATTGAGTGGGGACTGTATCACGAGTATATAATAGGGAGAGAACCCTAGTGTTTATGTACAGTGTGTTTCATTTGTGTGTGTTATCATTTTGCTACAGAGCTGTGCGAGAGTTGGGGACTGTGTTCTGGAGAAAGGAAGTGATTTTCATGCGTTCTGGTAGGTGTGATTCTAATGATCCCCACTTTTGGATTTGGGGACTATATCACGATTATGCCGTTTTACCTAGTTTTAATA
Source organism: Lytechinus variegatus (assembly GCF_018143015.1). Classification (NCBI taxonomy): domain Eukaryota; kingdom Metazoa; phylum Echinodermata; class Echinoidea; order Temnopleuroida; family Toxopneustidae; genus Lytechinus; species Lytechinus variegatus. The sequence goes on along the minus strand of NC_054741.1, from coordinate 19,529,492 downwards.
TATGTTGATTTGAATGTTGAAAATGGTATCCGATATGACGCGATCGTGATGAACGCAGGCGTGAACGCCAATTTGGAGCTAACCTAGTCCTAGAGGGCTCCCGGCCGCGGACCGCTACGCGGCCGGCCGGGAGCCCTCTGGGTTAGTTGGGAGCGAGACCACGGATGGGTGAGATGCGGGAGAAATTCGACCGGCCATAATTAAATCTCTTTGATTTTGCGGCGTAGGTAGCCTGGGGCGTTTTGGGGAGTGAAAGTCATATACTGTACGTATGGTCACTCCTCACTAACGCCTGGGAGCCCTACCTTTATTCCCCTACGAACGGGTACAAAACCAGAAACCTTCGCCCCCGAGAGTTCTACTTTCCCTGAAGTAATCACGGACGGACATTAATTTCATCACCGATGGACAAAGTTAATTCACTCAAAATTCAATTCACTCTAGTTTTATTGTTTTCAAAGTTACTCCAGTTTTTTTAATGGTCTTGCACTCTGAACATTAATCTATCATCAAACATAAATTAGTAGGAAAAAAATATGGGAAGTAAACTTTCCTTGTAGATGTTAACATTTCTGTCCGTCTGTGATGAAATTAATGTCCGTCCGTGATCATTTTTATTAGGATAATGTCTATGGATTCAGCTTTTTATTCTTTATCAGAATAGAAACAGAAATAAGAGTGTGTAGAAGTATTTCACTGGAAACTGTACATCATTTTATTTGAACATAGCTAAAATCCATACATTTTATGCATATAATAAATCAATCAAAATGATCACGGACGGACATAAATTTTATCATGGAGGGACGAGTGAAATACTGTGGAAAGATATGCAAGTGAGAAACTTTGCTGAGCAGATTATGAATTTAATTTTAGCTTCTAATTGCAGTGAAAAATGGTTCTGAGAATTATTCAGAAATCAAATGGAATAAACCTACAACTATTCACAATTTTTTGTGATATCTTTGTTTGGCCGTTATTGGGGCTATATTGTTTTCTGGAAAATTGTTAAACATTATTGGAACAGATAGCTACATGTACATGTATATGCCAAAAAAAGCAAGAAACAAAATATGCCAAGAACAAGTCCAAAGCTGTAGATTTCATCAATTCAAGCTTGCAGAAATTGATGGAGAAGAAGTAGAATTCAATGCAAAATCTGATAAGCAGAAAAATAATTTTTTTCATGTACAAACCTATGGATTCACAATGCTTCTAACAGAACATGACGTGCATTCTTGAGGCTTGTGAAAATTACATGAATACCTTTTTTCGAAGTCCATTTTGGAGCTAATATTAAAGTGATTGGTTAGCATTGGTTTGACTTTTAAAACATCTGAGCTAGAAGGTCACACTTGTCACCTGTGTCTGTGATACGTTCCAAAAATGAAGCCGAGAAAAAATTGCATTTGAAAATAATTATTTATTGCTTCAAAAATTGAAATATAAAGTGACCGGAAACACCATCTTAATTTCACCCCATACACTTATGTGTACTATTTAGACGCCTATTTACAAAATCGGTGTTTGCATTGTAGTTTTAGCTTTTCGTTCTCAATAATGGTTGTTTTCAGGGTTAATTTGTTCTAATGCATGCACTTGTAAACATTGTTCATCTTGGTTTGAGAATTTTTTAAATCGGCTGCTCACAAAGTTAAACAATACCTTTAAGCAAATCGCTTTTCTGGTAAACTGTGAAAATGCATAAAGCTTGCACTGTAGTGTTTAAAAGTTTTAATTTAATTGGATTGGTATATCAATTTCAATTTTGGATTCAGTCAGGGCCTAAATACATGAGGGCTGTTGATGTTATTGGGTATCTTCACTTTGATGTGTGCAAAAGATGGATTTAAAGAGAGCCCCTGACAAGTGTTGATCCAACAAACAAGCATAAGGATCAGCGACCTGTTGATCTTTTCGATTTAGTTTTGGACCTTAAAAAAAACATCTTTGCTTTTGGAAAATTAATGCCTAAAAATCATCATGATCATAAAAATACTTGTATCAACATGATCATTGAACAAGCTGTTGATTTGGAACCTACTAGTATTCTACAATTTAAAAGACAATATTCTTTCCATTCGATTTTCACAAGAACTGGGTTTAGAGCAATCATATGTCTAGATTATACTGTGTGTCTAGCATAGAAATCAAGTTGCTACATCTTAAATCAAGTTGCAGCAACTTGATTGAAGTTGTAGCAACTTGATTGTGCAACTAATAATATTGAAATATGTACAAATCATCAATACAGTAGCATTTGTTACCCCAAAAAAGTATTAAGAACTTCTTACAGGGTACTTCCATTGTATTTTGATTGTGTCCGTCCATGATTTCCGTCCGAGATGTCCGTCCGTGATGGAAAATATTTGCAATTCTCTCAGAAATTTGATATTGGTTAAGAATTCAATATGCTGAACATAGAAGCTAACATACCCGAGTGTTATTTGCATTCACAATTATTGGTCCATGTAAAGCTGTTTAGATAGAAACAATAAAAATGTACAAAAATTCTAAAAACCACATTTCTATCATGTCCGTCCGTGATATGGCACATTTAGTGGATACCTGTGTTTGTAGGTAACCATGGCAACAAACTTTTTTCATCATTCAGCATACTTTGTCCTTCCCTTCACTATAAAACACAAAGGAACCTTGTTCATCTTATTCATTTGTTACAAGCATTCAAAACTTTCAAAATCTATCAAATGTCCGTCCGTGATGAACCGATCACGCTCAATATCGGAATTTGAAACTGCGCTACTCGCTATTTTTTAAGGCTTATTCATGATTTTGAGTGGATTTTGGATGATTTATGGAAAAACGAGGTACGGTACAGAAAAAAAGACCCAACAACAACTTGCCCGATCGGCAATTGACTTTGAGAAGTGCTTGCCCGCACGTCATTTTCACTTGCCCTGGGCAACCGGGTTTGTCGCGCCCTGTTATCATGATCCAAGTCCCCAATGATTTGGATCCACGGACAATTTAAAATAATGACGCCATGTCCTACACGACGCTACAGCCTTACAGGACTTTGTGATGAATATTTTTATTTTTACATAGAATCTGGAGTGTATGCCAAGTTGTTGTGTGTCCGGACGATCAACTTTTGAAAGTCATTTGGAAAAAGTTACAAGCAAAGTTTCATAAATTTTTAGTACAAAATGTTAGGAAATGTTATAAAGAACCAAATGGAAAATGATTACCCGGTACAAGTATTGAATTCATATTTTTAGTGTAATCCAAAGACAAAAAAGAAGGCTTCAAAAAGATAAACTGTCCGGACACCCGACCCCCCCATCCTACCATACCAGACTAGATCTACTTTTCATCATGGAGCCTTGAAACCCTCCCCATACTTGCCTAAGCGGGACATATAAACACTTATGGATTTCATAATTAAAGCTGTAAATTACCTTAATTTGTGAGATTTCATTCTATATTTATACAACTTCATACGCCTTATGCGTATGAAGGTACGAAAAAATGTTAGTATAAATATGAAAAATGAGAGGTTTCTTACCAGACCGATCTCTTGCAGATCATGTAAACAGCATAAATCTAAGAGGATTGACCCTTTGTTATGACGTAGCCTCGATAAGCGATTTTATCAAAAGCCGTTATAAAGAACAATTTAAAGATAAAATTTATTTGTTTTAGCTATTATGCATATTTTGGTCTGCATCAATATTGGTTGTGCAGTATCAGAGCGTATCCCTAGAATGACCGAAATTCTGTAGAGTATCCCATAGGCTCCTGTGAAGAGTTTGCTATTGAATACATGTATGAGAGCATATTCAACAGTATAGTGCGAATGCGTGAAATATACAACACTTACAACAATGAATGCAATGCGGTGTGAAGCATAAGAGCACAACGGCACTGAAGAATGCCATAATGAATTACAGTATGCAAGTCGCATGTCAACGACCAAGTTTGATCTTAAAAAGTGATGATGCCATTTATGTGATAAGTGATTATGACTTGTTAAATCTAATTTCTCCCTCTTTTTGATTGCTAGGGGTGGGATAGATTATATTGGATGTCTTTCTTGGAATACCAGAAATATTTCACTTGTTAAGGCCAATATTCCACTCGTCTGCGATTCTTGGAATATTTCTGGTATTCCTTTCTGAGCCATTGAATATAATATAATTATTATATAATGATGTCAAGCCTTGTGAAAATATTCTTATTATTTCCTCATTGTCCTCTGAATTTTTTTATTCCTCCCTGAACATGGTATTACATGTACCATTGTTATAACATTTTATGGTTCAGTTTATTTGGTTCTTAATGTAAAATTTGTAAAAATTGAAATATTGTATAATTCAAACAATAAAAAACAACAGAAATTGTGAGTGATGGACATCATCAACTCTCTCATATTCATGTTACGGAGTTGTGCATATAATGCGTACTTTGGTCTATATCAATTGCCCGTTCAAATTCAATACTATATCGTATCCCTGAAAGGACCGATATCCAACGAACATTCCATAGGCTCCTGTTAAAAAACTTGCTGTTCAAGACGAGACTGTATTCAACCGTCTAGTGCGCATGCTTGAATTTGTGAAATATACTATACAACGCGTAAAACAATGCAAGCAATGCTAGAGCAGCGTAGAGTCATACTCAATGATGTCATAATGAAATACATGTTAAGTCGCATGTCAACGACCAGATTTGATCTTATGAAGTGATGATGCAATTTATGGTAAGTGACATGACTTGTTCAATCAAATTTCTCCCTCTTTTTTTTTTGGGGGGGGGGGAGTAGCTGGGATAGATGATGATAATTATATTGGATGGCTTTATTTCATGAAATACGAGAAATATTCCACTCATTAGAGTCAACATTTCACTCATCTATGATTCGTTGAATATTTGCCATTCCTTTAGGAATAATTCTGGTATTCCATTCTGAGCCATCCAATAAAATATAATTAGTTCATGGGTAATAAACTGAAATCTATTTATTTGTTCCAGATATTTGCAAGACCTTTTCACCATGCCAGATTCCATGGATACAAGCTTTGAACTAAACAACAGTTCACACAATGGTATTCAGCTGCACCAGTGGCAGAGTTGGACACCTGAGGATGTTAGAAGATACTTCACGGTGAAAGGCTTGTCCGAAGAGGGCAATATCCTCATGGGTAAATCTTGGAACTTGTTGCATAAATAGGCCTTCATTTTATTTCAGGGCATGACATCTTTGTCATAGGGCACATTTGTAAATTGTATCACAATCTGGAAAAATGGGGGGGACCCAACAGAATTATTCAAAGCAATAAGAGGGGCATCAAAGAGAGTCAATAGGGAACCCAAGGCTAGACATGTCTTTGAATGATTTAAGCCTGGATTAAAATTATTATGATGACTGAAACTAATGGTAATGCCTTCAGCTCAGTGATAAACCGCTAATGAATGTATGTGGATAGTAACCTATAATGTCAAAGTTGCTATGGCAGCACATTTTTATGCAATATGACCCCAGAAATAGTGTGAATTTTTTAGCTCTTCAGTCTCGATTCATTTGTCTTAAAGTGATGATCCAGGCTGAAAATATTTATATCTTAATACATAGAGTAGAATTCACTGAGCAAAATGCAGAAATTTTATCAAATCAGATAACAAATAATAAAGTTATTGAAGTTTAAAGTTTAGCAATATTTCGTGAAAACAGCCGTCATGAATATTCATTAGGTAGGCTAATGTCACATCCCCACTTTCTGTTTTCTTATGTTATTACATGATATATTTTTTTCATTATTTCATATTTGTGTGAATAATATGTCTCCCTTATTATAATGAAATAAGTTGCAGCAATAAATATCTAATGCACTAAATCAGTTGTCTGAAATCCAATTTTTCTAGTTCTTGGAGAAAAAAATTGAATAAACCAAATTTCATATAATAAAATACAAAAGAACAAGTGGGGATGTGACATCATCAGCCCACCTAATGAATATTCATGACAACTGTTTTCACAAAATATTGCTAAACTTTAAAATTCACTAACTTTGTTATTTGTTATCCGATTTTGATGAAATTTTGGGCATTTTGCTCAGTGAATTCTATATTAAGCTATAAATAGTTTCAGCCCGGACCATCCCTTTAAATATTCTTAAGGAGAACTATCAGCACCTACATGTACTAGGTATATATCTGATGTTGTGTTTTGTTTAGTAATGACCAGCATGTTGGAATTTCCAATGTGACTTACATTTTCAATCCCATTCTTTCCTTATTTTTTATCTGTGTTCCTATTTCATTATATAAATCCTCATACATTATTTATGACAAACCTTGTACCCATTACTTTTTTATTTCATTGCCAATAAAACAAGAAATGTTTACTGATCAGAAAATGAGATTGTGTAATGCATCTCAAATGTCTAAAATTTAAATGTCACTCGATAGAATGATATCCATCATTTTGTTTTACATATATGTTAATTCACCATGTAAAGTTTGTCAAAATTATAATTTCTATCCTCTAAACTGTAGGTGAAAATATAGATGGAAGTCATTTATCACAGCTTACAGAGGAAAGGCTCGAAAAGATGGGAGTACAGTAAGTATAAATGACTTTATAACAGATTTGAGATACATGAAAACTAATAGATAAATTTCAGCACCCATAATGCAGCTTTTTTTTATTCATGAAATATTGTGAACTATATTTTTTGCCTTTAAGACAGTTAAACTTTCATAATTTTACCTTAGATTAGACCGATAATCCTAAATAATAATGAGGAAAAGCATGTGTCCCGCAACACAAAGGTTAGTGATTAATCGTACTCTCGAATTTCACGATTGATTGTACATTGTAGTCAATGTGATCAATCTTAGAAAAATGTTTACGATCATTGCTAAGCTTTGTGTTACGGGTCCCTGATTATACAATGACTGTCATTTCAAATAAAAGTCAAATCTTTAACTTTAATATTTTTCGTGTACCCATGAAACTAGACTTAGTAATGAAGTTACTTGTATATATAATGCAGTCTTGATTTTGCTCTTGCCTTTTTTCAGTTGAAATGTGCACTGTATCATTCAAATAAATTGTTTATCAGAGAATGTACAAAACTACCTGTATTCATATAAGAATTGAAAAAAAGCTGTAATGGCAGATATGGTAATATATATATTAGGCTTTGAGGAAGTCCAGTGGGAATTATTTTAACCGAGTTTGATCTGGCCAATTACTATTTTTCCCAAGGGGTGAAGCCCCAGTGAGAAAATAATAATAATGCCAGTTCTGTTACCCTTAGCCCCATGTAATCCCCCCTGATTTCTAATGAAAGATGCTTGAGATTCGAACAGGCATGGTTTATACAAGATTTAATTGAAATGTTATACAAATTTTCTTATTAGTTGCTCAACAGTAGCATGTGCATGTTCTCACATAGATTTTTTTTCTTGCAAATAATGAATGGAAATGAAATTACAAGAATTGTTATTTGTTCATCATATCCTGTATATCTTAGAACCATGGGAAAGAGGCTGTCTGCCATAAACCTCATCAACAATCTGACAAAAACTTCACATCAAAGTGTGAAAACCAAGGTAAGTACCATCATATGACCAGGCTATATCATTCAGAATAATAATAAGTCTTTAAATTAAGATAATTCTTTAAGATCAAATCGAGACTTCAAAATCAAGATCAACATACATGTTTAATATTTCCATATCATTTAATAAATATTCAATGAAGGCATACTTTTTTAAACAGAAGTTGTCCAGACCAACATGAAAGCTTGACAGAGGTTTGTTCATACATAGCAAAGCTACATGCAATTTGGATTCCAAGAACAGTTTGTGTATGAATAATGATAATCATATCATTTGCATGGTGCTTAAAAGAGATGTTTCTAAAAGCTCAATGTTCTCACTATAGTGTAGCTAGAATTTACTACTGAAAAACAAACAAAACAAAGACGTGCACTTCCATATAGGAAAGCAAACAAATGATATACTGATTGGGTACAATTTGCTTAGTTTAATTACTCTAAACTCCATTTTGTGATTGTAACCACACCTTGAATTTATGTTCAAGATATCAACAATGTGTATGAGCAAGTTACTAGAATATAATTTCCCAGGTCATCAACTTCAGTCATGCTTGATTTTGCAAGAAGAATGCATGCTTATTGTCTTATAACATGACCCCAGTTTAACATCAGGGTCGGACTCTGAACTCGGTACCTTGTAATTCAAAGACCTTGGAACACTCCATTGCCTTACAGTATCTCTATTGAAACCAGACTCGCTGACACTGTACTCCCTAGCTTGAGAGCCCATTCTTGATAAAGCAATGTATACCTGGATACAATATTATATCCAGTGACATGATTTTTATTGTGTTTTTGTGCCTTGACTTCCTCTCAGGTTTTCAACGACTCGGTCCATGGCCACATTGACTTTGACCCTCTGCTGATCAAAATCATAGATACGCCACAGTTTCAGAGACTGCGCTTCATCAAGCAACTTGGCTGTAGCTACTTTGTCTTTCCAGGAGCAGCACACAATAGATTTGAACACTCACTAGGGTAAATAGCAAGTGTAGGGACTATGGTAGCCTCGAATTACCATTGATTACATATAAGTGCTATTGCTTGGAACTTTAGATGGCAACTTTGGTGAATATTCATAGTGGCAAGATCTTGGATTGGTTATCATTCCAATTCGTTCACACTAAAATTCACACAATGAATTAAAGGCTTGTAAGATTTCCCTTTTCTATCCAAAGAATTTCTTAAGACTGGTAATATTGATGGATTTACCAAATTATAGTCTGGGGCCCATTTTGTAAAAATACAACTGTGATAACGTTGCCACTATTTATGGCAACCGCAATGGTAAGAGGACTCGATAGCTAATCAAAATGAAGGTTACTTCAGTAGTAGTTACAATAGCGGCAAAGTTAGCATAACTGCAAACCTTTATGAAATGGGCCCTTGATGTTTTTAGATTACGACTGTCATAGAGCAACAGGTGAAGAAAACCAATGTACTCATTTTCTTGACTTAATACAGGGTGTGTTACCTTGCCAGAGAGCTTGTTCTTTCTCTTCAACGCAAGCAACCAGAGCTGGACATCACCAACAAGGATATCCTATGTGTGCAGATTGCCGGGCTTTGCCATGATCTTGGTAAGAACGAGTGTTGAATAATTTTGATGGTTTGATTTGCCTTTAACCCTATTCTAACTTGGCTATATGAGACCAGGCTTTATGGGGGGGGGGTGTCAGTTGACTCCCTTGAGATTTTTCGCACAATCGCCACAAAATTATGTGTATAGAGTCAGATATGCACTACAAATCTGTGAAGTAGAATTTTCAAAAAAAAATCTTTTATATATATTTTTGAATTAATTATGCAAATAAGTATATGCCTTTGACTCAAACTAAATAGATAGGAGTCTGCTAATTTCTTGGGGAAAATATTAATTTTGACATTTTTAACAAATATCTACAAAAATTTGCTAAAACATGATTAATTTCCTATGTATTTTATTGTTATGTGAATTTCTTATTTTGTGCGGTGGTGTAGTCACGAAATTCGTCACTTACTTAAGGGTTAAACAGCTCTTGGCAATTTCCACATACACAGGTGTAATAGTTCAGATTTTCTGCTATTCTTTAAAAATTATTATTTTCAGCTTATTGTGTGCTTTGCCTACATACAGGTATAAAAATATATGAGCATCTGAAATTTTAGCTATTTCCATGTGGTCACTCACAGCTCTGCATATATATATAGGCATTATTATTCTTGTGTAATTGTAATTTAGATATTTGTATGCCTGTTTTGATCAGGCCTTTCTTTCTTTGATGCTAATATGTCCATTGTCATCTGAGTTCTCGAATTTGGCTTTTTATTTGTGATACTGTGGTATTTTTACCATTTATCCATTTTTTAAGTTCTGAATAAATTATTTTATTAAATTGATTATACCTTTGATATTTTGGTATACCATTCTGTTATGAATTAGCTTCTCTTTTTAGCTAATGATTTTAATATTCTAAGGGTATTTCATAGAAATTTAACTGTGACTAAAAATTGCACTTAAATTTCCTGTTGCATGTGGTAAATTATTTTTTAACCCTTCAATGGGTGAAACAAATCACCAACAAAGAAAGAAAGAAAAAAAACAAAGGTGAAACCTTCTGTGTGTCTGTCTTTGATGCTATTTTATACAATAAAATCTATGTGAGAGGATAAACCGTTTCTTTGTTATAGTTTTTAATTGTAATACTAGCTAAAAACAAAATGAATGAAATTGATAATCAATAGAAATGATTTTTCAAAAACAATTTTTTTCAAGTCTTGCTTGAGTTCTTTAGAACACCAAATTGCAACCTTATGCGTGTAATGACATTTTAATGCTATGTTATTTCATTTGTCTATTTGTACTTTAAATGCTCTATTATCATTTCATCATCAGGTCATGGTCCGTTTTCCCATATGTTCGACTTATTCTTCATTCCTCATGTAAGACCTGACTTTAATCACAAGGTAAGTGCAAATCTTTGCAGATGAAAGGAAAACTCTTCCAAATTTTATTCTAGAGTATTTAATATATATATTGTTTGAACCATTTTGACTTATTCTTCATTCCTCCTGACTTTAAATACAAAATTTTATTCCAAGAGTAAACAGTTTTGAAGGTATCAAATGTGATATTTACTCAAAATGATCTGTATTTAAGTTTGTCTTATAAAATAATGGTGGAGATCCTACTTGATAAATCACACATCTCAAAATCATGGCCAGAGATGATCAGGGAATAAGTTTTGCTTACCAAAGTCAGTTAACATTCTGTACAGTTCCGCCTAAAAATCTGCAAAGACTTTTTGTGTAGTATTTTAAAGATTTGGAGCAGTTATGCCCTGATAATTATCATTTATTTGTATTCATAAGTAGATTACTTATACAAAATGAATGTCTGATATATTAGGATCCAACATGATAGCAAATATGAATGAGTGTCTAGCCATTTATGCCATGTGCAACTTGAACCTCCAACTCATTGTTTCAGGGTCAAGGGACTGAACTACTGCACTACTTTTGTTCCTCCATTTATTTTTATTTTTTCTCTGAACAGCATGAGCATCTATCTGTACTGATGTTTAATCATCTGATCAAGGAAAATCATCTAGAGGAAAAACTGAAGGAGAATGGATTGGATGAACAGGATCTAGTATTTATCAGAGAACAGATTGAAGGATTACCCAAAGACTCTAGCCAAGATAAGGTCAGATAAGATTTTGCCAAACTCATGGACAGTTCATTCACTCGTATTTATTCTACATACACCTTGTTGGTGTTTTGTAGGTTAGGCATAAGTAACAATCTACTGTTATCCCTCTCTAAATAGATTCTCAATTTTTTTTTTCATCAAATCAGCTACATATCAGCTTAGGAAAAATCAAATCTTTATTTGAGATACCTCATAATTAAGCACAAAATCAGGTCACAGTCATACAGAAATTCATACAGGCATCTGATCAAATTTATGTTTTAAAAATTCAACATCACAATTATTTTGTTATGTATTCTATTGTTTTCTAAATTTCTAATGTATTTCTATGTTTTTCAACTTCTTGTTTTTTATTGTTTTTTCAATGGAAATTGTCCCCGACAATTTCCATTGAAAAAGCAATTATTTTGACCATAAAAAAGATAAGATTAATTGATTTTAAGCAGTAAAAGGAAAAATAATGATACATTAAAGTAGAAATATATTGAAAATCGTAAAAATGGAGAATCATATATCACAATAAAGGAGAAAATAAGGAGAACACGATGGTGTACATCATTTATCATGGAGACCGATGAAACTCGGTTAATTGATAGTTTAAAGTTCTCTCTCTGAATGCTTCAAACACGCAGAATTACGTCCGCGAAATTGGGGATTTTTTATGACGTCACTGTCTGTACGAGAGGCGTGCATGATTGGCTCTCCCACATGAAGCTCCACTTGCATGCAAAACCTGTTGCAAGGGTACATTTCTCCACATTGTCACTGAATACTTCGATCCCGAAATGAAATAAAACCCAGAATTTTATCTAGATTTGGATTTTCAAATTGATGATTTTGAGATGAAGAGAATGATGATGAAGTGAACAAAACAGTGACGTAGTTGGAGGTAAATTGGGCCGGGAATTACGCCGATGATGATGATGAAAATTCAACTTGCATCACGATCACAAGTGAAGTCATGTATGCCGATTCGCTACCAATTCATGCTGCTGGAAGTGCTAGCTACACCGCGCGGGCCAAATTGAATTCATGCTGAACATGAATAACCACATCCAGACAGAGTCTATCATAAGAAGGAAAACAATGATATAACTGTACTTACAAACAAGTGAATAATCCGAACCTGAAGGCAAATCAATTACTCAACGAATAGTGGCAGACGATATGGCATATGCACTGACGATAAACTTCATGTGGCTGGGATAGATTGTCACTCGATCGTTCTGTTAGATGTAACTTTTATCTCATTAATTTGACAAAATTACGAAACTCGGGGAATTATTTATCTATATAAAAATGTAGTAACATCTCTTATCATTTTTTGAATTACGATAAAACCTGTTTTGAAGGAAAACGTTGAGGTAAATTGAAATTAGATGTAAAAGATCATCCCCATCATTATGTGATCGTAAACAAACCATCACAACAACACATGCCGTATTGTTTGCTCGCCTTGGCTGAGACTGAGAGAATATGCACGTGTTGCACAGCTCTCAATCAGCAAGGCGAGCAAGGAAGGAATACGTGCATGTTTGAGATGGTTTGTTTGCAATGACATACAAGCTACGCATGTTGGGGGATGATCTTTTACATATAATTTTAGTTTACCTCAACGTTTTCCTTCAAAACAGTTTTATCGTAATACAAAAAATAATAAGAGATGTTACTATATTTTTATATATATAAATAATTCCCCGAGTTTCGTAATGTTGTCAAATTAATGAGTTACAAATTACATCTAACAGAACGAGTGACAATCTATCCCAGCCACATGAAGTTTATTGTCGGTGCATATCGTCTGCTGCTATTCGTTGAGTTGATTTGCCTTCAGGTTCGGGTTATTAACTTGTTTGTAATTACAGTTATATCATTATTTTCCTTCTTATGATAGACTCTGTCTGGATGTGGTTATTCAATTTCATGGATTTAATTTGGCCCGCGCGGTGTAGCTAGCACTTGTAGCAGCAGCAGCTGTATGATAGCGAATCGGCATGTACATGACTTGTGATCGTCAGGCAAGTTGAATTTTCATCATCATCGACATAGTTCCCCCAATTTACCTCCAACTACGTCACTGTGTTGTTCACTTCATCATCATTCTCTTCATCTTTAAAATCATCAATTTGAAAATCCAAATCTAGATAAAATTCTGGGTTTTCTTTCATTTCGTGATAGAAGTATTCAGTGACAGTGTGGAGAAAACGTACCCACGCAACAGGTTTTGCATGCAAGTGGAGCTTCACGTGGGAGAGCCAATCACGCCTCTCGTACAGACAGTGACGTCATCAAATTCCAGTCAATTTAGAGACCGATGCGAGGCATATTTCGGAGGGGCATTTTAGCGTTTTTTAATCGGCGATTTTCACCTTTTTGTATTATTTTCGGTATTTTTGAATGACCCACTGATGATCCCCACATCATTACCTTTCCATTGATATATAATAAGGCCACATTCATAATCAATATATTTCTCCTTTAATGAATTTCGGCTAAAAACACTATGTGCATTGGATTTGTACTCAAATTCACGTTTTTGAGTAATTTTGGGTCTGCATGCACTTACGAAATGTTGCGTAATTTCCGAATCGCGTACCCGGGGGTCACAATTTTGGTCTCAAAAGTTGCGCGAGACTTGAAAGAAAAAATTCAGCGAGCGACGCGGTCAAAAAAATTTGCGCGGCGGATTTATCGCGAAAAATGTTGAGGGGGGCTGAATCAGCCCCCCCAGTCTTTTTAGGGTTAAGAATGACTATGATATGATTAGATTTGAGATTGCACTGTCAAAATCACATGGCCTCTAATTTGCTGCGATCACTAAATAGTTGTTTAGTTGCTCTATATGTGTTCCAGCAATTTATCGGTTTGGGGTAAAAAAAAAATCATTTTGAATATACATAGCCCATTTTTGTCCACAGGAATGTAATTTTATACAAGATCTAGGATCATTGGTCTTCCTGACTGATTATTTCAGATAATACTAAAAATTGTATTTTGAACTTTGAATCGTTTGGGAACTTTTTTTTCTTTTATTAAATTATCATTTTTTTTCTATAATTAAATTATCATTTTTTTTCTATAAATCTTATCAATCTGTGATATCTGATAAGGGGCCCGTTGCAGAAAGAGTTGCCTTTAAACGCAAGTCAAAAAATCAATCGCAAGTCCCAAATGCACGCTGTTGATTGGTGGAAAATCAAGTTGTGCAAGATTTTTAGAGTTGCGATTGATTGCAACTCTTTGTGCAACGGGCCCCTGATGTCATGATGGTGGAGACATATTTACGAATCTAAAGAATTAGTTACAATTCAGAAAAAAAATTAATGTGAGAAATGTGCCCTTTATTTTTGATTGATGATATTTGTGATAATGAAACTTGAAAAGACAGGGAAGAAAGGGTAATGATATGATGTATAATGCCAATATTTAACAAGGTCACCTTCAGGAAATGTCCTATAGAGAAAATGTGGAAATTTACTTTTGATTAAAAGCTGTGATCAAAGGAATGTAATGTACAAGCCAGGAATCAATTAATCATGAAATATACAAGAAATCTACCATAAGATTGTAAGTAGACATTCCACCTGTCAATCATCGGGTGAAATTTACTCTGAGGCATGAAGAAATTAACACAGATACTTCTCCTCCTCTTCCTGTGTAATGTACACTAAATCTGTAAACAAGCAGGAATCCAGGTCACCTTTTACACTGTATTCTATTACAATTTTTTAGGGGGGCAAATGTCTCCTTGACAGGGATTTCATTTGAACACTATATAAAATGAAGTCAGATGGCATTGGTATGGAAGCTTAAAAGTGCCACCGAGATGTTGAGATAATTATCTCGGGAAGTCGACATCTTGATAGCAAAAGATAAGATGACCAGATCCCAGATCTCATCATGTCGACATCTTTTAGAAGAGATGATGAGATGACAAGATCCCGGATCTCATCATGTTGACATCTTTTAGAAGAGATGATGAGATGACAAGATCCCGGATCTCATCATGTTGACATCTTGTAGAAGAGATGATGAGATGACAAGATCCCGGATCTCATCATGTTGACATCTTGTAGAAGAGATGATGAGATGACAAGATCCCGGATCTCATCATGTTGACATCTTGTAGAAGAGATGATGAGATGACAAGATCCCGGATCTCATCATGTTGACATCTTGTAGAAGAGATGATGAGATGACAAGATCTTGGATCTCGTCATGTCTACATCTTTAAGAAGAGATGATTAGATGACATGATCATGGATCGAAGATCTTGTCATCTGATCATCTCTTCTACACGATGTTAACATGATGAGATCCTGGATCTTGTCATCTGATCATCTCATCTACAAGATGTTGACATGATGAGATCCTGGATCTTGTCATCTCATCATCTATTCTACAAGATGTTGGCAAGATGAGATCCGGGATCTTGTCATCTCATCATCTCTTCTAAAAGATGACGACATGTCGAGATCCGGGATCTTGTCATCTCATCATCTCTTCTAAAAGATGTCAACATGATGAGATCTGGGATCTTGTCTTCTCATCATCTCTTCTAAAAGATGTCAACATGATGAGATCCGGGATCTTGTCATCTCATCTCTTCTAAAAGATGTCGACATGATGAGATCTGGGATCTCGTCATCTTATCTTTTGCTATCAAGATGTCGACTTCCCGAGATAATTATCTCAACATCTCGGTGGCACTTTTAAGCTTCCATACATTGGATACTAGAAATATTCCAGAAGTAACAGCAGTGCAATATTCACCAAGTGGAATCATTCTGAAATCCCAACTAAAAAGATCTATAATAGGATTTTAATTTATTTTTGGGATGGTGTGAAGTGGGTTGATCATTGCAGAAAATGAAATCAAGGTTTTACTGAAATCAATACAATTATCTTTCTTACATCTTTGTAGAAAGAGTGGCTATACAAAGGACGAGGGCGTGAAAAAAGCTTCCTGTACGAGATAGTGGCAAACAAGAGGAATGGCGTTGATGTGGACAAATGGGATTACTTCGCCCGGGACTGTTACAATCTTGGAATAGCCAACAGCTTTGACCATCACAGGTACATGAAGTTTGCCAGAGTGATTGAGGTCGAAGGAGAGAAACAGATTTGCAGCCGAGACAAGGTAATTTTTCAGAAAAAAAAACACAGAACATGCTCATTTAAGCGAAATTGTTTTTATCTTTCGAGATACAAAAGGATAAGTTTGAATCCTCTCATTTTGTATTACACTTCAAGTTTAGACCCCCCCTTCCCACAGAGGGTGTGGCATTTACTTTCAAAAGTAGCTTTTAGTCTAAATTGATGTTATTGTCATGATCATTTGTTCCATATAATCCCAGTAATCCTTTTGTAATTGGTACAAGGAAGCACATTGACTTTTTAAGGGTAAAGCTTGTCACAAAAGGAAACACAAGAAAAGCAGCTAGGGCCATGGGACAACGTTCATCCTTTAAACAATATAGAATGCCCATAATAGCATGCCTGAATGCACACACAAAACACCCACACAACTTTTCATGAGTTAAGAGCTTATTATCTGAAACCCCCTATCACACAATAAAGCCTGAGTTAAACAATGCAACTGTGCACAGATTTGAAATTCCTCAGCACATTCATTTATTCATTCAATTCAAGGTGTATCAAAAACATAAGTCACAGCCAAATGGCTGAATTGGTCATGTATATTAAAGTGCAAACAATTGATAGACTCCTTACATATTTCAAACATTAAAAAAAAGCAACATTTCAAATACTGAGATAAGAAGTATGTATGTAGATAACAGGGCAAGACTAGTTAGACATTGCTTGCTTTCCATAGTTACAATTAATCAGATCAATTGTAGCTGAGTAGCTCTTTGTAAGACGGGCGCCAGGTCTTTTTCCAAGCATTAGAAATTTTGTGTGTGCTTATCTTTAGTTAGAATTCTACAGTGCGATTGTTTCTCAGCTTAGATTTCATGATTTCACAGAATTATTTTATGTAAATGTAGAAATAGACATACAATGATATGATGACAGGCTTGATTTTCAAAACTTTCTCATGAAATTCCTGTTTGCTGCGATTACATTCATTGATACCATTAATGCAGTTTATATTTAATTTCAGTAATTATTATTTTTTTTAATTTTTTGTAATATCCTATGTAATTAGGAGATAGGCAATCTGTATGACATGTTCCACACCAGAAACACCCTCCATCGGAGAGCCTATCAACATAAAGTAAACAAGATCATTGAAACTATGTAAGTATTTCAAAGTATTCATTTTCTCATTCTAAACTCCTTTGCTGTTCTGTACATATGATGCACCACGCCGTACACCGGGGTACCGTAGTACCCCGGGGTACAGCGTTGTGCACCGCCATCTCGTGTTGTAATAGTGTACAGTTACATTGTTGTCATGGTGATCACGGTGCGACAATCATGACAATGAATGGGGACAATGATCACAACGCCTATTTCCTTTTTTTGATACAATCTAATGCAATAATAGTAAACAAATTATGTTATACTTAAGAATTTAAGTATACTTTTAGACAGCTAACTTACACAAAAGATTAGCTTATAGTCCCAAAACTCGCCCTGGTACACGCGGTGGGGGTGGTGTAGGCTTATTACTCGTCCATCACAGGCACAGCGCAGTGCATTTGCAATGGTATTGCATGAATTTCCAAAAGTGAAGATAGCCATTAGTTTTTGTATAATGATCGAGCAATGTTGGGGGAGAGCTAAAATTAAATTTATGGACTTTGATTCTTGTGATTAACGTCAATAATTATAATTTTACGTAATGAATAATATTAATGTCATTAAAATGAATTTATAATGATAAAGTTATCATTTGCATGCATTAATTGTTACATAAGATCACTAAAAAGAAAAAAAACATCTGTACAAAACATTAAAATATATTTGTACATATTTTCTGGTAACCCAGGGTACAGCGCAAAAAATAAAATAAATAATTCAACAAAATGGCGGATTATTATTTGGTACCCCAGGGTACCAAATACTGCATCATATATCTATCTAAGTGATTTTCTATTTGTTTTCAATCTGTGCAATTGTTTCTGTTTTCCTGTTCCCCCTTTACTCTTTACACTATTTTAAAATGAAATTTTCTCTTGAAGCCCATATTAAACTGGTTTGAATGCTATGATAATTCATTTTTTTAAATATGATTTATCAAATATAATGCAAGAATATATTAACCATCACAATGTCTAAATAAAAAAAATAAACAGTATGAAAAAAAATCCTCTATTTAGTGTAAATTCAGAATACAATCTTTGAGCTTATATTTTTCTGATATAGTATCAATAAATTTGTATATTAATTTTCATAGCATCTCTACTGAGAAAAAATTAAAAACTTAAATGGGAGAGAGAGGGGTGTGCTGAATATGATTAACTGAAAAATTGAAACTTTCTTGAATAATCCATCAATAAAAGTAATATGTTTAATATGGGATTGTAAGATTTGAATGCTTGAAAATGGTTCAATATTATTCACATGATTGAACCTTTTCCAAAGCTGTAATTCTTTCCTCACAATTTCATTTAAAAAAATGGTCAAAAATATTTATTGATTTCATGATTGATACAGCTACTAATAAACATAATTTAGGTATGAGGACATCAATTTTTTAAGTGTGAAACCATTATCTAAATTTATTTTCACTGCCTTTGCAGTAACATTTTGCTGACATAATTAACTCAATTTTCTCTTGTAGGATTGTAGATGCTCTGATCAAAGCTGATGAACATCTCAGGATCTTTCCAGGAGCTAATGGGTCAGTATCTAATTGTTTCGTTTTTTGTCTCGCCTGCGTAGCGGAGCGAGACATAGGTATCACTATTTCCGGTGTCGGCGGCGTCGTCAACAATTATGTTGTACACCCAATAACTTTCTACAGCTTCGAGGTGGGATCACCAAATTCATACCAGAGGTCCATCTCCTGAAGGCAAAGGTCAAGTTCGAATATGAGTTGAATATGAATAAGGTCAAAGGTCAGTGAACTTTCCATGACTGGCACTGTGCTATGTTGTACACCCAATAACTTTCTACAGCTTCGAGGTGGGATCACCAAATTCATACCAGAGGTCCATCTCCTGAAGGCACAGGTCAAGTTTGAATATGAGTCGAATTTGAATAAGGTTAAAGGTCAAAGGTCAATGAACTTTCCATGACTGGCACTGTGCTGTGTTGTACACCCGATAACTTTCTATAGCTTCGAGGTGGGATCTCCAAATTCATACCAGAGGTCCATCTCCTGAAGGCACAGGTCAAGTTTGAATATGAGTCGAATTTGAATAAGGTCAAAGGTCAATGAACTTTTCATGACTTGCACTGTGCTGTGTTGTACACCCGATAACTTTCTATAGCTTCGAGGTGGGATCTCCAAATTCATACCAGAGGTCCATCTCCTGAAGGCACAGGTCAAGTTTGAATATGAGTCGAATTTGAATAAGGTTAAAGGTCAAAGGTCAATGAACTTTCCATGACTGGCACTGTGCTGTGTTGTACACCCAATAACTTTCTACCGCTTCGAGGTGGGATCACCAAATTCATACCAGAGGTCCATCTCCTGAAGGCACAGGTCAAGTTTGAATATGAGTCGAATTTGAATGAGGTCAAAGGTCAATGAACTTTCCATGACTGGCACTGTGCTGTGTTGTACATCCAATAACTTTCTATAGCTTCGAGATGGGATCGCCAAATTCATACCAGAGGTCCATCTCCTGAAGGCACAGGTCAAGTTTGAATATGAGTCGAATTTGAATAAGGTTAAAGGTCAAAGGTCAATGAACTTTCCATGACTGGCACTGTGCTGTGTTGTACACCCAATAACTTTCTACAGCTTTGAGGTGGGATCACCAAATTCATACCAGAGGTCCATCTCCTGAAGGCACAGGTCAAGTTCGAATATGAGTCGAATTTGAATGAGATCAAAGGTCAATGAACTTTCCATGACTGGCACTGTGCTGTGTTGTACACCCAATAACTTTCTACAGCTTCTAGGTAGGATTGCCAAATTCATACAAGAGGTCCATCTTTTGAAGGTGCAGGTCAAGTTAAAATGTGAGTTGAATTTGATTAAGGTCAAAGGTCAATGAACATTTTACTTCAGAACTCGGTACTCTCTATACTTGAACCAGATTTTGTATTTTACTTGTTTATTCTTTAAAAGCTGTTGTTATTTATTTAATGAGCTATAGTTCTTGGTACCATTTATAATATTCACACAAATTTGCCAAAGGTACAATAGAAAAGCTGTCAAAGTTTTCACTCACATTATTATGAATTACATTTTTTTTCACTAACATTCATTTCCTTACTTCCATGGAAATCATTATAGCTTCATAGTATTAACAGCATTCTTAGTGTTATCTCATTTCCTAGGGATAAAGTAGGCCTATAGCATTATTGCATATGTAAACTGTCAGAACCACAATTCACCCCCTAAACTGCTGACAGCCTCAGAAGTCATATAGCATAGTTTTGACATACATTCTCTTCATGACTGCAATATGCAGGCGAGACAACGCTTGGCGTTTGCCTTGTATATGCCTGTCTTGACAGTACGTATTATGGTATCATGCTCGGTGTCCGTCCATCTGTCTATCCGTCTGTTAACTTTTCCTTGTATACGCGATAACTTCAGTTTAACTTAACCTAGGCTCATATAATTTGGTATGTATTATACTAGCGTGGATCCAGGGAAGCCTCTTGATTTTGAGGTCAAAGGTCAAGGTCACAGTGACCTATTTTCATTGTACCCTTCTGCAGTCCTTGTAAACGTGATAACTTCAGTTTAACTTAACCTAGGTTAATATAATTTGGTATGTATAATACTAGCATGGATCTAAGAAAGCCTATTGATTTTGAGGTCAAAAGGTCAAAGGTCGAGGTCACAGTGACCTATTTTCATTTTACTCTTCTGCAGTCCTTATAAACACGATAACTAAACTTAACCTAGGCTCATATAATTTGGTGTGTATGATACTAGCATTGATCCCAGGAAGCCTATTGATTTTGAGGTAAAAAAGTCAAAGGTCACAGTGACATGTTTTCATCTTATCCTTCTGAAGTCCTTGTTAATGCAATAACTTTAGTTGAACTTAACCTAGGCTCATGTAGTTTGGTGTGTGTATGATACTAGCATAGATCCTAGCAATTCTATTGATTTTGAGGTCAGTAGGTCAAAGGTGAAGTCGCCATCTTTCACTTTTCTTGCTTGACCAATAGCTCCATTTTCCGCGTTACAGACTGGCGTATTATGTGCTCACCTCAGCGACACTCTTGTTATACATATATAAATCTTAAAGAAATAAATGTTTGTAGATGCCTTCATATATATGATATGTTTGTTTTGCTTCCCTGTATAATTATCATTGATAAATATTTTGAATTAATCATTATATCATAATTTTAATTTAAAACAAAATGGGAAATATGTTGTAGTTTTTACCCACTACCCAGCAGGTCTAGCAGTAGAACAAGGGTAAGACTGGGTCATTATAGTGGATGTTAATATCTAACATTGGAAGTACACACCTGTCCTTGAACACAATGGAAGGGATTGCCATGGATTGCAAATATGAAAGAAAAATTCTGATTGGTTCCTGGTCAATGATTTCAACGAAATGCGCATGCCACAAAGATGTTGATTGGCCATTGCCAAATTAGCTATTGATGTCAAATGTGTTTAAAAAGAGCCATGGTTAGCAATCAAAACATGCCTCTGAAAATGCATCCAGTAACACTTATTTTGTGGAGAGAAAGTAATATGAATGTGCTTCAAAGAGTGACCTATTTTGTAAATTCATTCCAATATAAAATTTGGGGAAATGTTTTGTAAATGATGCAGGAAAAAGCTGACCATATCTGATGACTCCAGTGTTGCCATTCTTATTCAGTGTTCATGTGATTGTTTTAAGCATGTTTGTGAACCTTGGTTTAGTTTAATAAAATACATTCTCTTCTCACAAGACAAAAGGCTTCAAGTGATAATACATATACCTCCTTATCAGGGGCCCATCTTACAAAGAGTTACGATTGATCCATCAACCGTAACTCTATGAAAATCCATCAGTATCATAATTTTTTCTACAGGAAATTTGCAAAATGTCCTTTGTAAACAAAGGAGGTCACACCAAATTGTCAAGAAATCAATGAATTTATGGATATACATTCATATCTAGAATTTTTTTTTAACAAACATGTATTTAATATGTTGACTTTGCTGGCTTTCCATAGGTTTCCATGGCTTTCCGCAACTCTTTGTAAGACGGCCCCCTGATGTATCTCTTCTAATATCTCTCTTATTTTGGGAATTTCTAATGCAGGAAAAAGTTGACCATGTCTGAATCCCTTGATGACATGCATGCCTACACCCACCTGACAGATAGTGTACTTGAACATATCCTCTTCTCCCAGAATAAAGGCCTGAAGGATTCCCAAGACATCATCCAGAAGATCCTTACCAGGCAGCTCTATAAGTGTGTAGGACAGTCACAGCCACCTGCTGGCACTAAATTAGAGGTAAGGATTATATGGGATGGGCTTCCTGAAGAGTTAAGCACTTGCATTCTGAATCATCAATGTTTTTCTAAAATCAAATGCAAATATTTGACATTTTTAGTTTGTAACAGTTGTCGATGAACAATCTTGGACGTGAAATGTCACATTGATGAAAAATTCATAATGCCTTTTTCATTTTTCTTAATTGTTAATTTAACTTAACCATCTTACTATTATTGTTGTTAATCATCTTTGTTTTATTTGTATATATATATATATATATATATTTTTTTTTGGGGGGGGGGACTTTTAACAATTTTTTTCTTAATTATAAGAGCCACAACCATGCTTGAAGCTGCAATATTTTCTCTGTATTGAAGATATTGTTAGTCTGTCAGTCTGTTGGTCTTCATCAATTTTGATTAAATTTGGTACAAATGATCATTGGATAATGTGTGTTGTTGATGATGATGGGGTCAAAGGTCATTTAAGGGTCAAAAGGCAAAGTTTTGGTTCAACGTGCTCTCACTTCTTTATTTCTGCATCAATTATGATCACACTTGATACAAATGATCCTTGGGTAATACCACATGTATGTGTGTTCATTAGGGGTCAAAAGATCATATTGCATATTTTATCAGGCGAGACTCTTGGTTCGCGAACCACCTTATGTATAACTTGTGAATTCATTGTTTCTTTTCTTTTTGGTCACAACTGGAAATACGCAAACAGATCTGCGAACCACTTTGTTTATAACTCTTGAATTCATTGTTTCTCTTTTTGTAGTCACAACTGGAAATACGCAAACAGATCTGCCTGGCAGTGTCAGAGGAGGACCTGAAAGGACCCCAGCTTGATCTAGATGACCTGGTGGTTCATGTAAGTATCCAATGTTATTCTGAAACTTGGTGAATATTCTTGATCTAGATGACCTGGTGGTTCATGTAAGTATTCAATATGATTCTGTAACTTCATGATTTTTTTTCACTCCATATTTTCCATCGTTTCCAATATGTTTCCATTGAAATCAGTTTGTAGGTAAAGCTTAAGTTTTACATACCATTAATGATGCAAATATATCACTTATGGTGCAAGTATACCAATATTTGGATCTCTGTATCTTTCATGGTTTCAAATATTTTTCTGTTGAAATCAGTTTGTAGGCAAAGCTAAAGTTTTCCATACAACTAATGGTGCAACTATACCACTAATGGTGCAATTATTACAAATATTTTTAGCTCCATTTCTTTCATGGGTCTAAATGTATTTCCATTAAAAACCTTGATTCTAGCGAAAAGTGAAACTGACAAATCATTCACTAATCAAAAACTCATAAGCTACAAATTCATTATAATGCCAGGTTTGTGTCTATTTTTCAACCCAGCTAATTTTAGTTTTTCCAAGGCAAACAATCGGCTTGCAAGCAGTGAATAAGCACAAAACTTGCATTGTTGTGCTTTGCTAATGGGCTTTCGATTTGTAAATTTCACATTCAGCCTCAGTTATGGTCTGTAATGAGAGCTGATCATACCGTTGATGGTGCAACAATTTGTTTCTCTATTTGATTATCATTGTCATATTAGGTGGTGAAGATGGACTATGGAATGGGGAATCAGAACCCTGTGGATTATGTCCGGTTCTACTCCAAGGAAGACCTCAACAAGGCAGTCAAGATCAGGAAAGGACAGGTAAGGAGCCCTCTAGAATTTTGTATGTTTCTCTTAAGGCCACTGCACACCTTACAACCCAACTGGTCGCCGACTGGTGTGCGACTGAGTGAGGGGAGATGTGACGTCACAGCTCTTGTCAGCTTGAGCGTCGCAGACAGGTCGCAAGGAAAATCGGAAGGATTTGACATGTTGAATCCTTATGGCCGGATCGCAAGCTCAATCCAACCTCCAGCCAATCAGACAGTAGAGTTACACTATGCGTATATGATAAACAACACGCATACACAGTAGTAAGCTCAATTTCTCAGATGCTATGGCAAAAAGCAAAAAGTGCATGCGTGTGTCGCAGATCGGATCGCAAGGTGTGCGGTGTCGAGGCTTATGACTACCTTGCGATTCATCTCCCCTCACTTAGTCGCAAGCCAGTCGCAGACCAGTCGGGTCGTAAGGTGTGCGGTGGCCTTTACGTAATGATAGATGGGATCTGTAGTGCACCGTATCCACTTTGCTGAGTGCCCAAGGCCCAATGAAAGAAAAAAAAAAGAGAGAGAGAAGCTTGTTCAGCTGTGTAGCTTAGTATACCACGTGTATTGAAAGATTAAATTGATGTGTTCTTCTTCTAGTGATAAATGGCCATTTGTTTACATAGCATTAAAAATTGTCAGCCTGTGATTGGGCAAAATTCCAGTCATGGAGTTAACTACTGACTGCTGCCATGCAGTGTTGTAATTAAATACATGTATGTATAAATCAGATGCATAGTCAAGTCGCATAGAACAAAGAACTCTTTTAAGTTTGGTCAAGTTAAAACTTTCGCTACTGGGTGGCATTGACCCTGCAATATGTCCTGGGGTATACTGCAGTTCCATTTGCCATATGGGCTGTAGTATGCCCTATTGGATAGTGAGCCTCAAATCTGTAATATTGTATATCTCTTTATCAATATCATATAACAAACATGGCTTGATATCATCATCATTAGTGCTAAATACTAAGTTTTGTCTATTCTATTTTAAGTTGTGTGCTAGGATGGGGGTTGTTTACATTTCATGTTATTTCAGTCGCTTGAACAACCTTCGCAAAAAAAAGCACACATGCTTCATTACCAGTAAAATTTTGTCACAGAGTGTGCTCTCTGCTGATGCATAACGGGTTATTTATTTGATAGTAATTTGCAACAAATGCAGGGTTCCCAGCCCATCAGGGAAATCAGGGAAAATTATTCAACTTTTTTCCAGTTAAGGAAATGTCAGGGAATTGGAAAAAAAAATACCTCAAATCAGGGGAAAATGCCTCCAATGAGGGAACAATCAGGAAATTTTTATCAGCCCAAAAGTCGAAAGCACGGTAGTCAGTTGTATTTTGTTGCATATTAACCTCTTTCTGTGTAAGGTGAGGAAAGGATGGCTGTATGGAGGAAAGGGAGCCAATTACATGCCTGTGTAATAGTACATTATTGTTTTTATACTGAAAATACATATAATTTACAGCAAAAACTTCGAAAATATGCGAACCTGGGAATGGGTTTAAATAATTATCAGGGAATTTTTAAACTTCATCAGGGAAAACTCACAGAATTTTGTTTTCTTGAAAAGCTGGGAACCCTGAAATGTGGGTACATGTGTTCTCAGAACTTCATAATAATGCATCTTTGTAATGATGTGTCACTTATCAGGTGTCCCAGATGCTT
Organism: Lytechinus variegatus; assembly: GCF_018143015.1. Classification (NCBI taxonomy): domain Eukaryota; kingdom Metazoa; phylum Echinodermata; class Echinoidea; order Temnopleuroida; family Toxopneustidae; genus Lytechinus; species Lytechinus variegatus. The sequence continues at coordinate 19,503,314 of NC_054741.1, read as the reverse complement.
CCGGAGAATTTTGTGGAGCACTATATACGTGTGTACTGCAAGCATCGTGATCCTGAGAATGTTGCAAAGGCTGAGATGTGTTTCGCCGCTTGGTGTGCAACAAAGGAGTTTAGCAAACCAAAGGTAATTAAAAAGAACAGAAACAAACACTCTTTGAGGTCCATTTCTTCTGACTTATATTTTGATTGGAATTTGTTTTTATCTTGCCTTACCTATTTTTCTTTTCATTTGATCGTTGATTTTAAGCTAACAATGTATTTAAATTCTGCTGATCTGCTCTCAGTCCCTTTCTATTATGTCAATTCCATAGTCTAAAGAATTCTCTTTGCCTGATGTACATACAGTTTCAATTTCATGAATTGTAAATTCTTTTCACAGACATGGAGATTTTTGTATTCTGTTGATTTTATGCACTCTTTTATCCATGTTATGTGAAAAATATGACTCGATACAACACTTTAGAATAGTTGCACCATTGGGCTTTCTCCTTAGGAGTGAATGGTGAAATTTTCTTTATAATTTCTTTTACAACACTACAGCCTGGAAACTTCCTTGATTCCGCAATGACACCAGCTTCCACTAAAAGACCTGTTGATGAACACCGAAGCCCATTTGACACCAAAAAAGCAAAGAAAAGCCTTGATGACACTTACAATAGTATGTAATAGTAAAATGATATCACTTGTGATAGTTTCAAATACACTTTCCTTGTGCCTTAACCTATTCTTACTGTGTTGGGAGAAATAGACACAGAGGTGATTGAAAAGTGCCTTGAATTGAAATGCAAAAGTTGGTTTTAGATCATATATATAGTGAGTGGAACCCCTTTTGATATTTACAAACAAATGTAACGTGAGGAATCTTGAGGACGAGAGATGGATTTTAGTCGTAGTATTTTGTTGCAAGATAGTTTTAGTCACTGGTGCTTTTAATGTGCACAATACTCAACATCCATTATTTTTAACCCTAAATAGACTGGGCTATTTCGACACCTATAAAGACTGGGGGACCCTTATGATCTCGGCCGTTGATCGCGCGATCGCGACGAAAATTGGCGCACGCGTTACCCATGGCATTATCTACAAAACTATAACATCAAATTCGGCAAAAAATCTCATGTCTCATTAATTATGCTAATTTATGCGTAAAATCATAAGTTTGCTCTAATTAATAAAATAATGCCCCTGAAATGCTAATTTTTGTTTCACATACTCTAGATAGGCATCTGATCAAATTGATTTTAAAAGAATTTCAAAATCAAATTTATTTTCTTATGTATTCTATTGTTTTCTAAATTTCTTATGTATTTCTTTGTTTTTCGACTTTTTGTTTTTTATTGTTTTTTCAATGGAAATTGTCGGGGACTTTATTTTGACCATAAACAAGATAAAATTAATTGATTTTAAGCAGTAAAAGGAAAAATAATGAAACATTTATGAATTTTGGCTAAGAACACTATTTGCATTGGATTTGTACACAAATTCACGTTTTTGAGTAATTTTGGGTCTGCATGCACTTACGAAATGTTGCGTAATTTTGGAACCGCGTACCCGGGGGTCACAATTTTGGTCTCAAAAGTTGGGCGAGACTTGAAAGTAAAAAGTCAGAGAGCGACGCAGTCAAAAAATTTCGCACAGCGGATTTATTGCGAAAAATGTTGAGGGGGGGGCTGAATCAGCCCCCCCCCAGTCTTTTTAGGGTTAAAGCACAATTGAACTGCCTATTAAATTATTGGTATTTTATCAGTTATAAATTATACTATTTGCCATGTCCTCTTAATGTCCAGGGTCTATAGATCTACTTAAAGATTTCCTTATTTGTTAAAAAGATAATCACAATTTTCAATATCCCTTTGCATCATTTTGTATAGTTCTGGTAAGTGGTACAACAGATTTTTTTTTTATAAAGCCATACTTGAAAACCGTCAGGATTTCCTTGGGTAATGTGCAATGACTATTTCTATTCCTACTTTTTTTAAAGTCTTTCCTTTTTTTGACTGACATTTGAAAGTTCATGACATTTACTGCTCACTTATAAGAAAATAGCTATCTTCAAGAACATGGGATTTGGAAATCATGAGAAGATGAGAAGTAGCCAGCACAGTAGCTTTTAACTTTGAATATGATATTTGAACTTGACTTTTAAAATTAGTATTATTTCAGGTCCTCAATAGTAATTTTAAATTGCTATCTTAGCCATTTTGTTCTGCCCCTTCCCCACTTTTCATGTGGTGCACCTATTTTGAGATATGCGTCAAATTGAAGAAACTAGGAGTATTGTTTCATTTTTAGTAATGTGAAGCTTTCATTTGTCTTAGCAACTCATGTAGCCATGATGTTTATAGAAAAGTTTGTAAAAGAACCAAAGATTATGACAGAGTAGGTGGTGCCACCTATCAAAAGCTGTGTATGTTTTATACTTCTAATTTGTCTAAAATTAAATCATTCTATATAGCTGCATTTATCGTTGGAAATCATTTTTTCCAATTTTTTTTTACTCCAAATATCATTGGTGATAGAATAGGATTAACTTTATAGTTTATATTACCACTTCATCGTCTAGTATGAAATGTTAATTTCAAAGTCTAATTGTTCTTTTTCTTGTCAGAAAAAATATATATTGGTAAAAACATGAATTTGGTCTAGATGCTTTATTAGGTGCAAAAGAAGATGAATGTGGAATATGTACATTATTATTGTATCATTATGAACGATCATGATACTTTCATATGATTGTGTGTAAATATCCCACAGTTGGGAGGCTTTTACTGTATACAGTGAATACTAATTACACTTCCATATTTATGTAATTGACTTGAGTAGCATATGTATGTGTACATGTAACTTGAAATAATGGTAATATAATCAGATTTGGTGAGTATTTTAGACATTGGAAGGTAATCACTAATATGCAACTACATAAAATGTGTACGTCTGACCCCATGTAGGTGAGACGTTCATTAATTTTTCTGTCTCTGATTTCTAGTTCTTATGACAGTCTTTAATGTTCTCATACGATTATGACTTGGTCAGTTTATGAAGTGAAATAAGACGTGAGAAAAATGGGGGTCGGATGTACAAAAAAGGTTGATTATTTTACGGAATTGCCTTAATATTACATAATCAAGAGCAATAAAACAGTGTAGTAAAGTTTCATGTTCACAATTACGTACATACGTATTAGATTATGTTGATTTCTTGTTTCTTTTACATTGAAGAAATGTACGTAGATTTTTATTATAAATGATGGAAAGATATAGTAGGATTTTAACAGATGTGAAATATAGTACCTTTGAAAATAATACAATATTTTCTCCTTCAACTTGCCTTGAGAAAAGTAGTGTCAATTTTGGTGACACACATGTCATGTTCAAACATGTACTTCAAAGTTGTTTCTTGATGTACATTCCATTGTATGGTTGATTGCAGTACTCTTTTTTTAAGTCAGAAGTAATGTTTATGTTTTAATGTACTGTATTTAGCATTATGTTGGTCATCAGAGATGCTGCAAGGGATCTTTTTATTCATACTTTTGCTTGTTTTCATCGTAAAAGTTTTTATCAAAATGCTATTTTACCTTAGTTAATAGTGCATTGACTGATTTATTCATGAGATTGATGAATACAGCAAAGCATTCTTTGACTCCAAATTCTACCTACAAAAATCTTATGAAACAGTAAGTTATATATTTGAACCTCAGTGTCGTGACAATATTTTAAGTTAGTGATTGCTAGTTTGTACTTACAGTTAAGTGTTACATTAGAGAACATGTACATGTAAGTAATTGGGGTGTTGTAATATTGGTTCATGTTCTGTTCTTAATCAAGAGATTGAAAATTTATTTCTTTGACTTATTCTATATTTCCTTTATATGATTAATGTGACAGCTACATTATTGATTCTATATTTCGGTAAATTAGTTGAAATTTATGTATTTCTTTGTTTTAGATTTTCTTAAATCTCCCATGCATCAACAGTTGTAATTTATCAATACAAAACATTGTTTTCTATTCTACAATGCTACTTATTTAATATAAGAAGTAGATTGGTGTAGAGGGTGCGTGGAATGATAAGAATAGAGGCTTTAGTCTTACATGAGAGAAAAATCACTAAATTGTTAAATATCGAAACTTTTAACATATTATTTACTGATATACAACTTCCAAGAAATTTGTTTTTAATACACTGGGTTGACAGAGACATCTGTTTAAAAAACTAATGGAAATTGTCTGTAAAGAATGTCATATAGAATTAGTTTCCAAGCCAAGAAATTGCAAGCTACAAATTCTAATGCAAACTCAACAATTCCACAGATTTATTATCAGAGTTTATACAACCTGTACAATTTTTCATCGAAAGAGAAATTTGCTTTCATGACTATTCATTTTCTGGGGAAAATTGACTTTCTTCATTCGCTTGTCTTGTACTGTGTGTACAATGTCAGCATCTGATCTTGAATCTCACAATTGCATTGAGAATTGTATGATAAAATAATTAACACTGGTTAGGTATGACATCATCATCATTGCTTATATTGAAGCCAGGCTGATGTTTCATGGGTAGAAGTTTCATACAAAAATTAAATACTATTTTTCTAATCTAGCACTCTTGTATAGTGTTTAAATTTTGTTGTTTGACAGTTGTATACTGTGATTGAGCATTTTTTATATTCATATGGCCAAGAATTCCACCAGATTACTTTTACTACCTCTGCAATTCCTTTTTCTCTTTATGATCTCTATCCCGGATTCCTTACTAAACTTAATTTTTACTTCTTTCTTTAGTCTTTCATGTACCACAATTTCAAATCAACAAATTTTCATGAAACACTATATGAAACTAGTTAAGCTCTGAGATTTGTTTTCATTGCTCTTCTGAATGGTTTTGTGGAATTAGTTTTTTTAATATACAGTGAGGCCAGATGTTTACATAACACCCAGGAAATTCAAAGAAAAGTTGACACTTGCCAAACATAAAATTTACTGTTTCTTATAAATGTTTGTGTGATCATGAAAAATTTGATATGAAACAAATGAGTATGTCGTGCCCCTTTATCACATTGCTTTGTCATCAGGAGCTGAAAATATTTAGGTGTCACTTTTCCCTCCCAAATCTCCATATTTCAGACAAATTAAAAATGAAAACTTGATAAAAACATATTTCATAGTTACTTCTCAACACAATCATTTCAGATTACACTTTCTGTTCAGTGGTGACATATGATAAAAATTGTAACAGAAATCATAGATTTGACATTTATATATTTCTATGAAATGATATTTGAAATTATAATTACAGACGATAGAATACATTTAGCACAAATATTACCTTTTTCTTTAAATAGAATTCCTCCTGAAATAAACTTCAATCCCAAGTGCATCCGAATCATGTGAAAGAGCTTAATAAGCTCTTTAATTTGATACCAAATTGGTCATGGTAGTATTTATTTTTATGAAGATATATTAAATGTTATGTTTGGCAAGCGAACAAATTTCACTGAATTCCATGGGTGTATGTAAACTTTTGGCCTAAACTATATAAATCTTATGACACTGAAAGGATTGGATGTAGAAGAGAATGTGTCATGAAAAGGGAATCCAAACTCTTTTGCACGGAAGCAGAAAAGTATAATGGTGTGATGAGTGGTGCAGGGACAACTTTTCCATCTTGAACAGAATTGTGAGGTTTTTCCCAAAAGCACCTTTTCCTTCAGGGTGGTAATCGTTATAGAAATATCATATTCCACAAGTCCTTATAAAAGAAAAATTTGATTCTTACTAAACTAAACTCTTTCAAGTTTTTAATTTTGTTTATTATTGAAGCAAATTGAGTTGTCCCTCCCTTGTATCACCATGACATCACCTTCAATTTTAGGTCAATTTTAAAATAGCCATATAGGTATGATAATTTTGAAAAAAAATTAAGCTTGAGCTCTTGGTGGCAAGTTCTTCTGTTCCAATTCATCACATCACACCTCATCAATTCACTTGATCTTTATGAAAGATTAATCTCTTGTCCATCTCTTTCTAACCTTTCCATTCCCATTCATTTTCATTTCTCATTATCTTCTCTTTATTCTACCACCCATCCAATCACATGGTCAGCTGTGAAGAACTGTGCACACTCTGCCAAGATCCAATTTTCAAAGAAACTGTAAAAGCATTTGATATAAACATTTCAAGCTACAAGAATTAAATCTTACCTGATCAAGTTCTAAAAAGAGGTATGAATACTAAATTCAACATTCCAATCTATTCTGAGCCTCCCTGTATGAATGAAAGCAAATTCAATCCCAAATGGTAATGTCACCATTAGCGCCTGACACTAGACTTTATACTAGTATTTTTAGCATTAAGCTGCACTTCATATATGATAATCTATTTTTTGAACTTTTATATTAAATGCAGAATGAAATTAGTTCAAAATATTGTATCGTGTAGTGTGAAGTGGGCTTAAGCCACCTTTACTGAATAATTTGAAAATATCTTCTCAAATTTTCGTCTTTTTCTTCCATTTAAAACATTTTTTCCCCTAGAGTTGGATTGAATGACTCGTCAAAATTGTCATCTTGGCAAGAATCAAACTACTTTCATGATAGGCCAACCTCTATGTAATGCACATTGCCTCTCACTTGCTTTCATGAAATATCACTACCCTCTATGTACTCTCAAACACTTGTTAAAGGGGAATCAAACCGAAATAAAAAAAATTGTTTTTAGAGGAAAAGGAAAAATTTGACAAATTGATAGGTGAAAGTTTGAACAATATCGGACAAGCCATAAGAAAGTTATGAATTTTTTAAGGAATAGGTAATAACTATACCCATGGAGACTTCAAATTGGCCACATATGTGATTTTACAGTGATGTGAGGCAAGGAAATCTCTGCCATGTACTCCAAAAGTACTTCAAAAGTTTTAATTCAACTTTTTCTTTCATGAGGACATAAAACAATACATATAATATATAGAGGGTAACATTTAGATTCCTGCCCCTGGGGAATGGTTACTTAGGAGAAAACCACAAATCCCTGATAATTGTACATAGCCTATGAGAAAGTTGTCCTTGCCCCTTGTCATAATTTACTTACCCAGTTGCCAATTTGAAATCAACATAGACTTAGCCTAAGGGATCTCAATTTTAAAGCAGCCATAACTTTCTTATTGCTTGTCAGATTTCTTTCAAATCTTTTTTTTTCTCCTTTCCAACACATTTATGACCAAGGCTAGATTCCCCTTTAAAATGGGCAAAAGAAAAGTCACAACACAATGAAATAGTGTTATACAGTCCAAACATGGCTCTTTTTACTCCATTCCAATAAAAAAAAGTCTTTCATACTTTTTGAGTACAGTGCAGTAAGCATTTGACATGTCTGTCTATCTCTGTGTATTATTTGACATCTGCGTAATTTTCTTTCTCAATGCCCAATTCAACCGTGACATTATGAAAGGTCACCAAGAACAATGAAGCAGCACAAAAGATCTGGGCCCCGTCTTACACCGTCTTATATTTGACAACTATGGAAAGGCAGCAATGTCAACATCTAAAACACATGTTTGCTAAAATATTTTGCAGATATGATGTATACTCATACATTCACTGTTTTTTTGTTCTTGACAATTCAAAATGCTTCTTTTTGCTCTCATAGGACATTGCGCAAATTTCCTGAAGAAAAAACTATGGCATTGATGGATTTTCATATACTTCAGTTTGATCAGATCAATGGTAAATCTTTGTAAGATGCGGCCCTGACATTGTCTTAGTTTGCACAGCCATTTCTCCTCTTTTTCTAATAATAAATCACTTGAAATGCTTCTATCTCACTGCATCACTGTTTAGAGACATTTCAGTATGTCACATATGAATGGGTCTGTGTCTTGAGTGATACCAATCAAATCATCATCGGAAAAAAATGACAAGAATCATGATTACATAAAAACAACCACATTTTGTAAAAAGAAAGGATTTCACTTAAAAAACAACATCCTAATTAGAAAGGCAGGTGCGCCATAAATCTGTGTAGTGATCACCAATATACAGTAGTATGGAATACATTTTTTCATTTCCACAAAGAACACTTCAAAATGTAGCAATCGTAATAGTAATGCAAAATTACAAAGTGAGGAATATTTCATGTGACTTTTTAGAAGTGCCTATTTTTCATTACCACCATATCTAGCTTATAATACAGCAATTGCATCACTAACAATGTGTCCATGACATGATTAAGTTTATCAGAAAACTTTATTACACTTTATCATTATTTCTACGCATACACATAGAATAACTTTTGTAGTCAATTAATATGTGTATGTTTTCGTTTTCTCCAGAGATTTTGTACCGTTATAAAATCATCCGAGCTTAACATGACTTTTGGAGCTCCCCTTCGGAGATGGGGAATCCATGGAAACTCTTCCCACACTGGTGGTATTAATATCCTACACCCATACCCATGTGTGAAAGGAGTAGGAAGTGAATGGATGAGGGATGATGATGACCTTCTATACCCTCAGGGGTATTGTCATCATACCACGGATAAAACACCCACATCCAAACCAGAGTCACATCTCCGTAAAGACTCCTCCATGACCACAAATATATTTAACTTGCCATTAATACCATTTGATTGAATGCAAGCCTGCACGGCGCGTACTGCATCGACACGATTGCTTACAAAAATACCATTGCAAACTTCCGTGGGATAAACCAATGAATAACCCTTTATCAGTTTGAAGGTGGGGATATAAAGTCTCAAAATAGATTTCTAAAAATATATATGTCATTGTTATTTTCTCCCTCCCTACAGATTGTATTCACAATTAAAAATTTATTTGAATTATATGATAAATCTCCATTTTCCTCAAATCTCTATAATTATTACACGATTCTTTACATGATTGTTACTTCAAAATGCATTTGAAATATACCTGCCAAAATAAGGCGCAGTTTAATTAAAAAACAAAGCATATATTTTGATGGCATTGATTCAAAGTGTCAAGTTTTCCTTTATGTTGCATTCTACAATTTCATTACCTTCTTCTGCTAATTACAAATTTGACAGGGTTGCAAATTATGCAGATATATCAAATATAATGTCAAAGTGAGAGAAATTAACAATTAGTGCTAAGTAGAGGAGGATGAGTGAGATAATTGAACTCAGAAAATTATGAACTGCTGTTACATACTCTGATGAATGGTGGTTTTCTTTCAGTCTTGAGTATGCAACCTCATGAATATATTCAACCGAAAACATCACTCAAGAGGAAATCCATTTACACGATTATAAAACAACACATACAGATGATCTCCACAAGGACCTGGGTGATGTAACATTGTGAGTACTTCTACCTTGTTTTAAGCACTACTACAAAATTACAATCACTTTAGTTTCCCTGGGGGCATTCATACAAGTCTTTGAAAAATACAGAATCAAAATTAAAAAAAAAAACCTCTTAAACTTCTGAGTAGCGATAGTGATTAGCAAAGTAATCTCAGATATCAGACAAAACAAAGTCCTTTTAAACCTGATGACAAGATTATGTGAATAATGTTAGACTAAGAACAAGGATGACCTCGAACCATGGAGGTAAGAGTTGGAATTTCAAAACAGAGAAGTAAAGCATCTTACCAAAGGTAAAAATTGATAGCTCACTAGAGTGGATGTTTTACTGTGAAGGATCACATCCTGATAATCAAATTGCAAATGATAAATGCTTGAAAAACAGAAACCTAGATTAACTTCAGTTTGATATTCAAAAGTACTAAAGAAACTCTTTAAAATTGAATTACTTCCATAACAAGTTTTGATCATATTTTTTAACTGCTATTTTATTTAGTTTTATATAATCAGACTGGAATCATGGCATGCATACTAAACTGTGATGAAGAAAGCCTTTTGTTTTTTTTCTGATGAAGAGTCTGCAAGGATCACAAAGTGTGTAAAAAAATTTTTTTTCCCATTTTGTCAAAAATGTTTGATTGCATAAAATCTTTAACAGACACGCTTTTCTTTTCCTTCACCTGGTTAGAGTATACACACATGCGAGGGGGGGGGGGGTCATGCAAAACTGACCCAAAGAATATGGGGCTCTTCAACAAAGGGGCATAACAGAATGTAACCGAGACCATTTGGGCACCATCTTACAAACAGTTGTTATGAATCGAATTATATTAACTTTAAAGTTAATATTTTGTTTATGCAGTGTCTCTTTGTAAATAAAACAAAGATGCTGATTAGTCAATAGTCATACATAGACAGGTGTTTGTCAGCTTCAGAGAACACTTTACATTCATGCATGCTAGACGATGGTTTCCGTGGTTTCCCATAGCTGAGACTAATTACAACTCTTTATAAGACAGGGCCCTGAGAAAGTTCTTTTCCCAAGTACTCCCTGGGGGGTGTTTCACCAAGATTTAAGTATGACTTAGAGTCGCACTTAAATACCTAGTTGCGTACGGTATGAAAGGCTTGACAGCATTGGTCAGATCGCGTCATGAGGATGCGCACTACTGTGTGTCTATCAATAAGATCGCGCGTTCCACATCATGTACTCAAAGGCATTTAAGTGCGACATAAGTCATATTTAAATCTTTGTGAAACACACCCCTGGTGTATTTGTATAAATATAACATCAAATAATCAGATATCTTCAATAAAGTTGGAAAGATATAATCAATATAATGAAATGTATATGACAAAAAAGAATAAAAAATATCAATTTTATCTCTAGAATCATGATCTTTGTATATCTTTCTATAACTCTGTTATATCAGCCATGAACAAAATATTAAAAAAAAAACACCAAAAGATGATGATGATTGTATCACTTAGCATTCAAGCAGCTTAGTCAATGTCGATCCATTGTGTGTATACATTGTATAACTGTTCAAACTTATTGTCTTACTGAGCCAGTTCAGATATACACAAAAACATTATTACACAATAAACCATTTCTCAACAAGTTTTACAAATACACGTACCTCTCAAAATGAGGTACATTGTAACATTTTTATTCATGTTTTCTTAAAGATAAAATTATCATACGTCAAAAATCATGTTATGCATTCAAATGCATGGCATTTTTATTTTTGCACTATCACATACCAATATCACTTTTTGACACAAAATAGTATTTACATTAGATTTAAGTACAACCATACCAAAATAGTTAATAAATTTTGTGATAACTCTGCATTTTACAAAATGTGTAGGCAAAATGACACCCACTATTACATATACAAGTGTATGGTGACAAATATAAAAAGGTTGGAGTCCAGTGTGTTTTTACATACAAAACACTTCCTGACCCTAAATTTTACTTGATTCATAAAAACATTAATTTGATGATATAACTTGACAACCTTATACAACATACTGGCAAAGACATGAAAACATCCATTAACAAATTGTGCATGCTTTCTGAAGCCAAATATATTGATCAAATCCCTGATAGGCTAGATCCCCCACAACATGAAACAAAACAATATAAAAGAAACCAATATCCAAGGCAGCTTACAGTCAGAAATGATAAATTTTGATTTTTTTTTAAATAATTGATATAAAAATTGGGAGGCTAATTTCTGTGTCATACTTCAATGTATTGAGGTCATTAAATATTATGGATTGTTATTTTATAAGGTTGGAATTGAGGGTTGTGATTTTTTTTAACTTGCTCAAGATGTAACTTGAAAAATAACTCAACAGTAAATTTGACATCCATACTCATGGAAGAGATGTTCAAATTTCTCGTAAAATGCAAGCTTGAGGTTGGATCACTTCATCCTGTCCTCTTCGGCCCATGCTCTGAAGTCGGGTTTAACTTACACCATATGTATTCTTACTCATGGGAAGCCAAAAATGTCACAAATTTGCTTACATTGCATGTTTATTATGTTTACTGTGCTCTCTTAATTCTTTAATGGTGAAGACAATTATCTTTAGATCAATCTGCCCCAGACAGTTAAGAATGATTCGAGAGTACAATTAGCTGATACACTGAACCTCTACTGTTAGAGATTTATGTCACAATTGGCTATCCATAGTTAACCCATGACATTAAACCAAAGTTTAAATTAAACCCGACTTCAGAATATGGGCCCTAGAGTCTGATCAGATCACGCACCAAATATAAGATGATCCAAGCATGGACCCAGGAGGACCATGATTCTATCTATCTTGTTTTGCAATTGATTCATAGAAATGAAACACTATTTGTGGGTCTCTTTTTCTTTGTTCTTTTCTAGCAAGGTATTCCTCTAAATCTGAGAAAAACACCAACCATGTTGGTGAGAGCTATTGCCCCCAAAAGTTTGTTTTGTCATAACAACCCTGCTAAAACGTGCCAACTTTTTAATTCAAATTTGACAAAATACACATTTTTGACAAAAAAATAAAAAGGCTTGCTAAAGGAAGTTGTAGGACATCCATATCATTATCAGAGGATGCTCCTGTCTGCCTGTGTAGGCATGCACAGGAAACAAAATGTTGTAAGAGCTTCATCATATTTATTAAAAAAAAGACCAACCCCTCAACCAACCCTATATACCACAGTTAAAGCAAACAAACATATTTTTTGCCTAATAGATTATGATATCCAGCAATCAGGAACTTATCAAACATTCAAACAATGTAAAATGTATAAATAAGTAACATTTTGTGACTTTGGATTCTGGAACCAATTGATTTGAGGGGCTACAGCCTCTTTGTTATTAAACCAATCTCTTAATTATTGACATGGACTTAGTAAAGATGATTGCAGCTAGCCTGTGTCAAAATTTTGTTCATTTTTGACTGAGTGGAATTTGTATAGTGCGCTTTTCTTTTGGAGCCCAATATAGTTTAGCCTTTGCATCACTTAAGAAGAGGATTATTATTTATTTACCAGGCAGGTTCATATAACTACAAAATATGGAGAGCTCTTTTCCCATATTTAGAGTCAAAACAAATGTTAGACAATAATGAATTGTCTAATGGACGGCTTGGGATTGACTCATTTTCTAATATATATATATCTTTAGTCTCTCTCATACAATGTTTATTTCATAGACTCATGTTTGCTCTGAGAAAAATAAATATACAGACATGCACATGCAACTTCTATAAAAAAACAAATTTTTTCTCACCATGTTCCCTTTTCTTTCATCCAATTAGAGATCATGAGCAGACAAAAAGCCTATGACCACAGTAAAAAAAAAGAAAAAAAGGTTTTGTGTCACTTTTCTTTATAGCCCAAACTCCATTGCGTGCCTTTTTTAAAGTCTTTGTTTTCAGCCATAGTGATTTTGTATTGGCAAATTCTACTTCCTGGAAAGTTGTCTTTGCAATTAAATTCATTCACCGAAATCCATTTTATACTGCTTTAGAAAAAAGGGAAAATAGTGTTCTCCATCCCAAATTACCAGTTGTGAGCAAATAATTTTTTTTAAAGAACTTTCGAAAAAAAATTAGAAATGCAAAATCAGTTTTAAAAAGTCTAATCCATACAATAAAAACTTAATAAGATTACTTTGTCTAAAGCTTTAAGACATATTTTAATTTTGTATTAAATGTTACCAACAAAAAAGTTAGCACAAAGAATCAACATACAATGTCTGTTTTTAATTTGTCATAAAAAAAAGCAAAAGATGATGAATCTCTTTTGAGGTAGGTACCAAAGCTTGTGTTATGGACTATCAAAGCAGGCAAACTGAACCGTCTCCCAGCAATTTTAATTCCCCCCTACCGGAGAAACGATTGGGCACAACAAAAACCCAGTACGACCTGTAAACCAACATGTCAATGGTGCATACCTTGACAAGCAAGTTCTTACAATGTGTTGGTTTATTTGATGATCAGGATTGAGTCTGCCTTCAATGTTCGACATGCTACTTTCCAAGCAAATCTTTTTTCCATTCAGTAATCATGTTATTCATCATGAAACATAAACCAGTAAAGTTAATAAGCAGCATAATTGCTTCATACACAGTTGCCACATGCCACAGTGATGAAGCCTACGCATTGATAAGTCTCATCATTGTTTTTCTTCTTGTAATGCATGCCAGTATGCAGTAGGGAGAATAATGTCACAGGCTGGGCATGCCAGAAGATGGTTTTCATTGTATAACCATGTATTACCAAGCACACAAGTAGGCATGGGGGACCAAACAGTTACTTCTTATCTAAACAATGGATATAGATCCATGGGAACAAAGAGTTAACTTCAAAAGAAGCCATTTCATGAAATATACACATACATTCATATATACATATATAAAGGCAACGCTAGACGTCTTTACCACACATTGAACAAACAAAACCCCAAAAACAAAAATAGCACAAGTGAAACAATTTACAACTTATAAGGAATATATATAGATATAGATATATAGATATAATTATATATAGATATTTTGTCATCAAAAAATACATGTTGAATAAGAAAGAAGGCAAAAGTGCCAGTCACAAATTTACTCATTGAAAAAAAATCATACAACTTCTTGAAAAATATGAAGTATCAATCAAAATGGCTCTTAATTTGTACATGCATATTTACAGAAATAATCAATTCCTTTATTTTTTTCTAAAACCTCCTTGGGAGATATGCAGGCGTAGAACCAGCTAACCCACATATCTCCTTTCGTAAAATCATACGCATCGCAGGCCTAAAGCATTGATGTTTTTAAAAAAGAAATTCAAAATAGTACTTCTGTTCATACTATAGAATTCAATGAATAGAAACAAATTACAGAAAAACAGCCAATTTCCATGAAGCAAATAATCATTTCTAAAAAGCTGATTTTGTCTCCACCTTTGTTAAGGAAAAAAAAAACTTTGACTCTTACAGCAAAAGTACTACGCCATAGTAAATGTCTACTGTACTTTCATTTGATACAAACAGAATAAAATCAATAAAATCAAACTCATTTTATGCATGAATGCATATGACACAGTCAACCATTGAATAATTTTTAGTACTTCCATAAAATGACTATTTCAAGAAATCAAAACAAAAATGTTATCTTGGTCATAGAACAAAAAAATTGACATAGTTTCAATCCATTCCTTGTCTACTAACTTTTGGTAGCAGCAAAGGAATAAAAGAATTATCCCTCCAGAGTATTGTTCTGAAATCAGTTTCTGCAAAGATTTATAATTCACAACTACATTTTCAAACAATCTACTAAGATTACAGTTGTAAATGGCTGTATGGATTTTTTTTTGGAGGGGGGTGAATTCAAATGAAAGTATATGAAAAGGGAATGTCCTAAATAGGGATGTGGGAGTTGCACAAAATTAAAAGATTTGAATTCTTCTGGTCCAGGTAGTTTTAAGACTTTCTAAGGTGAATGCATATCCTAATGTGTAACTGGGCCCTTTTAAATATCTTATATATTTCGCGAAAATAACAACAGCAAATACGTATAATGTATGATAAATAAATAGCAATGATTCCTATATGGCACTCATGATTTGCATGGTGGACACTTTGGACAAGATTATCTTTTGATTAAAATAGTGTAAAAGAGAATGTGGAGTCATTTACACGTAAAAGAATTTAATTAACCACCAAGATTCCCAGTGTTGATCACAAGGAAGCAAAATATTCCTTTAAATGCAGCTCAAACTTTAAACAATTAAACTATTTTACTATTCTATTCCAAATATCTATTTGTACAGCTTGCCTGAAAAACATTAGCCCGAAATTAGGGATTTTTCGTTCCATCTTCTCAAAGGGGGGATCTATAAGTGACCTATGAATCACAAGCTAGATAACAAAAAAACATTAGACATGAAAGACGACTACATCGCACAAGTTCACAAAGACAATAATCTACATTTGACATCCAAAGAGTCCCTAGACAGCAATTCATACAACCATGATCAATACTATTTGTGGATTACAGCGAGCACAATTTGCAGCATGATCATATTTTCCAGCAGCATTCATTAGAACAAACTATAATAATCAATCACATGTGACCCCCATCATGATACACCGTCTTTGATTTCTAAGGATTTAAGTAGAAGTAGATCATTAGAAGTTAGCCAGTCTAGTTTATAGACAGATGCCATTATGCATTGCCCTTTGAGCAAAATCAAATTTCTGCATTTTATAACGGATACTATCTTTGAAAACAAAATATAAAAGATAGCTGTCAAACAAACTGAATATGTACCCAGAGGACCTCCTGCCCTGCCCCCCACCCCCCAAAAAATCTTCAGTATGTCATAAAAATATATATCTTGGTTCAACCCTATCAGCTGCAAATTTTCTAATGCTCTCTTTACAAAAAGCATCTTTATCAGGCACACTCTTACTTAAATACAAAAAAAATCTACATACCAAACATGGACATTGCTTTACATCATACACTGTTACAATCTTCTGAACGACCATCAACTACATTTATCAGATAGTAATATAGAGACCAAGTGCAGACAAGAAATATGATTTCATCAACTCTACTCTAGGAACATTTAGATGTAAATTTGTACACAAATTGTGATGAATTAAGGACATGTGAAAGCTCCTACAACATGATTGTACCATGAAAAAAAAAGAATGAATTAAGAATTAGAATAATATATTTATAGTGCAAGCACTGGACCATACTGGCATTGCACAGAACACAAATTTGCTTCAAACATTAATAATGATCATTGCACCTCGTGTTTGATTAGATGAAGTAGATCACTGGGATAATACATCCATAAAAGAAACATCTACTTTCTACACTCATAATAAAAAGGACACAACTACATTCATGTGTAATATCTAATGCTTAAAATAATTAAAAAAATACATCCTTGGCACACATCACATACTTATTTTGGTTCAAGCATGAAGCTTCTTCTTATCATATACACATGCTTCCATTCTGAGCCTGGAATCAGCCAACCTCACTCAATGTAAAAATAAGCAGCATAGACCCATTCCTGATCTCTAACCTTCTTTGCACCAATCAATACAAACCTCAGCAAAATGTTTTGCTTTCATCCTGGTGTTTACACCAAATTGTAGAAAGGTACATGTAACCTTTTCTGTGCAGGCATACAAAACAACAAATCACCTTGATAAAGCAACCTTTGGTAAGACGGCATGCTGCCCTTCATCCATTGGAAAGCTGGGATGTCAACTGTGGACTACTAGAACCATCATCCAAGGATGCTCCAACACCCGATGAAGATGATGACGAAGCATTACCTACATGGGTGTGCTGAAGGGAATGCTTACGACGCCTGTGCTCTTCGAGCTCAGAGGCCGTCTTGAATCTCCGTTTCTTGCACAACTCGCACTTGTACGCTTTCCAGCCTGTCAGTGAAAAATAATCAAAGCTGCCATCTGGATTGTAACTGCTCTTAATGCGCTCCTCTTCGTCGCGGTCTAACTTGCGCTTTCTCTCTGGAATCTCTCGGTATATATTGAAGGTGGACTTTCTGCTGCGTTTCTTGTCCATGTCCTTGGAGCTCTGTTCTTCCAGCGATGTGTTATTACCAGAGGACTGGTCACTCCAGGCTACAGCTGCTCTTTCTGTGGAATAGAGTCCAGACGTGCCACTGATGGCACGGTGAACCTGACGGGTAATGTCTTCAACCTGGACAAGCTCTTGACTGGACTCGCTGCTGCCACCATGTTCCAACATCGGAGGCCTCCTCCTCTCAAAACTCCGCATTTCTCCACTTCCATGCTGGGACAAAGACCTTTCCAAACTGGAATACATTAAATGGTCTGGCTTGAGTCCAAGTCTATGAGATGTGCTGGATGAAATACTTGGGGAAGCAGATTTGTCATCAGCATTTTGTCTCATCAGCATATGGTGGTGGTGGTGGTGCATTCCTCTATGATAATGCGGCCAAGCTCCTTGATAACCCATCATGGGTACTCTACCAGCCTCATTATACTGAGTATGACCAGTCCAATTTGGAGTGACTCCCTCTGAAGAGTGCTGACTACTCAAGGCAGCTGGACTCCTCTTCCGTCTGGGTCCAACATTGCCTGGCTGCCTCAGGCAATTGTAAAGAAATGAGTCCTCTGACATCTGCGTTGGCAGAACACCTTTTGCATGATCAGAGCTTGGCCCTGATGGAACAGAAGGCTCACTTTGAACACTAGCCTGTGATGAATATGTAGGTAAACTGCGCCACATTTTCCTTGGATCATTGTCAACTGCAAAAGGCTGATGAACAAGACCAGAATACCTTGGCCAGTAAGCCATGCGAGGAGAGTTCTGGTCATGTGCCTGGTAATTCATAGGTACTTGAGGTTGCTCCTTTTCACGGTTAGCATCTGCCTGCTGGTTCACTTGGAAGTCTGGGTTTAGTCCATTAAGTGGAAGCCTGGCATCCCCCTCTGTCAAGCTGTAGCTACGTTGCCTATGGCTGCGGGGGGCCGGTTGACCACTAGAAGTCTCATCAATGCTTCCAGTCTTTCTGAAAATAATACTCTCTGAACCTCTCCGCTGTACCCCCTCGGGTCTCTTTTCCGCTACTGCACGGCTAACAAGATCGCGTAACATATTCTTAGAACCTGACTCATTTCCCTGTCTCTCTTCCGATCCAGGACTACTCTCTTCTGAATTTTTCCCTTCAGGGGATTGATCAAGCTGTTCTGTTGGTTTTACGATAGGCTCAGAACTTTGGCGAGGCAGTGTACTAGGAATTGTTGGTGTGGTTCGATCTGTCAAGCTCATTGAACGAGGCAAATTTGAGCCACCGGAAGGCAGTGAACTGTCACTTGGAGGATTCGGCAAGTCCTCCGTTTCAATATCCTCAATCGTATCTTGTCGCCTGAGAAGGCCACGCAGGACAGACTCTGGTCGGCGCCCAGTGCCACCACTTCTCCCACCTGATATTGAAGATCTCCTGCTGCCTGGACTTGAAGCAGAATGTTTTTCCTGCTGGCAGGCATCAGGGTTACCATGAGGCTCAGTTGATTGAGACTTTTGAGACCGATTATCACTACTGTTTTTTCCTTCCACATCTATATCAATTGACTCTCCAGAGTAAGAGGCCTGTAGTAGGCGTCTCCTTTTAGGGCACATGATCCTTACAGGACTGACTGGCTCTGTCTTGATGTAACTTTCCTTTGTGCTTTCACTCAATTTCGGAGTCTCCATTCCAGGTCGTTCTGGTGATTCTTCAGAGGCTTGTCTTGAAGTTTGTTCCACACTTTTGTCTTGATGTAAAGTTGGTGTTTGGATTGGTTCTGTACTTGCAGACAGGTCTTGGTCTGTGGTGGATGGATTGCAGGAACTACCCCTGGAGAGGACTTGTTCTTGCCTGCTCTCACCTGCAGAAGGTGTACCCCTCAAGAACTCTCCTTCAGTAGGAACACTCAGAGATGAAGCACTGTTACCACGTTCCTGCAACAGAGCAAGAAATAATAAAATATTGCAATTCTCTCATTTTTCATAAATAATATTTCTTCAATAAATATTGGCTTACAATGTACGTTAGCATTGCCAATATGGCAGTCAGTACCCGCTGGCACCTTCTACCACTCAAAATTTCCAACTAGCACTCTATGCAAACATCCATCCTGCACTTATTTGCCCATTGAAAAAAAATATGAGAAACTGATAAGTTTTCATCTCTATGTTATGGAAATGGGATGATTTTTTTAACCAATAAAATAGTCAGCGCCTCAGGGGTGACAATCCTATCAAGTTCAACTACAAATTTACAATCACCTCCCTAAACCCTTTGTTTAATTTGACAAGCATTCACATTTTAATAATTAAAATAGGAAGCACTATTAAAGGGGTGGTCCAGGCTGAAAATATTTATAGCTTAATACACAGAGTAGAACTCACAGAGCAAAATGCTGAAAATTTCATCAAAATCGGACAACAAATAATAAAGTTATTGAACATTAAAGTTTAGCAATATTTTGTGAAAACAGTCGTCATGAATATTCATTAGGCGAGCTGATGATGTCACATCTCCACTTTCCGTTTTCTTATGTTATTACATAAAATCATATTTTTTTCATTATTTCATACTTGTGTGAATAAAAAGTCTCCCTTATAATGAAATAAGTTGCAGCAATAAATATCTAATGCACTAAATCAGTTGTCAATCCAATTTTCTAGTTCTTGGAGGAAAAAATTTGAATAAACCTAATTTCATATAATAAAATACAAAAGAACAAGTGGAGATGTGACATCATCAGCCAACCTAATGAATATTCATGAAGACTGTTTTTACAAATTATTACTAAACTTTAAAATTCATTAACTTTGCTATTTGTTGTCCGATTTTGACGAAAATTTCGGCATTTTGCTTAGTGAATTCTACTCTATTTATTAAGCTATAAATACTATCAGCCTGGACCACCCCTTTAAGGGATTTAATTTTAAACATCATTCCTTGTTTGCAATCCGATGATTAACAGGAATGAATTAACGCATAATGTAGACAATAATATAAGAAAATATCATAGCACATGAACACCACATAAACAAACTTTTTTTTGCCTGAATCCTCAAAAGGGGGTTTAAAATAGAAGGGTATTTAAACTATAGATTACGCAGATTTTGGGCATCACTTCAAGTAATTCAGAACATACACTGAGAGATGTCAAATAATAAATGTGTGCTTATAGAAGAAGGTTTCTAAATTCAAGCTTGTTGCTAAGATTTATTTGAATCGATTTAACTACAACTTTGGGCTACTTAATTTATATGAACAGAACTAACAAAGCAACTAGTGTATATTCAGTGCACTTTGTCAAAGGTGCTAAACCTATCATTGGATTTTTTGGCAGTGTGAGCATTCAGTGGAATTATGCACAAAAGTTGCATAGTCCAAGCTTAACCCCCCCCCTTTGAATCAAATCTCTTCCAATAATTTGGGGCTAAATGTATTACATGCATATGTATATGCCTACCATTTGGCCATCATCTGGCAGATTTGCCAGGTTGCCTGTACTGGATGTGACTCTTCCGTTATTCGGCTCACTCTCCGGCTGTTCCTCTGTGCTCTGTCTTGAAAGCTGTTCATCGTCCTCGGAGGATCGTCCAATGCCTGCATGCCAAGTCGGCGGGGAGTTGACAAAAGGTCCAGACTCTCCAAAGCAGACTGCAATGCTGCGCGTTCCATGGGCGGAGTCGAGGTGGCTGTTGAGCTGGGCACGGTCCTCAAAGACAAAGAGGCACTGTTTGCAGAGGAAGCATCGGCGTGGGAAGTGGACCTCTGACATGTGACTGGCTATCACATGTTCAAGGGGACTGCAGAAGGAGCAAATACGGCACTTGAAGACCTGAAGCAAAGAATATCGAAACATATGCAATAATTCCAATAATTAATGATTAATAGTACAGTTTGTAGCTGGCAATTAATTCATTCGAATTCGTACTTATTAGAGTGTCACTTTCTAAAAGATGTTAAATCACTCATTTTGGGTATAAAAGTTAAATAATGGAATGTAAAAATATTTGTTTAAATCTTACACTCATCAGGGTTTTTAAAACTCGCTTATCTTGCTATATGCTTTACTAAAACCATTTCAAGCATCAACATGGCAGAAATCCTAGATAAAAATAATTTCTTTGTAAAACAAGACATACTGCACATGTACATAAATACATATCCAAAATATTCTCTCAGGCCTTAATTTTTACAAAAAACCATATATTTTTGGTCAAGGCCACTTTTCCATCACACACATTTCTGTATCACAGAACAAATGGCAACTGAAGAAAACTATATCCCAAGCCATTGAGACAAATTAAAAGGGCATCCAAAAGGGCATCAAATGAAATAACCCTCGTGATGATGGATTATTTAATCCCTATTCAGTAATTTGAAGAGCCGATCTCCTGTCGTTACCTGGATGACATCAAAGTAATTTCTGAAGTGCTGCAGCTGGGAGTCAATGACCCTGACCTCCGCGTAGGGGTCAGCGGCCGGACTCCCTCCTTCCCTGGGTTCCGTCATCCTGGGAGTTTCTAAGCTTGGACTTCTCAACCGTCTGGCATGGTTGGGAGGGGATGTATCAACGCTGGAATTCACAAAGATCTCTTTCCTACACATGTACAAAGAAATGGATAAGATGAAGAAGAAATGTGCAGAAATTATTATGGTGAAATTGTTCTCAAGAATACAGTAGGTCAATTCCAGCCAAATGTTGCATTTTTCCATTTTTAAAAATTTCTTTTCTGAGCAATTTTGTTTCTTCTGTTTAAAAGTATACAGTTTTAGGTTTACAAAAACATAATTATATTTACTATACCCTCATTCATTCATAAAATACACAATGTGCACTCTGTTGCACTTTGGTACTAAGATTTCATAGAAATTGTACAACTTTGACCCATCCCTGGCTCCTGGCATGCAAAGGGTGCTGACGAAAAATTCCACTGTCCTTGTGACCTCCAAGCAGTAATTTACCATTAGCTGTATTGTTTTACATGCTGCAGTGAAACGGTGAGGCACAAAATACATTTCAATGTATGTATGTTTGATGTCCCATAAGTCACAGTTTTAAGCATTAAGTTTCCCTCATATGCTACCATAGACTCCTGCAGACAAGTATTGGACTTTTTTATCTACCACAGTACATGCTTGCTTCAACAAATCAAGCTGTGTCTGCATTGGACTTGAAATAACTATACTGGGGGGACATACATTTAAGTCCCATAAGTCACATGTCCCATAAGTCACACATACAGTTCGTAAACCATGCCACCTTAAAGCTGTCCATGACATCATAGAGTGAGATGAGAATGCTGAAAAGCTGGAGAACAGTATGCTGACTGTCAGAAAAAACAGTCAGAATATCATAGGCAGTGAATGGAACAAAAAAAAAGTTTGGATTGTGTGCCCATCCCCCCAAAAAGGAGAAAACTGAATATGATCTCTAAAATGCAAAGCTTGAGTACGGGTGAATTGGGTTTGTTTCACCCCAGCTTTTATTCATTTTTTTTAAAGGTCCAGATCACTCTCTCGGTTTTCTTGTCTCCTTGGAGTATGCATCCACTGTTTTACATATGATGTGAACTTGGTATATAGTTCCATGGAAACTAAACTTATTGCAATGTCCCATCAGTCACAAATTTTGTAGTTGAGCAACCCTCTGTATCCTGTCAAAATAAGAGCACCAGTCCTCAGATGCATAAGGCTACCATGAGCAGAGATATTAAAAGGGCACATACAGCTCTCCCTACCAGCCCCTGTAAATGCCAAAAAGTTGTTCAGAAGCTTGCAATCAAGTTTTCTTAGAATCATTCCTGCCGCCTGCCAATTGAAAGTAACATGTACAATTTGCAGAGTACCGAAGTGTGACGTCACAATGTCATGACATCGAATTGGCCGGTTCTAAACTGAGTCGCAGCTGCATAATCGTCAATACACATTTGTATTTGCAAAAATGGTGATGTGTGTTGTCCCTGGTGGTTACCAGCATTCTGAGAGTCGTAAAAGGGCACTGGTTCATAAAGCTAATCGTAACTTAAGTGACTTTAAGAACGACCGGTTATCCTTGTGGTTAATGTCATCATAAATTGGCAATGTACATGTATTAGCATGTAAGAAAGGATCACCAGTCGTTCTTAAAGTTGCTTCTAACTTACAAACAGCTTTATGAAACGGCCCCTGGTTATTTTGTTTAGAACCAGGCCGCCATGACACCATGGCAACTGACATCATCGCTTCGGTACTGTCTAAATGGTGATGTCCTTTATACAGGCATTCTGAATTTCTATGAAAGAGATGACATACATGTAACAACCCAAGCAGCTGGCAAAAAAGAATTTGAGATAGGGTGCACCCCATGATGTATATTTTTAACTAACTTTTTTGCATTGTAAAAGTGTATACATGTAGTTGATGAATCTTGATGTACCCTTTGCCAAATCGTGTCCCATACATGTAGGTTTCAAAATTGGCAATTTTTGGCGGCCATCTTGGCGGCTCTCCTGGATATTTCTTGAAAATCAATTATTTTAATATTTTTTGCAGGGACAATGGTAAAATCTTCCATGTAAATGAATACACTTTTTACTATACAAGTATACATGTAGTTTAGATAGTAGAATAATTAAAAAAAAATCATACCAAAATTGTTGTTTTTGTCAAAAATTTGCATGTGCACTAATATCTATCTGTTTTATCATAAACATCAACAACTAATGAAAAATATTAGCTTTCGACATGAAAGAGAATATATTAACAAGAATATTGATATACTTCATGGCAGCATTAATGTCTTAATTTGCTTACATACAATACACTGAAAAGGTCTTTTCTTACCATACTGTATGAGACAGATAGAGAAAAGCAACATTTATTTGTCCCATCTGTAACAAATATGTCCTATCATTTTGTCCCATCAGTCACAATGGAAAGTGTGTACATTCTTATTCTAATTGTTCATTTTTCATCTGTTTGCTAAATATTTATGATTGTAATTGTTTATTGATTACTTTGTTATTATTTGATTACAGTTCTTAAAGCTTGCTGAGAAGTTAAGAAGTTTTATTTGGTTAATGTTCCCTTTATATATTCATGAAGTGCACGAAAAGATGTTTCTGCCTTTTGTTGAATTTATTTCTGACACAATAGCATGAATTATTAAAGGTGTCATGTTATTAGGGAATATTTCTTCATGCTGAAATTAAGTTTGACTTAAAAAGTCATTGAGAGGAAATGTAAATTCCATGAAATGAGATAGGGTCCCATCAGTCACGTTCACTTGTCCCATAAGTCACACATGACTGCACACAACTACTGAAACAAATGAAATGAATCAAGTCCAATTCAAGTATTGTTTGTGAGCACTATTACTGGTTAATCTCCAAGTCCAAATTTAAAAACATTGTCATAAAACTGAGATAGATATGGCACTTTGAACAAAAGAGCTCAATTTGTGTGGTCCATCGATGTCCCATAAGTCACAATGACATTTCTGAATGTATAGCACCCTATGCAACCAAGCTGCAAGCATACATTTTTGTATGTAGTAAGTTTCAGTATTCTTCTTTCAGTTTAATAAAGTAAATCCATGTTTATGCAGCTACTATTTCAGATATGTACTTCAGTTATGTGGAAAAAAGTATCAAATGTCCCATAAGTCACAATGGAATTGACCAGTAGTATATCGGTTTCACATACATGTAATGTATGAAGGCACTACTAGGGAGTACAAAACTAAATGTTATTAATAATGAATTAAAATTTTGTTCACATTTGTCATTTTCATAGGATATTTACCCACAATAGCCTATACACTGTATGTACATGTATACGTACATCAATGACACGACCATATACAGTACATATAACAAAAACCCAAGCAAGAGAAAGGTGTACTTTTGTACATGTCCTATTTAGAGTACTTGTATGATAAAAGAATCAGTCTACACTTGTATAAGAAGAGGGAAGCAAAGTAAGGAAAATATTGTGGCATCACAATATCTATAGATGTTGTTAAAGCCATATTCAAATGATGTTCTCATTAGTCATTGAATCAGAAAATACATTGGTCTATCAACAACAATCAGGAACTACATGTACATTGACAGAAAGAATGTTACATTAGAGCTTAATAAAAATAGGTATAATTTGTACATTTCAGGGTATGCACCTAACAGTATCCATTATCAAGAGGCTTGTGGGTCAACCATTTTCTTTATGATTAGAACGATTATGTACAAGATAGCATGAACCATGAGCAAGAATTGAAAATTCTATAAATTCAAAGTTAAACAATGAATCGAAAGTCCAGGGAAGAAAAAGAATAAGCAAAACCATATTGGTGAGGTCTGGAAATGAAAACTGGAATGGAATGCTTGTTTATAATCACTTTGAAAGAGAAACATTGTGATTAATGCAAACGTTGATTATGTACATGTTGGTCGACCAATCTCTCAGGATTAAAGCGTACAAGCACGCATTCATAGAAACACACAAACTGTAATTAAGACCTTTTAGTTTATACATCTCAGATTCAATGAGCGATAGGCACATAGAAATAACTGCCAAACTTACTTTATCTTGAGCATGGTTCATGTCTTGTGAGTAAAAGAAAATTAAGAAGCAACATAAATGAATGCCATGAAGGCAGGTCACACATGTATGGGTGGAAGTGATTTGCAAGGTCATTTCAAATAAACTCCATCAAAAGAAATTAGTATTTGAGGGTTAAATCCTTCAAACAGTGGTTTTGCAATGCAATTTGGGGAACCTCACAAATGCTTCTGGGCTTGTAATGTCAATTACAGTCATCATCCAGTCAACAGAACATCAAAGAGGGCGAAATGAGAATGTTTCAACAATAAAAAAAAAATCCCTTCAAATTTCTATAAACTGCAGATATTTTGCTTTATTATGATGTAGGCCTACCTGACATCCAACTGCTTCTAGACCTTTCCTTCTAGTTGTATGAAGGGTTTATTTCCAATTCGTCTAATTGCCAACTCGTCTACTATCACTTGGTCTACCATCAATTCGTCCACTCACCACATGGTCTACTATCATTTAGTCTAATGCCGTTCCGTCTTTACCAGTTGGTCCAATAGCCATTTCGCCCATATACTATTTGGTCTAATTGGACTAAGTGTTGAATTGTGCAAAATGAAAGAAAATTCAATTTAAATGGATATTAGACCAACTGGTTATGAGACGAAATGGTCATAGATGAAATGGTGATTGGACGAAGTGATGATTGGACCAAATGGTTGTAAGACGAAATGTTGGACAGAATCGCAGAATAGCATTAGACTAAATGAAAGTAGATCATGTGGTGAATGGACGAATTGGCAATTTACTGCATGAAGCCCTACCTGTAGCTACCTGCACACTCAAGTACTGTACTGCTTCAGATGGACAGGTTCTTTCTCCTCTTTATCACTTTACTTTAATGAATCTGTGGGCACTGCCCTTTATACTTCTATCAAAACTATATGGAAATGAATCTGTAGGCAGGAGGATATTTTTAAGTCCCTTCAAATTACTCTGATCTTTGAAAGGCTTACCGGTAGTACATATACCTCCCACACATCTACTGCAGTCAACAGGGAAACTACATGTATGTATTTCACTATTGAATTTATATCTTTTTAGATTAGCAATGGATAAGCAATGGAGATACAGTAGTACAAAACTTTGCAATTATTGCATGACAATTCACATTTCTTTTATCAAGGGGAGGGCAACCAAACTAGAATTGAAGACAGGCATTTATTCTCTATTGTAATGTGCATTTTCTTGTACTTATCTCTACTTTTTGTTCTTGCTGTTTTCTAAGTGCCTTCAGCATTTAATCAAAACGGAAAAGACGCTATATAAATCCTGTGTATTATCTATCATTATTTATTAAGGTCTTTGGTATTACTCGGCCAGGGATGGAACCCTCTACCTCCTGTTCATGCGGCGGACGCTTTACCACTGAGCCACCATACCCGAGAGAAAGGTTTGGCACAAATCAACATCAGAGAATAATAAACTTATCAATTTCCTTTTTTAGATTCAATGTTATTGTGTCACATGAAAGCAACTTCTTTTTGACAATGTCATGTAGGCCTACATATTTTCATAGAGTGCCATTTTCTCAGAAAGTCATTTCACCTGTGCATTCATCACACATAGACACACAAAATTGTAATTTACATGTTGATGTTGATTGCAATATGCAATTGTATAACAATAACAATTCAGTAATCCCTATCAAGTGCCCTTTTCTCAGAACATGAATTTCCATAATTGAAAATAAACATAATAAGATACCAAATAGGTAGTTATCATGTAAACTGTTAAAAGTAAATGATATATACCTTTGCTAGTTCAGACTCATGTTGATACACCCTGGTATACATGTATATTGGTAAACTTGCATAGTGTACATGTACAGTAGATCAGCACAAGTCATCGCATTTAAATGGATGAATAATTCAAGCAGATGTGTGGGAGGTTCTAGCCAAATCCAGAATGGACAATCCAACACAAGCAATAGCTTTATAAATTAATACAAAAGTTGAATCTCTCATAAGCTTTGTCGACTTCATTTATAGAGTTGTTTATATACATTGTACTGTATAAATGTATAAAATATTTATATCCGAAGGAACTGGTGCTGCGCTAGCATCATGAGCATCTCTGGACAGTGTGTGCGCTCAATAAGACATCATTATTACTATCATTATCACTATCATGATCATCATATTATTATTATTATCATTATTAGTAGTAGTATATGTAAAATGATATTGATGAATATCCAATCTCTAAGAGTGCATGTACATGTAGGTATAAAAGTGGGGTTGACAATGTATCTGGACCAATATTGCACCAAAATAAATAAAAACAAAAATATGGTACACTGTAAGCATACAATGTAGCCTACATGTATCAGAGTTCTGATTTTGATGAAATTTTCTCCATTTTTGTTGTTGTTGTTGCATGTTTGATTTTACTATTTAAGCCAGAGTACCCATTTCATTGCACCTCCCATTAATATTCTCCTCTATCATGATTTCATATCCAATACAATGATCACTCTGTACATGTATGTTCAAAACATGACGACAAAGAGCTAATATTCTGATATATATCATGACAACAGCAGTGGAAAGTAAACTAACATTTCTTTGCTGAATGTTTTGTGGTTTGCATAGTTTCATTTTATTCCATAGCGAAGCCTGATAATTGGATCGCATATATTGGCAAGATGCAAACACCTATTGTTCAGGAGAAACCAAAAAAAATCCCCTTTCCTACTTCCAAGATGACATAATACTTGCAGGAAAACATAATGCCAGACATACATTGTACTGAAAAGGGGATTTACAGCTAACAAAAATATACAAGCTCTGTGGTTTATTTTGAACTGTTTGCACTGTAGGGGTGAATATGAAATAGATATCAAGCGACTGAACAGGAACATTCAGGTGATTCAGTTTTTCCATTTCTTCCTGGTCCGTGGTTAATATCTTAAAACTGGTATATGACACAATCACACAAATTATGCAAAGTAATAATTCAGCTTATACATTTAGCACTTGATCCAACAGGAGTTTCAGGACAATTTTGATCATTATAAAGCAACAAATACAAAAAATATTAAAAGGGGAAAAAATAAAAAAATGAAAGTCAGATTATACTCATTTCATTACTATGCAAGAGCAGGCAACATAAAACACTATTATGCATACATATGACACCTTATTTTTTCAATTTGTATCGATGTGATGAAATTACAACAAGTCATCATCCTCCGTGGCAAAAATTGGTTGTAGGCATAGCCTTGACATACCTGTAGCATTTTAAGCCAGTTTAATAAAGATGATATATACACAGAGTGCATCAATACTGTGTGTAGGAAAGCTTATTGTGAGGAGCCTGGATATATGATGCACATAATCAACAATCTAAAACACGAATAGATGTACATATGTACTGTAGTTGTACAAAGCTCTCTAACTTCATATGCCAATGGCGTGAATACACACAACTTTGCACACAATATTCAAGATGCATTGCAGTACAATTATCTTTAATTATCTTTAATTATACTGAAAAAATAAGTATAAAATATTGATGTTCATAGTAGCACACTACATTTTACAAGTAGGCCTATATCCTTTGTATGCAATCATTTCAGATTTCAGAACACTCAAGTCCAACTTCGAAAAGCAGTCAGTGTGTCAATAAAAACAAAAATCTAGCATTTAATTTGACAATCAGATTTAATCTCAATATGATGCCAACAATCAGATACACGTCCTTTTCCAGATAAACAGCCATAATGCAATACGCCTTCAGTGTACATGTACATCCTCTCAGAGAGAAGTACAATGTACTGATCAGGAGATGCCTCGAGTGTTGCAAACCTGTATAGAGAGACTATCTTTTTTTTTCAATGCTCATATCATAAACACTACCAGCTAGCATACATACATGTACTCCAGACCACAGCCCGACCCTTCAGCAGCGATAGACGAAAGAATAGGCATCACTGTAGCAAATCATGCAATCTTCAAGTCCACGATCAAACTACTCCGTGTTCATAACTTGGGCTCCTCTTATTTACAGATGAACAGTTTCCTAGGACCCTAACTTGTATTTCAACCAGGCACCTCGATGTAAGAGCTCTTCTCTGCAAACAATGATGTACGTGCACAACACTTTTCATACTGTACGGATGTAAGAGTTCATCAGTTTGGTGCTTTCTGTTGAAGCGTCAAGTGGAGTAATGGCGAATGCAAATGAGTTCACAAGGAAACGCTGCGTCTTCTGCTTGATGGGAGACAAGCAAAGATGGGGGCGGAGATGTGGTGTTGGCAATCCCTTTTGAACACCCACATAACTTGCCGCATGTGGGTCCACGTGCAAGCTGGGGAAGATGCCTTCTCAGGCGAATTGAGGGTAAAGGGGGATAAAACTAAAAGTGCGCCAGAATCGGGCGAAACTTTGAACTGCCTTGAGGTTTCATTTTATTTCTAAGCTAAGAGGGTTAATTGGGGATAGCCTGGAGCAAACACAGAATCCAACACCATCATCCTGTAATTCCCAGCATAACTTATTCAATGATACTACAAGGATCTAAATAGATTTAGTAGTACATGTAAGTGATACAAAACTATTCATTCTATTTCATAAATCTCAAATCATATGCACTATATCTCTTGAGATAAGGGTTGATGTAAAAAGTACTAGGCCTACCCCCCAATTCGCTTCAATTTGCCATTAAAGTTTAAGCTATTTTTCACAGAACTAGAAATAAAATTGTCACTGAAAGAAAAAAACACAAATGAAAGAGTGCAGAATTGCTCTAGAATGAATGAATTCATCTATTTGTGTGGATCAAATCAGTGCAACCTTATGCAGTCAGTAATTAGATGAACGACCTATTAAACAACTTCAGAATAAAATGAAGGCCGAAATGATCAATTGTTGTCTCCAATAGCAACAATAATGCCCTGTAAAACAAACCTGAGATCATATAAACAAGGGATGCTGAATTGCCAGGAACTGAAAATTATAGATGCAAATCACACTTGATTTGCCCTGTGTACATTTGAGTTAATTACACTTTTGAATTGAAGCATTCTTTAAAGGGAAACAATCCTATAGCGATAACGGTATAAACCTGTAACTAGTGGGAATGACAAAGAAATCCTGCCAAAAGTACTCTTATACTACTCTGCATGCATAGAAATAAATGTGTAGGGACAGTGATTTTTTTCCCGTTTTACCGGTAGATAAAATGGAAATTCCATTTGGTTCTTATATTTTTCATGTAAAAATTCATGGAATTCACCTTTGCAAAATGGAATTCATGTTTTTGCTGTGTACATTTTCAGTGACAAAATGGAATTTCTATTTTTAAGATCAAGTTGAACCTGAATTACAGATTTTCAGAAACGAAAAAGACTATTTTTTGAAATTTATGGAAAATCACTGTCTCTGTGTGTGAAATTATTCCATGAATTCTTTTCAATTTTAGTATTTTCTCCAAGAGGAATGCAATGTAAACAGTCAAACTCTACATTATCAGATAGTACCTTTATACAAGTAAGCTTGCCATTAAAACAAACAGTACTTCTGTTGTGTATGCTGGCAAAATTAAATGACTGTCACTAAAAAAAACTGAAAATGGGCAAAAATTGAGCATTTGGGCTACATGTATGCTCTACGAATGTTTATTGGTGCCAAATTTCTATTGTATTGACTGACGTGCTTGTATGACTTGTAGAAAAATGAATGACACCAACGCCATAAGAGACGTTATTTTTTTCATATTTATGAGCTATTTTGGGATCAAATATACACATATACCGTAAGTAACGGTGTATTAACCGCACCTTTTTCTCGGCGGGATAAAAGCAAAAGTCGGGGGTGCGGTTTATACACGGTGACGGGTCTGAGCCAGCCCGCCGTAACCCCTCCCGTACATGTACGATGTCTGCCAGTTCACAACACATCGAGTGGCCGGGCGTAGCCGCCCAGGCAATGTCGTTTAGAGGGGTATGAGCCGCGGGTAATGGGAAGCGATTAAGATCTTAATTAAATGTTGTTCATAACAAACGCACCCACCTTCATGACACTAATTTTGACTTTATTCTCGATTCAAAGTAGTGAATTTCCCTGGCTAATTTAAAAGAGACGCCAAGCATACTCAGTAATATTTTGTCACTGCTGAGCGAGAGTACGAGTGGAGTTAGCTGAGAGATTGCGTTGTAATGTGGTTATAGTGCGACTTAAGCTGGCGCTATTCAAAGTCCCGTTTCACGCCAGCGCCAGCTTGTTTTTTCCTTCCTAGATTCTGTTTGCTTTTCATAAGATACCATGTAAACCACGCACGAGAGAGAAGGCACGAAGCCGTAAAAAACAACTGGAAAAAATGTCAATTTCTTTGTTTCTTGAACCTTCCTGTAATCCCGTATCCAAAATTCATGCTAAGACATCAAATTTCTGAAAGTGATTGTGAGGGCAAGAATTGTGAATGTTTCTTCCTCCTACGCTGGAAAAGACACAGATCATAATTTGATAAGACGTACTGGCATGACTGGTACTGTATCGTAGTTTGCAATGTAATGGCAGTGCTGTGTGTGTGTGTACACTGAGGTGAGTGAGTGTGTAAGATGCCAATATTGGCGGGACCGTTCTTTCTAACATTTGTAGATAAATTGATCAAGAACAGCAGATTACTGCTTACCTGTAACCTCTTTGGATACTTTGAAATCTTAAAACTTAGATTTTGTTTCTTCATACCTCAAATATGCATGTTAATGTGAGAATTTTTTTTTTTTTTTTTTAGTCCAAAGTTGGGGGTGCGGTTAATACACGGGTGCGGTTAATACACCGTTACTTACGGTACATGGTGAATATATTCAAAATAGCAGGGTTAGCTAGGCAATTGCAGTACCGGTATGCATGAAAATCTACAGTTTGGAAACTTGGCCAAGCCAAGGAGAGTGCCCTCGGCATGCCCTATGTGCGATAGAACCAGCGCTCTTATTCAGAGATAGACACTAATGAAGTTATACCACTAGAACTTGAATTTAACCTTAAAAGGGATGTTCTGAGCTGAAGATATTTGTATCTCAATAAATAGAGTAAAATTCACAGAGCAAAATGATGAAAATTTTATCAAAATCGGATTACAAATAACAAAGTTATTGAATTTCAAAGATTTGCATGATTCCGGTGAAACAGTTCGAGGCATTTCTTCATGAATATTCATTAGGTGGGTTGATGATGTCATATCCGCACTTGTTCTTTTGTAGTTTATTATATAGGTTTATTCAAAATTTTCCTACCAAGAACTAAAACAATTGGATTGAAACTGATTAAGTGCATTAGTTATTTCTAGCTGCAACTTATTTCATGGTAATGAAACAATTATGATTTAATGTACATGTAATAACATAATGCTAATAACAACAATAATTATGTAACTTATACTAATCGTTTGCACCAAGTTCAGAATATCCAATGGGCATCATTCCATGAACAATAAATATCCCTTATAAATGCAAGGCATATGCAGTGTACATATACTGCCATCACACGTACCATTCAGCTCCTAATACAATAAATCAACTTTAACATGGAAATCATTAAAATTCTGCCTTGTCTAGCTGTTATTTGGCTTGAAATTTGATGGCAAAGCACCATCAAGCATCATCTGCCAGGGAACTCTTTTCAATTCCTGTATATGGAATATCAGAAATTTTTTTGAAAATTCCCAAAATTCTCACAAAATTCCCATTCATTCCCATGGAGAGTTTCCACCGCGAAAATTCTGCAACCCTTTACCAAAGTTGAAAGTTTGTGGCAAATTTCAAGAGTAATGGTAAAAAAGAACTGGGAAAGTAGTTTTCCTGTTTTGTTTTTTTTCTGGGGGGTGGTAAATTGCACATTCTTACCATGGCAACGCGATTTTCGACACATGGGGGGGATACGTGTACTGTAGGAAAGCAAACAGCTGCCCACACGTAATATGCAAATGCACGGTCAGTCAGATCATTGTATCGGCACTGCATTGACTTTGTACGTGAAAATACGATACAACGTTTTTGACTGATCGCGTGCACTGAAATCTCGATCAGGGTTGTTGTATCACCTATGGCGTTTTTGTACAGTATGGAAAATCTAAACCGCTCAGAACAAAATAACAAGCATGTACATGTAGCTCTCTTGCAATATTTTCTCTGATCCTTGGATTTGTGTTTTAAAATAAAGATATCAATGTCAAGTGATTGTCTTGGTCTTTTCAAAAATGTATTTTTCTAGCAATGAAAATGTTGCAATGCTGGGGAATCATGTGTAGAAATTATAGTAACCTTTAAAGGGGAATGAAATCTTTGGAACAAGTAAGCTTGTGTCGAAACAGAAAAATCAAAGATTAAGAACAAAGAAAGTTTGAGAAAAATCGGACAAATAATGAGAAAGTTATGAGCATTTGAATATTGCAATCACTAAAGCTATGGAGATCCTCCCATTGGCAATGCGACAAGGATGTGTGATGTCACATGTGAACAACTTTTCCTTTGATGGACTATAAAATACCCTCAAAATGTCTCTTTTTGCTTTTTCTTATGGTGATGCAAACTTTTTATCCATGATGTATTCTTTAAAAATCTGTATTACATGCCCTCCTATAGGAAGAACACATGATCTACTGATAGAAGTGATAAAAGAGGCAATTTAAGTGAAATATATACTAAAGTAATGGGGAGAGTTGTTCACAAGTGACATCAACATCTTTGTCGCATTGCCAATTTGAGGATCTCCATAGCATTAGTGATCGCAATATTCAAATGCTCATAACTTTCTCATTATTTGTCCGATTTATCTCACTTTTGTTGATCTCTTTCTTTGATTTTTCTGTTTTCATACAAGCAATCTTGTTCCAAAGGTTTCATTCTCCTTTAAAGTCTATTTTCTCTAAAACGGGTTTGCACTGTCGTTTGTGTGATACGACGGTTCAGACGACTGCCAATGATATTTGCAATAATGATGAAAACTGAAAAGTATAAGATTAATGACTGAAACAATTCTCAAAATATGTGTCAAATTTTTAAGGTATGAACCAGTCAAATCTTCTCAAATTATTACATTTTCGCATATTAATTGGACAATTTTTCTCATTCGTTATTTACATGTACAAAAGAAAATTTATCATCTATGCCATTTTCTAATATTAACTAGCTAGACTTTATACAGTAGTCACTTTATGCCATTTTCCTATTTTTTCTCTTTATTCCTTTCCTTTCTTCTCCTTATTTGTTTTTATTTCTTCCTCTCTTTCTTTCTATTTTAAAAATATTTTTATTATTTTTACACATTTCTTCTTTCTTTCTTTCTTTCTTTCTGTCTTTCTTTCTTTCATTTTTATCTTCCTTTTTGAATTTTGTTCATTTTCTTTTATTTTTCTTTCTTTTTTTCTTTCGTCTTTTCTCTCTTCTCCATTTCTTTTTCTCTCTCTCTCTCTTTATTTTGTTGCCTTTTTTTCCTTCTTCTTTCACTTTTTAATTTTTTTCTCTTTCTTAGTTCCTTTTTCGTTCTTTATTTCTTTCATTCATTTGTTTTTTTTTACTTTTCCCCTTTTATCATCCTTTTTATTCTCTTTATTTCATTTTTTTCTTTTTTTTTCTCTTTTTAAAATTGTCTGTTTTTGTTTATTTCCTTCCTTTTCTTTCTATTGTTGTTATTTAAATAGCTTATACGGCGTGTGACATTCAGCAGTGAATATTTGCGCCAGTATAATTTGCGGTTAATTTCATATAACTTTTCTGTATCAATTCAATAAATGTAGGATATAGCGCTACATCATTTGCACAGTTGTGGGAGAATCACAACAGACTGTTATTACTGATCACTTAACCACTTTAGATGTATTTTCTGGCCAAGCCTGGATCGGTACGTTGATCAGGTTTCTCAGTTACAGCATGAAGGGCATGCGTAGCCTTAGGCCCCCCCCCCCATACCAGTCAAGGAAGTGTGATGTCTGTTGGCAAATCTCTTTCATCCGAGTTACGAAATATATATAAGTTACCGTAGTATGAAAATGTTAAGTTCAGAAAAATGCAGACGTTTTGGGTCTTGTGCAGATATTGTGCATTTGGTTAATTTTCACATGTTAATAGAATATAGGCCTAAATAATACTATAATTGAGGCCTAAACATTTTATGATATATAATATAGACCTACATGCATGCAGTATCAAAACACACACACAATGTTCTTCTATCAACATTGATTTTACAGGAACCATCAGACATTTACATATTTATATATACATACTACGGTGCGTATAAAAAACAAGTGGAATGCCTCTGGCCGTCTCACCTGCATCACGCGATTCAACATAGCAGCAGTGCTGACTTTGAAAACTACTATAACTCGCACAAGATGTTCAGTGATACTTGGTTACTCTTATTTCCACATTTTATGAACTAGACCAATACACTTACATAATGTTGTAACCCGCACCCGTTGCGGTACGGGTTAACCTGCCGGTATGCCTCCGATCGCGGGTTGCGGGCCGGGCCGAGTTCATTCTCAAACCCGCAGACCGTCATGCGAAAAAAAGGGAGAATAAACGACGCATAATAAAAACATTCACAGTGAAAATTGAGTTAAGATCATGTGCTTCTTACGTGGCAGATTCTTTTAGAGACGTAGATATTTCCTTTTAAAAATGCCGGCGTATTTTTGTCTTGTGAATAGTGAACAGGACTGAGTCTGAGACAGTTCAACATGATAAATACATCGAGTTGCTCTCTTTCAAAGGCCAGCGCCAGTGCGTGCATGCAGCGCAGTCAAAAGCAACCGCATGGGCCAATGAAACTCGATGTTGAGTTTCCCGTCCCATTTTTTCCAGCTCATAATGAGGAACCGATTTCATTATTCATTATTTTTCAGAAGATGAAAGTTTGACCTTTTGTAACCTTTTAACGCACTTTATTCTGTGGAACTTGAAGCCAGGGAAAAATTAATCATTTTTTTGGGGGGGGGCTCCATTTTCATTTTTTTTTGCAATATTTCAGGGGCTCTTTTCAAATGCTACGTTTTTGTATTTTGAGGAATACCTGTTCACTTATTAAATTAATTATTACTTGTTTAATATTGTATGATTTTTAAAGTTTTTTTTCATGCCTAGAATCTTGGATGTGGGTGTGTTTGTGTGGGTGAGACTGTGAGTTGAACTTGATATAAATGAATTTAATATCTAAATTTTACTCCATCTAATTCCAGTACTTGGCCATGTAATAAAGGCCCACATACCCTTACTTTTCCTGAAGTTCTTTGAAAACGCAGATCTCCACGAAAATTGTATTTCTCTATGGGGGAGTCTAAATTTGGTGAGAATGAACTCATTAATAACTTAAATATACATGACAATGAAGAAATCATCAAACTTCATTGGCAGTTTTGAAAAATATACCCGAAATATAAACTCTGTCTGAAGCAGAAAATCACCATCATTGAGGCCTTTACAGAGCGAATTGTCCCCCAGAGCTCTGGCAGAGAGACAGAGCTCAGACTAGCTAGCACAAGCGCCCATGCGTACGTGGGTGAGTCTCCCGTCGGCCTTGTAACAGATTGAGCTTTGATGATTTTTTTGTCTGATATTTAACTCATCCCCTGGAAAAATAAAACAAATGATTTTTAAGTTATAATTAGCAAATAAGATAAGTTATTTTGGATGAGTACTAGGCCGTATGATAACTCACCAACGCGAGTTTACTAGACTTTGGGATTTATTGAGGTAGCTCAACCATACCTCGAGCGATGTTCGTGCAGGCTCCACCACTTCTACGGTTGTTCAGTGGAGCCTGCACGAACATCCCTCGAGGTAAGTTGAGCATGCAGCGTCATTCCATTCACAAAAAAAGAAAGAAAGAAAAGATTTGCAGGTATTTACAAGATATACAAGTAATTGTCTTACTGAAAAGCTTATATTAATGTTTTAAATCAGTTTTGAATCTAGATATCCAAATAGTTTATTTTCAGAATTTGATTTTCAAACGCGGGCCAAATTTCATAACGCGGGCGACGGGAAACTGAACATCGAGTTTTAGCGGCCATATTATCGAATGAAATACAAAAACAGAAGGAAATAATATAGAGATAAACGAGAAGAAAAAATTGACTGTATCATTATCCAGGTATTTATTGCAATTTTGATTACTTTATAGACGAGGTCCCATGGAATTGAATATTGTAATTATGATTGTTGTGAGTCGCATTGTCGACCGACCTGGACTGAAAAACAACATTGCCGTCTGCCGATCCTTGCTGGGCAGCCTGGGCTAGCTAGCGCGCTGAGCTGCGGCTCGCTAGCTCCGATCCGAGGCGTTAATTGCGTAATGCTTTCAATTTCGAGATCAGAGCGGACCCATTTCGTGGTACAAAGTCACCCAAAAAACATTTTCTCTCCGGAATAAAAGGCGAATTTGCAAATTGTAAGTAAATTCACTCTAGGCTAGGTAGTAGTAGACATATATTTTCCTGATTTGAGCCTGTATAGTGTGGGGATTGCAGAAATAATGTTTTTCATTTTTCAAAGATAAATTGACTTGCGGGTTAAAACCCGACGGGTCAGCGGGTCCCGCTTGCAAATTATTGGATTATACGGGACGGTACGGTTCGGGTTTTCACTTGCGGGTTACAACATTACACTTACAGAGATAGGATGGGATGGTAATTCAACAAATACCCCCAATGTGGCCAAAATTCATTGACCTCACATGACCTTTGACCTTGATCATGTGACCTGAAACTTGCACAGGATATTCAGTGATACTTGATTACTCTTATGTCCAAGTTTCAAAAGTCAAATCAATAAACTTGCAAAGTTATGATGGTAATTCAACAGATACCCCCATTATGGCCAAAGTTCATTGACCTTTGACCTTGGGCATGTGACCTAAAATGCGCACAGGATGTTCAGTGATACTTGATTACTCTTATGTCCAAGTTTTATGAACTAGACCAACATACTTTCAAAGTTATGATGGTAATTCAACAAATACCCCCAATTCGGCCAAAGTTCATTGACCCTAAATGACCTTTGACCTTGATCATGTGACCTGAAACTTGCACAGGATGTTCAGTGATACTTGATTACTATTATGTCTAAGTTTCATGAATCAGATCCAAAAACTGTTAAAGTTTTGATTGTAATTCAACAGATACCCCCAAATCAGCCAAAGTTCATTGACCCTAAATGACCTTTGACCTTTGTCATGTGACGTGAAACTCATGCAGGATGTTTGGTGATACTTGATTAACCTTATGTCCAAGTTTAATGATCTAGGTCCATATATTTTCTAAGTTATGATGACATTTCAAAAACTTAACCTCAGGTTAAGATTTTGATATTGATTCCCCCAACATGGCCTAAGTTCATTGACCCTAAATGACCTTTGACCTTGGTCATGTGACATGAAACTCTAATAGGATATTCAGTAATACTTGATTAACCTTATGGCCAAGTTTCATGAACTAGGTCCATATACTTTCTAAGTTATGATGTCATTTCAAAAACTTAACCTCAGGTTAAGATTTGATGTTGACGCCGCCGCCGCCGCCGCCGTCGGAAAAGCGGCGCCTATACATGTAGTCTCACTCTGCTATGCAGGTGAGACAAAAAGTGGAAATTTTTGCTTGCTCGCTTCGCTTTCTCACAACTTTTTAAAACATTTTATCCGATCTGCCATATCTAGCTCCCTCAAAATTGACTCAATACACCATTCCCATTGAAAGAAATGATTCCTATCTTGTTTGTCCTGTCAAGCACATAACTTGGTCAAGGAATCAATAAACCCTTGAAAATAGGATTCATGTCTTTTATAAAAGGTACCATAACATAACTTGTTCACCATAATAACAGGATTTGAACCATTTCAAGGTATCCCAATTAACATTGCAAATCTTCTTGCTCGGGTTGACAAAAAGTCTTCTTTAATTACTTATGAAGGAAAATTCAAAGGTAAAATAAGTTGAAGTGAAAAAATTATTATAATTCAAGTAAATAAATAAGTTCGTAAATGAAATTTGACAGCATAATTCGAAACTCATTGCAAAGAAAATGAAAAGGTTAAGAGGAAGTCTGCTGATTAGCAAGAAGTCTGATCATCGAATTTCTCATTTCTGCTATTTTGGCGCAAGCCTCTTTTTGAAACCCCGACAAAAACGTTCCGTGTTTACTCAAGCATGGACAAAATTTATTTTTTAAACTCTTTGCACGCTGAATTAATTCTGAGGGGATCCATAATAATGACAATTGTTTCCATGTTATTTTCTTTAATTCAACATTTTCATATCCCACCATTGATACTTATAATTATCATAAGGATGTTACCCAAGAACTATTGCCTCTGATTAGCTTATCTAATTTGAAGGTGGCGGAGAAAACTAATTATTATGATTGTTGAATTTAATTGTACGAATGGGCAAGATTGCAACATCAGCTCGTATAGACTTTTCAGAACTGTTCGTTTTTTTATATGCACTGTAGTACATTTACATAAGAAAAAATACAACAATCGATTATTTCAATTAACAATGACTTAATTAGATAAATTACCTGAATCTTTGGGTATTTCTTACGAAGGATACCAAAGCTTTTTGATCCGAATACTCTGTTGAATTGAGGAGTCTCTTTATATCCAATTCACTTTGGGTGTGTTTATACTTCCATTGCGAGGACAGAATAAGAGTTTTCAAACATCGTTTCAGAACGCCGATCGTAAATGTGGTTCTGAGAGTGCTTTTATACCCATCATTTCTGAGGAGAAATCATGATCCCCAGCTGCCAACGAAAATCGTACTTTTCGTTGAACAAGAAAGCGAGGTCAAATTGGGCGAGAACTTTTCGAAAGTTTTTTTTTGAGAGTGTTGTTATGGTCGACTAATAATTTATTCAAACATTGAACAATTTCAGACATTAGTAATTGCACTGAGTTACTTGACATAGCCATAGAATTTCCACCATGGTGAGAATCATGGTGAGACAAAACAAAGAATATTAAAGTTTACATAAGAAAATAATAAGACATTTTTTTTTATGCTACAGGGGCTTCTGGCTCAGCAATGTCTCCTCATAACTCATGGTCCATTTTTTTTGTAAATCCCTAAACATTCATTGAGACAACAAATTAGAAGAGTAGTACTAGTCAAATGTACATTGGTCAGATGAGAGGTAAGTCCCCATTAGAACCATGCGACTGTATTTGCCCGCGGATTTTCATCTCACCGGAAGCATGTACCAAATGACGTCGTTTAAACACGTTTACGATCGTGGTTCTGATTATACTTCCCCAGAAACCCTGATTCTGGTAAAACAACGTTTTGAAACGTACCTTTTTGTGAGTTTTCTGAAACGTTGTTTAAATGAAAGTAAGCATAGACGCAACCATGTTTTAGAATAATCACGTATGGAAATGCTGATTCTGGCCTGAAAAGTGGAAGCATAAACACGCCCTTTGATTTACCTCAAGTACGAGCATTATCCTTTTTCGCAAGTATTTGGGACATTTCATATAGTGGAGAATTGTTTCCAGCACAACACAGAATGAGCAAAGAGCTGTTTCATGGTTGTTTACAAACTGCCTATTTTCATTAAGATAAATATTGTTCCTCTTTCTTTCTCTTTTTTTCTTCCTCTCTTTATTACATGTATTTGTAATCTATTCATTTCTTCCTTCTCTTTTCTTTTATTCATTCCTTTTTCCTTTCTTCCTTCACTTTTTTCTTCTTTCTTCCACTGTTTCCTCTTTCTTTCTTTATAAAATTCTGTCAGTTTGCTACATTCTGCTACAATTATTCTAATATAAATTTTTGTTTTTTAAATATTGAGTGTCAGGGGGGAAAGAGACTAGTACTATCGCTGGATCTCAGAGCTTCCGAATACAGGTTTAGCGGAAACAGGTACATCTGTGGTGAGAAGCATATATCCTGTCTGCGTGGTCAGTGGTGTGATTGCTACTATTAGCTTTCTTTCATTGAGCACAAGAGGGCGTTATGGCATGGTACGTAGGAGTGTCTAGGTGGAGGTGCTGTGGCCGAGTGGTCTAAGGCGCTTGGCTATACATGGAAAGTCCGGAGTTCGATCCCCGGCCGCGGCACCTATGCCCGTGAGCAGGGCATTTAATCTACAATGCTCTTTTATCCTGCTTTCAATAAATGGAAATGCTATAGTATGCATTACTGACTAGGTGTGCACTTGTTTTTTTTTTTTATAAAGTCTATTCTGAAAAGTTGTTTAAATGAAAGTCCAGAGTTCGATCCCCAGCTGCGGCACCTATACCCGTGAGCAAAGCATTTAATCTACATTGCCCTTTCATCCTGCTTTCAAATAAATGGAAATGATGTATGCATTATTGGTAACTAGGTGTGCACTTGTTTAAAAAAAAAGGTCTATGCCTATGGACAGAGGAGGATAATGAAAAATTTCCTGAATTTTTTTTATTTTGACGATTTTCGAAAGTCTTGCAATAAATGGAAATATTTCATGAATTGGAAGTTAAACCCAGGAGTCTACAGGAGAAGGAAAATCCATGTTTGGTTCCGAAGAAGGAAAGGGCAAGTCAAACTCTTAGTTTTTAACCTTTACCAGCAATAAATGAATATTCAAGGGGATTATTTCATTCAGTATGGTTGTAACTACCCCTTATCGACCACCTAATCTTCTAAGCATCGTATCTGCGAAAATATTCATCAATTATACCCAGTTTTCGTCTCATTTGTGCAGAAATGATTCCCATGTTTTGCTCGGCAACTCCGATTCAATCCGCGTATATATCGACAAATAACGAATACGATTTTACATTTGCTCATTTGCACCTGTCTTTTAAAACCGACCAGCCTCTTTACACTACGTTTACGGCCAATTCTTGTCGCAGTAGCAAAATATTTTTACTCTTCCAAAACTTATTTCTATGTCAACATGCTAAAAATGATCGTCTCACTACTTCCACTGCTAGCTCCAGCAAAGGATTCGACGATTGACGACGGATATTTGTTCTAAAGCCGCTTCCTATCGAATTTCTTGGTTTTTCAGCGGGGTTTGGGTCTGATGATCTGATCAATACAATTTTGATTAATTCTACTAAATTTTTACTTGTTGTTGCTTCTTTTTTTCTCGTAAAA
This sequence comes from Lytechinus variegatus, assembly GCF_018143015.1. Lineage (NCBI taxonomy): Eukaryota > Metazoa > Echinodermata > Echinoidea > Temnopleuroida > Toxopneustidae > Lytechinus > Lytechinus variegatus. Next base: position 19,460,235 of record NC_054741.1, on the reverse strand, counting down.
TCGATTCTTACCATTTCTAAAGTAGACTATGGACACTGCGCCTACTCTCCCGCGCGTATCGTTTGTAATACGCAATAATTTAACGCGCGCAAGGTGGTCAGTTTCAAAAGAGGGGGTCGATATGTGGTAGTCTCACCATACAGCTCGTAATGTCGGACTCGTAGACGTGATACAGTCCCGACTCCAAATCCAATCCCTATCCTATTCGCCATGTTTGATGTGTTGGGCGAATGGTATGGGACACTACATCATGTACATGTACTAGGTGCGAACGAGTGGCAAGAGCTTAGAACAGAGTTCCGAAATCACCTCTGTTCTGGTGAGATCATTGCCAAGGCCAAGCCAGATGAAGATCCAGCTTGACAACAACCAAGCCCCAGTCGACAGTCTCGCACAGAACTCCGTCCATACCACTTTGTACAGGGTCACTCACATCTCGTCATACATAAACACGCACTGGCACTGACGAGCGATTGCACTGGCAGATTCATGCCGCAATCGAACAAAAATAAAACTCAGAATTCTCTTGAAATTAGTAAAGTTAACCATCTACAGTACTTTCGTATTATATTACGGTAGAAACAAAGTGACAGTTACTTACTGTTTGAACATAGAGGCACTGAACTGCAAAAAAGCATTGGTTTCCTCATCTTACTTCGCATCCTTCTCTATTTTCTCGCAGAGTTGCTCATCAATTGCTCGCGAAAGGTCAGCATTGCCAATTTACTGACTGTGTTTCTATACTGATCAAAGGTCATGCATAATTCTTGGAAGTGAGAGTGAATTTTATTTACCTCAAGTGTTTTATCATAAAAAAAGATTAGATCTCTGCGGAGTTGATGGTAACTTTGTCATTTATTAGTAGTTCTCCACAACTTCATCATTTTCTCAATACTGTACTGACAAGTTTGTCAGTTGCTCTCATCCAAGTAGTCTAGGAGCCAGAGGGCTTTATTCAGAATTTTTGGTGGGGAAGGTTTGACAAGCTTATCCGGGGTAAAATTGTGCGCTGATTCCAAAAATGCCACTCTTATTGACCGTACTCACGCCATTTTGGTCATTTTGGCCAAATTTTGGCCAAAAATGACCATTTTGACCACTCTTTGGAAAATGGTCCCTTAACAGACTGCTTTTGTAGCCACATGCAATTAAAAGGGTCTATCTTAAGTAAAAATGCACACAGATTCCAGATAAAGTGCTTTCATTTGCCAAAATCACAATAGCAGTGGTCATTTTGGCCATAATTTGGCCAAAAATGACAATTTTCATGATTTTTTGGCCGAAATGTGTTACAAATATTGATCAGAGCTTCGACTGGATGTTTTTAGAAATCCACATTTATTTTCAAAATGTGCGCTGGATCATAACCATCAACCTCATGTAATTTATTCCATCAGTTTTTACCTATGAGGGTCATTTTGGGTACTTTAGACATAACTGACCATTCGCGCAATTTGCATTATTAACCCTTCAAATAGGCAGGAAATTGAGGTCTTCAGCATGTTTTTTCTTATTCCCTTATAAAATGAGAATGCATTTAAATGTCCTTCATGTGTAAAATTTTATGCTGATTCCAAATATATCAGTCTAAATGACCCTATTTAACAGTTTAAGGTCATTTTGGCCACTTATGACCCTTAAAATGACCAATGACATCAGTTCAATTTATCCAAAAATACTTTGAATGTTACCAGAATCGTTACAAGGGCATACTGTGACACCTAACATTGGTGTATTAATCCTTGAAATTGAACATCTCAAAAGTATTTTGACCTAATGCAGTTTATTCCATCAGTTTTGACCTATGAGGGTTACTTGGCGTACTTTAGCCACAACTGACCATTCACGCAGTTTTGCATACATTTGTATAATAAACTGCATATAAAATGGCCAATAACATCAGTTCAATTTATCCAGAAATACTTCGAATGTTACCAGAATCTTAACAAGGGTGTGCTTAATACCCAACACTGGTGAATGAATCCTTAAAATTGAGCATCCCCAAAGTTGACTACCTTGGTCATTTTGGCCACCTTGACCCCCCGGCCAGCCCTGCTCATTGTGTATGTTAATTCAGGTGATATCGAACATGGTGAGGAGAAATTTTGGATTGCGTTAATATTAGCATCAATTATTGTTAAATGGGGAAGTTTGAAAGCTTCTTGGTGGAAATCAATGAAATTATTCCACACAGACCATAACTATTGGACCCTGTGGTCATTTTGACCACGTTTTCATCAATATTGACCAGTGACCATGGACCCTAGGAATCTCCAATTAGTGGAGAGATCAGCTAAGAGAGAGACCTTGCATGCTTTGATGAGTCAAAAAGGGCTCAAATGCTGGTCAGTATCATTATCAGCATGAGCTACCAATAATCGGTGAAGAGTGTCATAATTGTGATAAAATCCTTTACATCGTGCATACATAAGGTTGTTTGACCATGGCACTGTGGTCATTTACATGATTTTAGCCACCATAACCACACAGTAAATGTTTATGGAAACCTCACATATATGGGGCAGTAAATTCGCGCAATTTGCATTATTAACTGTTCAAATAGGCAGGAAATTGAGGTCTTCAGCATGTTTTTTCTTCTTCCCTGATAAAATGAGATTGCAATTAAATGTCCTTCAAGTGTAAAATTTTATGCCGATTCCAAATATATCATTCATAATAACCCTATTTAATAGCTTGTGGTAATTTTGACCACTTATGGCCCTTAAAATGGCCAATGACATCAGTTCATTTTACCCCCAAATACTTCGAACGTTACCAGAACCATTACAAGGTGTGCTGCGACACCTAACATTGGTGTGTTAATCCTTTAAATTTAACATCTCACAAAGTATTTTGACCTTGTTTAATTTATTCCATTAGTTTTGACCTATGAGGGTCATTTGGGGTACTTTATACATAACTGACCCTTTACGAAGTTTTGCATAATAAAGTGCACATATACATGTAAGCAGGAATTTGAGGTCTCATAGCGTGTTTTATCTTCTTCCCAATATAAAATGCAAATGCGTTCAAAAATCCATCTTGTGTAGAATTTTATGCAGATTCCAAATATATCAGTCTTATTGACCCTATTCAATAGCTTATGGTTATTTTGGTCACTTATGGCCCTAAATGACCAATGACATTAGATCATTTTACCCCCAAATACTTCGAACGTTACCAGAATCGTTACAAGGGTGTGTTGCGACACCTAACATTGGGGTGTGTTAATCCTTTAAATTGAACATCTCAAAATTATTTTGACCTCATTCCATCAGTTTTGACCTATGAGGGTCATTTTGGGTACTTTAGACATAACTGACCATTCGCACATAGGCAGGAATTTGAGGTCTTCAGTGTGTTTTATCTTCTTCCCTTATAAAATGGGAATACATTTAAATGTCCATCTTGTACAGAATATTATGCTGATTCTAAATATATCAGTCTTAATGACCCAATTGAACACCTAATGGTCATTTTGGCCACTTATGGCCATAAAAATGACCAATAACATCAGTTCAATTTATCCAAAATACCTCAATGTTACCAGAATCGTTACCAGGATGTGCTGTGACATCAAACATTGGTGTATTAATCCTTTAAAATGAACATTTCAAAAGTATTTTGACCTCATGTAATTTATATCATTAGTTTTGACTTTTGACCATTTTGGGTAACTGACCATTCGTGCAATTTTGCATAATAACTGTGCAAATCGGCAGGAATTTGAGGTCTTCAGTGTGCTTTATCTTCCTCCTTTATAAAATGGGAATGATGCATATGTCGTTCTTGTGTAGAATTTCAAGCTGATTCCCAATATGTCAGTCTTAATGACCCCATTTAACAGATTATGGTCATTTCGGCCACTTTTTGGCCCCAAATGACCAATACCATCTGTTCAATACTTCAATTTATCCAAAAGTACTTTGAATGTTACTATAATCGTTACAAGGGTGTGCTGTGACACCTAACACTGGTGTATTAATCATTTATATTGAGTGTCCCAAAAATATTTTTGACAACCTTGGTCATTTTGGCCAGATTGTCCCCTGCCCAATGTGTATACTAAATTAGCCTATAGTGAACATAGTGAGGAGACAATTCAGGATTGTGTTAATATTAGCATCAATTATTGTTAAATTGGAAAAGTTTGAAAGCTTTGGGGTGAAAATCAATGCAAGGATTTCATATAAATCAGTGTTATTGGCCGAACTATTGGACTTTGTGGTAATTTTGATCACCTTTCCTCAATAATTTCTCGTCACCACACATTATTTGATTTAAAAAGAGCTCAAATGTTGCTTAATATTATTTTCAGCTTGAGTTACTACACCAATAATCAAGAGTTTAATGAATGTGATAAAAACCTTTACATCAAGTACACATAAGGTTGTTTGACCATGCACTTTGGTCATTTTCATGATTTTATGCACATTAACCATTTTGTAATTCATGGAAACGAATTCAAGAATGATGTTAGATGAGACATATTACAAAAACTTTCTGCACCAGATTAATACAATGATTTAGAATATATCAGTCTTAATGACTACTTAGCAGTCATTTTGGTCCCTATAATTAGCAATGACAATTACATGTATCAAAAGTATTCCAATGTTCTTGCTCTATATTTTTGTAAGATTTGTTGTATCAATCATAATAAATGACAAATTATTTAATTCAATATGATATTACAAATAGTACATAATCAAATGTGACCACTTTGGCCACTTTGACCGTTTATCCAATGTGCGAATTTTGAAATAAAATTGACTTAACAGCAATTGTAGGTCTATGAACATGATGAAATGCGTAATCCCTTTTCATGGGAAATATCAAAGGCTCACCTTGAGTAAAAATTGTGCCAAATATCATGTGACTGTCTACTGTGGCCCCTTTGATCACTGTATGTTCCTAAATAGCCAGAATTATTTTCCTTCTTTGAAGTCAAATTGTACTGAGAATCATTACAAAGCAAAATAGGTCACAGTGAAGTTCACAAAGAGTTTTAACTATCATTCATTTTTACAATCTTTGTTTTTTCTTGTACAGTGATTCACAAAGCTCACATTGGCATGATTGGTGAGCAGGAAACTTACCCTTAATTCTTTTGAAGACGTACTGGGTAATAAAATACATTCTCTATATGAAATTATTCTCTGTGCCGAATTTTGGTCATTCTTTAACAATTTAGGGCAAGTTTTCCACTTTCAACTTTACCAATCATGCCAATGTGAGGTTTGTGAAACATTACACAAAATGGCAAAGGTAATAAAAATGCACCATGGTTAAATCTACTTTGACCAATAGCTTTGTAATGACGCACCTTTGAGTTCAGGATTAGTGCCTTCCTCTAGAATATAGTTATCTGTATAATTTAAATAAAAAATGAGGGAATGATGTTATGGCTACTCAATGACCACACAATGACCAAATGGTGAGGTATTTGGCACAATTTTTTTTACTCAAGGTGAGCTTTTAATATTTCCAATCAAAAGGGATTGAACGCATTTCCACAATTGCTCCTGTTATGTTTATTTACAAAAGTCATACATGCGATAGATAGTCAAAATGGCCAAATTGGTTTCAAAATTTTGATAATGTGCTATTAGTCATATCATATTGATATCAATAATTGATAAAATACATCTTATTAACAATACGGAGCGACAACAACACTTGAATCCTCTTTGATACATGCAAATGTGATTGGTCATTGTCGGGACCAAAAGCGACCAAAATGACCACTAGCTCATAAATGGTCATTAAGACTAATATATTTGGAATCATTAATCTACATTAATCTAGAAAAGTGTCTTAATATAACATGTAAATGATGCTAAAGTGTCTCATTCATGAATTTACTGCCCCATATATGTGAGGTTTCCATAAATATTTACTGTGTGGTCATGGTGGCTAAAATCATGTAAATGACCACAGTGCCATGGTCAAACAACCTTATGTATGCACGATGTAAAGGATTTTATCACAATTATGACACTCTTCACCGATTATTGGTAGCTCATGCTGATAATGATACTGACCAGCATTTGAGCCCTTTTTGACTCATCAAAGAATGCAAGGTCTCTCTCTTAGCTGATCTCTCCACTAATTGGAGATTCCTAGGGTCCATGGTCACTGGTCAATATTGATGAAAACGTGGTCAAAATGACCACAGGGTCCAATAGTTATGGTCTGTGTGGAATAATTTCATTGATTTCCACCAAGAAGCTTTCAAACTTCCCCATTTAACAATAATTGATGCTAATATTAACGCAATCCAAAATTTCTCCTCACCATGTTCGATATCACCTGAATTAACATACACAATGAGCAGGGCTGGCCGGGGGGTCAAGGTGGCCAAAATGACCAAGGTAGTCAACTTTGGGGATGCTCAATTTTAAGGATTCATTCACCAGTGTTGGGTATTAAGCACACCCTTGTTAAGATTCTGGTAACATTCGAAGTATTTCTGGATAAATTGAACTGATGTTATTGGCCATTTTATGTGCAGTTTATTATACAAATGTATGCAAAACTGCGTGAATGGTCAGTTGTGACTAAAGTACGCCAAGTAACCCTCATAGGTCAAAACTGATGGAATAAACTGCATTAGGTCAAAATACTTTTGAGATGTTCAATTTCAAGGATTAATACACCAATGTTAGGTGTCACAGTATGCCCTTGCAACGATTCTGGTAACATTCAAAGTATTTTTGGATAAATTGAACTGATGTCATTGGTCATTTTAAGGGTCATAAGTGGCCAAAATGACCTTAAACTGTTAAATAGGGTCATTTAGACTGATACATTTGGAATCAGCATAAAATTTTACACATGAAGGACATTTTAATGCATTCTCATTTTATAAGGGAATAAGAAAAAACATGCTGAAGACCTCAATTTCCTGCCTATTTGAAGGGTTAATAATGCAAATTGCGCGAATGGTCAGTTATGTCTAAAGTACCCAAAATGACCCTCATAGGTAAAAACTGATGGAATAAATTACATGAGGTTGATGGTTATGATCCAGCGCACATTTTGAAAATAAATGTGGATTTCTAAAAACATCCAGTCGAAGCTCTGATTAATATTTGTAACACATTTCGGCCAAAAAATCATGAAAATTGTCATTTTTGGCCAAATTATGGCCAAAATGACCACTGCTATTGTGATTTTGGCAAATGAAAGCACTTTATTTAGAATCTGTGTGCATTTCTACTTAAGATAGACCCTTTTAATTGCATGTGGCTGCAAAAGCAGTCTGTTAATGGACCATTCTCCAAAGAGTGGTCAAAATGGTCATTTTTGGCCAAAATTTTGCCAAAATGACCAAAATGGCGTGAGTACGGTCAATAAGAGTGGCATTTTTGGAATCAGCGTACAATTTTACCCCGGATAAGCTTGTCAAACCTTCCCCACCAAAAATTCTGAATAAAGCCCCCTGGCTCCTAGACTAAAGAGGCGGGTATTTCAAGAGAAAGCTAATCGGACCGTGCACAGGGGTGGGGCCCTTCCTCTCACATTATCTATACAGTACGTGCGTATCAAAAAAAGTTTTCGCTTAGAAAAAAATCCAATAAAATTATACATTTGTAATATCCTGAAGATTTTTCCACATTTTAACATTGGTACAGATCCATTTAAGTAAATGACGATATAACTGTCGAAAAATATTTCCGCTTGAGTGAGCACCACTTATTTTTGAAAAGTTAGTGAAAAATGATTTGCGCCGAACTCTGAAATCGTTATGTAAATAAACGTATACCTTAATCATGAAGAACACATGGAATTTAGCTAGTAAAATTGATTTGAAGATATCTTTTACCCTTTTAACTTGTTTCCTTACCCCAAAACACTTGGAAGAGTGCATTGCGCCCCACCCCACTCCCCCACACAACCAGTGGCGTAGCTAGGATTTTTTCCCGGGGAGGTCCTTGCTTTTCGGCGGGGGGGGGCGGGCACGCACTGGCCAGTTTTCCGGTGTGTGTGTATGTGTCCACAAGGGCGGATCCGACTTTCGCCAATAGGGGACGGGGCCCGAAATTATCTTCACCTATATCAGTCACTTGTTAGTTTTCACAACATAAACATAAAATAATCTCATAAGCCTTATAAAAAAAAAAAAGTGCGAGCGCGAAGCGCGAGCGATTTTTTTTTTACTTTAATTTTTTTTTCCTGAAATTTAATTTTCTGGGCAATGTTATGTGTGATCCTGAACAAGATTCGTATGTACCCCCAAGCACGAACAGAAATTTTTATCAACTGTTCTAGCATTATCCAAAAGGGACCTGTTAAGCCTGCTTACAGTTACCCACGAAGACGGTTTATATTTAAATAATGCGAGTGCGAAACGTGAGCCAATTTTTTGACATTCCGACCTAAAAAAATGGTCATTCTAAGCACTTTTTGTATTAATTAATGGGATAGGTATGTAACTAAACAATTGATGCGAGCGCGAAGCGCGAGAGGAAGAAAATTGAGATTTAGACCTAAACGAGGGACACTCTATTCTATATTTTGTAAGTCATAAATAGGATATAGTCAATTGACGGTATCATTAATAATGCGATCGTGAAGCGTGAGCAGACAATTATTAATATTCTGATGTAAAACTGGATAATTTAAGTACATTTTAAATAAAGAACATGCACGCTATCGCGCATGTTTTATATTTGGACCTAAAATCTGGGCATTCTGAATACATTTGTTTAATGGAACATTATGGAATACACCTAGACAATATATGAACTTGGCAAATCAAACAATGTGACGGCGCAGCGTGAGCTTAAAATGCTGATATGTAGACCATAAAACGGACATTTTACAGAGCACTTATATTTATAATGAAAGTTCGATGTCCGAGCTAAAATATGTTTTGCATATTGCCTTCAAAACTTGCTCCACATCAGTCTATTGAGCAAGATATGAATCCCATCGAACAGGCAATTATGGCGCGAAGCGCCAGCAAAAATTGTATGTAGTGACATGAAAAGATTTTTTTTTAATTGCGCAAGTCTTCCCCTCACATTATTTCACTAACTCGTCTTCCTACTCTTATTTTCCTCTTCTTTTTCTTCTGTCTTTCTTCTTCTTTTTCTTTCTTCTTTCTCCCTTTTTTCTTTTCTTTTTTTTTTTTGCTCTGCCAATTTTTTCTGGGTGGGGGGCACCTCACTTAAGCTACTTGGGGGCACACCAAATCTCATGGGGGGCACGTGCCCCCCTCCCAGGCCCCCCGTAGCTACGCCACTGCACACAACGAGACCATCGTGACGATATTTGCTTTACACTGAGCTGTGATAGCATGAAATGGCTTAGGCTCGATTTTTAATTTGTTAATCATTGTCAAGCTTGGAAAAAGTCAGGTGGAGAAACAAGTATTAAATGAAAAATGAAATGTAAACCCACTTTAAATGATAAAAACTTAGTGAAAAATGCTGGAGATGTCTGATATAAACTTTTGTTCATATAGTTATGTCCTCGGATCCAGCTGGCACAAAAAGGGTAAAGGTTGGTAAAGGTTGTGTAAGTGTTGAAATTTCAATTTGGGTGGCAAAATTGTTACAAAATGCTTGAATGTATCCGTTCTATTTCAATTGACTAAAACTGCAAGGGAAATGTACCCCGAAATGTATGAGAAATGTTTCGCTGGGTAAATTTCGCCCTTTCCCCTTGACACAGCATGAAAACGAGCATTTCTGTGCAAACATATTTCCGCGAGTTTTACAATAATGGACAGTGCTCACTCAAGTGTAAAATTCTGTCATAACTTTTACTTTTATTTGATAGAGGAGACCCAAACCCAAGAATATATGTGAAAAAAAAAATAACCACATGTTGCATATTTTTTCCTAGGGCTTTTTCAAAGTGTAAACCTTTTTTTAATACGCACTGTATAAATTATTTCGGGACCGGGTACGCCATGGGGTTTTCTATATTGATTATCGAATTCAATCTAAACTAGCTCGATGTTACCATTGCCCAAAGAATATATTTGACAAAAGGAATGAGACGTCGAGCTGCATGGCTCCTGCAGCATTAATTGCTCCGATCGGGTTAGAGTTAAAGATTGTAACCATATAGGCGGATCAGGAGGGGGAGCGCTCGCCCCCCCCCCCCCCGCCTATTGCCGGAACAAAAAAAGGGGGTTAGAGAAAGAAAAAAGAAGAGAATTGAGAGGAGAAAAATAAGATGAGAAAGATGAGTGAAAAAATAAGATGAGGAATTCAAAAATACATGTCACTTTATAAAATTTTCACTCGCACTTCACCGTGCTCGCATTGCTGCTCAACATGGAGCTTAAAATATAAAGTTTTGAAGTCAATATACAAAACATCGGATCGGAAATCGAATTTTCAGTTTCGTTGATTTACAAATTGATTTTTAAAGAGTGCTTATAATTTGTAAAAATGTCATATTGGTCAGAATATTAATATACACAACAAAAAAAGTAAGTCCCCCTTAAACAAACATCAAGGGCGCCGGAAGCGGGGGGGGGGGGGGGCAGGGGGGCGCTTGCCCCCCCAAATAAAATTTTAGGGGGGCAAAACGAGATTTCCCCCCCCCCCATGTGCCCCCCTGAAAGTAGAAAAATGAGAAATTATTTAAGGACAAAAGTAAACGATGAAGGCACTTTTCTGCCTGAAAATTGTCATTTCCATTGTCAAAAATGAAAAAATTACATTTATAGTAAGCCTCGCGTCTTTTGACGAACAGTTCCTCTGTGAAACATACCTTCGATAAGCCCGTTTTCCATCTTAGTACAGTGTGATAACGTTTAACCTTTTAATGAATACATTTCAGACTAAAACCGAATGGCAAGCTAATTTTTCTAATATCTAAACCTACAAATTATGAAAAAGATGGAAATCTTCTTAGATAAATGATTTTTTGCAAAGCGCGAGCGATTTTTTTTAATTTTTATACTATGACCTGAAAGTTTTTTTTTCCAATTATTCCCCTCCCTTCCATCATTCAACTTTCTTCCCGGTCCTATCTTTCTTAATGCTTATTTTTCTCCTCACCTTTCGCCGCTTCGCCCCTTGATCTACCTATGATGACCCCTCCCACGGCAGGAATTTTGTGCAAAAATGGAATATAAAAGTCTCGTTAATAGAGTATTTAAAAACAAATTTTGGGGGATCAAACATAATTAAAGTTCACTGTGAAGGATTAATCATAACTCATGAAAACTATTCTTTATACTGAGTACGCGAACAATGAAAATATTCTTATATTCCAGGTAAATTTGGAATAAAGGGAAAGTGAATTGGCTTAACAAAGGTATGGTTTTACTGGGTGTGGAACATTCTCGTCTAACCGTCTATGCACTAAATTTACTTATAAGTATCCAGAGGCGATTTTCTTATTTCGTCATTTTTATTAGTTATGAAATTGACAATGGCCATCGATGTCATCAAGGTCATCACTCTTTGGCTGGCATATAGGGCTAGATGCGAGTTCGAGAATAGCTGGGCCGGTATGCCTTTTCTTTTCCTAACCATGTCTGTGTATATATATTTCGAAATTCGAGGATACATGTGTATAATTTCGATTTTGAATTATGTATTTTTTCCATAATAAAAGAGCACAAATAGTAGGGGGACATTTGATATTATGTCCCCCCTTTCCAAAATGGTAGGGGGGATGCGTCCCCCTGCCCCCCCCCCCTGGGATTTCCGCCCATGGTGATGGGGGAGCTTTTGCATTTTCTAGAATAAAATTGAAGGATTTCGTGCACACTTTTGGTGAATTTTGTGAATTTTGCCCTCTCGATCGGCGGCCCCCGGCTGCGTACGGTCATGTTTGTCATCTTAAAGTCTTTAAAAGGCCTATATTACATTGGTTTGAAACAATTTCGTTTGCAATAAGGCTCGCAATTTGCTGGAACTGCGACCCTGATCATGATGAAACACCAGTCTGGGTCAGAAGGGAGGAAACAGGAGCAAAAAGAACTCCAAGACTGTTTAATTCTCAAGAAATTTATTTTTGAATGCTCTTAGAAACGCAACTTTTATACTCCACTTTAACACAAAGTCCTTACCGTGGGGGTCCCACACCCTCTCCCGCTCGATCGCTTCGGTATCTCACGCTGTCAAATATATTGTGCCACCTTCGGGATTTTGCCCCCCCCCAAAAAAAAAAAAAAAAAAAAATGAAAGTGTTCCGGCGCGCCTGACAAACATCAATAATTTCCGAACCAATGCGAGTGTTTAATATATTTTTACATGAGCGTGTGGGTAATTTTATAAGCTACCCTCTGATAAAATGTTATGGACGTATTTTACATCATGCTTCAGTGAGCACCGTCAGAAGGCAAAAATGTCACTTTTCAAAAGTCACAAGCCAAAATATCAAGACTTTTATTCCATTTTATTGGAACTAATTCCGCATTCTCATCATGAAAAATAGTCAGAGGGCTTGTAAGGTACTTTTTGAAAGACGATACAACTTTTTGGGCTAAATTTCACGGTTGAATAAACACAAGTTCAAATTTGCTATAATTGGATTTTTGACACATTTCTCTCAATAAAAATGATAGAATATGATGACAGTTATTTTTGGGAAGAGTAACTTCAACAATATTCATCGTTTCACGGTTCAATGAACATTTATTGAAAACAAAAAATACGATTTTCAAATATCATGGGCTAGTATTGTTTTATTTTGGTAAGTGAAAATGATTTTATCTTAACTTTTTCGTTATGTTCATGACCAATTTATCATGCTTCAATGATTCAAAGGCGTTTAAATAAACATCCACTCTTGAATGAATATGTGGAAAGTAATTAGCTCTTTTTTACGTTATTGGAAAAAATGAAATTTGTAACTTTGGATATCTGTGACAAACCTCCTTGCATAGTTCATTTGATTTGATTTTTATAAAAATCCCGATGTTTAATGCATCAGTGAGCACACAATATTCGAAAATTATGCAAATGAGAAGAAAGTTCAAGGCCTTTGCCCCACTTTGTGCCGTATCAAATTGTTATTTTAGTGTGCGCGCCTTTTAGATAGTGTTACTCTGAAGCCATATGCGAAGTGTCATGAAATAACTGTTGTTAGAAGTAACAAAAACCGCCCATGAAACAAACCCTCATTCATATTTGTTAAAATTTTGACTTACTCTCTCATAGACTTGTGTACATTATGGGTGCATATGTTTAAGAATAAGTAACCCCTTATTCAATATGGTGGAATTTTTTTTCAATGCTGTCTTTAGCAATGTCATTTGGCAGTAATGTTCATCAACCTATGGGCATAATTCTGTGCGAAAATGAAATCGATTTGTTTATTTATGGATGAGTGAGCACGCATCAAAGTGGGAAAAATGGTATTTTCAATGTCACAGACTCATTTCAAGGGGTAATAAAGCATAAGTGGCGGAAGCGGGGAGACGGGGGGGGGGGGGGGGGGCAGGTCCCCCCAAATTTGAGGTGGGGGGACGGTCCCCCCTAAATTTTTAGCTTGTCAATTTTGTTTCCTGTGTCCCCCCTATATTCTGGTGGACCCCCATTAAAATGTCTCTTGTGCCCCCTGAAATTAAGGTTGATGACCTTTTTATTTTTTTGCTTGTCAAATTTGTTTACATGCATGTGTCCATTACAAAATTTCAGGTAGACCCCCCTAATTGTTTTGGCTTCCGCCGCCAATGTAAGAAAGTGAATATTGGGGGCAAATTCGGTTTAAAATGTGACGAAAATTGCTATTGTTTTTATCATCCATCATTTCTATCACCACACACTTCCGAACTTCAAACATTTTCATGGTTGAGCGAGCAGATTCGAAACCTTAGGAATGAATACTCGTTATACTGCATAAAATGTATTCTTTTCCTAACAATTTCTCATGATCAGTTTAATGTGGATCCAGAATTCAATATGGGGGAGGGTCCTATAATCGGGGGAGCCACCAACATTTTCAAATTTTAACATGATCTAACGAGTTGTAAAGGATACTATCATAAACCCCTAGATACGTCACAATACAGGGGCCGCGGAACGGTTTTTTTTTTTTTTTAATTGGTTTCTGCAACACTTTTTCATGAACATATTAACAAAGAAAATACAATAATAATATACATATAACTGACAAGCAAAACATACAAAAAAAATAATGCATTTTCTATTAAAACATCGATTATTAGAAGGTTGCAGGGGTTGCCACTATAAGCTGAGCTTGACTGCGTGGCAACCCCAGAAAACGATGATAATTATTCTTACTACATTATCTTAACGTAAGGGTGCAGGTGCATAATGACGGGGGAGGGGGGGGGGGCGCTTGGTCCTCATAATGTATGCTTTATTTGTATTCTTATAGTTGTTGTTTTCCTGTTTTTTAAAACATGTGTTTCATAAGATATAGAGAAATAGCCTATTAACTTTGTGAATATTTATTCAATAAAAGTGATTTAATACCTTTTTGAAAGGAGAAATGAATCTTAACTGTTTCAGCGAACTAGGCAATGTATTCCATATGTCAGGCCCATGATGTCTAAGTGTTTTATGTGCTAATAGTGTTCTAGGATTTTCTAAGTGAATATTCTGACAAGTCCGTGTTGGATATGAATGTAAGTTGTTATTATATGAAAAGAAATCGGTAAATACAGAAGGAAGCAGTTTGTAATGATATTTATTTGTTTTCAAATGGGGGGGGGGGGGGAACTGACCATGCAAAAAAATCTGGTCATTTTTACATTTTTGTACATGCTTTTGGGGAAAAAAGTGGGGGCTGAAGCCCCCCGGCTTCCGCGGCCCCTGCAATAGATCGTGCTCACTCATGAACACCATATCAAAATTGTGTGTGGAGTGGCAATATGATGGATAGTATAACAGCATATTAAACACCATCATCGGATCCCGGCCTATAGTGGTTTCACAAAGTTAATGGAGGTCAATGATTGGTCCCGAGATTCAAAGAAAAAAATATTTTGGGTTTATACCTACAAAATCAAGGTCATTTTCCTTACATACATGTTTATACTGTTAGGCTTCCAGAATACCTGGGGATATGCTGCCTATACGGAGAATAATCTCCACCGGCTCATGGAATTTTTTTGTTCAGCACCTCCCAGGGGGTACCCCATATTGGAAAACTAAGTTTTCCAATGGGAAACTGCTCCCAGAGATAATATTGCAAACTGGTATCTTTATGATCCTCCTCTGTTTTTTTTTTCTTTATTTGTTTTTTTATTTTATTTTGGCCCCGCCAATAGGGGGATCCCTTGCCCCTAATTGGATATATGTAGTTCACAAAATTCTCGCCTTGTATTCATTGGCGGCGGAGCAGTTTTTTTTTTTTTTTTTTTGGGGGGGGACGCAATAGATATCTATTTTTGCACCCCCCACACAAAAGATAATCCTCTGCTCCGCCGCCAATGCTTTTATTTATGATATCATTTTATATGTTTTGATTTTGAGAAAACTACCGTAAGCGCGTACCGTACGCCGACGACGCGACATGAAAAATATAAAACAAATTGTTGAAAGACTAACATTTTGTTTTGGAATCAATTCAGTCTGAGCAAGCTGAAACAACGCAAAATAAATACATTCCAAGGTCATATATCTGTCAAAAGGTGAATATATTTTGCTCTTTATATTACTCATTGGTAATCACTTGTATTTTAAGTGTAATTTTCTGTGCAATATGCATCTTTACTTAGATTTAATTTCTCTTCATATGTGTCCCATGTTCAGCACCACGACTGATGTTTTAGCATTGTCCCACATACCTGTTATTGTGTTAGTATTATTAGTTTCAAGTGAGATCGCGTTGGACTCGAGCTTTGCGCTACGCCGACGACGCCGGGCCGGGCTGAACCTGCCGAAGCGAAGTCGGGGAGCTCAAGCCAGGTCAAGCAAAGGTTTTGCACTTAGTGAACTTGGTACTCTGGCTGGCCCAGACTCTTGTAGGGGAAGCTGTCTGCCCATCTCTAATGTTTGTTTGATAATAAAATAAAAATGAAAGTTTGAACTTGATAGTTGATGAATAAAAAAAATTATGTTAGTTGGTGTCACTGCGCGTGTGCAGTGGATGTGAAATGAGTTTAACTAGAATCTATCTATTGTTTATGCTTCCATTGCAGAGACAGAATCAGAATTTTCAATGTCATTTCAGAACGCTGATCGCAAAGGTTCTGGGACTGAGCATGTTGTTTATGCTTCATTTTTCAGAGTCGAAATTGCAATCTGCAACCACTCACACAACATGCGAGGTTAGTAATACTAACCTCGCACAACGCGTGATTTCATAGTGGACTTTGACGTTTTCATTCATCACACGAATGTGAGGGAATAAAACACGCCACACTTTTCACTATTTCTCCACTATGACTCTTGCAATTGAACATTCGTATTTTAACTTCATTTTAAAAAGGAATTATTTATAAAACTGTTTTTATCGCTTACCTCCAAATATCAACCGTTCAATCTGTCCTTAGTTATCCTTGATACTGCGGTGGAAAGTACGCAAACAACAATCGAAAAGCAATTTTTCCTATCGAACATTCTCGATTCAAGTCGTCAGCGCATGATAGGAAATTGTACCAAAAATCAACAGGTTGCATCTCATGTATATACTTATTGGTAAAGTACGCCATCTTTTGACAAGATGATGATGAAAGTGGATTGAACGAGCAAGAAAATAATGCTGATCGCCTAGAATGCAGCTAGCTTGCAAAACCGTAAACAAAGGTATACCGTAAACAAACGGTAGGCACTTAAGAACCAAGTTTGAAAGGACACTCGTAAAATTACGTCACTCTCGCCGATGAATATTCATTAGATCGTTGTCGTGCGTGTTCAATACAAACCAAAGACCGATACAAACTCTCTGCATGCATGCACTCAGTGTGTATAGAACATTTTGCCTTAAGAGGGCGTGCGATATTATTCACAAAGCCGGTAGGCACTTAAGAACCAAGTTTGAAAGGACACTCGTAAAATTACGTCACTCTCGCCGATGAATATTCATTAGATCGTTGTCGTGCGTGTTCAATACAAACCAAAGACCGATACAAACTCTCTGCATGCATGCACTCAGTGTGTATTGAACACGCACGACCACGATCTAATGAATATTCATCGGCGAGAGTGACGTAATTTTAAGAGTATCCTTTCAAACTTGGTTCTTAAGTGCCTACCGGCTTTGTGAATAATATCGCGCGCCCTCTTTAGGCAAAAATTGATATCCACGCTGAGCAGAAGGTATCTACGTGAAGATCACGAAAAATGCTCTTATTTTATTAAAAAACAGCAAAGAGAATTCAACAAACGATCCATATGGTTCGGTAAGTGTCATAGCACAATGAGAATTCTTAGCTATGATGTAAAGTCATAGTTATTTTAGTAAAAAGGGTGTAAAAGATTCGCGTGCACCAGGTGCATATGAATCCTTCGTATGCGAGATGATTTGAAACCATGGGTGATCTGCTACTGGCTTCGCATTATAATTTTTCGTTGAGCAGGAAAATGAGGTCAAATTGGGTGCCCCCTTTTTAAATTTTTTTTTCCAGTAGAGCTGCTGGTTCAAAAATTGGGTTTGTCCCAGAAAACAACCTTGATATCCTCATAAACCAAGACAAATAATGCCCTTGATCTGGAGACAGTTTTTTTTCACTTTCCCCTGCGGGACAAAGACAGAAATTTGGGGGATAAAGTTGAAAATAGATTCAGTGACCTCGATTCCCAGTAGTTCACCATATATTTTTCATGACTTGCCGTCTTCCTCCATACATGTCCAATAATCTTGTTCAACCTGATGACTAGTCCGGGGGGGGGGGGGGGCACTCAGTATATAATGCATAGTGGGTATGTGCCGCGGAGGGGACCCCCAGTTTTACACCAAAATTTCTGCTCCAAGGCATAGCATTTTGTTCTTATCGAGAAAAAAGAAGAAAGAAGCTCCAAAGCTTCGCATATTTTTCGTTTGCCGTTCCGGTGGCATTGATCTGCTGCAATTTTGGTGAAAAGCGGCCGCCGCATGCTGTCCGACCATCGTCTCTGCGCGAGCGCACCCGGGGGAGGCCGCTCTAGCTGCATCATGTGCGCATGCCAGTTCAATAGGGGTGCATACGCACGTACTCACATGCTGGCGATCCGTTCCAAGGACCCCCGTTTTCACAAAATTGTAGTTCTGAAGCCCGTTCCGAGGACCCTCCTTTTTACAATAAGCCCGCTCCAAGGCCCCTGTTTTTTGTCTCGCCCGCGGCACACCCCTACTACTTTTTTGGTCGAGTGCCCCCCCCCCCCCGGTGACTAGTGCACTTGATTGGTGAATGAACTTTCCTAGATTTCTTGCGTGGAGGAATCTTTGAAAGCTGAGACAGTCCCTGTAAACTGGGACGATCTAAATTTTCTGCCCAGTGCCTCTACTGTTTTTCTGAGCGTTGTTATGGTCGACTATTACTTTTGAAAAAAAAATCACGCTACTTGGGAAGCTGCTCGCATATTACATACATGTATAAGTATGACGTCTCTAATAACTTTTTAAATCTCTGCTGGACTTACCTCAAACCTTCACCAAAATTTTCATTATTTTTTCTGTTATTTTTACAATAAACTTTTTGTCAGGGTGAATTTGAACAGGGTGAAGTAATATTGCATGCATTTATGGTTGTTATTTTGCAATTAGATTAAGGTTATGATTAAGAGAGGAGTAATGAGCAAAGTACAAGTCAATTTCCAATGAAATTGCTGTAGTGTAAGCACTACAGCAATAAAAATATTGAGTCTAAGAGTGACGTGAAATTTTATATTCTTCATTTTTTAAGAAATTATAAAATAAGTATCTTCATATGATGGAGCCCAATAAGGTGCACCAGACCTTACATGGAATTTTCGAAGTTTATTGCCAGTATTATTTATGGTAATTTATTTTGAAATGTGAATATTGAGAAATTATCCTACTTTGTAGATGGTTCCACTATCAGAGAATTTTGTTATTAATATTCACATGCAGCTACTTTTTCAAAGATGATATACTGTACATGTTGTAGGGGATCAATTATTATTTTGTAATGGTAAGTTACTGAGTCAAGGTTAAAGGTCATTTCGGATTAATTAATTCAGATTGAGAATTGGCATATTTTAGAATATTTAGAAATATTTAATCAAATCAAATGAAACTTTTATTAGATGATTATTGGAAATACATGATGATATGAAATGAATAACAAGTCTCTAACTTTTAAGTCAGAAATCAGTCAGAAATTAGAGGTCAGCGAAGTTAGGATTTTGAGTGAGTGAGCCCTGCTGCTTTTTCGAATGAAATATTGTAATGCTGGTGAGACTGCCAGAGATGTTCCACTTATCATAAATACATTGGATTTTCAAGCTTATAAGAAAATGATCATAGTGTTTTCGTTGAACACTTACTCTGCAAATAATGCCTTAGGCTGAGGTCACATAGGAGTATACTATTCGGATACAATGTGCGTTTTCGAGGGTGCGTGAATAGCTTGAATAAAAAACAATAAGATTGGGTAATACTGGTTCACTTAAAAGGGTATTATTCGGAAATGTTGTATGGACATGTAGCTGCATAAAGTATAGTATAGTATTAGTATTCTATAGTACATGTATAGTTTAGTACAGTGGGAATAGCACTTGTTCAATTTTTGTGCAGAATAAACAATCCAGTTCGAATGTGGCAGCTGGTGTGCTGTGGTGAAATAAGGTGAATTAATTACAAATAAAATAATTTCTTGGTTCCCATTTTATTGCAGTTTCATGGCACATGTCATCATATTTAAGTTATCCAGAACTTCAGGAGGCAAGACTTCCATATGTCCCCTCCACAAAAATAAAAAATATGAAAATGGTTTATAAAGTCATGTCTGACATTATCTAAGAGATTAAGGAAGGAAAAGTTGGATACATATCAAATATGGCTTTATTCCGTCAAATTTTCGTGCAGGATTGAGTCTTGTGTATTTCCCATTGGTATCAGTTTGTTTAGTCAGAAAATCAATTCGCTACAGTCTTGGAGACTAGGCTAGTCGCGAAATTGGTTTATAATCACTGTGAAACCCTTGGCTTTCAGCAATTCCTGCTAGTTCAGTGAGTTAGGCGACAAGATTGGAGATACAGCGGAAACTCGTCGAGAGGTTCAAATCCAACCAGAAGTAAGTAGTAAAAAGAGAACAAAGTAGTTTTTGTAGTAGAATTTTTTTAATTAGTGGAGGCGACAATGTACGGAAGTCTTTCCATTCAGGATTGCAATATCAAACCAATTACCCCCCCCCATTTTTTTTTAACTGAAAGAACAATACCTCATGCACATTTTGCATGATTTATGTGGGCTCCTCATTTTTCTTTCGTATTTTACCTCGAAATGATTGAAGACACAAGTTCAAAGTGGCAGAACCAACCCACAGCGATGGTTAGTTCAGCCATGTTGTGTATAGTTGAGCCATATCTAATTACTTGATTATTCTTATAATAAGTTGAAGCTAATGAGGAAATAGATTTAATTAATGAAAATATTGTCTATAAAAAGATTTCTTTATTATTTCACTTTTGTGAAAGTTCATCACAGATCTTTGATGGATGGGGGAGTAGAATTAAGCTACCCTCACCATAAAAATAATGATATCAAAGCGAAAATGGGAATAATTGATAAAAATCAATTAGGCTGATGCGTATTTGAAATATTTAAAAAATATATATTTTTAAACATAACCACAATATTTTCAATCACATTTCCCCCAATGAATAAAATGTTAGTTTTGGTGTGTAAAATCATATGACTCAAATAACCCCATCTCGTTCAACTAACCCTATTAAAAAACCCCAAAATTGACAGTTGTATTAAACAGAAGATAAATATTTTGCAGAGATGTTCACACAAAGGCCGATACCACCCCACCAATTCCCTGTCTTGGCCAAACAAATTAACGCCCCTGTAATCTCCCATTCGTCTTATCATATACTCTTTCAACCAAATTATATTCTTCAACAGGTTATCATGGATGACTACAAGTACACGGTAATAGAAAAAGTTAGACAGATGCCTCTGCTGTGGGATCCAGAACATTTTGATTATAAAAACAAGGATCTACGACAACTAGCATGGGACAAGCTTGAAAGTGATATGAAGCCGCCAAATAAAGGTATGTGTACCTGTACTTGTTTTTAATCATTGTAGGGGCATTGTAGTACATTTCTGAACACATGTTGATATTGCCATCCCACACTCCCCTGCGGATCACAGTAAATCTCTGTGATAGCATCTCTCAGGCCAACTGCGTCGTCAGCAAACCTTGCCCTGGAATGTGTCATCGTACTTCACAGATGATGTTCAATCTTTCATGCGGCCATCCCGTCTTCTGACATGGTTGTGAAGAAACCGGGCCTGCATTCGTAAATACAACTGCTTTGTCCAGTTGAAGGTGAATCGGGAGTTAGAAAACAATGTTTTTGCCAAAATGCAGAAAGCGCATTCGACAATACGTCGGGCTCTGGAATGTCTAGTTGTACATACGTCTGTCATCATTCACGTGATGGGCTGGAAAAGGGCGCATCAAATCCATCTTTAAAGATAAATTCCAGTTTCGGTAACAATCTCAAAATGACTTTATACAGAATCTAATATAATGACCACCCAAGTGTCTGTTTGTATGAATAAAAAATATGTGCCAAAGGATTCTGGGAGAAATTGTGTAATTGCTGAGAAATAAGCAAAATAAGCGCGGATTCTGTCACTTCCGTCGGGTCTTTATTCCAGCAATGATAATACACTGTCCCACGTGTGCCTATCTGTGTTGGTGATCTTCAGTGTGAACGTTTTTCAGCGTAGATTTCAAGATTTCACAAAGTTCAGTTTATGTAACTGTACCAGATCTAGATCCTCGATGATATACTGACAATTAAGCCTGGTTTTACAGACTTTCTCATGAAATCAGCGTTTACTGCAACTACTGGAATTTCTCTTTAAGAATCTGTTCATCTGACATGTTTATTTTGAAATGTGTTTTTGGAATGTACAGCTGATTCCTTTCCAAAATATCAGTTATTGAATTTTTCAAGATGCTGGCATCACAAAATTTTCCTTATTGACCACAATCAAGGAGCAAGAATCTGCATCACTTAATGCCATGAGCACAATACAAGGAAAGCCATTGTAATTGTATTTGATTTGATTTATTGTTTCACATTCCACAAAAACATACATCTGTAGCAAATAAGAAAATAATGACAATTACATTTTTTTACAAAGTAATATAGAATCATGTGAAATGTGAGGAATGTATTAAACAGCATTATTTTGTAAACATGTCATAGGTTCTCAGAAAAAAAATCATTAATGATTACAAATTCTCATCGCAATGAAGAAAGATGAATTAAATGAAGAAAAATGAATAAATTATACAGAGGTCTACATGATAGTCACTCGAGCCAAGAGTTTACCTACATACAAGCATACAATTGTAAAAGAAACATTTTAAGTCTGTTTAAAGAGAAATGCCAGTAGTTGCAGTAAACACTGATTTCATGAGAAAGTCTGTAAAACCAGGCTTAATTGTCAGTATATCATCGAGGATCTAGATCTGGTACAGTTACATAAACTGAACTTTTGAAATCTTGAAATCTTGGCTGAAAAATGTTCACACTGAAGATCACCAACACAGATAGGCACACGTGGGACAGTGTATTATTATTGCTGTAATAAGGACCCGACGGAAGTGACCGAATCCGCGCTTATTTTGCTTATTTCTCAGCAATTACACAATTTCTTCCAGAATCCGTTGGCACATATTTTTTATTCATACAAACAGACACTTGGGTGGTCATTATATTAGATTCTGTAAAAAGTCATTTTGAGATTGTTACCAATACTGGAATTTATCTTTAAAAGAATACAAAGAGGGTGATTGAATTATATGGGTGTCTTAATTGTTTTAAAATGTAGGCCCTTTGTAGGTAAATGTTTTGAGAGCAAGGCAGTACAAACTGGGAGCATGGATATCGTGTACTTGTCGAGTTGGGTTTTTTTTGTAGTACTTTGACCCACTGTTTGCTGGGTGCACAAGCACAATGTGTTTCCCATCAAGCATACCGACCAGCAAAGGATAAGCCCACAAATTGCTGAAACGTTTCACCATTTGTTCCAGTCATCCTCGAAAGGTTTGGGCATCTCGAGAGGCTGAAGTACTGTCCATAATTTCTCACAGGTTTCATACACATGTCGGGCTATCATATTTTTAATATGTGAAACGATGCTGACATTGACGCAGCAAACAAGGATCCTGTGGCAAGAAAACACATGAAAAAAATCTATTTTAAAATACATGTCAATATGAATAGATAAATAAATAAATGAATGAATTAATAAATATATAAAGAAATAAGTGAAATTTTAAATGAATTTACAATTCCATGTTTTTTTGTTCAATTTTCTTTTCATTTTCAGGGGTGACAGTGAAACAAACTTGGGAAGGCTTGAACCGTGCTTTCAACAGTGCCATGAGTCGGCGAAAAAAGAAGACGTCTTGTAGCGGCCAAGGCAACGATAAGCCTTGGAAATTCGAAACATCAATGGGTTTTTTGAAAGCTGTCAAAGAGAAAAGGAACACTTCATCCAACCTGGAGGAGATGGACGATTCTGAAAGTGATGAGAATTGGAGTCGAGTGGTATTGGAACAGGCCATAGATAAGTCGGGCATTTATGACATCCATGATGATGACGAGGACAACGTGGCCCCATCAATGTCATCCAAACCCAATTCAAAGAGGAAGGCAACCGATGATGCGCATGACGACCCACAAGCTGGATTATACAGAGTTATGACTCAATGTATGGAAGAAAAACAAACATCCCCTCGACTCAAGTTCTTTGAGTCAATTATGCCACAGGTTGATGAAATGACAGATGATTGTTTTTTAGACTTCCAGATAGAAGTTCTAAACTCTCTCAAACGTTTCCGACATGATCCTGGCCCAGATCGCTCGAATTACAGTCACCACATGACCCCAGCAACATGATTGATGTTATCGTCAGACTTTTGTTACAAGAAAACTATTAAAAAAACTGACCCAACTCCACAGGGGGTCAGTTTGGGCAAATCAGTTAAAACTGATTTGATTAAATTTGTGTATCTGATCACAGCACTGTATCAGAATATCAGTCTGTATGTTTTTTTTTGGGGGGGTTAACCATCAAGTTTCAGTTAATTGGAGGAAGTCATTTTGTCTCACCTGTATAGCAGAGCTAGACTATAGGCGCACAAGTGGCGGCGGCAGCATCAGCATTGCAATCTTAACCCAAGGTTAAGTTTTTGAAATGTCATCATAACTTAAAAAGTATATGGACTAGTTCATGAAACTTGGACATAAGGGTAATCAAGTATTACTGGACATCCTGCCTAAGTTTCAGGTCACATGACCAAGGTCAATGGTCATTTAAGGTCAATGAACTTTTTGCCATATTGGGGGTATTTTGGGGGATTGCCATTATAACTTAGAGTTTATGGATGTAGTTCATGAAACTTGGACATTATAGTAATAAAGTATCAGTGAACATCCAGCATGAGCTTCAAGTCACATGACTGAGGTCAAAGGTCATTTAGGGTCAATGAACTTTGGCCAAGTTGGGAGTATTTGTTGGATTACCATCATAACTTTAAAAAAAAAAGTTTATGGATCTGATTCATAAAACTTATTAAAAGAGTAATCAATTATCACTGAACGTCCTATGCGAGTTTCAGGTCACATGACCAAGTTCAAAGGTCAATGAACCTTGGCCATGTTAGGGGTATTTGTTGAATAACCATCATAACTCTGAAAGTGTGTGGATCTAGTTCATAAAATTTGGACATAAGAGTAATCAAGTATCACTGAAGATCTTGTGTGAGTTTCAGGTCACATGACCAAAGTCAAAGGTCATTTAAGGTCTGTGAACTTTGGCCATTTTGGAGGTAATTATTAAATTGCTGTCACAACTTTCAAAGTTTGTGGATATAGTTTATGAAATGTGGACATAGGGGTAATCAAGTATCACTGACAAGTCTTAGATCTCATGATCAAGGTCAAATTTCATTTCGGGTCAGTGAATGTAGTATTGTATCATTATATGAATGGTGTTTTTTGTGAATATTTTTTTTATAGTAGTTTTCAAAGCCAACACTGCTGCTATATTGAATCGCATAATGCAGGTGAGACTGCCAGATGTCTTTGACACTGGTTCAATCATAGAGTTGGGTCGACCTTGCATTCATACAGAAGTTTGGTACATGTCTGTAATAAAATATTAGTTCTACATAGCATCACAACTTATCAAGCACTTTACATGACATATTTATTTGAGTGTACGTGTGGTGATTCTGTGTTTGAGCTGTGTAGGCATGTGTGGGTGTCTGTCGTGTTTGTGCATGTGATAGTGATGATGTGAGTGATATGCTTTTAAGCACCCTTATAAGATTGGTGGGGGGCTGATTAAACCTCCCTCAACATTTTTTGCGATTAGTCCGTCGCGCAAAATTTTGTGCCCTTATCGCTCGCTGACTTTTTACTTTAAGTCTGGGGCAACTTTTGAAATAATATTGTGACCTCCAGGTACGCGGTTCCAAAATTACGGAACATTTTGTAAAAAAACAATAAAGTTTTATTGTTTTAAAAAAACAATAAAGAATAAAAGTAAGAGAACAAAGAAATACATAAGAAATTAGGAAAACAATAAAATACATAAGAAAATAAATGTGATGTTGAAATTTGTTTGAAGTACATCTGATCAGATTCTTATAAAGAGGCTGTGAACCAAAAATTAGCATATTCAGTTAATTAGAACAAACTTGATTTTACACATTAAATTAGCATAATTAATGAGGAATGAGATTTTTAATAGAATTCGATCTTATAGTTTTGTAGATTATGCCATGGGTAATGCCCATGATCGACGGACGAGATCATCAGTCTTCTTATTCGTCGAAATAGCCCAGTCTATAGGGTTTACTCAGTTTGACCAGAAATGAGAGTTGAGTCGATTTTGTACTCACATACTCAATTGATTGTTTCACTCACCTGATCGTGATATCCGTTTCCTACAGTTTGATCCAATTAGCCCTATGGAGAGTAGCCTCTTGTCAAGGCCCTGGCTGCTTCCCGAGGGCGAATTAGCCCTATGGGGGGTAGCCTCTTGTCAAGGCCCTGGCTGCTTCCCGAGTGCGAATTAGCCCTATGGGGGGTAGCTTCTTGTCAAGGCCCTGGCTGCTTCCCGAGGGCGAATTAGCCCTATGGGGGGTAGCCTCTTGTCAAGGCCCTGGCTGCTTCCCGAGAGCGAATTAGCCCTATGGGGGGTAGCTTCTTGTCAAGGCCCTGGCTGCTTCCCGAGGGCGAATTAGCCCTATGGGGGGTAGCCTCTTGTCAAGGCCCTGACTGCTTCCCGAGCGCGAATTAGCCCTATGGGGGTAGCCTCTTGTCAAGGCCCTGGCTGCTTCCCGAGCGCGAATTAGCCCTATGGGGGGTAGCTTCTTGTCAAGGCCGTGGCTGCTTCCCGAGGGCGAATTAGCCCTATGGGGGGTAGCCTCTTGTCAAGGCCCTGACTGCTTCCCGAGCGCGAATTAGCCCTATGGGGGTAGCCTCTTGTCAAGGCCCTGGCTGCTTCCCGAGCGCGAATTAGCCCTATGGGGGGTAGCTTCTTGTCAAGGCCCTGGCTGCTTCCCGAGCGCGAATTAGCCCTATGGGGGGTAGCTTCTTGTCAAGGCCGTGGCTGCTTCCCGAGGGCGAATTAGCCCTATGGGGGGTAGCCTCTTGTCAAGGCCCTGACTGCTTCCCGAGCGCGAATTAGCCCTATGGGGGTAGCCTCTTGTCAAGGCCCTGGCTGCTTCCCGAGCGCGAATTAGCCCTATGGGGGGTAGCCTCTTGTCAAGGCCCTGGCTGCTTCCCGAGAGCGAATTAGCCCTATGGAGAGTAGCCTCTCGTCAAGGCCCTGGCTGCTTCCCGAGAGCGAATTAGCCCTATGGGGGGTAGCCTCTTGTCAAGGCCCTGGCTGCTTCCCGAGGGCGAATTAGCCCTATGGGGGGTAGCCTCTTGTCAAGGCCCTGGCTGCTTCCCGAGGGCGAATTAGCCCGGGGGTAGCCTCTTGTCAAGGCCCTGGCTGCTTCCCGAGGGCGAATTAGCCCTATGGGGGGTAGCCTCTTGTCAAGGCCCTGGCTGCTTCCCGAGGGCGAATTAGCCCTATGGGGGGTAGCCTCTTGTCAAGGCCCTGGCTGCTTCCCGAGGGCGAATTAGCCCTATGGGGGGTAGCCTCTTGTCAAGGCCCTGGCTGCTTCCCGAGGGCGAATTAGCCCTATGGGGGGTAGCCTCTTGTCAAGGCCCTGGCTGCTTCCCGAGGGCGAATTAGCCCTATGGGGGGTAGCCTCTTGTCAAGGCCCTGGCTGCTTCCCGAGGGCGAATTAGCCCTATGGGGGGTAGCCTCTCGTCAAGGCCCTGGCTGCTTCCCGAGGGCGAATTAGCCCTATGGGGGGTAGCCTCTTGTCAAGGCCCTGGCTGCTTCCCGAGGGCGAATTAGCCCTATGGGGGGTAGCCTCTTGTCAAGGCCCTGGCTGCTTCCCGAGGGCGAATTAGCCCTATGGGGGGTAGCCTCTTGTCAAGGCCCTGGCTGCTTCCCGAGGGCGAATTAGCCCTATGGGGGGTAGCCTCTTGTCAAGGCCCTGGCTGCTTCCCGAGGGCGAATTAGGATATCCCTCGCTTCGCTCTGGAAGCAGCCAGGGCCTTGACAAGAGGCTATATGGAGGGGAAATCAGGGCCCCATCATATCTAGAAATTATTTTAAAGGTCAAGTCCACCTCAGAAAAATGTTGATTTGAATCAACAGAGAAAAATCAGACAAGCACAATGCTGAAAATTTCATCAAAATCGGATGTAAAATAAGAAAGTTATGACATTTCAAAGTTTCGCTTATTTTTAACAAAATAGTTATATGAACGAGCCAGTTACATCCAAATGAGAGAGTCGATGACGTCACTCACTCACTATTTCTTTTGTTTTTTATTGTTTGAATTATACAATATTTCAATTTTTACGAATTTGACGATTAGGACCTCCTTGCCTGAAGCACAAAATGTTAAAATAATGGAATTCCACTTGTTCAGGGAGGAATGAACCTTCATTTCACATGACAATGACAAGAAAATGAAAATATTTCATATAATAAAATACAAAAGAAATAGTGAGTGAGTGATGTCATCAACTCTCTCATTTGGACGTAACTGGCTCGTTCATATAACTATTTTGTTGAAAATAAGCGAAACTTTAAAATGCCATAACTTTCTTATTTTACATCCGATTTTGATGAAATTTTCAGTGTTATGCTTGATGATGTTTACTTGGCTGGCTTTCCATAGTTGTGGTTGATTGGATTGCTCGCTACTCTGTATGACAGAGCCCAGGGTCCTGTACTAACACAAAGGTTAACAATCAATCGTACACTTGATTTTCACGATTGATTGTATATTGTAGTCTATACAATCAATCGTATGTTATACGATCATTTGTAAGCTTTGTGTTACGGGCCCCTGGTCATTATTTTTGTAGCTCTTGTATGACATCAGCATGTAGTTGAAAAACACCATCTCATCAGGGTGGTCTATCAGGTTCAGAAATGTGTATAACTCCCCCAACTCGGGTCACATTGGGAAGTGATGATGCACCCCTTCACATGTGCTTCCTCAGCTTCGGCCGGTAGGAGAAGAGCCAAATCTTCTTCGTCCACCTTGACAGCACCAAAAGAATATCTAAGTAGGAAATGCGTGCTTACCTTGTGACTTGTGTGACCTGCCGTGACCGTATAACGTATCACAAATACCGTACACTGTATAGGGCTACCGTATACTTCTATGTGAACTCCTTACGCAAGCCTTATGCAAGTCAAGGGCATGCAGTGGTCGGGATTTTATGTAACCAATGAGGGATTTAAGCATATGGGACCATGCATCAAAATAAATCAAGTATTCATTATGGGACATAAGTTCTTGTTGATATCAGGGCCTGAAAGCAGAAAGTGTAAATTTGCCTCCCCATCATCTTTTGGGCAAATACAAAATGTATCCAAAATGCTTAGAAAATTGAAACTAGAATGCTAAGCTTTGAAAATCAAACAATCTCCCCAGAAAAAATCAGGGGGGGGGAATGTCCCTGTCCCCCCTCCCCTGATCGCCGCCTATGAAGACATACATGTACCTGTACCTGGAAGAGCAGTGGCCAGGGATATCTTGAAATGTGCTACAACTTTGTGATAACATGGATTTCAAAACATTCATTGTTTTTTTCTATCTCTTTTTTGTGCAGATGAGCTTTGATCGCAGAAAATGGAGTCTCAGGAGAAGAAAAAATTGGCAGTTGTGGCTGGAAAGAGAATGTCCGAAGAGAGTGACTCGGCAGATGCCTCCATGGAAGATCTATGTCGGAAAAAATTCAAACCAATCGCACCTAAGCCTGTTATAAGAAAAGATCAGCATCAGGCAGTGTTGTCAACAGCTCTTCCTGTGAAGAACGATTCAACACAGAGAAAAGAACAGGTTGTGTTTCCATCTCCTAAGTTTGATCCCAGCAGTGCATTCGTTATGAGACCAGGAAACTCCTTCCCATTCATGTGTGGTGGACCCATGATCATGCCAATTCCAGTGCCAGTTGTCCCTGGCAAAGACGGTTCCTACGTCCCCCTGCAGGTTCCAGTTCCGATTCCAGTTATGGTGCCTGTTGTTGTAAGTCTCAATCAAGCCGCTTCTCCAAGTGCCTCAAACACAGTCACAGTATCATCCGATTCCACTCATAATGCTCCATGTGGTGAAAAGGAAAGTCCCGGTGGCAGCAAGAAGGACAAAAATAATAAGAAGGTGGCTTCGTCAAAGCAAGACAAAACGTCTTGCTCAGGAGACAGTTCAGACAGTAAAGGAGCAAAAGCTAAGCCGTGTCGGTACAAGTACAGCATGATAAAAAATGAATCTCTATTCAGGGATATTCTTCGTGGTGTTGGAGGGGATTTCATGGCAAACCACGGCATATCTCTTGCAGTATCATCCAGTGATGCCATTGATGTTAATAGCATATCAAAAGGAATGGTTGCAACATTGGGTCAGAATAAGAAAAACTCTGAGAGCATTCATGATGATGCACCAGAGTGTAGTCAGAGGCAATCCGAAATCCACAAAGATACAGATGGTGATGACTCGAATCCATCACTTACGGATGTAAACGAATATCATGATGGAAGTTCAAAAAGCACTGGAGATGTGACGGATACTGTAGTATCAAGTAAACCTCAGTCTTCACTTTCCACAACTACCGGTAATCAAGGATCAGTGGTGACAGTACCAGGAAATGTTTGTGTGAACAACGGCCCATCAACATATCCATGTTACACTAACTCATCAAAACAAACAACCAAAAACCCAACTGTGTCTGCTTCTCAGGCAAATTCAAACCAAAGATCGCTTGGAAATCAGTCAGAGCAAAGTGTGCCGCATGAAAGTAATAATTTTCAGAGTACTTCCACTGTACATATGAGTCAATCAGTGCAGCCTTCTGGAACAGCTCTTAGCAATAAACCATCAAGTGTGCGTGCTACCACTGTGTCATGTCCTTCGAGTGTTCCGGAATCATCTGTCCATACATTTTCTTACTACAATACATCTTGTCATAACAGTGTGCCTTCCAACCTGACAAATTCTAATACCCTTGTTTCCACACTATCCAGCTCTGTAGTTCCCAATAACAATTTGCGGGGATTACGTCCACAATGTCCCCCAACAAGTTCCACCATCGTCAGTGCTTCTCACAATCCCCATTGGAATTATGCCCAAGGAAATCCACAAAATATGACGAGAAATGAACCCCCAAACAGGAACGTGCTGAGACCCTTTCATAATTTAGCACAGAGGATTGCAGCAGTTCAAAATTCTGAACATGATCACCCAGATGAATCTAATTTTTATGGTATTGATGAGCTTCATTCCTTCGGTGTAGAGATGGACCAGTCTGCAGGTAGCTTACTCAGCTCGTCCGATGACAGTGTGAGTGGTGTTCTTGGTATGACAGATGTTGCTGCTTCTGTGCCTGGAACGCTGACAGATAGCCCAACAAGGAGAGCTGTCACAGCTATTGTTACACCACTACCTCGCAGTGTTCCCCTGGCAACAAGCACAGCTGGCAGTACTTCTGTGTCTCATATGTCCGAAAATGTTCCAAACGCATCCCAATCAGGATCTCAGAGTTGTGATGTTCCACTTGGGCAAATGCGACCATCTTCTGACCAAGGAAATATTGATAGCAATACCCCAGGATCCAGTCAAAGTAACAGGTTTCTTCAAACAATTTCATCTTCCACTCAATCAACACATCAGTGGAGTTCACCAAGTATCGATAGTGCGAGAAGACTACCTAATGCTGAACTATCTGCAATGCGTAATCATTACCCGCAACCAACTACTTCTGGTAGTCAGGCAAACGGAATTATGAATTTTGCCGCATCTACTGTCGGTCAGCAAAGGAGTATGCATATG
The DNA here is from genome assembly GCF_018143015.1 of Lytechinus variegatus. Classification (NCBI taxonomy): domain Eukaryota; kingdom Metazoa; phylum Echinodermata; class Echinoidea; order Temnopleuroida; family Toxopneustidae; genus Lytechinus; species Lytechinus variegatus. Next base: position 19,428,737 of record NC_054741.1, on the reverse strand, counting down.
GAAGGTTTGCAAAGTCGAACAGGACCAACAGTAACGTCTTCTGGTCTCATGTCAAACGAGCGTGTTCCTAATACACAAACTTGTGTTGAGAACTCACCGTCTACAACTCAAACACCAGCAGCATATTCTGCTGTTTCTCAGAGTGCTACATTAACTCAAAGATCACAGTCATCCATGTCTACCAATTATAATATGCCAAACATGAGTACACATCAAACCCATGTATCAAGGCCAAGTTTTGATAATGCTAATAGGAATAGTTCAGGAAATGCACCTTCATATAGAAATAGGAATGACATGCCAAACCCCCAACAGATGCCAAATCCTCTAATAGCAGGAAATTCCACCAGTGGTTATCCAACACAAAGCCACACCAAGCAAAGTTCATACCCAGTTGGTGTAAATTCCAAAGAGAAATCTCCAAGCAAAACAGGAGGCAACAGGCAAGCTGATCCTCGGCAAAGTCAAGTACATAATTCTGTTCCATCATCATCTCATATGGTTCATCAATCTCAGCCTTCCATTTTGCCCGGTGTTGCCACCAGCCAGCCCGGGTTATCAGGTTTCAATAGTGGGAATTTCTATAATGCGAGTAGAAGCCAGGCACCTATTACAGCTCGTTCAGTCTCTGATTCAAGAGGATTGACAGTGACATCTTCTGTGACTGGTCCTTCCATGAGCAATGTATGGCAGCCTTCCTGGTCCGGTAATGTCCCACCCAGTCAGAGTCATCCTTTTACTGGTGATGGGAGTCGACACCAGCAACCAGTATCTGCTGCTCATGCCACTTGTCCTAATCAAACAACAGCACAAGCAAGACATGTAAGCACGACAACTGTCACTGCATCTACCTCGGTACAATCTGTTCCATTGCAGAGCAATGTTCAGACAAGATCAAGCTTGATTGAAACTGTGCCACCACCTGATAATCAGTCTAGAAATCATATGGGTATGTCAGACACTAGAGGGAGTTCTTCTAATCAAATGCACTTACCTGGTTCAGTACAAACTCCTATGTTTTCAGGCAACAATCAGAGACAGTCACTTCCGCATCCTGTCTCTTCAGGAAGTTTCAATGTCCCTTGTACAGAATCAGGACCAAGAATGCCCTATCCACTAGTTCCTCCTATCATGTTTGGAAATTCAACACCTCGGGGTATTCCCATGGGAAGTCCTATGGGAGGAATCCGTGGTGTACCACTCCCAGGAAGCTTTCCAACAACTAGCATTTCAGAACAGAATGTTCAACCCCCTCAGGTAATGTCATCTTCGCCATCAGCCATGCATCATACCCTTTCTCCTGCTATGCATGAACGCCATCGGATGTACTTGCCTTCGCATTTCAATACTCTTCACAGGCCTCTCTACATGCCACCAAGTCCTGCACCAAGTACAGATCTTCCCTTGCTCTCTCCCCACTCCTGTGGCCAACTCCATGTCCATGACAGTGTCCTGTACAGTCCCAGATATCCATCTTCCATTCATAGTTTGTCTCCAGGTGTCAACACCAGTTTCCATGCTTCTTCTTTGCATCGGAGCTTTTCATCCTCCGACCATCAAGAGAATTTTGCCAGAAATAGCATCAGTCATCCTGCACCTCATTATGATAGCCCTATGCCATTGCGAATGACACATCTTGGACAGAGTTCAATGGGTGTGGCAAATGCAGTTAGCTCTCAATCAGGTCAGGTACCACCGTCGATAACCTCCTTGCAACATAGTAGCATTGTAGCCAATAGGGAGCAAAATTCAATTTTTGAACAGAATCTGAAGAGACTCCTTGAGCGAAGTGCTAGAAGACACAGCATGGCTTTGGCCAGCTCACATGGATATCCAAGATCATTGCCATGTGACCATACATTTCCCCCTAGACCAATGAGCACCTTTTCTTCACTTTCATCATTTCCCCCTCCACATTCTTCATCCAGTGTACCCTTCAGTACTCCATCCACAATTCCTTCAACTCCATCAATCCAACCACAGACAAGGTTACCATCACAACCACTGCCAAGCAGGCATGCAACAACTGCATCATCATCAGGAACGGGTACAGCAACAGTCACTACAGTGTCAACAACTCTTACACCAACAACATCCTCAATTGTGACAAGTAGAGCTATTCTTGGAAACACAAGTGATAAGTACCTCCCTCTTGAGTTGCTCAGTCCAGATTCTGCAAACACTCAACCAGCAACACCTGCCACAACCCCATCAGTACCTTCCCCGCAAGTTGCTGTTGACCTTGTTGTGAAATGTGGAGACACTGTGTTGCAGTGTAGTCGCCAGGTTCTTCGAGAGTCTGGTCGGACTGTTCTTTGCTGCTGGCATTGTGACTACCACACTGCTGAGCCACGTAAGATGAAAAGACATCAAAAGAAAGAAAACGAACCTCTTAAATGTCAGCTCTGCAGTTACCAGAGTAGCTCTCGATGTAGTGTTAACCAGCATTACAAACAGGAACATATGGACAAGGATGATCCTTTTCGTACTATTAGTCATTAATAATTTTATATTTGCATGTCATGGATGGAAGCTTTGTGGAAAGTCTATCTATTGTGATTTATGCACCCAGTTGTGAATTTTCAGGATTTTGGAAAAATCTCCTTCAGACATACTCTTTACCTTACCATAGGTCAAATTTTCATATATTTTGTTTACTGAATATTGGGTATTCAACATTTTATTAGTACACAGAGAAATACTTGCTTGTCCTTTCTGATGAAGAATTATTTTTTTACTGCTTGTACAATATCCCACAAAATACCTTTTATACTTTAAGGATAAAATTGGACCTTTGAAAAGTCAGAAGTTGATTTGAATGTGAATAGAAAAAAATCAGAACAAACATCACACCGAAAATTTCATCAGATGGGATTGAATCTAGGAAAGTTATTACAGTTCAAAAGTTTGCTTGTTTTTACAGATGAGTTATATGCACAACTTTGGGATATGCATAGGAGAGAATCATGTGACATTACATCCTCACTGTCTCCACTGTGTTCTATTATATGAAACATTTCATATGATACACAGAAGAATAGTGAGTGTGGGTCATCACTGGTTCTCTCAGTTAAATGTTACCTGTGTTGTGCATATAACTTTTTTTTGTAAAATTTGATCAGAACTTCAAAGCTTCATAACTATCTTTCTTTATATTACATCCATTCTTCATTGGATGTTATCTTTTTGCTTGTCTAATTTTTCTGTTTAATTTAAATCAGCCTGTTGTTTTGAGTGGACTTGTCCTTTTTTTAATCTGAAATGTGACAGTAAACATATTCTGTTGAAGGCAAACTTTTTGTGAAAACCGTTTTGGTCACCCTAATCTTAATGGTATTCTGAAAGTTATATGTTGTTATATTGTTGATTGTTCATTAATGAATTTGAAAACTTGAGTTTCTCTGTCACAAGAGTCATTTTTTTTTTTGGGGGGGGGTGGGGGTATATTCTGCACATCCCTATCAAATAGTGTTAACTATGTGCCCCAGCTACTATGCAGTAATTGTCCCAATAAAAGTAATTTTTACATGACTGGCAAAAAGGACGTAACAATCTGCAAGATGTACATTACGGGTGTAACTAGCATGAAGTGTACATATAAAGTTATATGATGTAAAAAGGTATTATTTTGAAAATGAAAAGGTTTCTAAATCATCACCATGTACATCCAGTCTTGCACAAACTAACTTTAAAAATTGTGTATTCACATTTTGTACTTTTACCTGCAGTACTTAACATATGTAATTAAGTAGTATGTGATATACTTGATGGCTGTGAAAACTGGTTTAAGTATTTTTTTTAGGTTAGTTCATTTCCATACAGCTATATTAAGATATATTGATATTGAATACTGCGTGTCTGAATAATTCAATCTTAATCAAAGGACAGTTTGAGGGGGGGTATGCACTTATATTGACTTATCAAGTAATGTTAACCGAGGTGACATCAAGGAGTTCTGAAAAGCTGACTTTAATTGCAGATTCAGCATTGTACTCACAAAATAAACTCAATGGCCCGTTTTCTGAAGTCGGGTTTAACTTAAACTCAGGTTTAAAGTTGTGGTTTAAGTATGGACAGCCCTCCCCCATTTCAAAACTGTTTGGAGGCCCCTGGTGGATTATACCTTCAGGTACTTTCTCTTTTTTTTTTCCAAAACCATATACAAAAACGACCGAAAAATGACCATCTCATTGTGATTCTTTTTGCACGATCAGACCCCACTCCCACTCCCACTTTGAAAACATGTTATGAGGCCCCTGGTTGGTCAATACCTTCAGGGTTGTTTTCTTTTACTCTTGTTTTTTTTTTCAATTTCATCTGTACTTAGATATGCTATATATGTACAATGGTTTACTTCTTGTTCTTGTATTTATGTAGAGTTCATATCCCCACATTCTGCTATATCAATGCACATCAATGTGTAAATTTGTATTCATGAGTATGGTTTGATTAATTTTTGAACATTTTAATTTTTGTGCGAGTTAGGATGTATATGTTTATATTGTCTGAACTATGTAAGGTTTTTATTGAGTAATGTGGGTGGTGTTGGTGTAATAATACACCTGTATGTGGTATCTTCCCAGCCAATCTTTGTCTGAATCAGACATTTGGGGTGGTTTTCATGAAAGGATTTGTCGGATGTATTATTTGACTAGTCCTGTTTTATCCTTCAGTTACCATAGTAACTGTGTGATGAACTGTTGTTTCATTCCCCACTTGAATAGTGTGACGTCATGTCCAGGTAACTCTGCCTAAGTTGAATCTTTTGGGGCTACAGAAATCTGATCGATTTAGGAGAAATTTGACTTGGAAAAGGTGTATAACATGTTCTCAATAATCTGTTCTGAAATATTGCTTTGACTTTTATAGGCAATTATTCGACTTATGGAAGGTCAACTTAGGCAGAGTTACCTGTATGTACACCCATGGCAATAAATTCATGTTTGTTATATAATTGTCCCATTGTTTATGCAGATTTATTTACATAAAAAGACGTAGGCTCATTAATGCTGTAACCCTTTAACAACTGTAAATGTAATTCTCTGTGACAGAAAGCATGCATGATTATTAAATGCTCTCTCAATAAAAAACAATCTTTGGAGTGAAGTCTGCATAAATCATGGTTTCAATCCACAGATTGATGGCTATATGTGTAAATTTGGAAAAAAAAGTCTATAGACTTTCACAAAAGATGGCGATATACGAAATGATATCTAATGAACAGAAAGCATAAAAAGTGTATTTTTACTGTATTATTGAAGGGTAGTTTCCACATTTCTATGCTATTCATACTTTTTTCATTTGTACATGAGTTATGATCTCAATTGCAATCAAATGTTTGGAAAATGGTCGGGATTCATAAATTGTTATTTTTTTTAAAGGAATTAGAGGGCGATCCGTGGTGGAGCTATTCTTTGTAGAATTTCTTTCTTAGTTGACTTACCCATCATGTTGAAATTTATCAATACTTTTTACAACTTCATTGTGTTATGTTGTATTTTATACATGGTTAATTAATTTTTTTCTGTCTTATTTGAAATAATAGGTTTCTTGGTAATGAGTATGATATGTATAGTTCAAGTCTCGGACCAGAGCTAAAAGTGAAGTTGGCAATGGAAATACATATGCAACAATGTAAGTTTTATGCATATTCACTGCTTGTCAGCTGAATAGTTTGTTTTAAGAAAAACTCAAATTAACAGGTTTTGACAATAGGCTGTTTTGAGCCTCTAACATATGGCCTGAATTATGTGGCTTCACATTGTTTTAGGATGGTTCTAATTCCATACTAGAGAAAGATTTATGTTTGATTACCAAATTATGAATTAGATTTTTTTTTCAATTTGCAGAGGAAAGCGTCTTGGACAATTATTCAATACCTAAAGGGATGAAAACCTACAACTCTTTACTAGGTTTTTTTTTTAATTTCTTTGTTTGGCTATTATTAGGCCTAAATTGCTATGTCAGTGTTACACATAATCTGAATGCAGATAGAATTGAAAAGCTGTGCCAAAATTAAGCGAGAAAGAAAATGTGGCAAACACTAGTCTTTGGCTGTAGATTTTATTAATTCAAGCTTGAAGGAAAGATATCATGATATATCGATGTGATGGAAGTGGATAAAATAAATGCATAATCTGAAAATCAGATTTGTCTGTAAAAACCTAATGTATGGAATCACAATGCTTTAACACAAAATGGCATCATGGTCTGAGGCCAGTGAAAAGCAAAGAAAGCCTGATAATTGAAGCTTCATGTATATTATTAAGCAAAATACTTGGCTAGTGAATGGTGAATGCATATATCTTGCATTGCTATGTTTCTTACTTTATAAGCTTTCAATTGGTATATGTTTTGTCAATATCACTTTTGTGTCTGATCTGGGTCTTTGAAAATGAAAGAGCTTTGGGCAAGTATATGAGAAGAGTTATGGGATTACATAGAGAATGTCCTTATTCAGTTTTATCATTTTTAACTACACTGTAATGGATTTCATAATGTGTAATTGAACCATCTTGGATTTTTTTATCAGATTTGTAATCAATATTTCCCCATAATATTGTGCCTTTAGTATTAATAACACAACAAATCAACGATTGCATAGTTTTATATTAATATATTAAAGACATATATGGTACTACGTGTAAATGTAGGCTTATAATTGTCACCTATTATGGATATAAAAATTTGTTTTTTAATGTTGTGTATTTAGATTTTGTACTTTTGCACATGAGAAAAATCATAGCTTATTTCATTTTCATTGTTTTGACTTTCCAACTTAAAAAAAAGTTATTTAGGATAATGTCAAATATGGAAAGTCTGTACAACATATGTAAATGTATTTGAATATTTTTTTGTAATTGGACATGTTTCAACTTGCGAATGCATGATAAATTTTGTGTTCAAGGCATCATTATTGAGTTGTTAATAAGTACATGATCATGGCTGTAAGCATGGGAGTTGGGGGGGGGCAGAGGAGAAAAATGACCCAAGAAATTGTAATAACTCCCAAGTTTTCAGTGTCCGCCCAAATTTTCAAAGGACCCTTAAATTTCAGTTGAAATGTTTAAAAAGAACACCCCTGCGGTCTGGTCTGTTGCTTCTTTATAAGTATGAATTTAAATTTCAACACTTTTTTATGACTGGGATAATTATATGTCCGGAATCCAATTCAGGATATATTTAAACATTAATATCTAGTTGCCTAAGCAAAGATGCTCCATGTTTACATTTTCAACGTAGCCCAAATGGAACATAAAATGATCTTTGATATTCATATTTTATTTGACAAGTGGATGTTGTGTGTGACAGACAAGTATTCAATATACACAATATGCATTATAGAAAACTTCATTGTTTAAGAATCCCTTGAACTATTGCTTTATGCAGTTTTAATTATGAGCTATATTATGATTATAATGTGTGTATAGGAAAACTATATGTACTTTTTGTTTTCATCTTTAGAAAATGCTCAAGTTGGTTTAGAAAAGGAAAATACGTGTATAAATGTTTGTTTTGTAGCCCATATTTCTTCACTTAAAGGCCCATACTTAAAATATAGTATATAATAAAGAAGTTGAACAACAGTGTAAATTTGGGGGTATACAGTAGCTGTGGTAAACCAAGATATTGTTTTTGTGTAAACTGTGCTCTGAGTCTCAGGCTTTAATGGTCAAGGAAATAGTCATACAGTATTAAAAACCATTCCTCAGCTTTTAGTTTTCTTCCCCAGAAATATTGATAAGTTTAAAAACTGTTTTGTCATTTTTTGGCTACCTTTAATTAGATTAGCAATTCAAACCATTTAACTTATCCTAGTAAGCTTTCACATCACTCAGTGATTATTGTATGAATGGGTACAATATTTTATATTTTTATTGTATTTTGCACTGCTTACAAAATTTTAAGAAAATATTTTCTAGTCAATGAAAAATAAAAATGATTATGAAAACCTACATATTAGTATGGATCCTAAATTGTAACATAAGTAACAAATGTGTAAATTTCATTTATGTATAAATCTATGAAAGGAACCATCCTTGAAAATATTATGTTGAATTATATACATATGTTTATATATTTATAATTTTTCTTAGGTGATTTCATCCCCACATGCACAAGTGCAAGCTGTTATAGTTTCTTAAGAAACTGGGGATATTGAAAAAAGGGATAAGTGGGAGAGTAAATGTCTTCTTTTAAATGAGAGAAAAGTCTCCTGTTTTGGTTTGTGGGGTGTTTATTTTTACTGAAATGAAACAATGTTTAGCTTCCCTTTGGGAGTCAGTGTTTGAATTCGCTGTCTTTTGTGAAGAATTGATAAAACTTACTGATTACTGAATAGGTTAAGACGAATATATATCACATGTAATTACCATATATGTATTATATGGGGGGGGGACTCTCAGTAATTATCACAGTGATAATATTACAAGCTCTGTTGATTTATTCTATAAGTGGCTAGTTGTACTTTGAAATTTACCATTTCTTTGTTTTCTAGATTTTATGCACCAAAGATCCAAGTAATAAAACAGATTCATATATGATCTTTTGTACAAAATGGAAGAAACGTTCTTGTGTTAATTTCTCTTTTGTTTATAAGTGTATAAGTGGTTTGCATGTTTTCATGGAGACAGTAAAGAGCAAATTGTCAGTGGAACTATGATCAAATAAAAGTATTATATTTTTTCAAAGGTTATAATTTTGAAGAGATGTTTTACCCAAAGTGACCACTCTGAATATTTCTTCATTTGGGTTTAATGTTGTATAATATTAATTGTAGAATGCATTACAATATATCTAGAAGTATACAAGAACATTCTTGGATGGCCAAAGAAAGCATAGAAGAGGCAAGTAGAAGAGGGGAGTTGAGGATGGAGGTTGCACTGAATTGAGCAAAGTAGGGGGGGGGGGGTAACTTGGGTAAGGGCGATCACTGCAAGTGTGAGCTGAATCTAGCCTTTTTATTTATGTTATTGATTGATGATATTCTCATCCATCCATAAGAGTTTAAATTTTGAATATTTTTTCCTCTATTTTTTTACATTTTCACATTAAAGTTTTCTGAAATTTGTATCTATATGCTGTAGCACCAACAATTCAAAATGCTTTAACAGATTGGGCAAGATAAGGACATAATCCTCTCTCTTTATTTCAGTTAAATGGCAAAGTGTAGAGCCATTTGATAAATGTTTATTTTTTCAAAGTTATCAAACAAATAAAATATCTTGGCATTGATGATAGCTAATTTTTCCATCCCTAAACTACAGAAAGCAAAAGCCTAATTATAATTCGTAAATGATAATTAAAAAATGTAACACCTAATTGCTGCATATTTTTCAAGACACTGGTGATCCCAAGTACAATGTCCTTCCCAATTAACTACCAATTGAAATGATACTTATCCCATGCAGTCGCAATTATTTTTTTCTGATAAAATTAGACAATAATGAGACAAAGTACAATCACTGATTTAATCATAATTGATATATATATTTCATATATAAATACTCTGTATCAACAAAATTAGAATTGCAAAAGAAATGTAAAAAAAAAAATCTGTTTTTACAATGATTTCTACAAAGACAGAGCAATTTCATGACAGTAAAGCTAATCATAGTGCAATTGTTGCATCATGTTACTGTTTGGTTTCTGGATTTAAAAATAAAAAAAAAATCAGCAAAATATGAAATTACAAAAAGCATAATAATGAAACTGCTAACATGATATGGAAATTACAAGATTAAACTGAGGGACAGAGGGATGACTTCATTCACTGCCTCTGTCAAAATACTATGGCAGATGAAATGATTTCAAGTATTTATATTCCACAGAACCTTGCTATAGGATTTGTCAAAGTAAATTGTGTGAAAAAAAGAGTAATTTTCCCTTCAGATTTTCCCCTTTATTTTACATATTTCATATCATTTCCTCCTGACCTTGACATATGTGGTGTGAATAATATTTTCCCATGACATATATTATGCTAAGAATGAGGCAATATGCAATTTGAAAAAAAATGGGGAAAATCTGAAAAATTGTGTACAAAACAAATGGAGAGTGGTCCACAAAATCAGCCATTTTGAAGCATTATTGCCGCTTTGAGGGTCCCCATAGAAAGTACAACAAGACCTTATGAACGTCCATAACTTGCTTATTTTCAACCGATTTTGATGAAACTTGTTTTAAATTGTTCCTCTGGCTTAGTGATTAAATTTTTCGAGGGGGTTAAACTGAAATACTTGGATTACGTATGTATTCTTGCTTGATTTATAGTTTACAGTTGGAAAAGTAGAAAAATATGTCTCGGGAGGGGGGTCTAAGCAGTGATATTGGCAATGCAATAAGATTTTGGAACCATTTGGTTGCTTTTAAACATACAAAAATATCATATTACCATTACATTCAAATATCAATGTCACATGTTCATGTGACATACACAGAGATTATCTGTAAATTGCACATACAAATTCTATATTACTTTTACATACCGAATATTCATTTCATGAGAAATAAAACTTCACATCCTGGGAATGTTCAGAGAATGTCTGCAAGTCAATAATTTGTTTACTTGTAAAGTAAGCAATATACATTTTCACTCAAATCTTGACCAAACTTGAATACAAGTCAATATTCTTGGTTATGAATAGCAAGCAATGACAATGCTATGTATGTATTCTATATTATGGTTGCGAAAATCACACATGGGGAAGAGCACATAAAAAATATAACGAAGCAAAAATTAAAACAAAGGTGAGTTTTTTAGATTTATTCTGTTTTTTTTTTCTTCAACATTATCCCTTTGTCATAAAATGGCTCAAGATAACTAGCTAAAGCACATCCATTTCATAAAATCTTATTCTTAATTAAACATCACCAATATAGGATGATAACATGACAATCTATGAGCCATGTCATCTTTCATCATTAATTTTGGTTGACTCTACATAACCTCTAAATATTTCAGAAATTTTGCTGAGATACAATGAGCAGCTCCATTCATTTGACTGCTTACATTCTGAGTAGGCTACTAATTCTTTCTTCATATTTTCAAACTTTGTAGTCCAGAGAGAAATGCCAAATTGCCATCTCGATTATGACACTTCTAGTGAATGTTCCAACCTTTTGTATGTCCTGCTAATGACATAATTACAGAGCATTCCAACATCGTGATGACTAGAAAACTGATCATTTCAGGAAGCTCCGCTAATACAGTGGTTAACACCCAAATATATTTTTCATTCAGAACAAATAAATATTTAAAATAAGAGGATGCCATTAAGTAAGAGCTTCTTATAAAGATAGGATAAGTGGAGTGTTTGGAGTCCAGAGAGAAAGAAACAGGAAAGACATAAATTCAGCAGCTTCAATTTGAAATTCAATTACATAAAAACACACCAATCCTCCATCTCAATAAAACTATTTAGTCACAAGATTTATTAATGGAGCCTATACAGGCCCCCATCTTACAAAGAAATCCGGGCGCCGTAACACAAAGGTAAGCGATTAATTGCTACATGAAATGACCTATCAAGATCATCATGGCATGAGCATTTTGCTCAGTAGACTGACCAGGAACCACATTTTGCTCAGTAGACTGACCAGGAACCAATCAGATTTGTTCTTTTAAATTAGGGCAATTCCATAAAATAAAATCTTTTTGTACGTCCGACCCCCATTTTTCTCAAGTCTTACTTCACTTCATAAACTGACCAAATCATGATCGTTTGAGAACATTACAGACTGTTAAAAGAATGTGAAATCAGAGACAGAAAATTTCATGAAGGTCCCACATAGAGGGGGTCGGATGTACATATTTTATGGAATTGCCCATTAGTGATCAATCGTTAACCTTTGTGTTACGGGACCCTGAACTATGGAAATCCATCAATGTCAGAATTCTTCAGTTAAGAAATGTACGCAAACTCCCTATGAAACAAAGGTGGACACGCTGATTTATCAAGACAATAATGCATGTACCAGTATATATCATATGTAGACAACAATTTGGACAGATATTGGCATTGCTGGCTTTCCAGAGATGTGATTGACCAGTCACGTTGCAGGGCGAGAGTGACCCTGGCCCAAGTTTTCTCTCACTTCCAGGATTACCTTGTGACTTGACAATCACACCTCGGTGAATTCAACATCATTTACAGTTCATTTCATAGTAGCTATTTCATGGAAAACCAGGCATTTTTTAACAAAGAAATTGGTGATCCTAGCAAGCACCAGTTCATTCCTGCCATACATGTAGGTATGTTCATACTATGTTCATTCATTCACAATAATCTACTTAATCATTCAAAATGAATCTTGTTGTCTTTGGCACTGGCTAATTGACAATAGATTTTCAGGAAATGAACCATTGAAGCTTTTGACAAGAATCCGTGAAGGATGTGTCACTTCAAGTTCACTAGCAATAGTCTTTGGCATCTGCATAGTTGTCATTTCTTATCCTTCATAGTTAATGATCTACAATGACTACCATAACTAAGCTGTCACCTTAGGCAATGGCTCATCAGCAAATAATAAAATTGACAACAACTTCTAACCAAAACCATGAAGGATGTCTCAAAACCTTGGCAATGACAGAATGCATCCCCAAACTGCCATATTCTCTCCTGTGTGCAGGAAGACAAATCCAGCCGAATGCACAACAGCCGGCATCCCTAAGATCATGATCTCAGGTTCGTCCAGATGACAGAGTCTCCATGGGTAGGTGTCTGGATCTCTTAGCTTTACTGTGGTCCTGCTGGATCTGATGAAAATGCTCCAGCATCTGACTCCAGTTGATATTTTTCTTGTAAGATGAGTCGCCCTTACTGTAGGATGGAAACAAACAAAAAAGAAGAATGAAACATCCACATCCCAATGTCATGACTTGGTATTTTAAATTCTGAATATCTTTGTCTCTCGGTTGAATCTACTTAGATTGATTAAATATGAGTGACTTAATTTGATTTACATGGCAGAAAACAAAGTCAAATTAAATATGACCCTTTTAAAACTACACGGATATGATAAAAAAAATCAACTTTCACAGAAAGTATAACTTCTCAGAGTTTGATTTACATCAAAAAATCATTTTGGTTTATTGATTAACTTGGTAATTTTTTTAAGTTTTTACACTGACTTCCCCAGGGGGACTTAATGCAAGTGTAAAATCAAAATTTTGCTATTCATTTGTTAGAAAACTTGCACTTTTTATTAACTCAAATAAGAAATTATTTTAGAATTCATAGCATTGGTAGCTTGCAACTTTACTATCATATATATCTTTTCCTTTCATTAGAAAAAAAAGCTCTGCTAACCTTGAGTCAACGGAAACCTTATTCCCCGGTAGGAATAATTTCTTAGATGTTCCCCCTGTACCGGACAAGTACTGAAGATTAGGTACACATGTGAGCCTATGATGAAGGGTGTTGAAGGCAGTACTCTGTGGTAGCAGCATCAGCAAACCATACAGGCTCTTCAGAAGAAAGGGGTTGTGCTCTGCATCTAATAGCTGAAGTCGAAGATCTGTGAAAGGTCAAAGGTCATTTGGCTAGATGGGACCCGTTTGCTAATGAATTTTTTTTTTACATGAGGTATTATCCATTACATTTAAGACATTAGTAAGCTATAATATTCAGACAGTTTATCAACATCTAGGAAATACCTTCAGAACACATAAAACTGCTCAGATAATCTTGTCAGGGAATTTGCAGTATTACCAACTAGTAAATATATTCAATTCAATTCAATTTATTCAAATTCCATTCAATAAAAAACACAAGATACAATATCAGAAAAATACATAATTGATAAGAAAGCAATTAAACATACATGAATACAAAATGAAATTTGGGAGACTGCAAAAGACCGAAAGGTCTTGACGAGGCAGACCCCGAGTGCCATCATGGCGATACAAATATTGACATATTAAAAATGAGGACATGAAGGGAAAAAAGTACAGATGTCCTACCCCCCCCCCATCGGGAACATCGGGAATATATTACACACTGAAACAATGTACAAGTCAATATAAGTAGAGGGAGTCATAAATCCTTATAGATATTCAGGTTTCAAGTGATTTTTCAACATGAATGTGTAAAGTTCTGCCAATAGTTCGTGACTTAATGAGCCCCTGCAAAAAATGGACTCTTTCATCATCTTTTTCATGCTAAGTGTTGAATGTAGACAACAGCACTACAGTGTTCGGTTAGCCCAGAGAAACAAACTTTATTGAATGTAATATTTGATCACCTGATTTCACAATTAAATATCTAAAATACGGAAGGACTTGAACACTTTTAAATGTGTTCATTTTCTGGGAGGGGTTCACTAACTTTTAAGCACCACTGTATATATACTGATTGATTGATTGCATTTATTCTTTTTCATTTCAAATTAAAAAAAAATTTACAATGTAGGGCTAACCAAAAAGTATAATATACAAAAATGAAACAATATATGGATATACCTTCTTAGAAAACTATACTTACAAGTGAATATAGGTGACTCAATAAGCTGGACTAACTTGTCAATCTCCGTGAGAAAATCTACAGTGACTTCCAAGTCTCCACTGTAGCAGAAAATAGTTCAGGAATATAAACACAACAGAATAATCTTACGTCACCACAGCCGCAAGTTTCATTAGCTGTTTATTGTACAATACATGGAGTTCTACATCATGAAAATGGGCAAAGAAATTCAATGTAAATATGGGTAATATTCTAGGGTTGAAATAATCAAATCATTTTGTACAACCATCCCCATTTTTCTCCATTCTTATTTCACTTTAAAGCAGAAACGATCTAATAGTGCCATCTCCAGTCCTCAACTACTCATCCTGGGCATATTTGCCCATAATGCTGGTGTAGTCTAGCAATATAGACCCACTTGAATTAACTACTGAATGAACTACTCAATACATTTATACCGCAAAAATTATGTTACCAAGTAGCAAAACAATTACTTTTCCTCTCAAAACATTTTAGTTTCTCTATACAAGCACAATTATAGGTCAATATATTCTCTGTATGGTATAAGTAGATATCTGAAAAGGTATATTTTAAGACTAAGTATTTATAACACACAGTCAATGAGAGACCACATACAGTTCCCTCCCCCTTTAATAAAGGACTGCTCAAGCCATGATAATATGAGGGAATTGCATCCTATCATATAAACCAAAACACAAACAAATCATTTAAAAAAGATTCTAGTTAAAAGGGGTAAGACAAACATAGTTTATGGTATCACCCTATAAAAAAAGTTTGTATAGTCTGGTATACAAGGGGGAAAACCCCAATAAAACATCCATTACTGCCTTATCTCTTATCAGGGAGGGAAATGTAATAATAATAATAATAATAGCCAATTTTTATAAAGCGCTTTTCCCAGAATGGCCCAAAGCGCGTTACAGCATATTATTACCCCGGTCATTGGATTCATTTCAATCCCGCACGAAAAGTGCACAATTTCCACTCCCTGGGGAGCATTCCTTGCATTCATCGCAGCCTCATTATGGCGCTGGCAAAATCAAACATACAATATCTTTCGCATCCTACCGGGTACCCATTTAGCACCTGGGTCGAGAGTGGCAAAGTGTGGATTAACGCCTTGCCAAAGGACGCTAGACCACGGTGGGATTCGAACACACGACCCTCTGTTTACAAGGCGAGAGTCAGAACCACTACACCACGGCTCATTAGAACGTTGTCAGCCATATTTTGTGAAGGTTGCCCCCTCAAAATGTGTTGCTAAGAGAAAAGCTATAAGCATAACACAATATCAGAAGAACAATTTGAGATAAAACATGATATTGATTACTGTATTATCGATAATGAAAATATTGATTGTCATAAGGATACAACTGGTATATAAGATCACAGGAATGTTTGTAGTTTTGAGTGAGAAGACACAGTGAGACAGTAGCAACGGGACTATGGCACCAAGACTTGTAAAGACAGCAGAATAAACTGCAACTAGCCTGAAAGAGAGCAAAGACAGTGAAAAGAACATTAAATTTTCAAAAATGCATATATTCTATGCTCATAGTGGGTGCTTTTCCAAGGTGATAGTTTACTAATTGAAGTACACCAATAAAATGGTTACAGCTTTCAGATGGAAATATCAAGTTTGTTTCAGGAAATCTGACCTTGAAACAAAATTTTGAGCTTCTGGAAAAACATCAAGCAAGTAGAAAAAAAATAATCTGATAGATATCAATATCTATCATCAGATAATCATAAGTTCCACTTGTAGCAATGAATTGTGGAAAATTTGTTCTAAAGTGATTTTGAAGTATTAATCATAAGAACTTAAAAAACTTGTGCATACTATCAGACTTTTGCCTAAAACCAATCTCTTGGAATCACAGATGTTTGTTTTGAGGCAAAATTTGACTTACCGGGGGTACATGCAGAAATAAATAAAGCATGCTTCGCAATTTCTGATCTGAACAACTGCTCCCACTTAGCCAATTATTCAGACTTGACTGTATATTTTGCTGTGAGTCACACTGAACACAGAAATGCAATCATTGGACAACACACAAATGCTCAAGTTCAGCTGGGATTTTTTTTTTTTGGGGGGGGGGGCAATAGATTACGCATATTATGAGTACTCAGTAGAGGAATCCTTTGTAATAGACATTTTTGTACTTAAATATTCTCTAAATAACATAAGAAAAAAAATTTTTTTTTGGCTTCATCTTTCCTTAGAGTGGAATTCTCCTCAGCGAATGCACTAAAAGGCCCCAAAAATATATAACAGGAACTAACTGGAATATTCAGGGAAAACTTCATGATAAATAATTGTGTGGTCCCAAATACTTCTTACTCTATTCAGGAGAGTGAAATTCTTATCAAATCATTAACTAAAAAATTCACATTAGTCAAGCATAATTTCTTTGAAACAAAGCAATTATTAATTATGAAAAAAAAAACCTGGGCCTGTAACACAAAGATTAGTGCTTAATCACAGTATTATTCTTCTTTTGGATCATAGGATTGATTCTTTACGCTTGATTACAATATCTATCATGTACAATCGAGTGTACAAAACAACTATACATTCCATTGCTAACATTTGTGTTACAGGCCACAGAACTGAAGGTTGCCTTCATGATAGGACAATGCCCATGATACAAATTACAAGAGAAAGAGGAAAGCCATGCAAATATCACCTCTGTTCTAAGATCCTTGAGTTTACTGCGGAGTTCAAACAACTCTGTGGATGTCAGGAGGATGGTGTTCAGGGTCTGGACCATTGTAGTAGCAAACTTCATGTCAGGCGAATCCAAGAGAATCTTAGACAGGGCTTGGTAGATGTGTTCAGCATTCAATAATAGACAAAGCTGCCTGCCATGGTAAGAAAGAACTCAAGCAATACCATCAACCATTCCAATGAGTCATTGATTCCATGCCGTACTAGTATAAATATTTTATACCAGGTGAAGTCTAAGGCATGATTCGGTCATAGCAAAAAGAAAATAAGCATACAATTATTAGAAATAGTATCCTATTGTCACACTTTTCTGAAGAAATCTATTGCCACTGATCATCTTAAATTCCACTCATGATGTTTTCAGGCAACTTTCTAGTAAAATAATATAAATGGTCAAACACAAACTGTCACTATCATCGCAACACTGTAGTCATTCACGGCCACAGCTCCCCAACACAGATGAGCCAAGGAGTTTTGTATACATGATCACATGATCAGAATGTTATTCTAGATATGAATTTTCAAACATTTATGAACAAAATTTGCTCAACTAAAAGTTACTTACATTTGAAATCTTTTAATCGAACATTGATACATGAGCCATTTTCATTCCAGCCAACGAAATATTTAAATATCAAGCACCAACTCTTCCACTTCTGAACCTAAATTGTTGAAGTGTATCTGATTTACCACTCGGTCTACTACCACTCCAAATAAAATCTCAAAAAAATCCCCAAATATGACCACTCTCAAAACCGTGTACCTACCTGATAATAAAAGAGCCTCTATCCTCAAGAAGTTGTGGATCAGTGGAGAAGAGGTTGAGGAGCTTCACCATGAAGTCTTTGAAGTACTTGTTGGTACCTGATACTGCCTTAAAAGATGTGTTGGATGCTGACTGAGCGATCTGATTGGCTGCTTGCTGGTCGGCAATAAATTCTGGACCGGCCGAAGAAGAGACTATCTCCGCAAGTACCTCAAGGTCACGGAGAACAACCTACAGAAACAAATAACAGAATTTATTGCAATGCTAATTATTTCACAAAAAATATAGAAATTCATTACTTTTATGAAGAAAATTAATCAGCACTGTATAAAAAAAAATTGCTGAAAACTGCAATACTAAAGGAAAATTTGGTTTGGAATATGATGTCTGATTTTAAGTCCAATGAGAAGAAATAGATACAAACCATTTGTTCTATCAACATTTATACTCAACATTGAATCAGGAAGTTTGCAAAAAGTTTGCACAGCCAAATATTTAAATCATGGTGCCCTATGAAGCACATGTAAAACCAATGAAAATATATATTCAGTGACTACCTTGCACCTTACAGAATTTAAAAAAATATTCTGTTTTTTTCAGTCTTCCAGTGGTAAAATGACACCAGGGGCCCGTCTTGCAAAGAGTTACTATTGATCTAATTAATCGTATCTATAGAAATCCATCAGTGTCAATAATTTTTTCTACAGGAAATTTGCACAATGTCGTTTGTAAGCAAAGAGAAGCACAGTGAAATTTTAAGAAACAATTAATGCATGAATATGCATCATAGCTAGAAAATATTTTGAACAAACATGCATAATACATGTTGACGTTGCTGGCTGTCCATAGTTGCAATTGATTGGATCAATCGCAACTCTTTATAAGACGGGGCCATGGGTCTTTTTTCTTTGGATGACAAATAATCATTTCACACTACAAATCAAATTTTCAATTCCATTTTACCAACCTCATCAGATGGATCTGATAGAGTCTTCAGGAGAACTGGGAAGAGTTGCTCAACATGATAAAATATCTGTTCAAAAGGAAAATATGAATTACTAGGATATTATAAGGATGGTATCCATGTATGGCAGGTGTGCTTTCGTAGTGTCTTTTTGGAATACGATAAGCATTGATAGGGAAAGGCTTTTCCAAGAAACCATCAAATATGGTGATTGGAATAAACTTTTTCTGGCCCCTTTCACAATTTTATTACTTCCCATTACACAAACTGTAGCAATTGATTGCACTTTATTTTTTTTATTTAAAGTTTTGAGTTACAAGGCACTAGTCTAGTTTTCAGAGTTGTATGATAAAGTGCTGTAATCCATGTCATGGAGTGGTGATCTTAGCAGTAGGCCTAACAAAAAAAAAATGGAATTGTTCACCTTTCACTTTAATTAATAAAAAGTTGGCAAGTGCATTAAAACATCTATTATTGTAAAGTCACTTCACAATAATTTTGAATAAATGATTCAGGTAGAATGTCAAATTATATGTAGAAGTGAGCCAACTGCTTTATCTCCTAAGTAAAAGGATAGAAATTTAATAGTCAAAATTTACTGTGCATATACGAAATACCAAATGACAAATTTTACTTAATGACTTCTGCCTGTTAATACATGTTTATGTCTATGTATACCAACTTATTTCATTATGAAGCATTTCATCTTTTTTTAATTAAAAAAAATGTTTAAGTAAATTTGAAAGCTGACCTTCTTTGGTGTCTTGATATGTAGATGATAGATCCATTGTAATACAGCTATCCTCGTCTGCATTGACTTGTGTCCTAAGTACCGGGTCAAGACCTGGACTATCGGGGCAAGCTGGAGCTTCACTGGAAGAGTAATACTGGTTCTGCACAAAATATGTCATTAAAAAAAATATAAATGAGTTCATACAACAAATACATAGATCCTTGACAGCTGATTGGATGAATGCAGGTCACTTGATATTCACAGGAATCAGCTGTAGCACGCCAACACTTGACAGTCATACAAGTTACATCTATTGTACGCTTGAACAAGAGAGCGAGTAGTGCCATAGATCCCAAACACAATTAACGAGGTCAATCAAGATGGGGGGGGGGAGGAATATGGCCACTATTGGTGTCCATTTTAGACAGTTTCATTAAGAGTCATTTCTTGTGCAAGGGAGACCAAACACATGGCCATTGTAGAAAATTGGACACTGAGGGGGCATTTCATGACATTTGCAATCCATTTAATGGATTCACAATACGGTGTGCCATCTATCGGTTGAAGCAGACAGGCCAAAATTTGCAATGCATCATGGGAAACAGTCAACATCTAATGGGCGTGCTAGTACTTAAAGCCTGTGTATAGCTTTGGTAAAGGGTCAATAATGTGATTGATAATCGAATATCATCTAATATGACAGTCTTACTGAAGTGTAGAGACCATTAGATATTTTTCCAACTGCACTTCTCTGAGAAAATTTCAAATATTCAAATCTTGGATATATAGCGCCCTCTCTCGGCGATGCTTGTTTTAAATTTAAAAAATGGGCATTCAAGCACTTATCTTACAAATTTAGTGATAAGATATCCAAAAGTTACAGAAAAAGAACATATCTTGAAAGTTTCAGCCCATTCCATGATTTGAAATAGGATTTAATTGAAAGACAAAAACACACAGATATTTTAATTTGATCGGGTGACCCGATCAAGTTAAATTTCCATGTAAAATCGCAAAATTTATCCTGTAAAACACATTTTCATTTCATATCCTCCACATCATAACTGTTATAGGACATATCCATTCATATTAGCTAGCAATGAATTGGAATAGTGATAAGTGCATTTTGGTGGATTTACCAAAACTATACACAAGCTTTAAGTGAATGTATGCAAGCAATTACTCAGCGCTGGCCAATGCAGCTCGACCGGATATGCCGTTTACTTGGGTCCAGTAGGTAGGAGAGAAATTTGCCCGCATATTTCTTTGCGAAATTTAGACCGCTTTTGGTGAATTCTTGGCATATGGATTTCATTTTTGAAGCACTAGCACAGTGCGCTTGCTGCCTGCGTCTGCTCACGATGTCGACCTCTTGTTAGAAATTTGGCCTGTTCGCTGCAACCGATAGAGGGGGGCACCGTATTGTGAATCCACTGAATTTAGAGTCAATTTGGGGTTACAAATCAATCATAAAATCTTGCAATCAATTACAAATTTGGAAATGATTGTTAATCTGCTTCTTGCAACAATAAAGTATAGATGAAGTTGCATATGTTACAACTGAAATAGTAAATACAATCCATTTTGTAAATGATAGCAAATGGTTTTCTTAGACGACATCCTCAGGTCATATACAAATCTAAGTGAAAATTTGTGCAATATTCAAATATTTGATAACCAGCGGGTGAATTGAAATACATTTAGCTACTTACATATCAGATTTCTCGGGGGTACTTGTTATTGCATGTTGGTTTGTATCTTCGTCATCACTCTGTGTTACCAGTCTCATCAGACTTTGATTGACTGATGTAGCAACATCTTTGATACTTGAATGTCAAAGGTCAAGGAAAGTTCTTTTATTTATAATATCACTCTGGGGAGACCAAAATCTAAGCATTTTATTCCATTTAAACTGGATTAAGAAATAATGAAGTATTCCAGAATCTGAGATTGAAAGAAAAAAAACAGGAAATTTGTTCCTGTTTAAATTACAAATTCATAAATAAACCTTCAAATAAGGATGACTTGAAAGACATAGTATATTAACAACTTTCAGTTAAATGTCTTTTTTCAAAGCATTGCAATGTATTATCAAGGCACAAGAAGCATTCACGTAAAGCACATAGGTCCTTATACACAAAAAATAAGCGCACATTGTGCACATAATCAAATACATCCCATTTCAAATGAACATAAGTACATTTACAAATTCAAGAACCAAAATTGGCAATATTTCACTTGAAAACTTTTCTCATGAAATGCCCCATCCCACTGTTATAACAAAGTCATAAACTTTCATTTATACAAAGGATATTCTTCCGATGTTGTTCTTCATACGCCAGACAAGGTAGTGCAGCACTCATTAATGCTGACATAAAATGGAGCAATGATCTTCCTGCTAAATTCAAGAATTCTCTAATCCATGTCATTGCTGTAAGCTGAATCAATTCAACTGCAAGCAAGCAACATCAAAAATGGAAAAAGAAATTAAAAACTTAAGGAGGACCATTTTTCACAAGTCTATGGAGAGCACCAACCTACAAACAATGAAATAAGAATGCTCCTTATGTGTTCAGACAAGCTTTTTAATACCATCAATTCAGATTTGCAATATTTATGTCACTTTTGTAATATGCCTGGCATATTTCACAATACTGATATACTGAAAGAGATACGGTGATGTATGGAGAGTCAATGAAGAGAACGCAGACTTGGGTTATGTGCTTGAATTTTCTACTGAGAGAGACTAATCTAGCAGCTGGGTTTTGAAACCCGTTGAATTGGACTAAGGCGTGTATGAGGCGGGTTGGAAAATATTGAATTGTAGTAATGTAGGTGACAGGAAACGAATGCATGTGTTAGTTTGGCAGTTGTGGGTCGGACAAGTAATTTCCTAATCTTTCCAATTTTGAAAATACTGTATGACGCAGACCTGTAAATATGCTTGATATGATCTTGAAGTGTAAGGTTACTGTCAATCATTACACCAAGGTGTTTACAGAGCCCTTAACTAACCTTGGGATGTCGTGTGAGTGGTTAGAATGTTCACCATGTTTGGAAAGTCAGCACTGCTCGGATTCTTGCGGATTCCTTTCAGAAACTCATCGAGACAAAACTCACACCTATTCAAACAGATTAATAACATGATTTGATACAATTACTGTAAATTCCAATTCATCCCAAGAAAGCTACATTCTAAGCTGGAAGAGGATATAAGTTTCAGTGTGCAGTGAGCTGTTATCAAGGATATCTACATTTATATGAAATTTTCTGTCCTGCAAAAACCCCCAGATATCAACTTGTAATAAATTTTACTGGTTGCCATAAAAAGACAAACTATTATGTTTAGTATTTCAGCTTTAACTAGGAATTGCAATGTCAAGGAAATTAATGTCATTCCTAAAATTCACAGATTACACAAAGAACTGATTAAAAAATGTAGGACAATTATTGAAACAGAATGTGACATCCCTGAAACTTTTTTTCATCTCTCAAGAAGCAATGAAAAAACAGTACATTTATTTTGGTATTAAAATTATTAAAAACCAATATCAAATTGCAAAATATGAATATTTCCAATAGAATCATGTAGATTATGAAAGCTAAAAATAGTATTAATGGGTCTACAGAATGATCCTGCAGTTTATTTGCTTCTAATACAGTCTGATAAAATGTTGACATAATACCTTCCATACTCACTGAAGTGAATGTTATATCAACATATAAATCAAGTCTATTGTTTGAGCTGTATGTGGTTTCTAAATTTAGTTTTTATAAATAAAGGTTTTTTAAATGCATTCTATCAACTTAATCAGCTAATCCCTTGTCCAATATCTGATTACAATTTGGTTTCAGACTTGGTTTCAGACTCAATTTCAAAGAAAATAAAAAATAATAAAGCTCTTTTATGTAGAATTTCCAGGTGCTTAAACAGAAAATGAGGAATAAATACTTTACATTTTTCTGACTTCCTTGTTCTGATCACTGAGTATATGAAAGAGGCCATCGAGTATCTCCGGTAAGTAAACCAGCATGTTGATGTCTGGTACAGAGTCCAGTGTAGTCACCTAAACGGGATTATCAGAGATGAGACAATCATGGTCAGGAAATATGTGGCATAAACACAAGTAAACTCCAAGAAAGGGACCAAAACTCATTTAGGTTCCAAGATACTTCCTGTCTTTTCTTTCTGTACAATATAAGTCTTCCGAAGACCATGATAATTCTGTTAATTTTAACTAGCTTACTATCATTTTAACTACAGACCTGTCAACCTTCTACAACAACAAAAAAAGTATTCTTAGAAAGAAAAAAAACTATTTTTTTTTACAAAAAAAGAGTATTTTCAAAAATTTGTCTCAACGTAACAATCGCCAGCCTGTCGTAGTGAGATCGGTGAAAAAAAAAGGGAAATTACTCTGCTTGAAAACTTAATAATTTGCAATTTTTAACATGTACTCGCAGGCAAGAATTTACTTGTTCTTTTTATGCAACAAGTTACTGGCTCGACAGTCTGGGACCATCGGACCGGCACTAGTGTCGCACTGTGTATGATACATACTCCATGATCGGAAGTAAAAAAAGTAACAAATCATACTCAAAAAAGTATTGGCCTATTAACAGCAAAAAAGATTAACAAATACGCTAAAAAGGGAACGGTTGGCATGTCTGTAACTATATATCATCACTGGGGGATAAAACCTTGTATCTCAAAATTCCTTTTTACTTTAGGAAAGCAGTCAGAGCAAATGCTTGATTTTACAGTTTTGACATAAGCAGCATCCTTCTTTTGTCTAGAAAGTGTTCTTAACAGGAATTAAGAGACTGTTTTCACATATGAGGCTGCCGCCATTGCCATATTTCTACACTACAGCTTTTTCTGAGCTAATTTATTTTACAGTTCATATACGAGGTCCTAACAACCCATCGTTGATCTCAAATATCTATAAACTTTTATGCAAAGACTACAAGATTCCTGGAGATATGAGGTTAATACATTCCCTCTCTCCCAGATGTTTCATTTCATCCCAAGTAAATATTCTGTTTCTTAAACTAGTCATCCATCCCTCTGTCCATTAAAGAATAACAAACGTTTGCGTTTGCAGCTTAAGCAGCTGCAGCTAAGAAAACAACATCAAGTCAAATAAAATTAACGGAAAATACCGTAAGGAAATAATTATGTCTTCTGGGTCCCGAAACACAAAGGTAAGGGATTAATCATACGCTTGATTTTTGCATTTGATTGTACATTATAGTCAATGCAATCAATTGTAGAAAAATGTTCTACAATCATTTCTAAGTTTTGTGTTACGGGCCCCTGGAGCGAAGAGCAACAAAGAATCTTCTAACTCAACAATATCAGGGTACAGTACAACTATTAGGCATAAATTATGTGTAAAACAGTAATCGAATAAAATATGTAGTGAAAACACAGTAAACAATTATCTTCTTGGGCAAGAAGGATCAACCAAGTTTTTTTTTTCACAGGGCAGTCCAAAATATATGTATAGAACTAAGGGTAATGCTTTTCTGACATCATCAAACACTTATCTTGTAGAAAATATGAACAAACTATACATACCCATGATAGAATAAACTGGCCCACAAAGGAATTCTGTGTGTAGATCCTCTCTCGTAATAAGTTGATGAATGCATTCAGATCAAAATTTGGGCTACCTGTGACAATGTCCTACAAAAAAATACATAGATTTTAATGACGATTTTAGTTTACAAAAGTGAATGAATAAACAAATACAATTCAATGAGATTAACAAACAAATAAACAAGTAAATGAGTGAATTTACATAAAGGTTTGCCTTATCAATTCTTTCTCTTTTGTTGCATTGTGAATATATAATAATTGAAATTGAGATAAAAGTTCAGGTATTATCAGTACCAAGTGGGCTTATAATTACTGCATTTACCTGAACAGAAACTACACAAATCTGAAGAATTGAATAAAATAAAATAACATTGACTTTTTTAACTAATGCATTTAGTTTAGAAAAACTTATTCGAATAGATCACTTAAAAAAAGATAGATTACGCAACTGTTTAAGATAATCTGAGACATGATTTAAATAGCATCAAATAGTAATATCAGGTGGGCGTTTCATAAAGCTGTTCATAAGTTAAGAGCAGCTTTAATGACTGGTGATCTTTTCTTTTGGTAATGGTATATTCATTGGCGATGGTTTACCGCGTAAGAAAGGTTCACCAGTCGCTCTTAACTTACGAACAGCTTTATGAAACGGCCCCCAGGTTATATAAAGATTATATTTGGAATTTACAAAGACACATTAACTAAAAACACTCAAGATCACGATACAAAAAAGTTCAACAGAAAACCCAAACAAAGAGCACTGTCTATTAATGAAACTAATATGCTTTGTGTTGGTAAGATAAATCTGAAATAACAAGTAATTACCTTCAAGAGTCTATCCAACAACTCTGAACCATTCTTGACATTTATATCTGGATCTGCAGCAAGCTGTAGAAGATAAGGACACATTATGAAACTAATACTCATTTAAATGAAGATCCTTAAGAATATAATAGGCCTAAGTCACATACACAACTACATCTAACCATGTAATAATGATCACTAAGTATCTTTCTTGAAAATTAGGGCCTCATCATACAAACAATTGTGATTGATCCAGTGGGTGTTTCATAAAGCTGTTCGTATAAAGTTAAGAGCGACTTTCAGAACGACTGGTGAATCTTTCTTACGCTCTAAATAATCATCAATCAACATGAATTTCATTTACAACAAGAAAGGATCACCAGTCGTTCTTAATGTCACTCTTAACTTACGG
Source organism: Lytechinus variegatus (assembly GCF_018143015.1). Lineage (NCBI taxonomy): Eukaryota > Metazoa > Echinodermata > Echinoidea > Temnopleuroida > Toxopneustidae > Lytechinus > Lytechinus variegatus. The sequence continues at coordinate 19,402,245 of NC_054741.1, read as the reverse complement.
ACAGCTTTATGAAACGACAGCCCCCCCCCCGTTCAATCTCTACTATTAAAATCTACCAATGTCACATTTCTTCATTAAGAAAAAATACACAGCATCCCTTTCATAATCAGGAGTCTCACACTGATTTGTCAAGACACTGCTTGCAGAAGTACACATTATGGCAGGCAAGCAATCAATTGTTTGTTTTTCGTGGGCTACATTTCAAAGCCTACTGCCTAAATTTGGATAGGCTTTAACATTGCAATGATTGGGGGAATTTCCAGGGCTCTTTTAAACCTGTAGGAGGCTCAATTGCCCTGAGCCCCCTTGTAATTTTTTCCAGCATTATAGTTCAAAAACACTTTGAATAGACATCTGCATATTAGATGTTGGGGTTCCTGGCTTTCCAGATAGGAAATCTGTTGGATCAATCACAACTCTTTGAAAGAGCAGTCTGTTTCAGGTTGGTATATTTTCCCCAGGAAGGATGATAGTAGTCTCCAATAAAACTTGATTCATCTCTTAATTTGTCTTCAAACCGACTCAATGGGATTCAGATCAGGGTCACTTTTCACAAAAAACAATGACAGTTAAAAGCCACTGAAATTGTGTCCTTTGATTGGCTGATCAATGGTAGAACTCACCACAAAGAGGACATTGAATACATCATTGAAGTGCTTGAGGATGGCATTCCTGGTGACCTTGGCTATGTTATAGAGTGCTTCACACGCTAGGTACCGGGTCCTGCTATCAGGGTCTTTGAAACAAGGCAGGACTGGTTTGATCAGCTCTGATACATAGCCTGAAGACTCCTGCCATATTATGTAAAATAAATATATTCACTTACAAAAATTGATGATAGATGGATAGAAGATAAATTGCAAAGCAGTAGACCTAATTCATGAAATACATTTAGTAAAGTGGGTGACATTGGATAAAATCGAATTCTTTGTTGATCAAATATACAAACAGTAAATCTCAATTAAAACACCCCAACATACAAAGTTTTAGACAGACAAAATTTCTGCCAATACAGTGACTACGAAATATTGCAACATAATAATGTTCAATGATAAAACATTACAAGAAACAATGTGGACGTACAAAGGATAGTAAGCTATGGTTGTGAATGAACATCAGTACTATATACGAATACATGGTCCTCATTATTGAAAAGTATCCTTGATCTACAGTTGGCAAGGTACTCAATCATTCTGCATGTAGATAATTTCCCACACATCATGGAGTGAAAATATTACCCCCTCTCCTAATACCTTGGTCACATTTGATCTACGGCGGCCGTACGGCGAGTCGACAACAGCCGTTTTATTAATTTCAATTCAAACCACCTATATGTAGTTGCTACAAAAAATGTTGAAACGGCTGTTGTCGACTTGCCGTACGGCCGCCGTAGAGCAAATGTGACCATAGTATAAAAGACAGACACAAAATGGTTTCTTTTGGTGCATATCTCTTTCTACAGGGTAGAGCGATACTTCATGGTGCATAACACGATCGCACCCACCTGATAAAGATCCATAATTCACAATTGACTGTGGCATCCTATCGTATATATTTGAATCAACAAAAATGCAATGCAAATGATGATGCTGTGATTAAAAAGTCTTTTTTGGTACCTTTCCAAGTCCAGTGGCCGTAGCAGCAAGACCGATAAGCCCACCTCTCTTGAGACTTGTGTTTGGCGAAAGGGCAAAATCAGAGCCAAGTACAGCTATTAACTTATAGATCTGGTCTTTGTCTCCCTTGGCTGCTAGATCACGAACAAGCCTGATAGAATATGAAAATATTGAGAGGGATCAATCTCCTGATAATCAGTAAGTATAGTTAGAGTAACCCCGAAGGCCACACCTCACTATCACAGTGAAGAAGAGTGGCGTGGCAGGGTTAAGGAAGTTTTAACAAGTGGAATGCCTCTGGCCGTCTCACCTGCATCACGCGGTTCAATATAGCAGCAGTGCTGACTTTGAATACTACTCTAACTCGCACAAGATGTTCAGTGATACATGGTTACTCTTATGTCCACTTTTTATGAACTAGACCAATAAACTTACAGAGATATGATGGTTATTCAACAAAAAACACCAACATGGCCAAAGTTCATTGACCTTACATGACCTTTGACCTTGATCATGTGACCTGAAACTCGAACAGGATGTTCAGTGATACTTGATTACTCTTATGTACAAGTTTCATGAATCAGATCCATAAACTTTCAAAGTTTTGATGGTAATTCAACTGATACACCCACTTCGGCCAAAGTTCATTGACCTTTGACCTTGGTCATGTGACCTGAAACGCGCACAGGATGTTCAGTGATATTTGATTACTTATATGTCCAAGTTTAATGAACTAGACTAATAAACTTTCAAAGTTATGATGGTAATTCAACAGATACCCCCGATTTGGCCAAAGTTCATTGACCCTAAATGACCTTTGACCTTAATCATCAGACCTGAAACTTGCACAAAATATTCAGTGATGCTTGATTACTATTATGTCCAAGTTTCATGAATCAGATCCATAAACTTTCAAAGTTATGATGGGAATTCAACAGATATCCCCAATTCGGCCAAAGTTCATTGACCCTAAATGACCTTTGACCTTGGTCATGTGACGTGAAACTCATGCAGGATGTTCAGTGATACTTGATTAACCTTATGTCCAAGTTTCATGAACTAGGTCCATATATTTTCTAAGTTATGATGACATTTCAAAAACTTAACCTCAGGTTAAGATTTCAATGTTGATTCCTCCAACATGGTCTAAGTTCATTGACCCTAAATGACCTTTGACCTTGGTCATGTGACATGAAACTTTAATAGGATGTTCAGTAATACTTGATTAACCTTATGGCCAAGTTTCATGAACTAGGTCCATATACTTTCTAAGTTATGATGTCATTTCAAAAACTTAACCTCAGGTTAAGATTTGATGTTGACGCCGCCGCCGCCGTCGGAAAAGCGGCGCCTATAGTCTCACTCTGCTTCGCAGGTGAGACAAAAACCAAGGTTTGAGAGTTCTTTTCCATCTTAATTGAGGAGTGAGGGAACATTAATGGAAAAGACTGTGGCAGCTTCTTCCACTTGTTGGTTACTCTTTGACTATAGAAGTCTTTCTAAAAATGAAGGCAGCTTCTGGTTCAAGCAAGTTTCATAACGGTGTTTATTCATCAAAATCTCAAAACAAGTAATTACAAATTATATTGTGTACAGAGTACAAAGTAAATGAAAAATAATGGATCACATTCATAATTTTTCATTTTTAATGCTGAAATTCATACTTACAATACCAGATATCGTCATAAATTTCATAGATGGAAATATAATACTAACAGAAGTAAACAAACTCTTCGCCACACTGGCCCCTTTTTATGGAACTCTTGAGACTTAACCTTATTCAACCTCCAACATAATAATTCGTTTAAAAAGCAATATAAGACTCACCTTTTAAATTCGTACTAGTACTCCTCATTACCCCTTTGTGTTTGTTTATTTGTGTCATTTCCTGTCATTTAATGTTTATTTCCTAGTTGTTTCCGATTCTTTGGTTATTCATTTCTCTTGGTGTATTTTATACAAGCCATGCATTGGCTTTCTCATATACAGCATTTTCCAATCAATGAAATACTTTGCATTTTTTGGTGTTAAATTGTACGTTTGTTATGTTTTTCTGCTGTTTTTTTTAACCTATTATTGTACATTTCTGTTTATTTGTGATTATATGTTTTTTTATCGATTGCTTTGAATTGATTTGGAAATAAAGTTTACCTAAAGTTAATAGGTATCATGCATGTTGCCAAGCATGCTCATGTTCACTCTGATGGTTTTGATCTAACTTTGATGTAAACCTCATGTGCATGCATATCATGTACATAGCTAATTCTCACCTATTTAGGCTTCGCTTCCCTTTTTGATTGCCGCATCAATGTTCTTGATATCTACTTTTATTTTTATGGCTGCTGAAAAGCGAAAAAATACACAAGATTGGCAAGCGATTTGCTCTCATGTGCCCTGGGATCTCTCTCGCAACTTCCTAAAACAATTGCAAAGTCCGATATCGCCATAACTGCAATAAAGAAAACAATTCGGATTTGGTGTTTTATTGGTAATTTTGAAGATACAATCATAAATTAGTGAGAAAATAAAGTTTGCAAACTCAAAAATTCACAGATTTCATCATTTTTAGTGCATTTTCGGGGACCCGCTTCCTGACTGAGATAATCTGTCGCATGCTTTGGAAATACGGCGCAGATAAATAAATTTTAATGACATAATTAGTATTTCAGCGGGGGTTTTCGGTGAGTCATAGTGCCTGTACTTCGGTGTGTTGCGGTGATTGACTGTGCTAGTGACTATGTTGGGTGTGCATGCGTGCTGCAGTGATGTGACTGACTATGCTGGCGCGACATGTGAATTTGTGAAATGAATATTGTTTTAGTTGTATTACGTTAGCTATCCAGTGGCAATGCATTGAATATTTAAAAACAAAGTAAAAATTCAATTGAGTTATTTATTATCAAGAAATTAAAATTATGAAAAGGATTCCAGCAAGTACCAATTCTGTTCAAATTTGATAAAGTTCATCCTTCCTTGAGCTTGAGCTATTCAATTTGATGGACAATTGTAAGTAAATAGATCTAACAGTTACAAATAAATAATAAACATTACGTGAACAATTAACAATGAATTCAATAATTCATCATTAAACAATTGATATCAATAAAAAAACATGAATATCAATTGAATAAACAATATCACTTGATTAAAAAATAACAGACAAAAAGAGTAAATAGTAAGGACCTCCCTCATCATCAATGTCAAAAAATGGGCCGAGAAAATGTTTCCTTGTCCTTAAAAAAAATAGTAAGATAGCAAATAGTAAGGAACTCCCTCATCACTGCTCTTGAAAAACCTGGACGATCAACTACTTTCTTTTCTAACTTGGCCTTATAAAATTATAACAAAAGGACGCCTTGAAAAAAGTTAGGAATTGATGCAGAGGTTCGAGCCCTGGTCATGTCTTTCGTAGATAATCATTTCTGATTGATACACGTCTGACAAAACTCAAACACACACACACATCGCGAGTGTCAGGTGACAAAAAAAGAAAAAAAACCTTCAATCGGCTGATGATAATCATGAATTGTAAAATACTTGCATTATCCAATAAATACTTATGAGCTAATGCAAGTATTTCACAATTCACGATATTCATCAGCTGATTGAAGTTTTTTTTTATTGGCACTGCTAATATCGTCGCCCTCTCTTTATACGTGTCTTATATCTACTATCTAGGCTACGAACAAAGAAGGAAATATGGCAACAAGATCATCGGTATGTATCTGCTCATCTTCTTACATGATTTTTCTTAATATTTGTATTATTTTTTGTGTAAAAAAAAATTATAAATGACTAATGGGGGGAAATTAACTTCTTCATATCAATTCCTTTCATAGGAAAAGCCTCCTCACAATTTCAGTTTATTTGGCACTTAATGATACGCATACCGCCTTGACCTTGACTGTGCTAAGAGTGTGTGGTCTGTGTGTAGAGACAGGCCGGGCCGTAAACACTACTCCTTGGGGGTGCATAAACTGCCCTTATTGGGTTTATTGTGACATAATAGAATAAATCACTGTAATTTTGTTTATGATATTGACTATGGTACCACATAAGGATAACGGAGCAGCTTCCGTTTATGTTAGGATATAGACATATAAGGAAATGTTTTTTCTGACCAGAAAGTTGCAATAATTTTCTCTGATTTTGTGCTCCTTCCCTCGATATACTCCTGAGGTCAGGTTCAGTTGTCCTAGCGACGCATTGTTTACTATACTGCGCGCATTGTGTGTGTACATGATTATTGCATAGAGATCGATGTATTCGGCGTATTCTGTGTGGTGGTGTATACACCGTTCATGCGCTGCATGCACATACGTATGCACACATTATTCATCCCTGGGTTTGGCTTCTAAAAATGAGACAAGCATGATTTAACATGAAAATTGACGGAGCTAAATATTATTTAATCAATGTAAATTTTGTATGAAAAGCTTACATGTTACATATCCCTGTCTGGAAACGAGGATTTCCAAATTTAACACAAAACGCGCTGCTGCCAAGTTGAACATCGTATACCAAAATCCAATCGAGCACAATGCGACCGATTAATGGGATATTGTGCATGATAAAGAACAAAAAATTTAATTGCATGATAAAGTTTAACCTAAAAGTGACGACTCATCTCTAAGTTGTTTTTCAAGAAAGGGCATGATTTTACAGGGAATGAAAAGGAAATGTTCTCTTCTTATATCTAGGACGAGGATATTGTACCTCCTTTCAATTTTTAATAGGAGAGGAAAGAGTAAAAACTTGATAGGCATACTAAAAGACAATCGTGCGCAGAGCGACTAATCAATGTATATTATGCGTGATAAGTACAAAAAAAGTTCATAGGATTGCATAGCTTAACCTAAAAGTGATGAAGGGTTTTTTTTCAAGTAAGGGCATGAATTTATATGAATAGGGTGTCTGAAGCCACACTGAAAAGTGTCAGCATAAAACAGGCTGATTTAAGGGAAAATGTGGCACATATTTTTTGGAAAGTTCAGGCTACTAGAAAAATGTGATCTGAATTGATTAACTTGTGTTTGGCATGTATGGAAAGAGAAAATTCAGGGGCTTCTTTTGACAGTAAGGACAAGTTTATATGATCATTCTAAATAAGGATTTAGAGATAAATTGCAAACCCTTATTTTTGTGTGTGTTGAGATTGCCATTTCCCCATGCGTTTTCTATGGGAAAATGAAATTTCTGTTTTGCACAATTTTTTCACTTTGTCGCAATTTTTCATTGTGATCTGGTTTCCAAATCTTCATAAAAATCATACCATCAGAAAGAGCATAAAAAATCCTATTTGACTCTTTATGGACAAGTTTTTGGCATTAATACTAAATTTATAACAGCTCTCGGAAGCTAAAAATTTGGATTTGTGTGTGTCCATTTCTTAACTACACAGTCTATGGCAGAGAAATGCTGAAAATTGACCTAATTTCATTCTTCTTTTTTGCAGCCAATAATTGGATTTTTTTCAAAAATGTTACCTTTCTGTAAGTTTGAAGGTCATTTCTCTTCAAATTCACAAAGAAAATGTGATATTTTCTTGAAATAAGAAAAATAATTTTTTTTTCCAGTCACCCTAATATGAATGGAAAGGAAATGTTCTCTTCTTCTTATGCCTACATGACCTAGTCTTGAGGACGCAATGATGATGATTTTTTTTTAGATGTCATATATACTTCATCATTGACGTCTTGACACTCTCTCCATAGACTCTTCAGCGAACGACCAAAACAAAGATGGATTCCCCCAAAAAATCCATCTTTTTAAACCGAAATCAAGAAAATTCATTTACTTTTATTAATTCTTACACCTTCCTACGCCTAATGCGTAGGAAGGTTTTAAATATTACTTTCAAAAATGTAAAAAAATGAAGATTTCTTACCTAACTGATGCCGCGTAGACCCCTCGTTCCACATGTAAACAACGGAAATACAATAGCGTCGACCCTTGAACCGCTTATGTATGACGTATTCCGGAAAGCAATGCCGGCTTAACGAACAATTTAGAGATAAAAAATCTTATTTAACAAATATCAAAATTTATTTTGTGATCATAAATAATTCATATTAATATATATAAATTATTTATGATCACAAAATAAATTTTAATATTTGTTAAATAAGATTTTTATCTCTAAATTGTTCGTTAAGCCGGCATTGCTTTCCGGAAGTACGTCATACATAAGCGGTTCAAGGGTCGACGCTATTGTATTTCCGTTGTTTACATGTGGAACGAGGGTCTACGCGGCATCAGTTAGGTAAGAAATCTTCATTTTTTTACATTTTTGAAAGTAATATTTAAAACCTTCCTACGCATTAGGCGTAGGAAGGTGTAAGAATTAATAAAAGTAAATGAATTTTCTTGATTTCGGTTTAAAAAGATGGATTTTTGGGGGAATCCATCTTTGTTTTGGTCGTTCGCTGAAGAGTCTATGGAGAGAGTGTCAAGACGTCAATGATGAAGTATATATGACATCTAAAAAAAAATCATCATCATTGCGTCCTCAAGACTATACATGACCTAGGACGAGGATATGGTTCCCCCTTTCAAATTCTAATAATAGAGGAAAGAGTAAAGAGATGTCGAGAATTTTACCATATGTCATGTAATGTAAAAATGCGCGCAGCTCCATAATCTACGAAAAGGACCACAAACGAATTGATATGTTCCATTTACAAACAAATCAAGTATTTTGGAGCAACATTGTTTTCTCCCAAAACTCTCCTTCGTGTGGCCCAATGCCTTGCCGTGCTAGGAGTCATGGGGAGTAAGCCTACGACACGTATATTAGTAGAAATAATTTTACTCCCAAGACGTCTCCAGGCTACGCCCACCCCCCCCGCCGCACCCCCTCCGCCGTGCTCGGGCCGACACCCGAGCGCAACGACCTGGTGACTGTGTCATGGTGGCATGAACGGGAAGCGTTCGCGAACTCCTAATTGACAGGTACAGCTACAGGTCTACGGTAGAATACTTACTTTTCTATATCCAGTGCTGCTCCCTTCCTTTTCTCATACATTTTATCACTGAGAGCTCTACCAATCGCTTGTGGAAGAGGGCCATAATCAGACTGATTACTAGACATTTTCGCTGTTATTTATGAAGATTGTCCGATATTCCTATATCTCGTGATTGACTTCCCAATTGATCACTCGCAAAATATTATGGAACGCTAATTCGTGCTTAATGTTTAGAAAGTTAGAAACACCCTCTCTCGTTTCAGTTCCGTTCTTCCACAATTCGAAGATTGGTGGGAAATCAAAATTCATCATGGCCGCCTTGCCCTCTCTCCTAGTTTAATTCCGCCACTGATTGAACGGTATATCATCCCTATATCATCTACTACTATCATAATCATCATTGTCATTATCATCATCATCATCATCGTCGTCGTCATTGTCATTATCGTCATCATCATTATTATTATTACAATTGTTATTATTTGTATTATTATTATTATCACTGCTATTATTGTTGTTGTTATTATTATTATTGTTATTATTATTTACTATTGTTGTTGTTGTTTTTATTATTATTGCTATTAATATTGTTATTAGTACTTAGTATTATTATTATCATGATTATTGTCTATACCTACCTATGGATGCTTCTGAACGCAGTCTAAGACTCTATATTCAGTTCCAAATTCTGTCTCCTTTTTAGGTTGGCCGGGTCATGTCCTGGTGGGTCAGCATCAAACTTGAACTTCACAGGTTCACATCTCCAATACTTATCCAATCCATTCTCGAAGCTGTGGACACTGGGTGCATGCATTTACTAATTCATTACTTAGGCTATTCCAAGGTTTTCTACGGTAAAAGGAATTCTTACGTTTCTCAGTTACTGACCTCGGAATGTACAATTTTTTATCATGACCCCTGGTAGGCCCCTGCACCTGTCCCAAATCTGGCACTACTTCCTGGTCATACCTGTGAAATAACTTGTATGTTTCGATCATGTCTCCTCGCGCACGGCGATAAGCTAATGTAGGAAGTTTTAGTTGAATCAATCTTTGTTCATATGGGAGGTTCTTAACCTCAGGTACCAACTTAGTGGCCCTTCTTTGTACATTTTCTATTGCTTGAATATGTTTCTTTAAGTATGGACTCCATACTGCATGAGCATACTCCAAATGAGGTCTAATCAATGCTTTGTATAGGAGCAAGAAGTTCTCCTTGTGAAGATAAACAAATGTTCTCCTAATAAGATTCATTAGCCTATTGGCTTTATTTATCTTTATTTACCTTTGACTGAAAGTGCTGGTCATCATTATTTCTCGTGAAGTGACTTTTAAAAAATCATTTATTTACTGCTACTAGAGACACCAAATAAGGGATGAATAAACAAGCTGTGTGAATTAAGTTAAAGAAGATTTAATGTTTAAACTTCTTTTCAATCATTTCTCTGATCACAAATAAATATAACTTAACTTGATAATAATAGTTGTCTCGAGCCCCCATCAACTCTTCTGGCCTGACATACCCCACTCGGCCCTGGTGGTCGGTCCAGTTCCCGGCCCTTTCCTGGCCTCCGCAGCTTGCTATGTCTCTTCCTCTCGGCCTCGGCCTCCGCAGACAGTGTTGCCCCTTGATGAGTAGCCCCCAGATCAGCGAGATGTGGCTTCAACGAATTAGTGGACGAGATCGAGCCCCCAATGATGACATGAATTTTGACGAATCATGTCGGTGGAGAACCGGCGGCAGCTGGGGTCTTGCTCGTCACCGACATAGTCCCTCCTTTTTAACTTCAACTGCCTATACTAACATCTGTGGTCTATTCTAGCTTATCTTTCTTTTTATTTTGTTATCAATATTCATGTATATTTTCATGTACAACAGTAAAACAAATCAAAAGAAAGATTAAAGAGATTTGTTTAACTCTTTTAATAACTGTATTCATCAGTTTTTCTGATCATTCCCAGCAGCAGTAGGTAAATAATAAAAAAAGTCACTCCCATGTGACACAATATCAATCAATTAATTGATAATAATAATTTGATAAAGTGACCTTAAATTTGGAACTTATTATTATCCTATTTTATTCCCATAGTATTCTCTTTAATCAAAACCCCTAAATTTTTCGATAGCATACTAAGAAAATGATGTCATCTTCTTTTTTGAATTGCATCTATAAGTTTTTTTGTTCAAGTAATCAAATTTATTGGGGCAAATTGATATATAGCCCCTGCTGGAAGAACCAGACGCGTTTTTTTTGGGGGGGGGAGGGGGCTTTGGGGATTGAAGCCCCCCTAAAAAAAAATAGGCCACCCCAAAAATATCTATATATGTGTAATATGTGTATGTCTATATAATTGATTAATACAGTATTCCATTCATGTCGTCAAGTGCCGGCTAAAAAATAAAAGTTTTTATTTTCAAATTCTAACATTTTCTCTCTCGGTCGCTAAACGCTCGCAAAATATCATCTAAATGAAAAATACATTAATGCTCTCTGCAATAGGCTATAGTAGCCTGTCTTGCAATTTTTTTTCCAAAATTTTTGTCATTCTTTAGGATATTTTTCTTTAGAAAACATCTCCGTTGCTATATACTCCCTGATAGAGGCTAAACTTATCATGCTTATAGAAAACATACACTTATAGAGTTAGTAGTGCTGATCCATGTTTTGGATGGCGAGAGGGGAAAGACAATGTCCAAAATATTTCGGCGCGCTCTGCACGTCAAATTATAATGCAGACTTTAGTGCATGTGTAGCTCACCGAAAAGTTTACAGTTTAATAATGTTTAATAGTATTTTCATGTCAAATCTGATAGTTTTATATAGCGGTTTCAAATGTTTGTCAAACACATTTTTGCAATGGATTCTTAAATTTTTCAATATCTGTCAAAATTATGTTTGCCGCATCCCCAATATTTTCATCGCGATCGCTCTCCCCCCATCCCATGATAGAAGCAAGATCTAGAATGATTTGACTCTATTCTCAACAATATGTGTATACTTCCGTGTTATACAGGGCAGTGGTCATTGGGCTGTTTTTTGCAGCCTTTATGAAAGTTAAAAGTGTATCCCATTCAGTAATTTTACGATGTTGCAGGTGTAGGCCTACATTTAAATATAAAGATCATAAAGTGCTCCAAATGCTATAGGTCATACTTAAAACTTTTTCTTCCTGGTCACTACATTCCTTCGTAATATTTTAAGGGGTGTAATTTATATTTAAACCCAATCTCCTGTTGGCTACTTTTATGTTCAAAGTCTTCAAAACGCCTCAAGAGAGAGTAACAATTAATACAAACCCATTTCCTAATGACCAATCCTACCCCCATTTTATCGTTAAATGCCCTCATCTACATATTACATGAAAAATTCTCAAGCATTTTGAAAATGTGATTTTTTTTCGCTCGGTCGCTACGCTCCTTCGCACGATATTAGACATATTTCTATATGAGGAGAACTAGCAGCCGTTCGGTGTGTATAAGGCTATCCACAACAGGCCATTTTCACCCGTGTTAATTTAATTTTCAACTGCGTGAATCATCATCATTCGACCTAGACAGCTGGCAGCCGTCTGTTTCGAGGAGTTTTTTAACATTTTTTAAAAAAAATTCTCTTCTGTATTTGGTGAGTGAAGCCAACGGAGTTCAGCTGAACAACCAACAAAACAGAGACCGAAGCTTTTGGTCTACATTCAACCATGACATGAATAACAATGTAATATTTTTCAGGTCTTGCATGGTGTGTTAATGGGGTGCGTTTTGTTAATGATATTTTGGGAACAGATAGAAAATTTCTCTCATATTTTGATTTTCAACGCAAATACAATGTACACGTCAATTTTCTTCAATATTATGGCATGTGCAACGCCATTCGATATGGTTTCAATAAACACGTAATACCAAAAGCTAAGGAACCTATTATTCCACAAGCACTGCTTTTGATAATTAAAGTGAAAGGTTGTGCTCACATTTACAATATTTTTTGAAGTATAAGTTGAAAGATTGCAAAAGTATCATCAAATGGAAACAAACGTTTGACTTTGACAACGCTATATGGAGATAGCAAATACCTTTACATTCAACTGCAGATATCAACATGAGGTGGTTTCAGTTCAAAATAGTGAATAGATCATACTTTGTTACGATTTAAATTAGTTACAGTTAACTTATGTACTTTTTGTTATAATAATAAAGAAACTCTTATGCATTTTTTTTGTTCCTGTGCTCACACAAACGAAATATGATCTTAAATCGAAATTTGGTTTTCTCGTTTTTGCCTATCAAAATTTCAAACCAGAATAAACTATTCGGTTTTTACGGAAACAATAATGATGCTCTTAATTTTATTTTTATAATCGTTAGAAAATAAATTTTGCAGCAAAATGCAAACACTGTCTTCCAGTTTTTGACCATATTTTGTCTGAAGAAAATCATATGGAAAAATATGTATATATATAACAAATATGAAGGAGAAGAAATTCATAAAAAGGTGGTCATCTTTTATTTTTATTACATTAAGTCTCTCAGATATCATTCTAAAATACCTATACATATTTCTTAAATGATTTTTTTTTCTTTCCTTTGCACTTTGATTTTGCCTTTTTTTTAATACAAATGTTATGACAATTTCATGGAATATTTTATTGTACATATTTAAATTTTGTGTCATATACTGTCTTAATTATTCAATTATGTATTGTCGAAAATATGTATTTATTATAGTGATTTCAATAAAGGAAAAATGTGGAAGTTTTTTTTATAAATGACTGTGAGCACGCCGTCACTGTGAACAGGGAATATTGTCGAGGTGTCCACAGTGTGAAAAAACACTTCACACAGTTGAATACTGCATTAATAGTATGAATAACGTTTTCATATAGTCCACTTATGTGAGCACACTGTGATCACATTGTGTTATTTTTTAGTTAGGATAGGCCTACCCCCAAGGACAGCTCCTCTTTTTTAGCGTGGGATTTGGCTATTTTTTCTCTCCAATACTTTATCGTGTTATATCAGCCATCACGGGTCATGTTCTTTGCAGTTCTCCTGCATGCTGAGGATCCCATTCATAAATTTCAAAATGTTGTATATGGCCCTATTACTTGGAGATTCTCAATAGAGTGCCCCAAATTCTATGTTTCACTTCGCCTTTTCTTCTCGCTCACCACATTCCCTTGTAATACTTTTAAATGGGTGCATGCAGTTGACATTAAACCCCCAGTCCCTGCCATATTCTATTATACCTTATTATCATACGCCCAGGGGCGGAAATCTCTCCCAAAAGGTGGGGGGGCATAAGGCTGGACAATTTGACAAGCAAATAAAAAAGAAAGAAAAAAGAGTTATCACCCCAAATTTAACGTCATTTCGACGAAAATAAATTTGACAAGCAAGAAAAATAAGTTATCATCCCAAACGTAAGGTCATCTCGTCCTAATATACATGTTTCATTTCGATTTTGAATGATGTAGTAGGGGGGGGGGGACATTTGATATTGTGTCTCCCTACTATTTTAGTAGGGGGGGACACGTCCCCCTGGGATTTCCGCCCATGTATACGCCCAAAGGGATCTAAAAATTCAAAAATTCGCACTTGATGGAGGAATTAATTTTTCACTCGTTCACTCGGCCCACTCGCGTATAAATGAATAAAATGCCTGGAGAGAGTAACAACACAAACCTACTTCCTAATTACCAGCCCTGTCTCCCTCGTCACGTGACCTCATCTACATCTAAATCCATCATGCCCTGATGGGTGTTATACATGTAGATGAAATGGTTATTAAAACATTCTCAGACGTTTTGAATTTGTGATATTGTTTTCGCTCGGCCGCCACATTCTCTCGCATAATAATATTTTAGGGCCGAGTTAGGTAGCTATATATACATATATATATATATACATATATATATATATATATATATATATATATATATATATTATATTATATATATATATATATATATATATATATATATATTATATATATATATATATATATATATATATATATACATGTATATATATATATATACATGTATATATATATATGTGTGTGTGGGTGTGTGTGTGAGGGTGTGTGCGTGTGTGTATGTGTGTGTATATAATTCATATATTTATATATGGTTTGTTTTGGATTTGGGTCTACTTTGTTTTGTTCTTTCTTTGCATTCCATGTATAAATAGCCCTCCACAAATGTGCAAGGGAAGACTTTTTGATTGGGGCGGGGGGGGGGGAGGAGTGGTGTTTCAACCATTTTTATAACTGATTTCATTGTTTCTCCTTTAAGTTATATATGATTTATGCTTGTATTAAGTTAGTGAAAAAAGTCCAAATATGAAATGTAAAATATTATGTGTTTTGAAATGTTAAATTGAAATGTTATATATTTTTGTTCATGGAATCAGAATAAAACAATATGAAAAAAAAAAATACAGTGCGTCCCAGAAAAAACGAAACCGAGATTTAGTGATGATTTATCATAACTTCATCATAAATAAAATAGACAAATGACCTACCAACGTAAAGCTTAGAATCTCCTCTTTTATCTGGTACTACTTAGATTATTCCTCATTCACGCATGAGTGAGCAAAAACAATTCAAAGAAAGGATGCCAAAAACTCATTTGGCGGGGGGTATCTAAATTTCAAAAAGAAAGTCACATGACTAAAAAGTTCAATATCTGCTCTTGATTTGATACCTTAATCACAAAAAATGGTCGAGAAGTAAAAAAGTTATGATCCCTCGAAACAAATGCTTGTATTTCCATAATTTCAGTAAATAAACGTGTTTTCACCAGTTTGCCACAGAAGCTATCGCACGGTAACAAAAGAGTTAATGCATGGCTGATCGTCAACAAAACGGAGCGTCGAGTGAGTTTGAACGCTAGCCTGTAAAACCTCTTCATTTTATGAAATTATTGAAATTCAAGCCTTATTTCTAATAACCAGAACTTTGTTATTCCTTGACCATTTTCTGTAATTGATGTATCAAATTAAAGAGCAGATATTGAACTTTTTAACAATGTGGTTTTTCTTTTAAAACCCAATTACGGCCCGCCAAGTGACTTTTTGGAATCCCCTTTTCAAATTGTTTTTGCTCACTCATGCGTGAATGAGAAATAATTTAAGTAATTCCAGATGAAAGAAGAGATTCTAAGCTTTAAAATGGTAGGCCATTTGTCTATTGTATTTGTGATTAGTTATGATAAATCATAGATAAATCTCGGTTTCGTTTTTTGTGGGACGCACTGTATAGCTGCTTGGTCAGTATAGTCTCTCATGTACATTATGCTGCCCATGATAGGCCATTTCATTGTAGGAATAGTGTCCAAGTTTTTCTCAAGTCCCCAGAAGCCCCACCCCAAAGATTCATTTTTGTGCGTTACACAAAGGTAGGTTTATAGACCTTATTAAAAGACCTAAATTATTGCAGATGAGCTAAAAATATAAGAGTTTTAAGGCCAAGGGCTGAATGTTCATTTTAAAATAGTGGAAAATTCTTCCGTTTCTTCTGCCATTCTTCCAACCTTTCCATATTTTTTTTGTTCATAATTAGAACTTGAATTACAATTACGATTCAACTAGTCTCAAATGACGGTAACGCAATCAGTTTTTCCTTTTTAGATAACACGGCAAGACTAAAAGGGGCCTAAACATTTTTCCCCGGTAGGTCGATCCTGACATAAACACTACAAACATGGAACATAAAGCCATTGTAGAAACATTATGCGACAAAAATTTAAATGCATTTATTTAGAAATACATTAATGTAAATCAGTGGCGTGATGAGCCCAAAATTCTGAGGGGGCTAGATGTCGTATCACGTAAAATTAAGAAAAACTGGTGAGCGAGCAAAGTGAGTGAGCAAAAAAATTCGACATATCTATTTCAAATATCCAATTTTGTGATAGATTTGACATAAATTCAGAACATAATATCATATTTCACCCTTCCCTCTTTCCCTTTTTCTCTTTTTTTTTCTTGGTCGTGAAAACATTTTTGGGGCCAGCCTTTCCCAAAGCCCCCCATATACTCCACTGACGAAGATGCACAAACACAAAATCAAAAGTAAAAAAGAAAAGATCAAACCAACACAATATCACAAAAGATTAAATTACAATAAAGAGGAACAACTAAAGGGAGACGTGTGAATTAAATGGTAAACGCATAAACTAGAATCAATACGACTGATACCAAGTAAAACACTAGAGAGAATAAATAAGAATGCCTTAAAAAAATGAAATAGAATAAGACGTAAAACGAAATGGATGAGAAAATTGATCAAACACATGAATAAAGTAGGCCTACGATTTCACTCTCAGTTGCACAAAACACATCACTTATTAGATTCCTTTCAGATTTCAGAAACTTTACATGGTATGAAAACGGAAAGACTGATTATATCCTGTAAAAGGGTCAATGCTTCTATAGGTGGTGAAACACAACCATCAACCCAACCATCGTACAAAATACACAAAAAGAAATCATGTAGTCATTTATATATATAGCCATATGTCCTTGCTCGAGGCTTCATACACATACACACAAGGTAATGACGACAAAGGATTACTTTATTAAAATGATCCAAATGATACAAATCCAAGATAACCACAATACTTTCATCGCCCTTCACTATAGTTGATATAACAACCACTGTAACACACGACAATTAAACTCATCCTCATTGTTTGTCAAAGTAAATAACTGCACAGTAAATTTTTGCCACTAACAAAATACTAATTCTACAGCCAGCTGCACTATACCTAAAAATGAATGCATTAATGAAGTTCACAATACACAAACATATATATATATATCAGGCTGATACCTACAATTTTACTTAGATAAAGAATAATGAAGAAGAATAAAGAGTTCATTTTAATCACAATCCTTTTCCTAACGAGGATTCTCATCAATATTCCTCTTCATTGGCGGCGGAAGCCAACAATTTTAGGGGGGACGTAGGAAAATAAATTGACAAAAAAAAAAAAAAAAAGTCATCAACAACAAATTTATGGGGGGGGGCGTCCCCCCCTCCTCAAATTTAGGGGGGTCACGTCCCCCCCGTCCCGCGGCCTCTGTTCCTCTTCATTCTAGTTACTGCTGCATATACTAAACAAGCTATGTTGAGGATGATTGAAACGCCGAGCAATGAAGATACCGCTGATATGATGTTAATAGACAACTGAGATAAGGCTTGGGTGTGCATATCACAAGCGCACGGTACATCTGAAATATCATGAATGAAACAAAGTTATAATGGTGATATGATTTGGTCTCAATTTATTTTTTCATATAAGTCAGGTTTTCTTTCTTACTCTTTGAAGTTGTACGTCATAATACACTCTAAAAATATTGGGTAAAAATGCTCCATGAGGGTAATTATGTGTCCACCAACATTGGGCCTTTCTTTTAGGTAATTTTTTATTAATCCAGTGTGATGAAAATTTTGCCCATTCTAAAATAATTGTTGCTTATTTTCAACCTTATGCTGGACAATATGCTTCCCGCATTGGGTAAAATACTGCCCCAAATATTTTTCACAGTGTACTCATTACGCACCCAAAACTATATAGAGAGAGATAAATTATATTTATATCTAGTTTTGTGGCTTAAAATGTTAGATAAATCTTCGGAGGTTGTGCACATGCTCACTTTTCAAAATGGCATATAATTTGAAAAATACAATTCAATTCAATTCTAGTTTTCATTATTAGTTTTTAAGTCAAACCAATCTTAAAATGAGTTAATATGAATTGAAAAAAGAGTTAATATGAATTGAACAGGATGCCATCACTCTGTAATTGGACAATATAAATTTTCCCAAACTTCCACAAAAAGTGGCATCACTTTTAAACAAAAGCTAAAAGGAATTTAGAATTCTTAAACAGGTATAAAGTGAATACATACCTAAAACTATTTAAAAACATATTTCTTATTCTATAAAAAAATTGTATTCAATTTCCATCCATCCTATTCTCTGCTGCTTCTTTTTTGTCTCCTATTTAAAGGACAAGTCCACCCCTACAAAAAGTTGAATTGAATAAAAAGAGAAAAATACGAGCAAAATACTGAAAATATCATCAAAATCGGATGTAAAATAAGAAAGTTATGACATTTTAAAGATTTGCTTAATTTCACAAAACAGTTATATGCACATCCTAGTCGGTATGCAAATGAGGAGACTGATGATGTCATCCACTGACTATTTCTTTTGTATTTTATTATATAAAATATTCTAATTTTCTCCTCACTGCCAAGTGAAACAACGATTGATGGAATTAGCATTGTTTAATACTATATGGTTCAGTCTAGCTGGTCCTTATTGTCAAATCTATAAAAACTGAAATATTGCATAATTCAAACAATTAAATAAAAGAAATAGTGAGTGAAGGACATCATCGTCTGTCTCACTTGCATGTCACTGAGTCGTGCATACCACTGTTTTGTGAAAATAAGCGAAACGTTAAAATGTCGTATAACTTTATTATTTTACATCCTATATCGATGAAATATTCAGCGTTATGCTAGTTTGAGTTTTCTCTATTTATTCAGATCATCATTTCTCTGTGTAAACTTAACCTTTAAAGAACTATCCATCTTGGTTGGATTCCCTGAAAATTTTTGCTGAACTTACATGAAATTTGCGTTGGTGTGGTAACGAACGACCGGATCCAATCTTCGTAACGTGTCAGCCTGGTATAAACACCGGGTGCTTCACGTTTGCCACACTTATAACCCCAACTCACCACACCAATCTGAAAATACTGGTCTGCAGAATCATTATACTTATGATCGGAGAGATATACCATGGGACCACCACTGTCGCCCTTTAAGGGTAAAAAATGAAGACAAAAAGTTGTACATGAAGATACTATAATATCAACAATTCTAAATTATCAAAATAATCGAGCAAAAACAAAACGCGAACACAGGATAAACTTACGTACTGCAAATTTATAGAGTAGGCTTAATGTCGCAGATGAAGTTTGAATTATATTAAAATCCGATCCCCACAGTCAATTTTGCATAAATTAATAGAGACTGTTTTGCAAATGCTGGTTACATTTTTGTTTGAAAATTTCACCCATCAAAAACAATTAATTGAACGTGCATGGGTTCAGTATGACATGAACACTATTTCTCGAGAATGAAAAATGTTTTTGAACTTTATTTCCATCCTTGCAATCCTTTCGGACTTTTTACGAACCCTGACGGAATCCCAAACAAAGTCAAACTCAAACTTAGAGCAATGATCACCTGACAAGAATCAGCTTTACCATCATCATAGCCAGCACAGATCATATTCTCGGTGACGAAGCCTCTTGTGTTTAATTTCGTGGACTGAGTGCACTTCGTCCAGTTATATATAGGAACGATTGCCTCATAAAGAGTGTCAGAGTGGCCAAACACTGCAGAGAGGAAAATCCATCATCCTTATTACATAAAATCCATTATACCATCGAAATATTGTATTATCTATCTATAGTAAGTGACCTAGTGAGCCAAAAGAAATGGGAGTGCATGGTATACATGCGCCACTGCGTGTGAGGCGGAAAATGTAAAACAAAGTTGCGAACGAGCGAAAATAACTTTTCTTTAAAAAAATGTAATTTGATTTAATTATTTTGATTCAGAAAATAATATCACATTCCACCCACTTGTCTTTGGGTTTTCGTTCCTTTTTTTCTTTTTTTCATTGTCTTGGTCGCGAAATTCTATGTGTGTGTGTGCGTGTGGGTGTGTGGGCAGAGGGGGGGGGGGGTGATGGTGTCAAGTGCCAAAAGCGATCCGTACGCCAGTGTATAGATCTTACAAGAGTTCACTATGTGACTCGACGACTGCAATACCATCCTCCTATACGACTGAGGTAGTCATCGGGATTGAAATACAAATCAGTAACATCATCATCATTATTATTATTATCATCATTATCATTATTATTGTTATTATCATTATTATTATTATTATCATTACCATTATTATTATTGTTGTTGTTATGATCCAATATCATCCAAACAAAAATGGAATTTCATTTAATCAATTGCCACAGTGTATACCATTGGTTTCGATCACGGGGGGATATATCCCCCCCCCCCCCCATTATATTAAGTGGGGTGGCTTGCGTTATCAGATCTCCCAATAATTTACGGTCGAACATCATAATATCTGTGACGAATCCATATGCCAAGTATTATCTTGATCAGCGCTTCAGCTCTCTTAGCCTCAGGGGTGACAGCCCGCTAGCCCGAAGGTCCGCGAGACCGAGGGTCCGCGAGAACGAGGGCCCGCGAGATCGTGGGTCCGCGAGACCGAGGGTCCGCGAGGCCGAAGGTCCGCGAGACCGACTTTTTTTTCCTTTCATCGGTACCCGCTGTCAAGTGGTTTAAGGCGCCTCGTTGCACATGTTGCAGCGGCGTTTATGTAAAACAGGATCATGTTCCTTCAATTAAAAGTAGCAAACAATTGAATAATTTGAGCAATGTTTATCTTTAACCAAAAATTTTTTTTTCTCCATTTTTCTGGTATAACTCCAAATTAATTTCGATTCACATAAATAATTTCCTTTTTCTTTAAATATGCATGAAACACACAGTAGGCCCTATATCTAATAGTCCATCGTTGTTAATATCTCCAACAACAAGAATGTCTGAGCATACAATGCTTCCAAAATAAACACTTATTCTAATACAGAATGTTTTTATTACCCCATAACAACTGCTGCGTAACATCTTCACCTGTATTCTCAAAAGAGGGTTTGTTATTACACATTTTCCAAGCAGTTATACATTGACAATAAAATAATGGAAGTTGTTTCATTTCAGCTAGCATTTGACTGAACTTCGCTAGATCACTGTATTGTAACTTCCGTGACTGGTTGCCCCAAGATCAGAGTTTGGTAAGGCTCTTAAACCAGCAATGATATAAAATGATTTTAATAATTCAAATTTTTACCACTTTTTTAAAAGTATGATTACTTTTCTAGTATGTATGTCCTTACCACTGGCGTAAATCCGTGTTGATGGGTGGGGAGGATGACTGAAATATTTTGGCATTTTTTTGCAATCATGATTTTAGATATGCAAGGAATTGTCATTGATATGTCCACACTGGCGTTCCGTGGGTCACGGCATTGTGGGGGCACCAGCAATTTTTTGTATCACTGAGTGAGCGCGCGAAGCGCGAGCTGATATATATATATATATATATATATATATATATATTCACTCCTAAAAAGGGACATTATCAAATTTATGATAGGTACTTGTCTTGCTAAACAATGCGAGCGCGAAGCGCGAGCTGAAATTTTCGTATATTTTGACAACAAACAGCGAGATTTAAGGAATATATTTTAGGAATCCATTATAAGTATGCATATCTCACCATAGTCATCTAATGCGAGTGCCAAGCGCTTGCTGATTTTATTAGAATTACATCTGAACACACGAAACACTCTTTGTAGTCATTGCAAATCATGATTATCATACGCATCTCACCAACCTGAAAATTTATATAATTCAGACCTGAAGTGGGGCATTCTAAAGTTTCTTTGAAGGAATTAACTAGGACCACATAGGTATTTCATTGACCAAATGATGCGAGCGCGAAGCGGAAGCTGAAAAATTTTCACATTCAGATCAGAAGAAGGAACATTTTAAGGACTGATTTTAGGAATTCACGAAGAGCAGACATATCTCACAAATCCACTAATGCGAACTTAATCACGAACAGAAATGTTTATATACCTGTGTACAGAGACCTTAACATGGGGCAATCACTTTTCGAGTCATGTAAAAGAAGCATATGTCAATATATGATAACTCAAGTGCTAGAAAATATATTTGGTTTATATTGACTTTTAAACTTGATGTTTTAGGATTATATATCTTGTTAAACAGACAATGCGAGCACCAGGAACAATGAAGACATAGGCCCTGGGCAAATTATGTTTCATAAAGTTATGATAAAAAGGTTTCTTATGTAATGTAACATAAATAATTATAATATAACATAATGAATTATATTTTCTTCTTTCCCACTAAGTTTCTCTTCCTTTCTCCCTCATTTCTCCTTTTCCCCGTTTTTTTTTTTTTTTTTTTTTTTTTTGGGGGGGGGCATGTGCCCCCATGCCCCCCCGGTAGTTACGCCACTGTATGTCCATATGGCAAATACCCCTCCGATATTGTTATCTTTTTTACCCCATGATGGTTTAATGGTTTTATTAGAGATTACATTCAAAATGTTTTGACATTCCATCTTAATCCCTCCCCAAAACCCCAACATTTGTGAATTGGAAGAAACGGGTGTTTCTCTTCAATGTTATAAAAAGGACAAAAGTATTTCGTTTGCAAATGGTGAACTGGCTCTTTATTTGCATTTTATGATCCAATGATATTGTTTTATTTGTTAAGCGGTATTTTAGGAAGAATTTTCACCAACAAAACAATTATCTCTTGTGATTTTTTTTTCATTTCTTCGGTAAAAAAGTGGGGGGATGTTTGTACAGGCCATCCCCCCTCGAAAAGTGTGGGGGATATATCCCCCTATCCCCCGGGATTTACGCCAGTGGTCCTTACAACTTGCAGGGCTATACCATTTATAATTTGTTACCATATTGTAATTTCTGCTTTTGTTTGTCAAACTATTTTTCATATTGAAATTCGGTCTATAATGTTTTTGCAATGTATATGCCATAATGCTTTTATGAAACAGGCTACATGATTCGAAAATGTAAAACAAGTTTTGTACCGGCCGCGATTCAACTAATTTCTAAATTATGCTGATTACGAAAAATGTTGATATTTTTGACTGCTTAATGATTGAAATTTACCCTCACGTAATAATTCAATTTCTAAACATTTCCATTTGACATTTTCCATGATTACCGAATTTAAAATTTTACCTTTTTGCAATATATTATGTGATCTTTTATCTTCTTGTTATTCTTCTTCAACTTTCTTTTTTTCATTGTCGTCTTCTTCTTCTCCATCTTCTTTTCTCCTCCTCCTTTTTTCTCCTTCTTTTTCTCTTTCTCTTTCTTCTTCTTTTCTTCCTCTTCTTTTATTCTCTTCTTCTTCTTCTTGTTATTCTTCTTTCTCTTCTTTGTTTTAATTATGGGTGGGTTTTACATTATCGTAAGTAATATGTACGCAGTAGTATGCTCTTTATTGCATTCAGTCTGATATATGTGTACTTTTTAATTATGTAAATAATTCCACTATTTTGAGACTGTACATATTTATATCCATGTGCAATTCAGTCTTTGTAACTGAGATGCATGATTTAATAAATCCCATACCATAGCCATTCTTTTTCAAAAGACGTTTTAAGAACAAGTGAATTTGGTCTAAAGTAATTGAGGTGTAGTTCAGGAAGGAACTTCCACCTAAAATTGTGATCCTTGTTTTCAACTAGATTGTTTAGTCAAACTGTTTTACTGTTTTAGGGCGTCACATTGTAAGACAAAATCAGGCATTCATTCCTCCTTTTTCAGTCTATCAATCATTGTTTTTCTTTTTATTTTATCACGCCCTTTCCACATAAATTTAAATATAATTTGTTATTTTTGTTAATTAATGTGATCAAGCATGGGAAATACCGTCATGAAATAGGTTATGTTTGAAATAATTTGAGATTGTAGTACAGTCTTAAATTATTGAAAGAGATTGCTATTTAAATTTCCAAAGCTAAAACCCGAGCTTTTCGAAACATTAATGGTCCAGCAACTTTGCAAAACCTTTGGACTCTTTCCTTTATTTGATCACTCTTATTCAAATCAACTGATAACAATTCTACAACTACTAAAAATAACAGGGCAGACATTTGACAACCTTGTCTTACTCCTCTAGAGGGAAATAAACTGACTGCCAATTTAAATTCATAATACAACTCTCTGCATTAGCATATAAAGCATTTACACACTCAGCAAAAAAAGTTCTTGGACACTTATAAAAGTTAAAATATCCCATATAGATATTTGATTAAAGGCAAATTATTGTATGTCAACATGACCAGACAATATTCCTCTTCCAGTATGACATGAAATTTTCATGTGAATTCAGTCATGCATGGGTGGTTAAATGCTTTAAACAATACCAATGTCAGTAAAAGATAATGGCAAGAAATGGACCAGTCAGTGCACGGCTAGTTACAGGTATTAAACAATAGCAATGTCAGTAAAAGAAAATTGCAAGAAAACGATCAGCCATTCTTTCAGTTGTGAAAGTTTATGTGGCATCAATATCCATTTAACGATGAAAGCAAAGTTAAAGTCCCTACAACAACAACAACTATACTACTAATACTACTGCTGTAGCTGCTGATATCATGATAACAAAATAGTAATAACAACAATAAAAAAATGGGTTTTAGTACAACTACCTGAGAGGACTACACCTCCGGAGGGCGACTCCCCAATGAAAACTCCCCCGACCATTCTCCCGAGGCATGGGCGGAAATCTGTCCCGAAAGGTAGGGGGGACCACAAGGGCGGATCCAGCCTTCGGCGCCAATGGGGGGGGGGCGCGATTTTTTTTCAGCCATATGTTAATCCCCGATCAGCTGCTCGAAGATGATTTTTGTTTGTTTCATTGAAGGGGTAGTCCCCATGGTCACTTCTAAGCTTTATTCATAAATCAACATATATATATAATATCATAATCCGTATTTATATATTGCAAGCGAGCAATTTTCTTTTTGGGGGGGGACATTTTATATATTTTTTCCTAAAATTTGAACATTCTGGGCAATTTATTTTAACCTGAAAAAGATGTGTGTGCAACTAAATGATTACTACGAACGCGAAGTGCGAGCAGAAATGAACTGACAAAAATAAAAGGTACCTCTTAAAGACTGCTTGCAAATAGCCATGAAGGCGTTACATATTTCAACAATCAAATAATGCGATCGCGAAGCGCGAGCTGAATTTTTTTATTTCACCTAAAGAATGGAAATTCTAAGCTCTTTTTTGCAACTCAAACATAATATGTATATAACTGGACAATTGATGTGGAGCGCGATCAGAAAATTTTGAGATTTAGACCTATAAGAACGAGACACTCTATTCATGTTCTGTAAATCATGAAAAGGGTGAGTAATTGGGGGTCTTGCTTAAATTAATAATGCGAGTGCAAAGTGCGGCCAGAAAATGTTCATATACGTTTAATTTGAACCTATCGAAAAGGTACTTGTTAAGCAGGATCCAGCCTTCGCCAATGGGGGAGGGGTGGATTTTTTCAGCCATATTTTCCCCGATCGCTCGAAGATAATTTTTTGGTTTCTTTGAAGGGGTAGTCCTAATAGTCATTTCTTAGCTTTATTTTTATGAATAAACATAAATATATAATAACATAATCCTTATTTATATAATGTGAGCGCGAAGCGCGAGCAATTTTTTTTTAGAAATATAATGTAATTTTCCTAAAATTGTGAACATTCTGGGCAATGTTTGCTATCCTTAAAAAGATGTGTATGTAAATGAATTATTGCTACGAACGTGAAGCGCGAGCAGAAATGAAGTGATGGAAAAAGGTACAAAAACTGCTTGCAGTTAGCCATGAAAGACGTTACATATTAAAAAATAAATCAAATAATGCGAGCCCGAAGCGAGACATATTTTTTTTACATTTTAGCCTATGGAATGAAAATTCTAAGCATTTTTTGTAATTCAAACAGATATTTATATAACTGAACAATTGATGCGAGCGCGAAGCGCGAGCGGAAAAAATCGAGATTTATACCTAAAACGGGACACTCTATTCATGTTTAATAAACCATGAAAACGAATGAGTAATAGGGGATCTTCCTACATTAATAATACGAGCACAAAGCGTGAGCAGGACATTTTTGATATCGTGATCTGAAACTGGATAATGATTTAAATAGAGAAAAAGTTTAATATCTGAATAAACATGTGCGCTTGTTTCATATTTAGACCTAGAATCTAGGCATTCTAAATGCATCTTTGATCATCAAAAATCAAAGCGAGCGCGAAGCACGAGCTTAAACTATTTGATATTCCGTTCTGAAAAAAGTCAATTTCAGCTCTATATATTTCAAGCACTCTGTAGGAAAATTGTGAGATGGATATAGATCGCACTTAACAAGGAGCTGATATTCTTCATTATTACTTGAGTTTTGACATAGGACCGGGACATCCTAAGGGCATGTCATATGGAAATGATGACTATCTTCCTATTCCTCTGGCTAAGCGCGAGATGAAACAAAATGGACAATTTAATCATTAAATTAATATCTTATTTATTAATGCCCAGTGAGGGTGAGCAATCGTCTGATGATATAATCCCGGATATTATGGCCTGAAAACTGGACATTTCAAGCGCTTTTGTAATTATGAATAGAATGCATCAGTTGATAATTTTTTTAACCATTAATGCGAGAGCAAATCGCGAACCAAAATCTTTGATAAACTGTCATGAAAACTAATATTGAGACATACCTAACTCGCCAATAAAATACGGGTGAAGGTGAGTTTTGAACAATGACAAGCCGCCATACGTGTACTGTATGAAAGCAATAGCTTCGATCCAGCTGAGGCATGGCGGCTTGTCATTGTTCAAAACTCACCTTCACCCGACAAAGGAAAATATAATTGGTATAGTGTCGAAAATCTGTCTATCTGACGGTCAATCGGATCTGGCTCGCCCTAACCATTAACCCGTCTCTGTGGTCTAGTGGTTAAGGCACCGGCGTTCAAAGCTGGGGGCCCGGGTTCGATTCCCGGCAGAGACATTTTTTCGGCATCACCAATTTTTCCAAAGGGTAGATAGCTCTGGGGAACCTTGATTTAAGCTACGCCTACCACTGTTCTCTTCATCCATTTCTTTACAATATTTAAATGAAAAAGAGTTGCCAAAAGCTGTTGTACATGTAAAGCTTTACACACACACACACACACACACACTCCTATATATATATATATACAGCGGCGTAACTACGGGGGGCATGGGGGCACGTGCCCCCCCCAAAAAAAAAAAAAAACGAGGGAAAGAAGAAAAAGAGGGAGAAAGGAAGAAAAACGTAGCGGGAAAGAAGAAGCTATTGTTCATTATAATTAAGGTAATAAGTATGTTATGCTATATTACATAAGAATCTTTTTTTCATAACTTTATGAAACATCATTTCCTCACGACAGGGCCTATGTCTTCATTGTTCTGGGTGCTCGCATTGTCTGTTTAACGAGATATATGATCCTGTTGTACCAAAACCTCCCATTTTCAATTCAATATACATCAAATTTATTTCCTCGCACCTCGAGTTATTATTGTTTTGTGTAGTGACATATACATCGTTTTCATGACTACTTAAAGTGTCCCTTTTCTAATTCAATTCAATTCAATTTATTAATAATTCATAAAATGCAAAGCAGATATATACAATAAAATGTGTATGGGTATCACAACAAAAGCCAATGGCTTGCTAAACAGTGATCCCCTTACATACAAAATATACATTATGACATGGTAAATCAAGAACTTAAAACAACAATCAAATCTACAATAGGTCAATTACAACCAGACTACAAACAACAGACACACAAAACCCCAAAAATCTGAATATCAAATTTTTTTAGCTCGCGCTTCGCGCTCGCATCATTTGGTTAGTGAAATACATATGATCTTAGTGAATTACTGCAAACAAACCTTAGAATGGCCCTCTTCAGGTCTGAATTTCCTAAATATTCAGCTCGCGCTTCGCGCTCGCAATATTTGATTAGTGAGATGCGTATGACAATCATGATTACAATGACTACAAAAAGTGCTTCGTGTGTTTAGATGTAATTCTAACAAAATCAGCAGGCCCTTGACACTCGCATTAGATGAGTATGGTGAGATATATACACTCTTAATGTATTCCCTAAAAAAATATTCCTTAAAATATCCCTCTTTTGATTATAAAAAAATTCAGCTCGCGTTGTTTGTTTAGCGAGACAGGTACGTATCATGATTATATGCTTATATTGTCCCTTTTTAGGTCTGAATATAAAATTTTTTCAGCTCGCATTATTTGATCAGTGACATACATATCTGTTTAATGGCACTGTTCTTAATGTATTAGGTCAACGTACCTAGCAACTGAGCGCGCTTCGCGCGCTCACTATGTGACTCAATTTTGATGCTGGTGCCCCCCCAATGGCGTGACCCACGGTACGCCACTGTATACATGGTATATATACATTAATTTACCAAATGTGTTGAGATCAGAATAGTGTCTAAACGCAACCTTTCAAGAAAAGCCCCCGCCCACCCCGGTCTCCCAGCCTTGACGGACATTTTCAATAAATTTGCTGTGTTGTTGAATACGCCGTGCATCGCAGAACGAAAACTCCCCCTTTTTGTCTTCTTGTGCATATTTCGTCAAAATGCAAAAAAACTGATTTTTTGTTTCTTCTTACCGTCATTTTTCCGTTTTCCCCATCCAGTGATTGTTACATTATCTCCTATGGTAACCCAATCATCCATGTCTTTAGTCAAGTTAGTCATGTTAATAGTCGGAAGACAAACCGTGTTCACTTTATAATCGTCTCGGATGGTGAAAGGTACTTCCACTTTTAACAAAGCGAGGTCGTTGTCGTGGTTTTTGTTATCTCTGTAATCATAGTTTGGGTGAACGATGATTCTTTGTACGTTTTGTTCTTGCGTTACATCATTAGTACCAGTAATGTTGACCGAGCCGACTCTTAAACTGTATACTCCTGGCGTACAGAGATTAGTAGGTTCGCTTCATCCATGTAAAAAAAAGAGAAATTACAAAGCTTCGTAAAATATACAGGAACGAAATTATACAGTGCATACCACAAAAAACGAAACCGAGATTGATCGATGATTTATCATAACTTAATCACAAATACAATAGACAAATGACCTACCATTGTAAGGCTTAGAACAGCCATTCTCAATTACTTTTTTTGAAGCTCCACATTTCTTGTTCAGAATCTGTAATGCGCCACTATCCATCACGCAAACCAGCAGAGTATTTCGGAAGGGGTCTAGAGGCCCCTGGTGGGGATCGTGGGGGCAGAACCCGCAGAAGTTTTGGAATATGAGACCTTTTAAATTGCCAAGAAGGGGTCTAATCAATATCAACAGAAGAAAGTACAAATGCCAACAAACTACACATTATTAATCAAAAGAAAAATGATCAGTGACTTTTTCACTTTTGCACCAGATCTATTGGCTGAACCAAGTGGCGTAATGAGTAAAGAGAAAGTGAGGGGGCTGAAGCAAAATATTGAACTTTTCAATACAAATATCTACATTTTGACATAATATCAATAGAATAATACAATATTACACTCTTTCCCTTTCTCCTTTTTTCTTGGCCTTGAAACGCCACCATTTGAGAATCCCTGGCTTAGAATCTCCTCTTTCACCTGAAATTACTTACAAGATTTGAAGATTCAAGATTCAAGATTCAAATATTTATCTCTGTAAAAAAACAGAAATTCGGCCTCCGTTGGCACTAAAATTTACATGACAACAATTATATAACATTACATACAAAATACAGACATAACATAAACATTATAAATAGACGTACAACTCACTTTCAAAATATACTCATTTTGTTCGGGCTCATTCAATATGCAACAACAATGCACATATGTTGTTATGTAATCTATCCGAAAGCCACAGCTACAATATACCTAAAATGCAACCTAAAAGATCTTAATAATAGTTGTCAAAGGTATCTGTCAGGGTGTAAATTCCTACATGATAAAAAGTTGCATTCTCATGACGATGATGGGTGAACCCATACAAAAATTTCAAGACTTGTTACATAGTCAACAATATTGTTACGAATGTAAGCAAATATGTCTAAATCATGACTGGAACAATTATTTTTCCTGTTGTAAACGCTGTTTTGAACACCTATTCCCTTTTAACCAATTAAATAACAATGAGCTTGATGATGTAATAGCGGCTGACGAACCCCAAGAAAACAATTTTGACGGACTTTCTCATTTACATTTTGATCCTTTTTTAGCACATGAAAGTATTATCCAAAACATTGATGTTGACCCTGACTTCCAATTCTTTACTGAAAGTTCAAATGACTCTCGTTACTACAGTTCTGAGGAATTCGATGAAATATTTGGGAATGTTGATGTTCCGAGCAGTGGAAAATTTTCCAGCACAAACACAAATGAGAATACAAATCAGACAAGGCATATCAATTAATTCAAATTAAAGAGAATAGCGATTTGGAATTAAAGACAATCTAAAGGAGTGAAATATGAGGGAACCTGCATAAAAAACAAGGCTTGTTAAGTCTGCAGGATCCAGAAAAAATTCGGTCTTAATGAGGAAAGGACAGGTAAGAAATTGATTATAACAAAGTAATGCCAAAATATGACGATTGTGTAAGGAATTAGTATCCCTAAATTAGACCCCAAAGTAACCAATCTGGAATAAAATTATTGGAAATGGTTTTTCAACTGATTTGAGTAGGTATGGGTGTCAACATTTACCAAAAAAAGTTAGGAGGAATGCGGGTTGGGGAAAGTGCTTTTTTTCAGGGTCAAAGGTCAATGACCTTTTCATATGTACTGTATAATGGTATCTCTGAGATGGAAAGGCGCAGGTTGGTGATAATGGTGTCAAAATACACAAATTCTTACCAGAATATCAAATAAAATTAAATTAAGTACCTAGAATGCACATTCACCGATAAAATTCAAGGTCAAAGCCTTTCAAAGGTCAATGACCTTTTTTACATTATATACCATACTGTATAATGGTATCTATGAGATGATAAGGTACAGGCTGGCGATCATGGTGTCAAAATGTACAGATTCTTACAAGAAGATAAAATAGAATGAATTCAATTACTTAGAATGAACATTCACCAATAAAATTCAAGGTCAACGCTTATAAAAGGTCAATGACCTTTTTACATTATATATACCATATTGTATAATGGTATCTCTGAGATGGAAAGGCGCAGGTTGGTGATAATGGTGTCAAATGCACTGATTCTTACCAGAAGATCAAATGAAATAAAATCAAGTGCATCTAGTGTATCTAGAATGTACATTCACCCATAAATTTTAAGGCCAAAGGTCAATTACCTTTTATACATTATATAATGGTATCTCTGAGATAAAACACCACAGGTTGGTGATCTTGGTGCCAAAATGCAAAGATTAATATTGTACAAGTAGATTAAACAACACCAAAATCAGTATAAAGAATAAAGTTTCAACCTTGAATTCCAAGATCAAATGAAATATTATATATATCTGTATGACATAAAAAATAACAAACATTTATTCTAATTTTATTTGTGATAATGTAAATAAAGATGGCTAATTTGTAATGAAAACATGGAGGTTTCATAAATTCAGTCTGAAGTAATGAAGGTCATGGAGAATGTATTTAGGGGTCAGAGGTCAATGAACTCTTTCCAAAATATCAGTGGAAATTAAGTAAAAAAGTTTATAACCAAATAAAGCTTCTTCATATACTGTGACGCATTGCCAAAAACAATGAACAAAAATTAATAAAATCGAGCATGTAATTTGAAGTTATATTTATCTTAAGTAGCAGCATTTAATGCATCATAATATCTAAATCAAGGTGGTCGTGTCTTTTTCTCTCCAGCGATAGTCCACTCACCTCAATGCTATAATACATACTATAAACTATTAGCTTAATCTTCTGAAAATGGAAAGGATAGGTCTAACTCTCAGCTAGAATCATCTGAGGGCATTTCCAATCAGCATAGGGATGACGATGAAGATGAAATGAAGGCCATACTTAGAGCTGCAACTTTTGTCATAGTAAATAGCATGTATCTCAACTTCAACAAAGATGAATTCCCGTATTATTATTAATTACCTCTCATTGCGAGCTGCCAGAATCTCTTGGGATGCTATAATGCTGCAGGACAAAACTTCGTATCTGCTCTCTAGCTGCCGTACGTCACACATGATGCTATTTCTACTAGGTATCAATTTGTACAAGGATCATGTATTTGGTCCAGAACAACCGATTGCTACTATTCACAAATTAGGCATAAAAAATAAAATTCAAAAGGAGATAATAGCTTACAAGTAGACATCCGTCGACCTAACAAAACTCCTACAGCACCACTTCCAGTTCTTGAGGATCAAGCTGTGCAACGTATCAGTAATATAGATCCTGGTCTGATATCCCTTGACAGAACATAAGGCTTTCATTGAATGGGCCAGATCAAAGTCCTGAAAATCTCAGAAGGTTTTCAAGAGTTTGATTACTCTTTGCCGAAATTGAGACACTTAACTTCATTTACTATGACCAAAGCTGCAGCTATAATGATTGCCTTATTATAATTATTCATCATTGTCCCTGGCTATATGAAAATGTTCTTGGATGATGCATGCCATTAGGGTTAGGCCTATCCTTTCCATTTACAGATTAAGTTATAGTTTATAGAATTGATTGTAGCATTTCAAGGTTTAATAGTGACCTATTGCTTTAGAGAAATTGGTACCTTGATTTAGATTTATAAAATGCATATCTAAATGCTGCTACTTTAGAAAACTTCACCATTTCAAATTATATCAAACATGATTTTTTTTACACTTTTGGCAATGCATTACTACAAAATATATTAAAAAGTTCTATTTGATCTCAATTTCATCTCGAACTTGTATTTTGACATCATCATTGGTCAAAGAATCAACTATTAAATTTCTGTTAATTTCCCAAGCAGGTCAGTCTTTTTCCCCATCAGAATCACTATATACCTACATGCCACAATAAAGTTATCGACCTATTTACTTAAATGCCCTGTCATTATTGACAAAGTTGATTGACCTATAACCCCTAAATATATTTTTCATGGCCATCATTTATCCTTATTTCAGAGTAAAATTATCAAACAAGCAAGTTTTCATTACAAATAGCTATCTTTCTTTCTACTATTCACAAATGAAATATGATGGATTAATTTCTTAGGGGGGGGGAATCTTGCATGGATATATGAATATTTATTAACTTTTGACCTTTGACTTTGGATTTTAAAGGCGAAGGATAATTCTTTATTATTATTTTGTGCCTTTTTATCTTCTTGCAAAAATTGCTTTTGACACCAAAATCACCAACATGCGTTTTATCTCAGAGATACCATTATACGATATATAGCCTATTAAGGTCATTGACCTTTGACCTTCAACTTTATGGATTAATATGCATTCTGGGTACTTAATTTCATTTTTTTTTAATCTTTCTGTAAGAACCTCTGCATTTTGACACCAAGATCACTAACCCGCGCATTTTCATCTCAGAGATACAAGTCTACCGTATATGGTATATAATGTAAAAAAGGTAATTGACCTTTGAAACGCTTTGACCTTGAATTGCATTGGTGAATGAGCATTGGGAGAGAATACAAGTTTTAGTATGTAAACAAATATTGACTATGAACCAGTTCACTGCCCTTTAGAAGGAGGTCAAGTTCACGTGTACTTCTGTTGGGGGAAGTCGGTCAAAACGCGCACCCGGAAGGATTGTATCACATTAAAGCGTGCGCGGTAATTTTACACATCCGAAATGCGCTAATGCGCGATCAGCGCGGATGAAATCGAGTCATTCACTTTTTAATTTCCGTCCGGGAAAGACATTTTCCCACCTCCCACCCCTCATGTATTCATGTTCCTTAAGGTGCATTTACGGATTCCGTCGATATATCTAATCAGTGGATTTTCTTTTTAGCCAAGGGTTGAAAAAAGAAAGAGAAAAAAAAAATAATATATATATATCTTATCAGTATAACATGCGAGACGGGCACGAATGGGTAGCATTAATGAAATAATTAGCATTCACTGTGCTAGGAATGGTAAAATATGATTACTATGACACATAACACATGTAATTGGTAGAAAACCTGGACTATTGGCCAACAGATGGTTGGTACAAAGCTATTACCTCATGGTTATACTCTAGAGGAAGTTTGGACTTTCAGTTGTCAATGGGGTGGCTAAATGAGTTTGCATGTCTTGTTGCTTAGTAAGATTCATTTATGTATCTTCATAGGCTGATTTTACGGTTTTGTAAATAAATGG
Source organism: Lytechinus variegatus (assembly GCF_018143015.1). Lineage (NCBI taxonomy): Eukaryota > Metazoa > Echinodermata > Echinoidea > Temnopleuroida > Toxopneustidae > Lytechinus > Lytechinus variegatus. Next base: position 19,367,599 of record NC_054741.1, on the reverse strand, counting down.
ATGGCTGGTTGGGGTTGTACCAGGAGTAACTCCTTGGTTGTATACACATATTTTGGTTGGCTGGTTGGGGTTGTTTATTATTTGGCTGGATGGTTGGGGTTGTTATCAACAAGACTTTAGGCCAACAGATGGTTGGTACAAAGCTATTACCTCGTGGTTATACTCTAAGGGAAATTTGGACTTTCAGTTGTCCATGGGGTTGTCCATGGGGTGGCTAAATTAGTTTGCATGTCTTGTTGCTTAGTAAGATTCATTTATGTATCTTCATAGGTTGATTTATGGTTTGGTAAAGATCTGGATGGCTGGTTGGGGTTGTACACATATTATTTTGGTTGGCTGGTTGGAGTTGTTAAGTATTTGGCTGGATGGCTGGGGTTGTTATTAACAAGATATTGGCCAACAGATGGTTGGTACAAAGCTATTACCTCATGGTTATACTCGAGAGGAAGTTTTGGACTTTCAGTTGTCAATGGGGTGGCATGCAGGGGATGGAATGACCAAGAGCTCTGTGAGCCAATGGCGGGGAAAGGCCAAGATTATCGGATATTTCGTAGGGGGATCCCCGTCCCAGGCAACTGGGACACTGGGTGGAGCCACCATCCTCCCAGCTGGTCACGTGACTCGTGACCCGGTTCCCCCTATGTGGTTAATTCTTAGCCTTACTCTCTCCTTGAAATGTGATTGAATGGAATTCTCTCAGTCTTTCAACAAACAATGAATAAATAAAGAAAAAAAAATAATAATAATGAAGAAAAAAGAAATAAATAAAATAAATAAATATAGAGATAGATAGAAAACATACACGGTAAATTAAGGAACAATAGAGTTGGTAGTATTGATAATGGAATATAAAAATAAATATCCCAAGATCTACACCTTGAAGCATCAATAATGGTACGGTTCATACGCCTTGAAAGGAGGTTGGTATTTGGAATTAGGTTTGTATGGAATGGATGTCGATGTTTGGGACTGCTTTTGAGTTTTAAATCTCGAGAAAACACAGTAACGGTCAATTTACCATGCACTCACCAATGCGAACTAGCATGGAACTCCTACCTCAATCTGGATAGTATTATTACCAATAGTGTGCAATATTGTTGCTCTCTTTTGGAAGGGGCAAGTTCAAGGGGTTCGGCAAGCAGCGATTGTTTTTTATATAGCGCTTTGTCAATCTTCAACACAATAAAATCTTACAATTTATGGTTGAAGAATAATAGTACAGGAGCCTAGATTGCCCGTGAGTAGTTGGAACTGAGATGATATCGACTATATCATGAATGGCAACAATTGTAATAATAATTTTGCTAGTAATGTTAATAGCGGTAAATATAAATAATGATGAAACAATAGTTCCGGAAGGGGTCAAGTGGAAATTAATGGATATAGATAGGCGGGCATGGGCTTGTATTTGGATGTGGCTGAGCCCTGTTAAAAGCTTCGGCCATAATTTCCATGTGTTGCGTTTTTTAATACAATACATGCAAATGAAGTAAGCCATTTAGTTCAAGTGTACATGTAGGTGAACGGGTGAACCTGGAAATGAAGTCGTAAATGTCTTATGTGATAAAATGGGTGGTATTTACCCAACTGTAGTAGTTTGGATAATTGGTTTTCGGGGAGGATGGCAGTGCATTCTTGTAATTCAGATGATGTTACGCAGATACACATCCATGGTTTATATCAAAAGAAAGCCACGGATTACTTACTCAGCACGTTTCATAAATGTACAGGTGGCTGCTTTTTGGAATTGATCAGTGAGGGGAATATGGGTGACCAGTGGTCTTCTGCTGATTTTGCAAGAGCTTAAAGGGATTGGTTAACATTGGTTTGACTTTTAAAAAAATTTTGAGCTAGAAGGTCACACTTGTCATCTGCGTCTGTGATATGTTACAAAAATGAAGCCAAGAAAAAATTGCGTTCGAAAATAATTATTTAGTTTTTCAAAAATTGAAATATAAAGTGACCGGAAATACCATCTTAATTTCATCCCATACACTTATGTGTACTATTCAAGCATCTATAAGACGCCTAATTACAAAATCGGGGTTTGCCTTGTAGTTTTAGCTTTTCATTCTCAATAATGGTTGTTTTCAGGGTTTATTAGTTGTGATACATGCACTTGTACGCATAATTCATCTTGGTTTGAGAAATTTTTAAATCGGCAGCCCGCAAAGTTAAACAATACCTTTAATATTGGCGGGATGTAAAAAAAAAATAAATAAATAAATGGAAAAAAGGAACTTAACAAAAAATAAAAAAAGGCGTCTGCAATTTGGCTTATTTCTGTAGTTTTAGAGGTTATAAACAGTGTATGAATATTGTTGATTATGATACTCTTCTGCTACAACTATTAGTTAAAATAAATTGATTAACAAGCCAAAATAAATGAAAAAAAAAAATAATAATAATAAAGGCTGAAAAAAAAAAATATTCATAAACTTGATAACTGGAAAACAGAGATAAAAAGTCGGGAGCTACGTGCATGAGAAGAGCAAGTAAATCTTAATTGGCCTTAAGTTTAAATAGGCATGCTTCTGCCGAAAGTTCTTCATGTCAATGGAATGTGTATAGTTTACATGCAACACCAAATTAACAGAATTAGGGTATTTACACGCACAATACAACTCCGGCTTAAAGGTAATTAGGTGATTTTAACATGATCCATGACAAATCAACCTGAAAAGGAATTATGGGTATTTTACATGTCCCAACGCAAGTCCAAAGTAAAAAGAAGTATGGGTAATTACAGGTGCCAATTTAACTTCAACTTAAAGATAAATCAGAGTAGTTGCCGTCAATATGAGTTTATATCGCCAGAGATCTGGTACATTTAAATGAATCGAATCTTGTGGAAACATGAAACCTAAGCCGGTTATCAGTTACCATGGGCAACGCCAATACAGGCAAATAAAGGAAAAGACTAGACAAATCCGTGGAATGTATGCTTACATGTACTTTGATTATTCATCAGAACTCACAATTTCTTGCAGAATCCACTGGCATAAATAATGCTCATATGAACAGATGTTGGGGTCATTTTTCAGGTTCAGTAAACTCACTACCACAATTGATAGTTATTTTCGAATATCATTAAGGGTATTTACATGCCGTGTCCCAATGCAACTCCAGCTTAGATGTAATTATATATAATTACATTTACCATATTATATCCATACATCTGGATACCAATAAATTTTCTCATACTGACATGCATGTACGGCATAGGCTACCATAAAGAATATATACTCGGAAAGATTTCTGGTTTCTCCTTGCAGGGCTCGAAGAATCTGGCTGTTTGGCGACAGCTTACAATGAGGGCTCGGGAGAGGGCCGTCACAACGGGGAACCACAACCTGGGGGCTGATTAAAGGCTACGAGGTGTACTAGTTGGTGGAGCCGTGGGGGTACTACGCTTCCCAACTGCCCGAGTGACCTCCAAGGGGGACTGAGATACAGCCCCATACCAACCTTAATAATCATTCACGTGGGATCCAATGGATTCAATGATTGGGCAGCTATATAGTGCCAAAGAAAGTAGACAAGCTGGAGATAACGCACTGAATTCAACCAGAGCTCTACGGCCGTGGTGCGACATATGTTTCTCAAGCATCTTGCCACGCCTTACTATTATGCACAAGAAAGAACTATCACCTCACAGGCAGCTAGTGACAGTGTCAGGAAATCTGTGAACGAGTATATATGCCAAGAGAAGGATTCGGTGCATGCACAATGCGTCATTTATCAACCACATCTTACACTATCATGAACACCGGTACTACAACAGAGGTGGCATCCAACGGTCAGACGAAGGAAGTGACATCCTGATTAGTGATTTCAATAGGGCAGGTTAATTTGCCCTCACTGGACAAGACTTGAATGAATAAGAGAGCTCTAAGAGTCCCAGGATTGGCGAGTGCGATTCCTTTAATTGATCTGGGAATAGCGAAGGAAAGACACTGGACGTGCAGGGAAGTGTTGTTTAATTACACAACCCATGATATGGCACTCATACTATTATAATGGTTTTTCTCATGCTTATATTGGTTCGTTATCTTTTTAACCAAACGGTACCTTCGGCTCATACCGAAGAGAAATACAAAAGAAACATTAAGATTTAATGAACGAATGAGTAACACCGACAAATAAATTCAATAGATCATTAGCACGAAGTGCTCAAAGGTTAAGCAACTGGCATTAAGACAAGCTGATAGTTTTGAATTTAGTTTGGTTATACCTTACAATGCAATCACATCTGTCATATTGGCGTGGGTGCATGGACACTCGCACCTGATTGGACATGGGTAATAGTGAAAATAAACTTGGGAGTTAATTAATGAACAGAGAACCTCTTTCTGCCAAATGGCAAGATATACAGAAACAGTGCCTATCCAATGGTTCTTTTCTTACTACGAAAGTTGCTCTGGTCAGTGCTTAATGGTAACTACTTTGGTGCAAATGAACAAATCAAAGAATTGGCAAAAAAAAAAAAAAAAAAAAAAAAAAAAAAAAAAAATTATGGGTGTTGTTTGGGGGCATTTGTTTTGGGGGTGTTTTTTAGTACTTGGCAATTTCATTATCATTTATCGAAGCATGCAGGGGATGGAATGACCAAGAGCTCTGTGAGCCAATGGCGGGGAAAGGCCAAGATTATCGGATATTTCGTAGGGGGATCCCCGTCCCAGGCAACTGGGACACTGGGTGGAGCCACCATCCTCCCAGCTGGTCACGTGACTCGTGACCCGGTTCCCCCTATGTGGTTAATTCTTAGCCTTACTCTCTCCTTCCTCTGCAGGCATTGACATTTATTGATATTACTGCGATACACATGTTTGTGAAGTATTGGTGTATTAATTAATGTTTGATATTACTGTGATACACAAGTATGTGAAATATTTGGGTAACAATTCCCGAACGGAAATTAAAAGTTGAGAATATGGCAATATCTGGTATATCGTGTAGTATTTCTTCTCACAATATGTTTATTCGATTATCGAATAAATTCTATTAAATGTACTTGATTTTATTTCATTTGATCTTCTTGTAAGAATCTGTCCATTTTGACACCAAGATCACCAACCTGCGCCTTTTCATCTCAGAGATACCATTATACCGTATATGGTATATAATGTAAAAAAGGTCAATGACCTTTGAAAGGCTTTGGCCTTGAATTTCATTGGTGAATGAGCATTGTATGCACTTGATTTTATTTTATTTGATCTTCTTGTAAGAATCTGTGCATTTTGACACCATTATCACCAACCTGCGCCTTTCCAGCTCAGTGATACCATTATACAGTAGATATGAAAAGGTCATTGACCTTTGACCTTGAAAAAAGCACTTTCCCCAACCCGTATTCCTCCTAACTTTTTTTTGGTAAATGTTGACACCCATACCTACTCAAATCAGTCAAAAAACCATTTCCAATAATTTTATTCCAGATGGTTACTAATTACGGGATACTAAATACAAAAAAGTAATAAAATAAATAAATAAAAAAGAGTCCGCCACTCTATGACTATTATTTATTACTCATTACTCAGCCAGAGCGTATTAACAAAGTACATGAATATAAAAGTTTACAAATAGGGAAATTATAAGAATTGATAAGCATCGCTTTCAATTTACGTTTGAATATAATAAGTGAGGTACTCTGTACCATCATGGGGAAGATCGTTCCAAAACCTGGGCCCTTCAAATGCGATTGTTCTTTGAGCAAGGAGAGTGCGAGTACACGGAAGGTGATAGGAGTCACTTAGCTGGGTGCATGGGGATATGTGTGGATTAGATTGTTCCTTTGAAACATAGAAACAAATGTATCAGGCAATTCACCTCTTGAAAGCTGAAACATAAATATACCAACCTGAAATGCATATATATCAGAAATTTTGAGTACTTTATTTTGGAAAAATAATGGGTTTGTATGGGAATAAAAAACCAACTTGATTAACCATTATAATTGCTCGTTTTTGTATCGTGAATATTTTATCAATTAAGGTTGTATTGCAATTACCCCAGGCCAATATTATATCTAATAAGTGCCCTTTCCAAATGAGGGCTTCATTTAGACGATATTGTAAATATATATTGTCAAAACAAATTAAAGGGTTGGGCAACCTCGACAGGCCACCGTCATGTACACGAACTTATTTTATGCGATATAAAACAATGCCTTCTATGTTTTTTTTTTCAAGAGGAGAAAGTAAAGAGGCTTTACTGTGTGTAGTAGAAATGTATCTTTCTTCCGAATGGGCTCTGAAAATATTTGAATTTAACATAGAGCATGTAGAGTGGAAGCAATAACGGGGTTTGAGTATTATACAGAGTGAGTCAGAAAAAATGTCCCACTTTTGTAAAGTTGAATTGTTTAAAATATGAATATTCAATCATTAGTTTCATGATATGTCTTGATAGAGGTATCCTCCAAGTACATTCAGGTACCATTTTCATTTGATCCCGTGCACGCATGACTGAACATCGGACAATCTTTAGAAGACTGTCAGATCTCACTTGCGCCAAGTTACTGGGTGATGAATAAAACAGTGCTTTAGACAAAGACAGTCAGACAGACAGACTGGCATGCTCACACACACACAAACACACACAACACACATTGTAATAACTGGTTCATAATTTTCTCTTTTCTGATTAAGCATTGATTTTTAGCAAGATCGCTGAATGTTTAAGTGGCAATTCCCGACAATCTTTCCCCTTAAAACACTTTCACTACCACCATCATATCATCATCATCATCCTCATTGTCATCATCTTGATCTTAATCTTCATCATCGTCGTCAAGTGCACATAAATCAAATATGCTGGTTATTTCTTTTGTTGGTTAACAATGAAAATTTACAATGGAGGTCTGTGCTTTTGTTGCACTTGCCAATAAAAGGGCTTACCTGATTTGGCAGCAGTCATTTGAGCCTCTTTTTACAGTAGCAAAAGTACACGAGTCATGGTTCGTCCTCAATTCACACCACAACAAAGGTCATTTATGGTCACCGAGTATGCAAGGACTCAGAGTGCAGCAGTTGTTTTGCAAGGGTTTCGCCCCCGTTACCCAGATGTTCGGTGTCTCATCAGCGGTTGTTTGTGTTTTTATTCACCGACGTTTGCAGTAATTGTGTGCTTGTGTGTGTGTGTGTGTGTGTGTGCGTGTGTGTGCATGTTTGAGTGGGTCTGCCAGTGCGTGTGCATGTGTGAGGGTGTGTTTGTGTGTGTGTGCGTACGTGTGTGTGTTTGTGTGTGTTTCAGTCTGTCGGACTGTCTTTGTTCAAAAGAGTGTTTTATTCCCCACCCTGTAACTTGGCGCAAGTGAGATCTGACAGTCTTCTAAAGATTGTCCGCTGTTCAGTCATGCGTGCAGGGGATCAAATGAAAAAGGTACCTGAATGTACTGGGAGGATACCTCTATCAAGACATATCATGAAACTAATGATTAAATATTCATATTTTAAACAATTCAACTTTACAAAAGTGGGACATTTTTTCTGACTCACTCTGTAGAGCTTACGTGTGGCTTCTTTTTTTCAATGTACTACAGCTCTTCTACATGTCAATTGTAGAGTATTTTCTTTTCAATCTATTCCAAGATATCAATACAAACAAAAGTAATCTTTTAATAGTTCTAAATACAATAAACTATTTTTGAATACATAAAACCAAAAGGGAAAAGGGTATCCTAGGCATGCTCCTGTTGGGTTATAGCCTTTACTGTGCTAGAGCATTATTACAAACTGCAGAACAATAATAATAATAATGATAATAATAATAACATTAATGATAATATTAATATAGATAAATATGAAATATAGATATAAAAGTTGCTTTATTATACCAAAAACGCAATTTGCCTTGCCGGTGGCTTTTAAACACGATATTGTTTTTATTTAGTGTCGAAATACAGAGAGGGGATGGGGTAAATTCGGAGGGCTCCCGTGGGCTTAAATAAAAAAAAACTATCTTCAGGAAACATGTTAACTGATGTCTCATACATCTGTCTTTTCCAAGTCGATAATACAAGTCAAACTGGTTTTGTAAAGTAGCGGGAATGCCGCGGGGAAATGCAGTTTTGCCACTTCGGGGTCTCCAAAAGACATATATTTCAACAAAGTTAAAATATGGATTGAGGTGGGGTACATTCGTCATGATTCATGTGCCAGAGCTTCATTTAAGCAGTAACCTGCAAAGCAATGTCTCCTGTAAATTTTCCAAGAGAAACAAATTAGAAACAAATAAAACAAAATTAATAGTGTTTTACCGATACTGAAATGCATTTTGCCCGTATGTATCATAGATTACGGTGTAGCAGACACACCAACAAAAGCGATACGAGAAGCCGATGGAAGCTATTGTGTTGAGATTGTGTTATCTCGAATGACATACCATTGATCGCTTTATTGTCCGATTCGTGAGTGTGACTGTGACATAGAGGTTGTTTTGGTCTCGTTTTAGCGCAATATCACGTCATACATTTTGACATATTTGCCCTCTTTCTAAGCAAATTAAGACACTAATACTGCCATGAAGCATATCGATGTTTTCGCTAATATATTCTCTTTCATGTAGAATGTTGACATTTTGTATTAATTGCTGTTATTTATAAAACAGTTCAGGATTCTTGAAAAATACCCTGTTTACAAATTATAATTTGCATAATTTATGTAAATTAGGTAATAATAAACAAGGATATCCCAATTATCTTATGATAATTTTCTTCCCTGTCTTACCCTTAGTCTTTATTTCCAATTTTAGTCAGTTCTGATGAAATATATAGTCTGAATTACTTGTTTTTACATATCGACATAATAATTCAATTCAATTATTTATTTTCCACTTTCAATTTCATATTTACAATTATGATTCAATTGACATAGTAACATATTATAATCACATTTGAAGTACATACAAAAAATAAATTACATTCTAAAATTACAATAGACAATCATCAGATCGAGATATATAAATATTTGAAAGGGAGGGAGGGCCAACTGAAAAGCAGAGCTTGTAAAATGTAGGCCCCCCTTATTGTTTTAATTACTTTTTTTTATAGCAACTGAATTGCCTTTTTTTGTAAAAAAAACGAAACAAAACAAACAAAAAACGTAACAATATTTACATTATGTAATATATACATTATTATACAAATCATATGCATCATATTTTAAAAAATATATATATATGAATCATTCACAGTGTATACAAATTATAAAAGGTTTCCCACTTAACACTGAAGGCTTAATTTGAAATTGATGAATTAAATATTTAGTAATAATTCAGGAGAAATAATTTAAGTCGTTTTTTGAACATTTGTATAGAATTGCATTGTTTTATATCAATTGTAAAGGAATTCCATAGTTTAGGACCCATAAATATAAACGTTTTTTGAGCAAATGATGTTCTGTTCAATGGCAAATGAAAAGAGTTTGCTTGGCTGCTTTGGTGAGAAAAAAGAGAAAAAAATATTTTTATCATGTATTCAAAAATTTATTAATTAATAAACATTTCAATTTGAAATATTACTTTCTAATCTTGATATTTGTGATTACTTAATCCACCAATCTATATTGCGTGAAAGATATGTGATGATGATGTTATTGCTACCAAACTGTGTTGTGATGAAATGGCACTGAAGATTACTTCTATATGACTGGAATATGATGGTGCTACTGATTGATTGATTCTGTATGTCGGGTATCCATGGGTATATTACTAGTACAACAGGTATTTAACATGCGTGGCAAGATAGCCCATAAAAGCCATTGCAACATGGCATAGTGTGACATTCAGGTGCAGCCGAATTAAAGACATGAATGAGTTTGATTTAAAAGTGGGATAGAAATAAAAATGAAATGAGAATAATTGTTTGCTCGCATGATTATGTGGAATGTGTGTGTGTGGAAGAGAGAGAGAGGGGGGTGGAATCGATAGAGAAATATAGGGGGTGCATGGGCAGGTACAAATATTTTATTTGGAAGTGACCTTTAAGATAGCCTTGATGAGAGCAAATACATGGGGGGGTACTGGGCTCTGTTTTGCTCCCGTCCCAAACTCAGACTTGAAAAAAAATCTCTTTAAGATTTGCACCAGATTGTTCATTTCACTTTCAAAATAAAGACAAAATGACCTGATTGCTCTCTTGCTCAGATTTTTCTAATCATTTTAAGTATTTACCCCACTCCCAAAAAATAAACAAATATTTGTGGCTATTCATGATGTGTAATGAAAATAATGGGCAGTGATGAACACCTGATGAATAGAGCAAGCAGATCCTTAAGTTCAATCCTACTAATATATCTCTTGTAAGCTTCCAAAATGTCTTCCAGGGAAATATCTAGCAAATAAATAAGTGAATTAATTGATGTAGTAATAATTGCGAAAGAAATAAAAATATGTAAACAAGAAAAGATGAATAAACAACTGAATAGCTTGAGGGGGGGGGTGAACGAGGGAATGATCAATGACATGAATTTACCAAAGACGCAGCTCTATGAATACATTTCATATTAAATCACGTCGCGTATTATGCTAATTTGTGACAATTTGCTTATTTGCATATTTTTACGCTGTGCGCGCAGGCAAATTTATGACCACGCCTCTGTTTCGCTGGTGTGCCATGAAGTTGTGGTGTCCATAGCCTTGTACGCGAAAAATGGGAGCAGTGTGCACTTTTGACCTTCCAAAATTTCCCCATGTTTGACCGGATGCAGAAGCGGAGTTTCACCCCCCCTATAGGACGCTACAGAATCGTTGAGAGTGACATCGATATCGTTCACTCATTCAATGAACAAGGTTATGATATAACCTTGTTCCATAGATTAAGTATATATCTCTATGCCTTGTTCTCAGTAACATCCCCATATGTGGCAAAATAATGGTGGCAATGTTTGACTTAATATCTCTTTTTATATATGACAAACTGGTGAATACAAAAATTATTCCCAAGTTACTAATGAAAAATAAATTGCAACTGTATGGAAATTAGTAATTTTGGTCACAAAAGTGATATTTTAATGATTTTTCAAAGTGTGTGTTATGTACAGCATTGGCATACCATAGTCCTACCTGTAGATTCCCCACTGGCAGGATGGTTGCAGTGAACAAGTGATATCGTTGGACTGTTGTGTTTTGGCATGCCACATGGACATCGGGCCCATCCTTGAACTTTTTCAGGTTTTCCCCTTGTATGAATGTGCTTGCTTGATTGAGTGAGTGTTTGGGTGATTTATTTAGATTTCATTTCAGATCAATTTCGCCAAAAAAGAAATTCATTGTGTTATTTGATATGGTTAATTCATAGATAATGGATTTTCACTGAGTATGTGACATCAAAGAAATGATTTCTAATTGAATTAAATGTATAAATTCAAAGTCTTAAAAGTCTATTATTTGATCTCTTGTCCTAAGATCTCCTTCTCTTATTTACTGGTTCCTTAACAGGGCCGTGACACACACGTCTATTAAAAATATGTATGGGATTAGGGACAAAAGATTGTCTAAACCTGCATCGTATTGTTTTAGGCACTGTGTACAACGGATTGATTGAACTTGAACAGATCATGGAGTGCATGAGATGAGTCTTGCATTATTTTATGAATCTTCAGAAGAATTTTTTCATACAGATCACCAAATGTAGGGAGCTCTGCGTGAGTAATTCGCTGAGCAGTTTTCCTAGCTCTCAAGCTTCTTCACATTTTCATTTGACAAATTCCCAGACATACAGACTAAGTTGAAGGTGAGGATACTCTGTATCAATGATTTGTAGAATAATAACAGTATTGTGTTGTGGACTCGAAATTCATTTAGTTTTCTGAGGAAGTACATCCTTTGATTAGCTTTTCCAGCAAGTACTTGTGTGTTTGAATTCCAGTTCAATTTATTGTCGTTAATTGTTCCTAAATATTTATATTCAGGAACCTGGTCTTTGGGATGTCCATGCATGGTAAGAGGCTCATGAAAATGTGAAGAGCGACGGAAATCAAAAATAATTTCCTTTGTCTTTTGTACATTGAGGAATAGATTTGATTGATTACACCAATCTACAAAACTCTGTACTTCTTGGAAGTATAATTCACGCATGAGTGAGCAAAACAATTTGAAGAGGGGATACCAAAAGGTAATTTGGCGGGCTGTATCTGGGTGTCAAAACGAAAACCACATTTTTAAAAAGTTAAATATCTGCTCTTTTATCGATACCTCAATTACAGAAAATGGTCTTCAATTTTAATAATTTCATAAAATGAAGAGGTTTTACAGGCTAGCGTTCAAACTCACTCGACACTCCGTTTTTTTGACGATCAGCCAAGCATTATGTATTTTGTTAACCATGCGATAGATTCTGTGGGAAACCGGTGAAAACACGTTTAATAACATTATGTAAATACAAGCACTGTTTTGATGGAACATAACTTTTTTTTACCATTTTTTGTGATTAAGGTATCAACTAAAAGAGCAGATATTGAACTTTTGGGGCATGTGATTTTCTTTTTGAGATTCAGATCCCCCGCCAAATGAGTTTTTGGTATCCTTTATTCAAATTGTTTTTGCTCACTCATGCGTGAATGAGGAATAATCTTAGTATTATCAGATGATAATTTAGATAACATCAGATGAAAGAGGAGATTCTAAGCTTTTCAATGGTAGGTCACTTGTCTATTGTTTTTACGATTAAATTGAAAAATCATCGCTTAATCTCGGTTTCGTTTTTTTTTCGGTTTCGTTTTTTTCTGGGACGCACTGTATAATGTAAAATTGAAAGAGAATATCGATTAGATCCCTCTTATAATGATTACTAAAGTTTATTATGGTAAGATTGTTATTTCCAATTTAAGTCGTCGTCATCATCATCATCACCACCACCACCACCACCACCACCATCATCTTCTTCATTATCATCAACATATAGGCCAACTATAGGGCCACGGAACGCTTTCGTACCCCCTCACCGATTCGGCAGCGCCTGTCATCCTTCTTTGCGTCATCATCATCGTCATCATCAGCATCATCATCATCGTCGTTATCAGCCCCCTATCAGCACCTTGTCAGGAAATTCGTTTTATTTTGGAAGTTATCATTCTGTAAATTATACTGTATATCAGAAATACTTTCCTAGTAGCTCTCTCCAGCTCAATATTGAAAAAGTGGAATAAAATGATGAGATTATGACCAACTCACATGCAATGCGCAGCAGTAAGGACCCACAACGGGTCAATCAAAGAACCTCCACAGATAAACACGCCCTTTTGGAACATAGCTACCTGCCAAGGCCAGGCATTCTCTGGTGCTGGCTCTCCGCCTAGAATACGGAAACTGGTTCCTAACTTGTTAACCCTCCCACATTGGGTGTGATTTGCTAAGAACAGAGAAAGAGAGAGAGAAAAAAAAGAATGATGATATTTCAATATCATCGGTTTCATTTATGTTTAATATATCTCTATTAAAATGAATGCATGCAAAAATATATAGGTTGCCATCATAAATTTGGAAACTTTGTATAAGCATGGCCCTACTCCCTCTGAAGTGTCCATGGTACAAGTATCTGAGCATGGGCCGAATACTTCAACTTGAGAGTTTCTGCTCATAACGCTGGAAACTTTGTAATATATTATTGTAACTTTAACTGACAATGATTAGATAATGCACATTATACGTCCAGTTTATTTGAATTTCAAAAGTATATATAGAAAATAATGATTAAAAAAGTATCGTAAGAGATTTCGGATCTGAAAATAATTTTATCAAATTATTACCTGGCAAAAATGTTACGACGTGTAACTATTTATTGATCTCCTTCAGATAGATAGATCAATGGATGGATGGATAGATAGATAGACAGACAGACGGATAGATAGAAATTTAGAAAGATAGATAGATGATAGATAGATCAATGGATGGATGGATAGATAGATAGACAGATAGAAATATAGATAAAAGTGTTATGTGAAAGGTCGGAATTGCAAAGGTGAGGGGTGAGACTGTCCGATGCCAATCAAATTGAGGATTATGTCGACGATGGCGTCGAGTATATCGTACGGTAGTACTAAAACGATTTCCCATTAAAAAATTGTTAGACCTATCAACTTATTGACATTTCCTTCTTTTTTTCATAAATCTCTATTAATACCCTGCCCGGTTTTGTTGTGGCGTCGTCCGAGGTCCTACACAAGAGACCAGGGTCAAAGTTCCAAGGATAAAGACCTCATACCGCTGGGACCTAACCCATGGGAATGACTTCCTCCGAGGGCAAGAACCGCGCAGGTTGTGGGTGGGACTTTTTCAATAAAAGTGCACAAAAAAAGAAAAAAAAAGACAATATATATTTTTTATGGTGACCCCTACCCCTCCTTTTCAAAACCGTTCGGTGGCCCTTGCAAGTTATTAGACCAAAATGGTAGAACAAAACATTTGGCTTATGTGATATTAGACTAGAGCTACACCAACTGCAGCTGTAGACAAAATAGACCCGACTAAACTTACCTTGCCATTCAGCGGCCATTGTTGTGGCGACCATCAAAACCGCAAATAATAAGCATACCTTGACCATCATTTTGAGTGTTCTTTATTTCGGAGTTTACAAAGTCTGTGATATGACGGTTTGTGTTTAATTTTGGGATGGTGCTTCAAGTTCGTAATAGTTCCACGTCATCACTGATTGAATACATGATTGAATACTTCATCGACAAAAAAAAACTTCAACGGTGGGAATCAGCAAGATGTCTATCATGTCTATTCACCATTCATGATGGAGTAAAGCCAATCATGTGTAATCAACTATGACATCATTTTTCATGGTTTTGGATGAAATGACAATGAATGTTTTTCAAGACATTGAATATTCACAAAGGTTAAATTTCGCTATTATCTCCCCTGGGATTTCCCAATTCGCAAAAGTTTGAGGAGAATCATGCTATAAACAAGTTATGTTGGGATTTGGTAATAGTTAACTACCATTCGAATGCTTAACGTTAGGAAAAATACAAACAGCTGTGATATCTAATAAAATCATGATGAAAATGTCCCCCTACTATAATTGTGGTCTTTTATGATGGAAAAAAAATACATAATTCCAAACCGAAATAAAACATGTAGGATCCTATCCTTGAAGTTCGAAAAATGTCGATATATTTTATTGTTAAGAACTTGGAAGGAAATAAATACGTATATCGGTTCGACTAGTCTCGAACTAATCAAGCGCTATCGCTAACTATGATGCCAGCCAGCCTGCACCAAAGCTAGCTTAGACGATCCGAGTGTACATCGATCGCCACAGTTTACGGCACCGGTACGTTAGCATCTAAATTAGACTGCAGTTGTGGACGGTCGGTCTCTGCTAGCTGCATCAATTGTGAATCCCCCCTTGGATCCGCCAGGGGGGGGGGGCACAGCCGGCTCTTGTCCCCCTTTTGAGAGCCATAATAAAATTTGTAATAAAAAACAAATTCTTCCATGTGTACCCCCTCAAATTAATTTAGGACGATATGACTTAACATTTTGGGTGATAACCTTTTTTTGGTTGTCAAATTTATTCTGGACGAAGTGACCTTACATTTGGGGTGAGAACCTATTTTTTACTTTTTTCCGGGGGAAAAAACTTGATCCACCCCTGGTCCCCCTACCCTTGGGGAGAGATTTCCGCCAATTGACGACGATGATGATAATGATATAAGTGATGATGGTCATTACGATGATGGTGGTGGTAATAATAATTATGATTGATGTATATGAGCATAGTGGAAAAAATTGGGAGAAAGGGGGGAAAATGTTAAAAATTGAAATAAAAAAAAATGACACAAAAATTACCTTGCATATTTCAATATCAACATAAGAGTCGCCTAAATGAATATTTTTGTTTTAATAATATTTATTAAATCATTCACTTCAAAATCAAAGTAATGGTACATTGCAACATATCAATATCAACAAAACACTGTTCACAAAAGACAAATAATTATCCATAATACAGATAATCATACAAAAATGTCATAGTATTAACATATTCATATACACTGTGGATAAATTCAGTGGCAAAAAAAAATCATTCAACATTTATGAAACTGAATGAAATTTATGATATAAAAAACGGAAAAAGGAGTGCTCACTCCCCACGCACGCCCATATACCCACACACAAAAGAACGAATTCGCTCTCACTTCTGACCCCCTCCCCCCAGACAAGACAGAAGCGGATCTAGAGGGGGGGGGGGGGGTGGGGGGTTGCAACCCCCCAAAAAAATCCGGGGACCATTTTTGTAAATCTTATCTTTTTTTTAAACTTGTAATTTTTGTCTCACCTGCGAAGCAGAGTGAGACTATAGGCGCCGATTTTCCGATGGCGACGGCGGCGGCGTCAACATCAAATCTTAACCTGAGGTTAAGGTTTTGAAATGACATCATAACTTAGAAGTATATGACCTAGTTCATGAAACTTGGCCATAAGGTTCATCAAGTATTACTGAACATCCTATTAGAGTTTCATGTCACATGACCAAGGTCAAAGGTCATTTAGGGTCAATGAACTTAGACCATGTTGGGGGAATCAACATCAAAAACTTAACGTGAGGTTAAGTTTTTGAAATGTCATCACAACTTAGGAAATATATGGACCGAGGTCATTAAACTTAGACATAAGGTTAATCAAGTATCACCAAACATCCTGCATGAGTTTCACGTCACATGACCAAGGTCAAACAGGGACCTGGGAACGATTTTTTCAGTGGGGGTGCTGAAAGCTCTCCTCAACAGGGGGGGGGGGCACACTTGAGTTTTCCATAATTACACACACACATACACCCCTCTAAGGGCATCTCACACAAACACACCCTCACGCACATATATGTAGATTGAATAGGTTGAATACTATATATACAATATATATATATATATATATGTATGTGTGTATATGACAGTCACTTCTTAGCTTTCTTATTATAAAAGAACATTGATATATAATTAGATAACTTGAGCGCGGAGCACAAACTATTTTTTTGGGGGGTGATTTATGTATTTTTTCCTGAAAATTGAATATTTTGACCAATGTTTGTGGTCCTGAACAAGATGTGTATGTAACATAGAACTGCGAACGTGATCAGCGCGAGCAGATGATCGAAAGGGACGTGTTATAAGGACTGTTTGCAGTTACCCATCAAGACGATACACATATCAACAATCAAATAATGTGAGCGCGAAGCGCGAGCTGAAAATTTTGACATTCTGACCTAAATACTGGACATTGCACTTTTTGTAATCATGATTAGGATAGGTATATAACTATACATTTAATGCGAGCGCGAAGCGCGAGCAAAAATAAAAATGAGATTTCAGGCCTATAAACCGGACATCTTAAGCACTTTTTTAATCATGAACAGGATAGGTATACAACTGTACAATTGATGCAAGCGCGAAGCGCGAGCGGAAACAAAATTGAGAATTCAGACCAAAAACAAGAAATTATAAAGACTTTTCTAATTATGAAGAGGGTAGGTATATAACTACAATTAATGCGAGCGCGAGCGGAAATAAAATGAGATTTTAAATCTAAAAACAGGACATCTTCAGCACATTTCTAATCATGAACAGAATAAGTATATAACTATACAATTAATGCGAGCGCGAAGCGCGAGCTGAAATAAAATGAGATTTCAATCCTAAAACAGGACATCTTATAAGCACTTTTCTAATCATGAACAGGATAGGTGCACCCGCAAAGCGTGAGCAGAAACAAAATTGAGATTTTTAGACCTATAATCGGACATTCTATTCATGTTTTCTAAATCAAGAAAGTGATGGATAATGTGATATATTATTATATTAACAATGTGAGCGCAATGCGCGAGCAGAAAATGTTTGATATTCTGATCTGAAACTCCGCACTGAATGTAATATGGTTTGAACAGATAAAGAAAAATCAGACGAACATAAGAATAAAGATTTGATCAAAATCCGACAAGGAAATCAATAAGAATCTGTTGATTCTTCTATACCAAAGAAGCGCAAACAGTTGCGGCGACTATACTGCTCTTGCCTGTTGGTTTCATGTTGTACTTTCCGTAATTGGTCGCTTTGTTGATCAAGTTTTGACTTTAATTGACCAAGTTCATGTGATTTCTTTTCATTTTGCACCTCCAACTCCAATATCTTTGCCTCTTGTTCTTCAAGCACTGATTGAAGTTTGGTGAGTCGAGTATCAACATGGTTTGGCAAAGTTATTGCATTTTAAAGATTAGCATTATTCCGGTGAAACGGTTTTAAGCATGTCAATGAGCAAACTGATGGTCTCATATCCCCACTTGTTCTTCTGTATTTCATTATATAGAATTAGGTTTATCCAATATTTTCCCTTCAAGAACCAAAAACAATTGAATTGCCAACTGATTTAGTCAATTAGATATTCTTTGCTGCAACTTATTTCATTATAAGGGAGACATACCATTCACACAGGTTTGAAAAAATGAAACAATGTTGATTCCATGTAATAACACAAGAAACAGGATAGTGGGAATGCAACATCTTCAACCTACATGGGCGGAAATCCCAGAGGGGGCAGGGGGGCACAATACCAAATGTCCCCCTCCTATTTTTGGTCTTTCATTATGGAAAAAATACATCACTTCACAATCTAAATAATACATGTATTTTTTTATGACATTACATTTTGGGTGAAAACCTTTTTTTTAGGGGGGGGGGGGGCTTGTCAAATTTTGTTAGGGTTAAAATGACCTAACATTATTTAAACGTGATAACCTTTTGTGTTTTTTTTTGCTTGTCAAATTTTCCGGGCCCTGGTCTCCCCGACCTTTGGGGACAGATTTCCGCCCATGTCAACTCACCTATTAAATATTTGTGACGACATGCATATCACCATTTACATAATATATCGCTGAAATTTAGAATTAAATAACTGGACTATTTTTTATCAGATTTTCATTTATTTATTTTGAAAAATGTATTTGATATAAATATTTTCAGCCCGGTAACCCAAGCAAGCTGCTTATCTGAATAAACATGGGTGCGCATGTTTAGAGATATAGACCTAGCATCTGGGCATTCTAAATACATTTTTTATTATAAAAATCAATAATGCGAGCGCGAAGTGCGAGCAGAAAATATTTGATAATCCGATCTGAAAAGGGGTGAATTTAAACACTATTTTAAGTACTGTGTCAGAAAATTCTAAAGGGGGGGGGGTCTACAAACCTTTGCTCATTTTCATTACATTTCTGTCATTTATCATACCTACCACTAGCTTTCCAGGAGGTGCTGCCTATGGAAGATGACACATGCAGCACCCCCTAATTTGGGGGTGCTTCATCCCCAGCACCCCCGCTTCCCAGGGCCATAGGGCAGGGCGAAAAAGACTGAAACTTGATTTGTATTGTCTGACTCGTAATTGTTTATACAAAACACGGTCGGTCAGGCGTGCGCACACTTGATTCGACACAAAACCTGAAAGTTTCATGTCCAGCCACACCCATGTTCCTCCCAGCTATCGAGTAGTGTGTAAACTATGCCGGTGATACGTATCGCGCGCGACCACGTCTGTATCAGAACATGGGAGCTTGATTGAATTGTGTTACGGGAGGGATGTTATTGGAATATGTGAAAGACTATGTAAATGATTTGCAATTTTTGTATGTGATGATTATGTACATTATAACATATTTATTAAAAAAATACAGGGGGAATCTGATTTCGTGGGGGTGCTGCCAATGGAAAATAATACACGCAGCACCCCCAAGGAAATTTTTGGGGGTGCTTCAGCACCCCCAGCACCCCCGCTTCCCAGGTCCCTGAGGTCAAAGGTCATTTGGGGTCAATGAATTTTGGCCGATTGGGGGTATTTGTTAATTGGTATCTATTGAATTACAATCAAAACTTTAAAAGTTTTTGGATCTGATTCATGAAACTTGGACATAATAGTAATTAAGTATCACTGAACATCCTGTGCAAGTTTCAGGTCACATGATCAAGGTCAAAGGTCATTTAGGGTCAATTAACTTTGGCCGAATTGGGGTATTTGTTGAATTACCATCATAACTTTGAAAGTATGTTGGTCTACTTCATAAAACTTGGACATAAAAGTAATCAAGTATCACTGAACATCCGGTGCGCATGTTAGGTCACATGACCAAGGTCAAAGGTCAATGAACTTTGGCCATAATGGGGGTATCTGTTGAATTACCATCATAACTTTGCAAGTTTATTGATCTGACTTTTGAAACTTGGACATAAGAATAATAAAGTATCACTGAATATCCTGTGCAAGTTTCAGGTCACATGATCAAGGTCAAAGGTCATGTGAGGTCAATGAATTTTTGCCACGTTGGGGGTATTTGTTGAATTACCATCCTATCTCTGTAAGTGTATTGGTCTAGTTGTTAAAATATGGAAATAAGAGTAACCAAGTATCACTGAACATCTTGCGCGAGTTATAGTAGTTTTCAAAGTCAGCAAGGCTGCTATGTTGAATTGCGTGATGCAGGTGAGACGGCCAGAGGCATTCCACTTGTTTTTATTCTATTTCTATGTATTTATTTCATTTATTATTATACCAAAAATAGTGATGTTTTAGATGCAAGAAAACACAATTTTCACACACAGATTTTCAAAAATTTTCCCTACTGTGGGAGGGGGGACACCCTCCTCCCACACCCTCCCCCTCGCTTGTACTCGGTCGCTACGCTCCCTTGCATACCACCCCAACCCCCCCTTTATAAAAAGCTGGATCCGCCCCTGCAAGACACAAAAGAATTACCGTATAAAAAACAAAACAATACAAAACAAAGACATGAAAGAAAGAAAGAAAGAAAGCAAGAAAGAAAAAAGAAAGGAAGGAAGGAAGGAAGGAAGGAAAGGGAAGTAACATGCAAAGTAAAGAAATGACGACAGTTTATAGGGAAAGACAGACCAACCAACCCCGCAAGTGTGCAAATCGAGCAAAGCCATCCCTTTCTCATCCTTTTTAATCAATTGCCTTTTAGGTATTCCCACTTTTTATAGTGTTGTGTTAATGTTTTTCGGGCTATTGAAATATTCTTTTCTTCTTCTTTACTCTTAAGAAGCTTTACTTGTATCTCTTCAGCAGTTGGTAGTTAATGATCCCCCCCCCCCGTGATATATTAAAAATTTGACAAGTAAAATAATATGATTTAATAATTGTCTATTTTCTGTTATCTCTTCTAATCCAACATGGATATCCTTTCACTGTAAGCTTTCAAGAATCGGAAATTTTAATATATTGCTACACAATCTCCACAATACTTTAACCATTTCACATTCATAAACTATACGTCTCATAGTGTCTTCAAGTTTCTTCATCTTTACTGCAAAAAGAGCATTCATTACTCGATATAAATCGAAACCTATATGGTGGTTAACAATGAAAATATTGTATAATAATTTATATTGAAACTCGCTTCTTATGTACAAAATCTCGGACGATAAAATACTTTTTCGATTTCTTTTTCAGACATATTATATGACGATTCGAAATTGTAACAAGTGGAATGCCTCTGGCCGTCTCACCTGCATCATGCGGTTCAATAGCAGCAGTGCTGACTTTGAAAACTACTCTAACTCGCACAAGATGTTCAGTGATACATGGTTACTCTTGTGTCCACTTTTTATGAACTAGACCAATAAACTTACAGAGATATGGTTATTCAACAAAAAAAACAAACATGACAAAAGTTCATTGACCTTACATGACCTTTGACCTTGATCATGTGACTTGAAACTCGCACAGGATGTTCAGTGATACTTGATTACTCTTATGTCCAAGATTCATGAATCAGATCCATAAACTTTCAAAGTTATGATGGTAATTCAACAGATACACCCAATTCGGCCAAAGTTAATTGACCTTTGACCTTGGTCATGTGACCTGAAATGCGCACAGGATGTTCAGTGATACTTGATTACTCGAATGTCGAAGTTTAACGAACTAGACCAATAAACTTTCAAAGTTATGATGGTAATTCAACAAATAACCCCCATTTCGGCCAAAGTTCATTGACCCTAAATGACCTTTGACCTTAATCATGAGACCTGAAACATTCACAAAATGTTCAGTGATGCTTGATTACTATTATGTGCATGTTTCATGAATCAGATCCATAAATATTCAAAGTTATGATGGGAATTCAACAGATACCCCCAATTCGGCCAAAGTTCATTGACCTTCAATGACCTTTGACCTCAGTCATGTGACATAAAACTCACGCGGGATGTTCAGTGATAATTGATTAACCTTATGTCCAAGTTTCATGAAGTAGGTCCATATATTTTCTATATTATGATGACATTTCAAAAACTTAACCTCAGGTTAAGATTTCGATGTTGTTTCCTCCAACATGGTCTAAGTTCATTGACCCGAAATGACCTTTGACCTTGGTCATGTGACATGAAACTCTAATAGGATGTTCAGTAATACTTGATTAACTTTATGGCCAAGTTTCATGAACTAGGTCTATATACTTTCTAAGTTATGATGTCATTTCAAAAACTTAACCTCAGGTTAAGATTTGATGTTGACGCCGCCGCCGCCGCCGTCGGAAAAGCGGCGCCTATAGTCTAACTCTGCTATGCAGGTGAGACAAAAACTAACAGGAGTGTCGGCAACCTTTTTATATACAATTGTTTTGAACAAACAGACTCAAACTGGAAAACATGTTTTTAAAAAATTAATTCAATCTTCAAAGCATCAACTTAAGTATCTTAATTTTACTTTCTATTCCACAGGAACGTGTACAAAAATTTAATCAATTGTTACTATTTCATCGTCATTAAGACCCATAGTTCTAACATAGGTATTTGATTTAAATTCACCATGTTCATACAGCTGGTGTAGTGCAGTTTGTATGTGTTTTTCTAAGAAAAAATAACTAAAGAATATGAAAAAAATGGTGAACACGATGATTTGATTAGTCTGGGAGACGATTCCAAAGATTTGGACAATGGACGGTGTGTTGTAGATCTCTGGATAACTAGAGAGAGTAACAATTAATACAAACCCATTTCCTAACGACCAATCCTACCCCCATTTTATCGTTAAATGCCCTCATCTACGTATTACATGAAAAATTCTCAAGCATTTTGAAAATGTGTTTTTTTTCGCTCGGTCGCTACGCTCCTTCGCACGATATTATACATATTTCTAAGGCTATCCACAACAGGCCATTTTCACCCGTGTTAATATGAGCATTTCAACTGCGTTAATTATCATTATTCGACCTAGACAGCTGGCAGCCGTCTGTTTCGAGCTTCATTTCACAAAACAGTTATATGCACATCTCGGTCGGTATGCAAATGAGGAACTGATGACATCACTCACTATTTCTTTTGTATTTTATTATTTGAAATGTGAAATATTTTTATTTTCTCGTCATTGGCATGTGAAATGAAGTTTAATTCCTCCTGAACACGTGGAATTCCATTTTTTAAACATTTTGTGCTTCAGGCAAGGAGATCCTAATCATCAAATTCGTAAAAACTGAAAAATTGTATTATTCAAACAATAAAAAACAAAAGAAATAGTGAGTGAGTGACATCATCGACTCTCTCATTTGGATGCAACTGGCACGTTCACATTTTGTTAAAAACAAGCGAAACTTTGAAATGTCATAACTTTCTTATTTTACATCCGATTTTGATGAAATTTTCAGCATTTTGTGCTTGTCTGATTTTTCTCTATTGATTCAAATCAACAGTTTTCTGAGGTGGACTTGACCTTTAACAAATCTGAAAGAGAAGAAATTCATGAAAAGGTGGTCATCTTTTATTCTATTACATTCAGTCTGTCAGATATCATTCTAAAATACATATACATATTTCTTGTATGGATTTTTTCTTTCTCTTTCCTTTGCCCTTTGATTTTTCTTTTTATACAAATTGCCATAGTTAATATAAAAAGTCTCAAATCTTTTAAAAATGCCCTAATGAAACACTTCAACCAAACTTAATTGGGGTGACGAACCAAGCGTTTTCTCTCTTCCTCTTTCTCTCTCTCTCTCTCTCTTGTTAAGAGTTAAGACATGAACAGTGATTGGTATTTGACTTTTTTTTCATTCATTCAATGCTTTTAATGTTTGATTATATTATGTATTTTACTTATGTAGATATCTATGTCATAATCATTTCAGTTGTATGGTTTTCCGGGGAGCAACCCTGTACGGGTTATCTAACCTTTGTTGTCTCCCCGAGACATGTTTTATACATGTATATGTGTATATACACTTGTCTAAATAAATTCAATTCAATTCAATTCAAAATGTTACGACAATTTCATGGAAAAATTAATTGTACATATTCATTTAATTTATTATTATTTTGTGTACTGTCTTAATTATTCAATTATGTATTGTCGAAAAATATGTATTATAGTGATTTCAATAAAGGAAAAATGTGGAAGTTTTAAATTAAATGACTGTGAGCACGCTGTCCTGGTGAACAGGGAATATTGTCGAGCTGTCCACAGTGTGAAAAAACCTTCACACAGTTGAATACTGCGTTAATAGTATGAATAACGTTTTCACATAGTCCACTTATGTGAGCACATTGTAGGTCTTTAATCGGCCCTAGAGGGCGGTGTGCAGTGGGACGGTGACCACAGAAATACAGAATTTCTGGTTAAAGGAGAATGAAACCTTTGGACCAAGATAGCTTGTGTGAAAACAGAAAAATCAAAGAAACAGATCAACGAACGTTTGAGAAAAATCTGACAAATAATGAGAAAGTTATGAGCTTTTGAATATTGTGATCACTAATTTTTTTTTTAATTCAAGTTTTATTGATCCTTTTCATCAAAATATACATAACAAAACATTCATGGTATAATGGATCACATATTAAAGTTCAGATGACGTTGGCATATAAAATAACATGTCTAACATACAAAATAGTATAAAATAAGAAAAAATATGTTTGTTTACAACAATAACAACAACAACAAAAAAATTCAGGCACTTGGCCTATAAAAAAAATAAACATAACAAAATAGCCTTCTGCTTTATCGCCTCTTTAAAGTATTCAGAATGATAGCCCACTTGCCATCATGTTTTTCTAATTTGCATTTCCTTTGTGCAATGGTATGTTCAACAGTTTCAAATGATAAAAGAAAGTTACAAAAATGGGAGAGAGTAGGTTTTGTTTCGTCACATCGGCATCTAAAAATATATTGTTTACCTGACAGGAGCAGAAAGTTCAATATAAATATATTTCTGGGAATTTGGGGCTTACAGATACCAAAAAGAACATAACTTTCTAAGAGGAAATCAGGAAGATCTAGTGAAGCAAAGAGTGTACCAACATTATTCCAAAATTGGTTAACAACATGGCAAGAATAAAAAAGATGCACTAGAGTTTCTGGTGATACTTTACAAAATGTACAAAGTGTATCCGTTACCTTTTTAATACGGAATAACCAAACCTTGGTAGGAATCAAATTATTAAGAATCTTGAATTGTAAAGCTCGAAGTCTCGTATCTATAGTAGTACGTAGAGGTAGTTTTAAAAGTTCTCTTACTTCTTCTTGTTGAAACCCATAGGTGTCTTTTAAACGTGTAAATATATTTGAAATTGATGGGTTATTTTCCTTCATAAAAAATGTGTAAAATATATACTTTGGTACACCTGTTACTTCTCTAGTGATGTCATCAATAGTTAAAGTTGGAATCGATGAAATGTTGTCAAGAATGGGATGAAAATTTTGAGATAGAAAAAATAATTTCCATTTTGATGGCATAAACTTGTAACAGTCGAGAAGCAGAAAGTATTCAACAAATGTTAAGCCTTTATTTTTGGCATCTTTCCATCTTAATGGTCTGCCATACTCATCCAACATATGTGACACCTTAACAAAACCTTTGTTTTTTATCTCTGGCTTATAAAAAGATTTTCCATTTTGTAATATACATCTGTTATTCCATAGTATTTGATCACATATTTTAATGTTTTTCTGAAATACTGTGCTCCAACTAATCATGACATCTTTATACCATTCAGGAATTGTCAAGTTTAAAATATTAAGATCATAATTACAATGAAATATAAAGTCACCACCTACATTTTGAAGCAATGTCAACAAAATAATCTTCCATCCCTTAGAATTGGATGTAAAAACTCTCTGTATCCACTTGACTTTTTGCACTTGTAAAAGAGATTTTAAACAAATCATTTTGAGCCCCCCATCTTCATACTGCTTAACAAGTATCTCCCTTTTGATCCTGTCAGGGCCGTTCCAAATGAACCCAAAAACTAACTTATTAACTTCTTTTATATAATAATCTGGGATTTTTGACAGACTTGCAAGGTAAAGTAATTGCGAAAAAGCAAAGGTTTTGACAATTTGTATTTTGCCTATTAAGGATAAATGACGAGCTTTCCATAAATTCAATTGTACTCTAATTTTATCAAGTGTTCTTTGCAATTGTAAAGAAAAAACATTGGGTGAATGTGATATATCTACTCCAAGAATTGTCAAAGACTTCTCAAACTGAATATTCTCTAGTGAATGTTGATTATCTTTACAGGCTCCTATCCACATTGCCTTTGTTTTGAAAATATTGATAGAGAGTGATGATTCCTTTCGGAAATTCTGAAGTGTATTCAAAAGATGTCTAAATGAAATATTGTCTGAAAGGAAAACCGTTATGTCGTCCGCGTACATCGACAATTTCAATTCTAAATTGTCAGATATTTTTAAACCATGTATTGTCTTATTTTCACGAATATTTATAGCAAATGTTTCTATAGCTAAAACAAACAGATAAGGACTCAATGGGTCCCCCTGTCTAACACCTCTTTCAACGGGAAAATAACCGATGACAGACCCCGATTCATTACCGCACTTTCTAAATTGGTATATAAAACTTTAATAAAATTACAAAATCCTTCTCCAAAATTGAATGATCGGAGGACATTCAACAAAAAAGTATGATCTAGTGAATCGAACGCCTTTTGGAAGTCCAAACTTAATAATATTCCGGGGATATTTTTCAATTCGGAAAAGAAAAGAGCATCTTTAACTGTCCTGACAGCTTCTCCAATAAATCTGTCCTTTATAAATGCTACCTGATCAGGGTGAATCAAATCCGGTAGAACTTTCTTTAATCTTTCTGCAAGTGCTTTAGAGCCAATTTTCAAATCAACATTCACTAGAGTGATGGGTCGGTAATTTTCGATTAACATTTTGTCTTTACCTTTCTTTGATATGAGTGTAATTAAACCTTGTCTTTGTGAACTAGAAAGTTGACCTTGTTGAAAACTGTAGTTAAGATTATCTACCAAAAGCTGTCCAATTTTACCCCAGAATTTGCGATAGAACTCAACCGTTAAACCGTCGTTTCCGGTGACTTGTTTTTTGACATAAGTAATAGGGATGATGTACATTCCTCTAACGTTAACGGCAAGTCACATTTACTCTTGGCGTCCGAGGGTAACTTTGGAATATTTTCTTGTCCTAAGAATAAGGAGTTTTGCCTCGAGTCGACATTAGGCTTTTTATATAATTGTGTATAAAATGATTTTATTTCAGAATTAATATTTTTCATATCTGTAAGTATGGAATCACCTTGCTTCAGCTTAAAAATTGACGATTTATTTTTGTGGCCTTTTTCTAAATTAAGAAAAAATTTTGTATTTTTCTCCCCAAATTCCATCCAATTTGCTTTAGACCTTAATATGATACCTTGTGTTATATAATCTAAATAAGACTCATATTCGCTTTCAGTCTTTTTATATTCCTCAACATGCTTTTCACCCTCGGAATCCAACAGAAACTGCAACCTTTTTAGCCTGTTTTCCAGTTCTCTTCGCCTTTCTTTCCTTTTCCGTGCCTTTTCAATACTGTATTTACGCGAAAATAGGCGAATATTATACTTGAGAAATTCCCAACCTATTCTCATATCATCAAATTGTGAAATATCTTTAATCCACAGATCTAAATTTTTCGTCATTTCAGAACAGAACACTTCATCGTCGCATAGGGTATTATTAAATTTCCAATTCATAGCATTACATTGTGATCACTAATGCTATGTTAACCCCCCAATCGGCAATGCGACAAAGATGTACGATGTCACTCTTGAACAACTCTCCCCATTTCTTTAGTATATATTTCACTTAAATTGCCTCTTTTATTACATCTATCAGTAGAACATGTATTCTTTCTATAGGAGGGCATGTAATACAGATTTTTAAAGAATACATCATCGATAAAGAGTTTGTATCACCATACGAAAAAGCAAAAAGACACATTTTCAGGGTATTTCATAGTCCATCAAAGGGAAAGTTGTTCATGTGTGACATCACACATCCTTGCCGTGTTGCCAATGGGAGGATCTCCATAGCATTAGAGATTGCAATATTCAAATGCTCAAAACTTTCTCATTATTTGTCCGAATTTTTTCAAACTTTCTTTGTTCTTATTCTTTGATTTTTCTGTTTCGACACAAGCCTACTTGGTCCAAAGATTGATCATAATGATGGCGTCATCAACAATTTCAACAAAATCAGGCCGATACCTACAATTTTACTTAGAAAAAGAATAATGAAGAATAAAGAGTTCATTTTAATCACGATCCTTTTCCGAACGAGGATGATCATCATTATTCCTCTTCATTCTAGTTACTGCTGCATATACTGAACCAGCTATGTGGAGGATGATTGAAACGCCGAGCAATGAAGATACCGCTGATATGATGTTAATGGACAACTGAGATAAGGCTTGGGTGTGCATATCACAAGCGCACGCTACATCTGAAATATCATGAATGAAACAAAGTTTAATGGTGATATGATTTGGTCCCAATTAATTAAAGAGCAACGAAATTAAAATTGTTTTCTCTATATAAGTCAGGTTTTCTTTCTTACTCTTTGAAGTTGTGTGCGTACGTCATAAATACACTCTAAAATTATTGGGTAAAAATGCTCCATGAGGGTAATTATGTGTCCACTAACATTGGGCCTTTCTTTTAGGTAATTTTTTATTAATCCAGTGTGATGAAAATTTTGTCCATTTTAAAATAATTGCTGCTTATTTTCAACCTTATGCTGGACAATATGCTTCCCGCATTGGGTAAATTACTGCCCCAAATATTTTTCACAGTGTACTCATTACGCACCCAAAAGTATACAGAGAGAGATAAATTATATTTATATCTGGTTTTGTGGCTTAAAATGTTAGATAAATCTTCGGAGGTTGTGCACATGCTCACTTTTCAAAATGGCATATAATTTGAAAAATACAATACAATTCAATTCAATTCTAGTTTTCAATATTAGTTTTTAAGTCAAACCAATCTTAAAATGAGTTAATATGAATTGGACAGGATGCCATCATTCTGTAATTCGACAATATAAAGTTTTCCTAACTTCCACAAAAAAGTGGCATTACTTTTAGACAAAAGTTAAAAGGAATTTAAAATTCTTAAACAGGTATAAATGGATTACATACCTAAAACTATTTAAAAACACATTTCTTATTCTATAAAAATTGTATTCAATTTCCATCCATCCTATTCTCTGCTGCTTCTTTTTTGTCTCCTTTTTAAACGACAAGTCCACCCCTACAAAAAGTTGAATTGAATAAAAAGAGAAAAATACAAGCAAAACACTGAAAATATCATCAAAATCGGATGTAAAATAAGAAAGTTATGACATTTCAAATATTTGCTTAATTTCACAAAACAGTTATATGCACATCCTAGTCGCTATGCAAATGAGGAGACTGATGATGTCATCCACTGACTATTTCTTTTGTATTTTATTATATGAAATATTCTAATTTTCTCCTCACTGCCAAGTGAATCAACGATTAATGGAATTAGCATTGTTTAATACTATAGGATGGTTCAGTCAAGCTGGTCCTTATTGTCAAATCTATAAAAACTGAAATATTGTATAATTCAAACAATTAAATAAAAGAAATAGTGAGTGAAGGACATCACCGTCTGTCTCATTTGCATGTCACTGAGTCGTGCATACCACTGTTTAGTGCCCGGGGGGCCACTTCCATTCACGAGTGGATACCATGCGCGACCAAGGGGTCTCGAAAAGCACCCTAAACACGTAATATCCATATTCTGAAAATGAACCCCTTAACAAGTAGTTGGCGTGTGAAACCCTACCCTAAACAAGTATTGGAAACAAAACGATACTCTTGGCAAATATTCCCTGAAATGAACCCCTAAACAAGTACAGGAATGTTTTATTGTTACGGTTCCTTCGGTCGTCGGCTTTACCTTATTTGGTTTAGTACGACCCCACTTCTACACCTCTCGCAAATCGGACTCTAAACACGAAGTGTTGGGGCAAAAATGACATCCTTTATAAAACATTTTAATTTTGTTTTATCATCCCCGCAAATTAGACCCTAAACACGTAATTTTCCTAGCGAAATAGATACCCTTTTTTCATTATTTTTGTGTTTTTGACACCCTTATCACGTTACGTACGTAACGTGCCCTATCGTGAAAAAGACATCCTTTTTACGTGTTTTTTTGGTCGCGCATGGTATCCACTCGTCAATGTAAGTGGCCCCTCCGGGGTTTAGTGGAAATAAGCGAAACGTTAAAATTGTTATGTAGTATGTTATGTAGTATGAATATAACTTCCTGTTATCCTTTCAGTCATTCACCCTCACTTGTTTACAAACTCCCCCAATGTCATCTAAAAGAATCCCAAACCCCCAATACCATTTAACTGCTAAGCCTTGACCATAAAAAGACCAACCCTTAGTGACGTCAGCTAACTTCATGGAAGAAGTATGACTCACACTCCAGCCCCAGTCATTAGCACAGAGCATCACCACACCCCATATACCAGAGAAAGTTTGATAGACAGTTACGTGTAGACCAATCAGATCAAGTTTAGATCACTCCCAACTAAAATAGTTACAACCCCAAAACAAATGATATAAATAAGATTTCTTGATTATTGGAGATAGAGAACACTAACGATAGAATACTAGACCCACACTCATCCATATAGACTGACTGACTTCAAGACTTAGACGTCCATCCAGTATTATATTAACTTCACTCCGAATCTCAATCTGATACCTCAAAATTATATTACATTCATCTTCCTGTAACACAACATGATATATGGCGGAGAACCCGGTTTTCTAATAGAGAAACGCTTAATTTTTATTATGGATATGTGCTTCGAGAAAAGACTGAGAATTGCTCTCATGAAAAGACAGTTTAATCAAGATATCATCTATCCTACAAGTTTCTGCACTGGCATGAACCCCTGTTAGAACTTGAGCTACATTGGATGACAAAAATCAACGACTACAATTACCGCACTACAGAAACACACAGACGGAAGACAAAGACGGAAGAGCAGACGGACGATACAGACGGAGGAACAATAGGACAAGGACATCGATGACAACACAGATGACAATGAAACTAACTGGAAACATGACAAGATGCCATCGTCAACGCCACGACGCCGACCACTACGACCAATCCCATGCTACGACAACAACGTGAAGTATTGAATGAATGACTTGGACTCTTCCCCTGAATATAATATAACAATGGACATTACATTAATTGTGCTATTCATTATACTCAATCTTAATCATTCTTTGAAGACATCTTCTTTATCTCTGATCGGTAAGTGAAACCATTTTCTTTATTGTTCCACTGGCAACGAGAGAGTGCGAGAGGCTATATTATTTTGATTTAATGTCCATTACATGCGTATAATTGTATTTTCATTGTACAAAGTTACATTGATTTAGTAGCTCCGATTTGATTTGATTTGATTTGTTGTGATTATTATTATACATCCGATTTCGATGAAATATTCAGCGTTATGCTAGTTTGAGTTTTCTCTGTTTATTCAGATCATCATTTCTCTGTGTGAACTTAACCTTTAAAGAACTATCCATCTTGGTTGGATTCCCTGAAAATTTTTGCTGAACTTACATGAAATTTGCGTTGGTGTGGTAACGAACGACCGGATCCAATCTTCGTAACGTGTCAGCCTGGTATAAACACCGGGTGCTTCACGTTTGCCACACTTATAACCCCAACTCACCACACCGATCTGAAAATACTGGTCTGCATCATCGAGGAAATATACCATGGGACCACCACTGTCGCCCTTTAAGGGTAAAAAAATGAAGACAAAAAGTTGTACATGAAGATAGTATAATATCAACAATTTTAAATTATCAAAATAATCGAGCAAAAAAAAACACGCGAACACTGGATAAACTTACGTACTGCAAATTTATAGAGTAGGCTTATAATGTCGCACATGAAGTTTGAATTATATTAAAATCCGATCCCCACAGTCAATTTTTCATAAATTAATGGAGACTGTTTTGCAAATGCTGGTTACATTTTTGTTTGAAAATTTCACCCATCAAAAACAATTAATTGAACGTTCATGGGTTCAATATGACATGAAAACTACTTCTCGAGAACGAAAAATGTTTTTTGAACTTTCTTTCCATCCTTGCAATCCTTTCAGACTTTTTACGAACCCTGACGGAATCCCAAACAAAGTCAAACTCAAACTTAGAGCAATGATCACCTGACAAGAATCAGCTTTACCATCATCATAGCCAGCACAGATCATATTCTCGGTGACGAAGCCTCTTGTCTTTAATTTCGTGGACTGAGTGCACTTCGTCCAGTTATATATAGGAACGATTGCCTCATAAAGAGTGTCAGGGCGGTCAGACACTGCAGAGAGGAAAATTCATCATCCTTATTACATAAAATCCATTATACCCTCGAAATATTGTATTATCTATCTATAGTAAGTGACCTAGTGAGCCAAAAGAAATGGGAGTGCATGGTATACATGCGACACTGCGTGTGAGGCGGAAATGGTAAAAAAGTTGCGAGCGAGCGAGCGAAAAAAAAATATTTAAAAAAATGTAATTTTGAAATATAATTCAGAAAATAAAATCACATTCCACCCACTTGTCCTTTCTTTTTCGTTCCTTTTTCTTATTTTCATTGTCTTGGTCGCGGAATTCTATGTGTCAAGCCAAGCACTGCAGAAAGGAGAACCCATAATCCATATTATATAAAATTCATTATCGAAATACTGTATTATCTATCTAGTAAGTGACCTATAATGAGCCAAAAGAAATGGGAGTGCATGCATGCGCCACTGCGTGTGAGGCGGAAATTGTAAAACAAAGTTGCGAGCGAGCGAAAATAACTTTTCTTTTAAAAAATGTAATTTGATTTAATTATTTTAATTCAGAAAATAATATCACATTCCACCCACTTGTTTTGGGATTTTCGTTCCTTTTTCTTATTTTCATTGTCTTGGTCGCGGAATTCTATGTGTGTGTGTGTGTGAGGGTGTGTGGGTGGGCAGAGGGGGGGGGATGATGGTGTCAAGTGCCAAAAGCGATCCGTACGCCAGTGTATCTTACAAGAGTTCACTATGTGACTCGACGACTGCAATACCAACCTCTACGACTGAGATAGTCATCAGGATTGAAATACAAATCAATAACATCATCATCATCATCATTATTATTATCATCATTATTATTGTTATTATCATTATTATTATCATTATCTTTATTATTATCATTACCATTATTATCATTGTTGTTGTTGTTATGAGCCAATATCATCCAAACAAAAATGGAATTTCATTTAATCAACTGCCACAGTGTATACCACTGGTTTCGATCACGGGGGGGGGATATACGTCCCATTATATTAAGTGGGGTGGCTTGCGTTATCAGATCTCCCAATAATTTACGGTCGAACATCATAATATCTGTGATGAATCCATATGCCAAGTATTATCTTGATCAGCGCTTCTCAAACGGTGCACTGGGCCGCAGTCCAATGGTGAGCCGCGAAGCTCTCTTAGGTGGGCCGCGAGAAGCTCCAGAGAAGAAAAAAAAAATAAGGAGAAAGTTACGGTTTATTCATCATGTTCTAAAATGTCCGAAAATGGTATGTTTAATCGGTCTCCGTTGGTCAAAAAAGCTAAAGGCACGCCTATAGGTAACATGTTGTGATATACATACATATATGATGGTTTCGATTTAACTTTGATGTGAACCTTTGATTATGTCCCTGAATACATTAAATTTGGATATGTCATAACTGCGCAGTGATGCAAAACCAAAAGCAATGTGTGTCGAATGTGCTGAAGTTATTGTCAAAGAAGGCGCTTAAACCGTCAGAGCTTCGGAGACACCTAAACACAAAACATCCTAAGAGTGCAGGAAAGCCAAGAGTATTTTGGTAGGAAAAAGCCAGATGGGGGAGGGGGCTTGGCCCTGAAATATTTCATGACCAAGAGAAAAACGAGAAAAGCAAAAAAAAAAAAAAACGGATAAGGGTGAAATATGATAATTTTTTAATATTGTGTCAAAATCTATCACAAACTTGAATTTTTGTAATAAAAATGTCGAAATTTGTGCTTGCTCGCCATGCTCGATTGCAACATTTTATCAATTGTACGCGATACGCCGTATAAAACCCCCTAAATTTCTGGCTCAGCAACTGCATCAGAAGATCATAAAGTTACGCACTAATATGCTCTTTATAATTGTCGAGACAATCTTTAAAAAAAGTTGAGAAGCACTGATCTTGATACTAAAGAAGAAGTACACGATCATAATCATGATGGTGATATCGATGCAAGATGACCATATTTTTTACCCGGAATTTTCTTGTGTTCATTGTTATCGAATGAAACCATTCGTTATTGTTTTAAAAAATGGACGGGGAGGAGGAAGACAAAAAAAAAAATCCATGCAAGATGAATAGAAGGAAATGTTCATGTTAATGTCTTTATGTCTTTATGCATGATATTACACACATGCACCCCACACGCACCCACACACCCACACGCACACACTTTTTTTGTTTTGAATAATGTTTTTATTCTGATTTCATGAACATAACATTTCAATTTAACATTTCAAATCATATATAATACTTTACACTTCATATTTTCACTTTTTTTCCACTAACTTAACAAAATCATGAGTCATATATATCTTTAAAAAAAAATCAATGAAATCAGTTATTATAAAAATTCTTAAAGACCAAACTTCCCCCTCCCCCACCACAAACACACCCAAACACACACACACCCAACACACCACTGCCCAGAAGATCTGCTCACACTCATTATAAATAAATCATGTTTAAAAGTACAAAACAATTCGATGAAAAATTTTGAATATAACAAGCTCACGGGAGAAGCATTACATATATTGAAAGTAAGTAAAGACTTACAAGTAA
Organism: Lytechinus variegatus; assembly: GCF_018143015.1. NCBI lineage: Eukaryota > Metazoa > Echinodermata > Echinoidea > Temnopleuroida > Toxopneustidae > Lytechinus > Lytechinus variegatus. The sequence continues at coordinate 19,332,357 of NC_054741.1, read as the reverse complement.
ATAAAGACTTACAACTTAACCTCGTCACAATTTTACTGTTTCCCATTTTTGCATGTGCCGCCCTAATTTCCCCATTTTAATAGCTATTTTCTTTTCTTGATCCTTATATTCTAAAATAAGTTTATGTATATCGTCAATGGTTGGTAAAACCCCCTCCTTTCTGTATATGAATAATATATACATGTATATTACCATAAAGATAATAGTATTACAACTTTTTATTCTATTTGTATTGCCTGACAAACCAACAAATATATCCCGCCAATTCAAGTCCTTTATTTCATCTAATTCAAATCGCTGTATCAAAGTTTCCCATATCAGTTTGACCTTTAAGCAAGACAAAAATATATGTGAATATGTTTCCGTTTCCAGTTTACAGTACGAACAGAGTTTATCTTCAACGAATCCAAATCTAAACAAATTAACTTTAGTGTAAATTGCCCCATGCAGAAGCTTAAATTGAAATTCCCTCTGTCTTCCGATTAATAATGTTATTCTTGGTCTAAAAAAACATTCACTAATTTCTTTCTCTGTATAATTATAATTATTTTGTCCATCTCTTATCTGTAAATCATATGACTTTTGCAATTCTTTGATAAAATATTCATATATTTTTCTTGATAATACCTCCTTAAAGCTAATTTCCCTCCCCAACAGAAGCAAGTTTATATTATAATTAATTAAGTCTATCTCACAAAATTGTATCGAACCTAAATCATTTCTCCAATCACTTGGAATTGCATGATATATTTCACCTATTATAAACAAAAGATCACTTCCCATACCAAGGTTCAAAAAATATGCGACTGGTTTAACATGTCCATTGTCAATGATATTAACCCTCGTTCTAATAAATCTTTATCAAATATCATTTTATTTTCTATACAAATATTCTTATTATTGAAAATGATTGGATTTTTAGAACCATTGAAATGTCTTAAATTATCAATCTTTTGCCAAGCATCTAGCATTTCCAAATAATAAGATGGAATATTCAACTTACTTTTTATCTTTTTCATTTCATAATCACATAGAAAAATTAACCTTCCTCCAACTGAACTTAGGGAATAATAAAAAAATAACTTCCACCCCAGATTTCTTTCTCCATACAAAAGTCTTTTTACCCACATTATACGCTGCGTTCTAACAAATATTTCAAAATTTATCATTTTAACCCCACCACAATTATAATTCTGATACATAATTTTTCTTTTAATACGATCTTTCCCTCCCCATATAAAATCAAATGATAATTTCTCGATTTCTATATACACCCATGAGGGGACAACAAGGATGGATGAAACATAATTTAACTTTGTCAATGCATATGTTTTCAATAAATGTATTTTTCCCATAATAGTCAAGTCCCGTTGTTTCCACCAACCTAAAAGCTTTTTTATTTTACTTAATATTTCTTTATAATTCAGATCTTCTTTTAATCTAAAGTCAACTGAACATATTACTCCTAAAATTTTAACTTCCCTAACATATTTGCCAAATACATATACAGGGTCATTTGTTTTTTTCCATTTTCCTTACCCATGTACATAAAATGTGTCTTGTCCATATTTACCTTTAAGCCACTGACTTTTTCAAATTCATCAAAAATATAATGCAACCTTTTTATTGAATCCATGTCTTTCAAAAAAATTGTCATATCATCGGCATACAAGACCTGTCTTATTTCATACTCCCCCAAACTTATCCCTTTAATAATTCTGTCCATTCTTATTTCATGTGCCAGTAATTCTATTGCAATCAAAAACAAATAGGGCGTTAGTGGGTCACACACACACCCTCACACACACACACACACACACACACACACACACACACATATATATATATATACAGTGGCGGATCCAGAGGGGGGCGCCCCGGGGCGCGCGCCCCCCCCCCCCCCCCTATTTTCGCCGGATTTTTTTTTTTTTTTTTTGATGGTTATATTTACTGGATTGGTACAATGTAGTCAATTTCAAGGGCTAGATCTAGTCAAAACTATATTTTAACTTACACTCATGGCCTTTGTGTTCGCACAAATGCACCTCTGTCATACTGTATTGCAATATGTAAATTCCGAAATTCCAGGGCGCGCAAGTCGATTGGTTGGAAAGTTGCACCACTACCTTGTAATCGGGAGTTGCAGTGCAGTGACCAGTGTGAAGATGTTGGATTGGATATCATTTTTTCCCGAAATTTTGTGTTTTTTGTAACATGCGTTTGTCCGTCTTTATGGCAAATACATGTAAATTGTAAGTAACAGATCGCGAGAGAAAGTGTCAACGATGCGAATGATGTCTATCCCCGAGATTATTCTTCACTCAAAGATGAAGCCCTGTATCGGGCGCCACGTGCGCAGCATTATCATTCTGCCTTGGTCATGTACGTTTTCACTGAAATGTATAGGTCAGACATATTTGTATTTAATGTAAACTAACTTTTACACTTTCTGGTAGATTCAGAGGCATATTATCCAGGGCGCCCCAAGTCCCAACTAAGTTTCGCCGAAGCAATCATTCCAACGAATTATCAAGGAGCAAAATTGTATATTCTCAATCACCAGTCGACCCCACTCCGCAGCTATATGTCAGCGTAAGGAGCGAAGATTTTATGTGACGGGGGGGGGGGAGAATAAAAATACTTTCGTGCAAGCAAGTGAAGAGCCTTTGCCAAATGTATGTTTTGAATGACCGCTTATACGGTGTGTGACTGGAAACCAGCTCCTAAATGAGTCAGTATGTGTCTTTTAGTCATGAAGTTACAGTGATTTAAGTGTGCATTTTTCTTCTAAAGGTGCTCTCAAAATACGACTTTTGGACATGATTTTTTGAAAAAGTCCTTGCCGTCGGAGGGGGGTATCCCCCCTCCCACACCCTCCCCCGCTCGGTCGCTTCGCTCCCTCGCCGCTGGCGCCCCCCTATTTCAAAATCCTGGATCCGCCCCTGTATATATATATATATATATATGTGTGTGTGTGTGTATATAAATGTGTGAAGCTATACATGTACAACAACTTTGGCAACTCTTTTGTTTAAATATTACAAAGAAAAGGATGAGAACAATGGTAGACGTAGCTTAAATCAAGGTTCCCCAGAGCTATCTACCCTTTGGAAAAATTTGTTATGCCGAAAAAATGTCTCCGCCGGGAATCGAACCCGGGCCCCCAGCAATATTTAAATAAAAGAGTTGCCAAAGGTGTTGTATATGTATAGCTTCACACATTTGTATACTTTCTCACATACGTGTACTGTATCGAAGCAATAGCTTTGATCCAGCTGAGGCATGACGGCTTGTCATTTTTCAAAACCCACCTTCACCCGACAAAGGTAATTGGTATAGTGTCGAAAATCTGTCTTTCTGACGGTCAATCGGATCTCGGTCGGCCTAGCCACTAGCCCGTCTCTGTGGTCTAGTGGTTAAGGCACCGGCGTTCAAAGCCGGGGGCCCGGGTTCGATTCCCGGCGGAGACATTTTTCGGCATAACCAATTTTTCCAAAGGGTAGATAGCTCTGGGGAACCTTGATTTAAGCTACGTCTACCATTGTTCTCTTCATCCATTTCTTTGCAATATATATATATATACATTAATTTACCAAATGTGTTGAGACCAGAATAGTGTCTAAACGCAACCTTTCAAGAAAAGCCCCCCCCACCGGTCTCCCAGCCTTGACGGACATTTTCAATACATTTGCTGTGTTGTTGAATCCGTCGTGCATCGCAGAACGAAAACTCCCCCTTTTTGTCTTCTTGTGCATATTTCGTCAAAATGCAAAAAAAAAGTATTTTTTTTCTTCTTACCGTCACTTTTCCGTGTTCCCCATCCAGTGATTGTTACATTATCTCCTGTAACCCAACCATCCGTTTCATTAGTCGGAAGACAAACCGTGTTCACTTTATCGTCAAAGAGGGTAAAAGGTACTTCCACTTTTAACAAAGCGAGGTCGTTGTCGAAGTCTATGAAATTATAGTTTGGGTGAACGAAGATTCTTTGTGCGTTTCGTTCTTGCGTTGCATCATTAGTACCAGTAATGTTGACCGAGCCGACTCTTAAAGTGTATACTCCTGGCCTACAGAGATAACAACGATCGCTATATCCATGTAAAAAAAGAGAAATTACAGAGCTTCGTAAAATAAACAGGAACGAATTTATAAAGTGCATCCCACAAAAAAAAAAAAAACGAAGCCGAGATTGATCGATGATTTATCATAACTTAATCACAAATACAATAGACAAATGACCTACCATTGTAAGGCTTAGAATCTCCTCTTTCATCTGTAATTCACGCATGAGTGAACAAAAGCAATTTGAAGAGGGGATACCAAAAGGTAATTTGGCAGGCTGTATGTGGGTGTCAAAACGAAAACCTCATTTTTAAAAAGTTCAATATCTGCTCTTTTATTTGATACCTCAATTACAGAAAATGGTCAAGAAATAACAAAGTTCTGGTTATTTGAAATAAGGCTTCAATTTTAATAATTTCATAAAATGAAGAGGTTTTACAGGCTAGCGTTCAAACTCACTCGACACTCCGTTTTTGTTGACGATCAGCCAAGCATTAAGTCTTCTGTTTACCATGCGATAGATTCTGTGGGGAAACCGGTGAAAACACGTTTATTTAATGAAATTATGGAAATACAATCATTGTTTCGATGGATTATAACTTTTTTAATTCTTGACCATTTTTTGCGATTAAGGAATTAAATAGAAGAGCATATATTGAACTTTTTGGGCATGTGATTTTCTTTTTGAGATTCAGAATCCCCCCGCCAAAATGAGTTTTTGGTATCCTTTATTCAAATTGTTTTTGCTCACTCATGCGTGAATGAGGAATAATCTAAGTAGTATCAGATGATAATTTAGATAACATCAGATGAAAGAGGGGATTCTAAGCTTTACAATGGTAGGTCACTCGTCTATTGTTTTTTTATGATTAAATATGATAAATCATCGCTTAATCTCGGTTTCGTTTTTTTCTGAGACGCACTGTATAATGTAAAATTTAAAGAGAATATCGATTGGATCCCTCTTATAACGATTACTAAAGTTTATTATGGTTAGATTGTTATTTCCAATTTAAGTCGTCGTCATCATCATCTTCATCATCATCATCATCACCACCACCACCATCATCTTCTTCTTCATTATCAACATATAGGCCAAATATAGGGCCACGGATCGCTTTCGTACCCCCTCACCGATTCGGCAGCGCCTGTCATCCTTCTTTGCGTCATCATCATCGTCATCATCATCATCAGCATCATCATCGTTATCAGCCCGCAATCAGCATCTTGTCAGGAATTCCTTTTTTTTAGAAGTAATCATACTGTAAATTATACTGTATATCAGAATTACTTTCCTAGTAGCTCTCTCCAGCTCAATATTGAAATAGTGGAATAAATTATATGACCAACTCACATGCAATGCGCAGCAGTAAGGACCCACAACGGGTCAATCAAAGAACCTCCACAGATAAACTCGCCCTTTTGGAACAGAGCTACCTGCCACGGCCAGGCATTCTCTGGTGCTGGCTCTCCGCCTAGAATACGGAAACTGGCTCCTAACTTGTTAACCCTCCCACATTGGCTGTGATTTGCTGAGTACAGAGAGAGAGAGAGAGAAAAAAAAAGAATGATGATATTTCAATATCATTGGTTTCATTTATGTTTAATACATCTCTGTTAAAATGAATGCATGCAAAAATAAATAGGTTGCCATCATAAATTTGGACACTTTGTATAAGCATGGCCCTATATACTCCCTCTGAAGTGTCCATTAGTATCTGAGCATGGGCCGAATACTTCACCTTGAGAGTTTCTGCTCATAACGCTGGGAACTTTGTAATATATTATTGTAACTTTAACTGACAATGATTAGATAATGCACATTATACGTCCAGTTTATATTTGAATTTCAAAAGTATATATAGAAATAATGATTAAAAAAGTATCGTATAGAGATTTCGGATCTGAAAATAATTTTATCAAATTATTACCTGGCAAAAATGTTACGACGTGTAACTATTCATTGATCTCCTTCAGATAGATAGATGGATGGATGGATAGATAGATAGACAGACAGACGGATAGATAGATAGAAATTTAGAAACATAGATAGATAGATAGATGGATGGATAGATGAATAGATAGATAGTTAGATAGATAAATAGATAGATAGAAATATATATAAATAGAAAGATAGATAGATAGATAAGTGTTATGTGAAAGGTCGGAATTGCAAAGGTGAGGGGTGAGACTGTCCGATGCCAATCAAATTGAGGATTATGTCGACGATGGCGTCGAGTATATCGTACGGTAGTACTAAAACGATTTCCCATTAAAAAATTGTTAGACCTATCAACTTATTGACATTTCCTTCCTTTTTTCATAAATCTCTATTAATACCCTGCCCGGTTTTGTTGTGGCGTCGTCCGAGGTCCTACACAAGAGACCAGGGTCAAAGTTCCAAGGATAAGGACCTCATACCGCTGGTACCTAACCCAAGGGAATGACTTCCTCCGAGGGCAAGAACCGCGCGCGCGTTTCCGTTTTACACCCTGGCGAAGGCATTTTCCGGAAAAGTAGCCAAAAAGCGACTAGTGAAGAGTCTACACACGTCGCTGGTTGCATGCAGCGTGCGACACAGGCGAGTCCACCACCGCATGCAATTTGCACAGTTACTGATCAGAGCACAGAGTTCCTCGGCACTTCATGTACAGAGAGAGCGGCAGTCAGGAGTGAAATCCGAACATGCTTTTGCAGTCGCGTTGTTTATGATAGTTTTTTTTTCTAAAAATAAATTATTAACTAAATGAATAGAATGACAGGCAAAATCAAAATAAACAGATACTTATAATGGAAAGACAAACTGAAGTTTGATGGATTGATACACTTAGAAGCTGCCGAAAGATAGATATAGAAGACTGATAAATATATAGATAGAGACAAGATAGACAGATAGATAGATAGATAGATAGAAAGAGAGAGAGAGAGAGGTGGATAGATAGAAAGAGAGAGAAAGAGGGAGAGATGGATGGATAGATAGATAAATAGAGAGAGGGGGAGAGACAGAGAGGGGGAGAGAGAGAAAGAGAGAGAGAGAAGGATAGATAGGGAGAGAGATGTTGTAGATAGAAATATGGACGGACAAAGAGAGAGAGAGAAAAAAGACAGACAGATGCTAGAGAGGGAGAGAGATAGAGAATTTGAGAGACAGATAGATAGATGTTAGATAGATAGAAATGATAAAGAAAGAGAGAGACAGAGAAGATAGACAAATTAACAGATAGATAGATACATAGATAGATATATAGATAGAGAGAAATAGAGAAAGACAGATGGATAGATAGAGATAGATAGATGAGAGATAGATAGATGTTAGATAGATAAAGAGGGAGAGAGACAAAGATTATTAACAAATTAACAGATAGATAGATAAGTTAAAAAATAGATAAATAGATGGATAGATAGATGGATAGAGAGATAGATAGATGTCAGATAGATCAAGAATGAGAGAGAAGAGCGACAAATTAACAGATAGATACTGTAGTTACATAGGTAGGTAGAGAGAGAGAAATAGAGAAAGACAGACAGATGGATGGATAGATAGAGAGAGATAGAGAATTTGAGATAGATAGATGTTAGATAAAGAATGAGAGAGACAGAGAAGATTATTAGATAGATAGATACTGCAGTTACATAGATAGATAGAGATAGAATTTGAGAGATAGATATATAGACAGATAGAGAGAAAGACAGACATCAGCAAATCGGCAAGGCAAATGATCAAGGCAAACATTCGTATTGAACCTGGAAAGTATAAGCTCAGCTGCATTTGAAAGTACGGTATGTTCTGCGGATAACTTCGGTGCGGACTTTGGATCGCGCGCCCAGCTGATAATGTAAACAAACGTAGACGTAGACTCTTCACTAGTCGCTTTTTGGCTACTTTTCCGGAAAATGCCTTCGCCAGGGTGTAAAACGGAAACGCGCGAACCGCGCAGGTTGTGGGTGGGACTTTTTCAATAAAAGTGCACACACACAAAAAAGACAATATATATATTTTTTTGGTGACCCCTACCCCTCCTTTTCAAAACCGTTCGGTAGCCCTTGCAAGTTATTAGACCAAAATGGTAGAACAAAACATTTGGCTTATGTGATATTAGACTAGAGCTACACCAACTGCAGCTGTAGACAAAATAGACCCGACTAAACTTACCTTGCCATACAGCGGCCATTGTTGTGGCGACCATCAAAACCGCAAATAATAAGCATACCTTGACCATCATTTTGAGTGTTCTTTATTTCGGAGTTTACAAAGTCTGTGATATGACGGTTTGTGTTTTATTTTGGGATGGTGCTTCAAGTTCGTAATAGTTGCACGTCATCACTGATTGAATACATGATTGAATACTTCATCGACAAAAAAAAAATTAAACGGTGGGAATCAGCAAGATCATGTTTATTCACCATTCATGATGGAGTAAAGCCAATCATGTGTAATCAACTATGACATCATTTTTCAAGGTTCTGGATGATATGACAATGAATGTTTTTCAAGACATTGAATATTCACAAAGGTTAAATTTCGCTATTATCTCCCCTGGGATTTCCCAATTCGCAATAGTTTGATGAGAATCATGCTATAAACAAGTTATGTTGGGATTTGGTAATAGTTAACTACCATTCGAATGCTTAACGTTAGGAAAAATACAAACAGCTGTGGTATCTAATAAAATCATGATGAAAAATCGACGACGACGACATGGCGGAAATCCCAGGGGTACAAGGGGGACGCGCCCCCTACCATTTGGAAAGGGGGGGGGCACACTATCAAATGTCCCCCTACTATAATTGTGGTCTTTTATGATGGAAAAACATACATCATTCCGAATCGAAATAACACATGTAGGATCCTATCCTTGAAGTTCGAAAAATATCGATATATTTTATTGTTAAGAACTTGGAAGGAAATAAATACGTATATCGGTTCGACTAGTCTCGAACTAATCAAGCGCTATCGCTAACTATGATGCAAGCCAGCCTGCACCAAAGCTAGCTTAGACGATCCGAGTGTACATCGATCGCCACAGTTTACGGCACCGGTACGTTAGCATCTAAATTAGACTGCAGTTGTGGACGGTCGGTCTCTGCTAGCTGCATCAATTGTGAATCCCCCCTTGGATCCGCCAGGGGGGGGGGCACAGCCGGCTCTTGTCCCCCTTTTGAGAGCCATAATAAAAATTTGTAATAAAAAACAAATTCTTCCATTTGTACCCCCTCAAATTAATATAGGACGATATGACTTAACATTGGGTGATAACCTTTTTTTGGTTGTCAAATTTATTCTGGACGAAGTGACCTTACATTTGGGGTGATAACCTTTTTTTTACTTGTCAATTTTTCCGGGGGAAAAACCTTGATCCACCCCTGGTCCCCCTACCCTTGGGGAGAGATTTCCGCCAATTGACGACGATGATGATAATGATATTAGTGATGATGGTCATTACGATGATGGTGGTGGTAATAATAATTATGATTGATGTATATAAAATAGCATAGTGGAAAAAATTGGGAGAAAGGGGGGAAAATGTTAAAAATGAAAATTTGAAAAAAAAAATGACACAAAAGATTACCTTGCATATTTCAATATCAACATAACAGTCGCCTAAATGAATATTTTTGTTTTTAATAATATTTATTAAATCATTCAGTTCAAAATCAAAGTAATGGTACATTGCAACATATCAATATCAACAAAACACTGTTCAAAAAGACAAATAATTATCCATAATACAGATAATCGCACAAAAATGCCATAGTATTAACATATTCATCTGGCTCGGTGTAAAAATGGCAGAGGTAAAAATGGCAAAGGTAAAAATGGCAGAGGTAAAAATGGCAGAGGTAAAAATGGCAGAGGTAAAAATGGCAGAGGTAAAAATGGCAGAGGTAAAAATGGCAGAGGTAAAAATGGCAAAGGTAAAAATGGCAGAGGTAAAAATGGCAGAGGTAAAAATGGCAGAGGTAAAAATGGCAAAGGTAAAAATGGCAAAGGTAAAAATGTACAGTAGATTAAATACGAAAGGTTTTGAGAAGAAAATAAGAATTGTAATGTTGGACTAAAGGCCCGGGGGGGGGGCACTTACATTGACGAGTGGATACCATGCGCGACCAAAAAAACACGTAAAAAGGATGTCCTTTTCACGATAGGGCACGTTACGTACGTAACGTGATAAGGGTGTCAAAAACACAAAATAATGAAAAAAGGGTATCTATTTCGCTAGGAAAATTACGTGTTTTGGGTCGAATTTGCGGGGATGATAAAACAAAATTAAAATGTTTTATAAAGGATGTCCTTTTTGCCCCAACACTTCGTGTTTAGAGTCCGATTTGCGCGAGGTGTAGAAGGTGGGGTCGTATTAAACCAAATAAGTTAAAGCCGACGACCGAAGGACCCGTAACAATAAAACATTCCTGTACTTGTTTAGGGGTTCATTTCGGGGAACATTTACCACGAGTATCGTTTTGTTTCCAATACTTGTTAAGGGTAGGGTTTCACACGCCAATACTTGTTAAGGGGTGCATTTTCAGAATATGGAAATTACGTGTTTAGGGTGCTTTTCGAGACCCCATGGTCGCGCATGGTATCCACTCGTGAATGGAAATGCCCCCCCCCCCCGGACTAAAGGGTATCATTTTAAATCATATTGATCTGCACCGAATTGATAATCTGCACCCAATTGAAAACACTTGAGTTGGTTGCTTTTTTTCCTGGACTTACATTCACGTTCTTCTCATATGGCAAATCGTTCCTCTAATATTTAAATTTGAAGCACACTTTGGATCCCAAATATTGTACTTAATTCATTAAAGGGGAAATTCAAACTGACATAAAGTTCATTGTAAAAATACCAGAAAATAATTAAATGATATTGGTGAGGGTTTTAGGGAATCCATCAAAGATTTAAAAAGCTTATAGAATTTTAATGGTGACGTCATTTCGAGCAGTTTTTTTTCCCAGATATGGTGTCCTAAAAAAGTAAAAAATATCAATGAAATGTCATTTTCTTTCAAAAAAAATTAACGTTTTTTATTGTACCGTAAGTATATCAATATACAAATCATTTCACATCCGTTCCTAAAATATTTTTTTAGCAATCACGAACCACTGATTAAAAAATTGAAAAGTATACATTTTGTTGCATAAAATACGGGGTAGCTGCTCGTATATGACGTAACAGGTCAAAAACTCTACTAATAACTGTCTTAATCCTTGATTTGGTTTCTGCAAACTTTCACTTCATTTTTTTCTTCTATTTTTACGTAAATCATTTGGGGACATCCCGATAGACCGCGGGTCCGATAGACCGCGGGTCCGATAGTCCGCGGGTCCGATAGACCGCGGGTCCGATAGTCCGCGGGTCCGATAGACCGATGGTCCGATAGTCCGCAGTGCGTGTAAAATTATGATCAGATACATGTATATCAAATGTCATCGAGAGGTCCAAAGGTCAAATAATACGAGACCATGGGGTTCTATCAGGTGCGGATCCATGGGGGGCGAGGGGAAACTGCCTCACCCACCCCCCCCCCCCCCCGCTCAAAAAAAAAGAGGGGGAGAGGGGAAAAGGAGAGTAAAAAGAGAGAAGGAAGATGGAAAAAGAAGATAATAGAAAAGAGAGTAAGAGGGGGAAAGGAAAGACAAAGAAAAAGGGAGAAGAACAGGGGGAAAGAAGAGAAAAAGAGAGGAGGGAAAAGGAAGAGAAGAAAAGAAAGCTAGGAGAAAGGAAAAGGAGGAAAAAGAAGAAGAAAAAAAGAGGAAGGAAGAGAAGAATATTTAAATAGAGAGGAAGATGGGAAGAAAGATAAGAAAAAGAGAGATAGAGGAAGAGGGGAAAAGAAGAGAATAAAGAGAGAGAGAGTGGAATGGGGAGGGAGAGAAGGAAAAAATTAAAAGGAAAAAAAGGGGAAAGGAAAGAAAATGAAAGAGGGATAAGTAATGGGGGAAAGAGAAAAAAAGAGGAAGAGGGAAAAGAAAGAAAAGAAAAGAAAGGAAAAGAAGAAAAAAAAATAGGAAGAGAATAATATTAAAAAGAGAGAAAGATGGGAAGAAAGATAAGAAAAGGAGAGATGGAAATAAATGTCGAATGTCCCATTTGGTGATTTGAAATCTCATCTTTTTAGGTTGGAATATCAAAAATTTTCAGTTTAATCGTTGAAATATGTATCGTCTTGATGACTAACTTTTCGACCAGTCCATAATATTCAACATTTCTGCTCGCGAATCGCGCTCATGGTAATTATCTAGTTACATACGCGTCCTGTTCTGGGAGTGTTTCATCAACATTTTTGTCCGACAAGTTGTCAGATCTGACATCTTTCTCTGACTCTGATTGGCTGTGAAGCACTGTTACTATGGTAACTGTCGGATAAAATGGGACTTGTCGGATAAAACGTCCGACAAGTCCTTTCATGAAACGCTCCCCAGGTTCTCAAACATTGCCCAGAATGTTAAATTTTCAGGACAATATACATGAAATTTAAGTTTTAGCTTGCATATGGCTTATGAGATTATAACACATTTATGTTGCTTATAAAGTAAATCTAGGAAATGACTGTTAGGACATGGGCGTTTGCCCCCCCCCCCAACAAAAAAGAGAGAATCAAGGCTAAGAAAAATAGAGAGAAAAGGAAAGGGATTAGGATGAAATATACTATTATTTTCCAAATATTATGTCAAAATCTATCACAACCTTGTATTTTTGTAATAAAAGTGTCAACATATTTGCTTGCTCGCTTCGCTCACTGCCAACTTCTTATTAATTTTATGTGATACGCCATATCGAGCCCCCTCGAAATTGTTGGCTCATTACGGCACTTGGACAAATCTACTTTGAGCTGCCGATCGGGGAAAATATGGGTGAAAAAATGGCCCCTCCCCCTATTGGCGGAAGCTGGGTCCGCCCCTGACTTGGGCTTTCAAGATAAAATACAGGAAATTTCTTTTTTTAAAAATCAGATCGCGCTTCGCGTTCTCATTATTTATTTAGGCCTTGTGAGATACCTCAATGTGTTTTCAAGAATAAAATCTCAGATTTTCTTTAACGTCTACCCCCCCCCCCATTTCATTTATTTTTATATCTTGGTGCCCTCGGCCCCCCCCCCCTGCACCCATGCTGAATAAATACGCCTTTGATGAGGATAATTAGTCGAGATTGCATATTTCCTAGAGGTTATCATTGATAATATTGAAGGGTATACTAAAACAACAGTACAGAAACTACAGCTCCCGTTCACAATATTCTAGTAGGGCCTACTCTGGTGAGAAGTTAAACCAAATTGAACCCCCCCCAATCACTTGTGCTTCGCGCTCCCATTGATATTACATCATGGGCGGAAATCCCAGGGGGGACGTGTCCCACCTACTCAAAATAGTAGGGGGGGACACAATATCAAATGTCCCCCCTACTATTTTGGTCTTTGATAATCATAGAAATACATCATTCTAAATCGAAATAAAGCATGTATTCTGGGACGAGATGACCTTACTTAAGCGATGATAACCTTTTTTTTCCCGCCCCTTGTCCCCATAGGCGGATCCAGGGGGCCGAGTTCCCCCCCCCCCTCTTGGCGGAGCAAAAAAGAAAAAGAAAGGAAAGAAAGAAAGAAGGAAAAAGGAGGAAAAAGAGAGGAGAATAGGAAGAGAAGGACGACGAAGGCATAAAATAAGATGAGGGGAAGACTTGGAAAATAAAAAGAATCTTTCGTGCAACTATATAAAACTTTCGCTCGCGCTTCGCGCTCACATTGCCTATTAGGTGATTTAAATATCTTGTTCAATATGGAGTTCGAATATCAAGTTTGGAAGTCAATAAACAACACATATTTCACCTCGGAAATCGAACTTTCATTATTTTGTGTAATTTAAAATTGGTTTTTAAAAAATGCTCTGTAAAATGTCAATTTTATGGTTTGAATGTTAACATTTGCTGCTTGCGCTACGCGCTCGCAAATTTTGATTTATCAGGTACCTATATTTTCGTGTAATCCATAAAGTTTTCAAAATATCCCTTTTCTGGTCTGATTGTTAAGGCGCATCAGCTGGAGCGCTGCACGCTCGCATTTTGATTAGCGAGTTATATAAATGTTTCAATATTGTTTATACAACAAAGTACTTAAAATCCCCTTTTCATGACAGTTTATCAAAAATTTTTGGCTCGCGACTTGCGCTCGCATTAATGGTTAAAAATATATAAACTGATGCATCCTATTCATAATCACAAAAGTGAAATGTCCAGTTTTATGCCATGATATCATCAGATTTCGCGCCCTCATTAGGCATTAATAAATATCAATTTAATAATTAAATTGTCCCTTTGTTTCATCTCGCGCTTATCAAGATGAATAGGAAGATAGTCATCATTTTCATATGATGGCATGTCGTAAGGATGTCCCGGTCCTATGTCAAAACTCAAAGTAATAATAATATCAGCTCTTTTTTAAGTGCGATCCATATCCACCTTACAATTTTTCTACAAAGTGCTAGAATTATAAAGCTGAAATTGACTCTTTTTTTTCAGATCGGACTATCAAAGTTTCATGATTTTCATGATTAAAGTTGTATTTAGAATGCCTAGATTCTAGGTCTAAATATGAAACACGCTCGCGCATGTTTATTCAGATACCCAACTTGTTCTCTAATTTTAATCATTATCTAGTTTCAGATCACAATATCAAAAAAATTCTGCTCGCGCTTTGTGCTCGCATTATTAATGTAGGAAGACGCCATATTACTCATCCTTTTGATGATTTACAAAACATGATCAGAGTGGCCCACTTTTAGGTCTAAATCTCGATTTTTTTTTCTCCTCGCGCTTCGCGCTCGCATCAATCGTTAAATTACATAGCTATCCTGTTCACGATTACAAAAACTGATTGAAATTTTCCATTCTTTCTTTAAAAAAGTTCAAAAATGTTCAGCTCGCGCTTCGCGCTCGCATTTTTTGATTGTTGAAATATGTGACGCCTTCATGGCTAAGAGCAAGCAGTCCTTAACAGGTACCACTTTAAAACGTATATTTTTTTTTGCTCGCGCTTTGCGCTCGCATTATTAATACTCATAATACTCATGCTCCCACTCCCTCCCCTTGAAATCCCGGATCCGCCTGGGTTCTATAACAATAACCCAATTAGGGCAATCACCCCCTGACAACTACTTCAAGGAAAATATTAACCCATATTTTTTACCGCCGGGGACTGTTACCCCCCCCCCCGGAAATTTACTCTCCAGACAATTACCCCAGATAATTATGAAAATAATAATTGTGAAAATGCCTTAACGTGACGACATGGCGTGGTACTTTATCTTACCATGTCTTAATTAATCATTGGCGGCCGAAGGCAAAACATTTAGGGGGATCCACCTGAGATTTTGTGATGGACACAGGTAAAAAATTGACAAGCAAATCAACCAAAATTTTAGGAGGGACCACCAAAATATTTTGACAAGAAAAAAAAGAAGGTTATCAACCAAAATTAGGGGGGGGCAAAAATATTCTAGGGTGGTCTACCTCAATAATATTTAGGGGGGGGGGACGTAGAAAAGACTAAAAATTTAGGGGGGATCGTCCTCCCACCTCAAATTTAGGGGGGATCGTAAGCCCCCCCCCCCCGCTTCCGCCGCCTATTAAAGTAATTAATAAGCTTATTATTTCGACATAGCGATATATTCTATCTTGTCAAGTCGATATGTCCACATGGCGAGATATGAAGTGTACAAGTCCCGGCAAGAATCCCGATATACCGCCATGTTGACATGTATTATTTAAGTCAACTTGGCAAGATACAATATCTTGCCATGTTGACATATAACGTTTTATAAGTGGACTGACTTGGCAGGATAACGTATCTCGCCATGCGGACATAATAAGCTTATTTAGTCGACATGGCAAGATAAAGTATCTCGCCATGTCGTCAAGTCGATGGCATTTTAGAGGCTCCGTATGGCGTCTAGAGGGCATATTTCCGGGGGGGGGGGGGGGGGGTGTAACAGTCCCCGACGATAAAAATATGGAGATAATATTTTCCTTGAAGTAGATGTCAGGGGGCGATTTGTCCTGTAGGTCATTGTTATAGAACCCCATGGACTTGTATCAATGACCTTTTGACCTCTTGATGACATGGATTTCACTATGTTGTCCTGATCATAATTTTACACACACCGCGGACTATCGGACCCGCGGTCTATCGGGCCCGCGGTCTATCGGACCCGCGGTCTATCGGACCCGCGGTCTAACGGACCCGCGGACTATCGGACCCGCGGTCTAACGGACCCGCGGTCTATCGGACCCGCGGTCTATCGGGCTGTAACCTCATTTGAGGGTGAACTTCCCCTTCAAAAAATATCGATAGAATAGTACCTGAGAAACGCCTATAAATTTAAATCCCCGATTCGCTACACATTTCCAAATTCATCCGGTAACCGTTACCATAGAAACTAGTTAAGGAACCTGACATTCACTTGGACAAGCTGCAATGAGGATATTGCTCTGAAAAAATTATCACTAATTGCTATCATTATACATTTACCGTAATCTATATACGTATGATATCAACATCTATTCGGATCCATTATGATGTTGAAATGGGAAAATTAATTTTATTACAGAACGTTTTGTTATTTTTCTGTTATCAAGTTATGCAAGTGGTTCGAAGAAATCCCGAACTTGTCAAATTTAGTGTGTTAATGGTAGCGCACATTGTTGTTTACATTAAAATCCGTTTGGTATGTGATGAAGTGCTGTTCTACCTTATGAACTGGCCAAGATAAATCCTTTCATCACTCACTTATTGAAATCATTTTGGGATGAAAATGATTTAGTTTAATCATATCCACGATAAAGTATTGACCTAAAATGATGAGAAAAATTCAAATAATATCTAATCAGTTCATAATACTCATTTCGTCGATAGGAGTCCAACTGTCTTTTCCTTGTTGATGCAGCATGTCATGATCTTTACCTCTGTCATCTTTGCCTCTGCCATCTTTACCTCTGCCAGTTTTAACTCCATCATTTTACCTCTACCATTAATACCTCCCGGGGGAGTAATATCAATTGCTGTACACATGCGTGACCAAATTATTTCCAGACACCCCCAACACAATGTTTTTCTCTGTGTGCCAGATTACCCCCTAAACAAGTTTCGCCAGAATATGACCCCTAAAGAATGACCCCGTGATTGACCAATCTTTCTAAACCGCCCTTTTTGTTTAAAATCGGTGTTTTCGATATCCCTAACGAGTGCTCGCGCGGCCTGCGTCTAAAATTGAAAAAAAAACAACACCTTTTTTAAACGCATTTTTTGGTCACGCATGACTGGCCATCCCCCCTGGATTACCTCTCCCATTATTACCTCTGCCATTTTTACCTCTGCCATTATTACCTCTGCCATTTTTACCTCTGCCATTACCTCTGCCATTTTTACCTCTGCCATTATTACGTCTGCCATTTTACCTCTGCCATTTTTACCTCTGCCATTTTTGCCTCTGCCATTATTTACCTCTGCCATTATTACCTTTGCCATTTTTACCTCTGCCATTATTACCTCTGCCATTATTACCTCTGCCATTTTTACCTCTGCCATTTTTACCTCTGCCATTTTTACCTCTGCCATTATTACCTCTGCCATATACCTCTGCCACTTTTACCTCTGCCATTTTTACCTCTGCCATTTTTACCTCTGCCATTATTACCTCTGCCATTATTACCTCTGCCATTTTTACCTCTGCCATTTTTACCTCTGCCATTTTTACGCCATGGCTGGGGTTCGAACCCACGACCCTCTGTTTCAGAGTCCGAAGACTAATCCACTGGGCCACAACGCTCCACAAATGATTGTAAACCATATGTCTCATCTGACCATTGCAGTTTTTGCATTTTATCACTTGGCCTTGGACAAGGAAAATTGATTGTTATGGAAAACTTTTTATTGCAGGCCAACAAGATTCAATGGTAATTTGTATGTAAAATACATGTGGAAGGCAACATGTAGCTCGATTTTTACCTCAAAGTAGTGTGTGGACTGAAGAACAAGACATGTGATTCAACATTGGGAAATTTGTTGATGAGGTGTTGTGGATTAGTGAATAATTCTCTGACTTTGAACAACAATGGTTGATTTCCAATACGGTGTTGGTGTTAGTGTTGAAATTTGGATTGCCCTCCCTAGCTCCAAAACTTATTCAGAGTTTGTAAAACTGATCCAGATCACACTATTGTCATCTCAACAACTAGTCAGTGACTTTTCAAGACCATCTTCATTTTATGTTTGGTGTTATAATTGTGTAAAAATTGACCGAACACCAACACCAAAAGGTCAACACTGAACTTGAAATCACCCAATGTCCTCATGTCGAATCCAACCACAGCACTTGTGTCCTATGGCAAGGTGTAAACATTCGCCACTCTCTATCTAGCAGGAATGAATTACTTGAATGGAATTGACATTTTCGTAATTTACTTTTTTTTAGGCCTGATATTCAAGCGTGTTAAAATCAGCTTATCGTCTTCTGACGTCGGCACTACTGTGAATAGTATCTTAGAGTCATGTGACTTGTCTACTGCCCTCATCGAGCAGTACAAGAAAGAGAATGCCGAGAAAGAAGGGGAATTTCCAAGGCCGATAGAATGGCACCAATCCTACTATACATACACTGGAAAGAAAAATCCCAAGGACCATGTGCAGCAAAAGCAAGGAAAACCTGAAATAACTTTGAGGTATCTTGATTGTTTGTAGGCCTATTGCTTGTCTTGTGTATCACACCTGATACATGTTTGGGTCCTATAGTTCTACATCTTTTATCAATATTATGTGGAAGTTACCTTATCTTTTATAACAAGATTAGCAGCGATTTGGTTTGTCAAAAGGAATTTCTTCAATATTTTATCATTCGTTAACTCATTGACCATGAATTTTTGCCATTCCCGTATGTTTTGTACATGGTCCACCTTCTCTCTATGTTGAGAATAAGGTTTATGGAATTCAGGTGAATGCCTGCAACATAAAGACATTAATCAATATTACCAATCAAATGTTATTTTTTGTATTGTCTGCCATAGAATCAATTTGTGATTGGATTTTATATTTTATCATGTCACATGACCTAATAGGCTATTTCAGAAAGCAGTTAATTAGTTTATCCCATATTCCCCAGCTGAACTTCATGACTAATGAGAGTACATTTCCTATATCCCTGATCATATTTTGAAATGTGTTAAATGCTTGAATTTTCTGGTCAGCTACTTGTTAAAAATGAAAATTTCAGTACATTCAGATCAAATTTCAGCTTTAAGAGCAGATAGGAATAATAAATGCTTACAGGTTTAGTTAACTTACAAATTACTTTTACAAATTTAATAAATTTTAAATTTCTAATGGATCATGAATAAAGCAGTGAAAAAACTTGTTTATTTTCAGTGTCCTCTCCTTTCTACTGCCCTTTGTACTTACACTCAATTTACCTTCTTATCAAAATTCTCTTGCAGTTACTGGTTGAAGACCAACATAGCTGAGGCCAGACGGAAGCTTGAAAGCAGTCACCCAATCAGGAATGAGATTGCATCACTGAGACAAGATCTGATTGGTCAGTTAGGCCTTGAAGGTATATTATGGGAGAGCATGTGGGATTCATCAACATGTCTCTCATGCCTGAGGACAATGAAAGAATTGTGTCAGCAACATTGGGCTGCCATGGAAAACCTTAGAGGTAATATCTTATTATGTTAAGCGATAATATTGATTTTAGTTGTATGCAAGTTTGATTAAGCTTTCCTGAAATGTAATTGGAAATGGATCTAGTCCTTATTTCTGATTTCTTTCGAGAACAAAACCCGCGTAAGTATCCAGAATTCTGGAAAACTTCCCTGTTGAAACAGACGCAATGCGCTTTATTGATAAAGCGTGTCACACAAAATACAGTTTCTCATAACTACCTCTGGGAGGTGGGTATTGCCGTGTTTCGCAATGTGAGTGAATTGGATTATTTGCTCTGTATAGAGGTTGGTTTAACGGTGATATGGTTTTCCGATTCCGGGAATAATAAACCGTATTTTAATGATTCTTTATAGAAACACGCCGAATGAGAATTTTTTTTAAAAATAAAGGGATAGAGGGGTACAGTTTATAGAAAGAGAGGCACATTGTACAATGATGAGCGTGGGGGGGGGGATATGTATGCTTTCTATGTCAGGTGTATTGTATGCGAGACAGTAAAAAACTACGTTGGAATGTAATGATAGTGTTGATTGACAGTCTGTTATGAACATAGATCGTATATGATACAACAATAAGCATGGAGTTTTTGAGAATGGTAATGCATATCATGTCTCAGAAACACCTAAACTGTCACCTGAAATACACTCATATTTGAGACAAATGATACTTCTGATGAGAATCATAATGTATTAGAAGTATTCAACATGAGAAAAAAATATTCTCATGTAGTTTGCATAAGTAGGTACAATAATACACCCAAGATATTGCCATCATATAATTGAAAATATAACTGAATTCTTAGCTGCATTTTATTATGTAACCCATTAAATTTACTCTTCTCATATATTTGAAATACAAAATCATCAATTAAAACTATGATTGTCTTTCCATTTTGTTTGAAGGTTGTACGGTTATACTTGGTGATTTGACCAGACTCTCACCCAATGGTCATGTGGTTCTTGGCAGTCAAGATGTACCTCACCATTGGGTCTCGGTAGGTTACTTTGTCATTTGAGAGTATGCAAGAATGACTCTTTCATACAAGAGAGAAAAAAATTTTGAGGGCACCAGGGGAGCGTTTCATCAATATTTTCATCCGACAATTTGTCAGATCTGATATCTTTCCTTGATTCTTATTGGCTGAGAGGTACTGTTCCTATGGTAACTGTTGGATAAACTGGTACTTGTTGGATAAAGTGTCCGACAAGTCCTTTCATGAAACGCCTCCCTGATATGACATTTGGGGCAAAATAAAGCTAAGAACAAGCAAACATTTTGTTAAAAAAATAATTTTTGACATTATATTGAGATAAAATATCTTTCACACTTTTTCTTTTTTTTTCTAATTTTGTTTCTCTGCCATGAAAATATTAGGAGTCCACGGCCCCAAGCCCCCCACCTCTATACACCAGTGTCAAGGCCATTTTATTCATTACTAAAAAAATATTTGATTTAATTAAATTGAACTTGTATGAGATGGTTATTGGATATCTCACAAATGAATAGCTAGTTTCTTTATAGTCAAAGGTCATTTGAGGTTAAAAAACCTCGCATGTTATTATCAAATTAATGTTCTTTCCCCTTTCTCAGATATTTGTTCATCTTAGTTGTTTTTGTAATCAGAACTGCTGCTATATAAAATCACATATTGCAGGCAAGACAGGCAAAGGCAAATGCTGATTTTCTTCTGTAGTAATGATGGTTTTAAAACTTTCCTTTTCCTTTGCATTTCATCTTTCCTCTGCAGTTTATATCCAGCCTTCCGGAGCAGAGGAAATTCCTTCCATTTATACCCCCGACTGAGCAGGTCCTGTCCACTCTCCTCGGGGGGTGCTCCGTCAAAGCTCTGGAGGGACAAGCATCCACCATGACGGTACACAGTCATTATGCTGCCCTCACAAGGCTAATAGAGACCATGGAAAAGCACAAGTTTGTGAAGAGGAAAGATGAGAAGAAGGAAAAATGCCTCGTCTTGCCAGAAGGGTTTACTCAGGGAATCAATATAGTCATTGAAGGGTAATATACTGGATACTGGATTTTTAGAATCAAATGAATCAATTTCCATTTAACCTATCTTTTCACTTCAATTTCATTTTATTGTCCACAGTGTTAACATTTGTTTTAATTTCATTACATGTACATTTTCTCAAAAATGATGTTACATAATGAAATAAATAGATGTATAAAATATATATGCAATCATACCAAATGACATAAGATAGTGACAAAAGAAATTATCCAGGACAAAAATATCAATAAAGATATAAAAGTATAGACTTGTTAAAGTTTGAGTGAAGATGTGAGCTGGAAAGAAAATGTAGAATCCTATGAAGTTTGCTTACTAGTAATTTGCCTTGTGTATATAAACTGTAAATTGCACTGGGAATTACTACCTTACCCTTCCCGAAAAGATTACTCTGTTTTACGACTTGAAAATATATGTTTCAATTTAATGTTATATGAAGTGATTTTATGTATCAATTTGCCATTCTATATCCCCATTGCAGGAGTACAGGTCAGCAGTATATAGACCATAATGGGGACATTCATATCATGTGCAATAAATCAGCATCAAGCATCATTAGATATCTATTGGACAATACTCAAATTGCAAGGGAATTACATATCAATCACATGAGGTGAGTACCAGAGATCAAATCATTTTTGTCTCACCTGCGTAGCAGAGTAAGACTATAGGCGCCGCTTTTCCGACGGCGGCAGCGACGGTGACGGCGACGGCGGCTGCGGCGTCAACATCAAATCTTAACCTAAGGTTAAGTTTATGAAATGACATCATAACTTAAAAAGTATATGGACCTAGTTCATGAAACTTAGCCATAAGGTCAATCAAGTATTACTGAACATCCTAGTAGAGTTTTACGTCACATGACCAATGTCAAAGGTCATTTAGGGTCAATGAACTTAGACTATGTTGGGGAATCAACATCAAAATCTTAACCTGAGGTTAAGTTTTTGAAATGTCATCATAACTTAGAAAATATATGGACCTAGTTCATTAAACTTGGACATAAGGTTAATCAAGTATCACCAAACATCCTGCATGAGTTTCACGTCACATGACCAAGGTCAAAGGTCATTTAGGGTCAATGAACTTTGGCCGATTTGGGGGTATCTGTTGAATTACAATCAAAACTTTAAAAGTTTTTGGATCTGATTCATGAAACTTGGACATAATAGTAATCAAGGATCACTGAACACCCTGTGCAAGTTTCAGGTCTCATGATTGAGGTCAAAGGTCATTTAAGGTCAATGAACTTTGGCCGAATTAGGGGGTATTTGTTAAATTACCATTATAACTTTAAAAGTATGTTGGTCTAGTTCATAAAACTTGGACATAAGAGTAATCAAGTATCACTGAACGTCCTGTGCGCATTTTAGGTCACATGACCAAGGTCAAAGGTCAATGAACTTTGGCCATAATGGGGGTATCTGTTGAATTACCATCATAACTTTGCAAGTTTATTGATCTGACTTTTGAAACTTGGACATAAGAGTAATCAAGTATCACTGAATACCCTGTGCAAGTTTCAGGTCACATGATCAAGGTCAAAGGTCATGTGAGGTCAATGAATTTTGGCCACATTGGGGGTATTTGTTGAATTACCATCCTATCTCTGTAAGTGTATTGGTCTAGTTCATAAAACGTGGAAATAAGAGTAACCAAGTATCACTGAACATCTTGTACGAGTTATAGTAGTTTTCAAAGTCAGCACTGCTGCTATGTTGAATAGCGTGATGCAGGTGAGACGGCCAGAGGCATTCCACTTGTTTCTATTTTTAAAGCTGAAGGAATTATATGATCATTTTAAAACTAATATTTTCAATTACCTGTGACATTTCACAGAGCTGCTTTCAAGTTCTGCATGACTATAAAGATAAATACCAGTTGTAGCAATCTCAAAATGAGTTTGAACAGAATCCAATGAAATTACCACCGAAGTGTTTGTATGTTTGAATAAAAAATATGTGCCAAATGACTCTGGAAGAAAATGCGTAATTGCTGAGAAATTAGCAAAGTACGCACAGAATTCCATCAAATGTCAGGTATTTTTCAAAGAAATATTAATACACTGTCCCACATATGCTTTTCTGTGTTAGTGATCATCAGAATTATCAATTTTGAGCTAAGATTTCATGATTTTACAAAGATAAGTTTACATTAATGTACCTGATCTAGATGTATGATAATATTTTGAATGTTAACCTTGATTTAAAAGACTTTCTCATGAAATAATTGCTGCAACTACTGTCTTATACCTTTCAGCATGGTAACCTATTCTTCTTATGCTTTTTCTCTGGAATTTGAAAGGTTCCTCTTGTGTTTGTGTTTTACTGTCATGATGCTCTATGATTATATTGAAGATTTGTGATGTCTTCATAATCTTTGTAACGCATATATCTATGTGCAGAAACAAAAGACAATGAAAGACAAATATCCTATATCAGTTACATCGTTTTAACAGAATGAGAGCCCATTTAAAATCTAATACGCATTTAAAAAAAATTATTTCTATTCAAATAAAAAAAAAAGAATTTTTGAGATTCAGTACATGGAAATCACACCGATTTAGAATCTGATTTAGCAAAGAAAAGGTCACCAGTCTGATATAAATTTGTCCATCGCCCTTTAAAGTCCAGTTTAAACATGGGCTTAGTTTGTGCTAACATTATGGGAATAGGAACCCCAAAATGTCAGAAATCTGTTTGCACGTTTCTTATGTTTGCCATGTTCTTATGTTATGATAGAGACAAGTGTCTTATTTATTGTTCCAGGCAGTTTTTGTCTCACCTGCATAGCAGAGTGAGACTATAGGCGCCGCTTTTCCGACGGCAGCGGCGTCAACTCCAAATCTTAACTGAAGGTTAAGTTTTTGAAATGACAGCATAACTTAGAAAGTATGTGGACCTAGTTTATGCAACTTGACCATAAGGTTAATCAAGTATTACTGAACATCCTGTCTGAGTTTCACGTCACAAGACCAAGGTCAAAAGTCATTTAGGGTCAATGACTTTTGGCCGAATCAGGGGGGTATCTGTTGAATTACCATTATAACTTTGAAAGTTTATGGATCTGATTCATGGAACTTGGACATAAGAGTAATCAAGTATCACTTAACATCTTTGGAGAGTTATAGTAGTTTTCAAAGTCAGCACTGCTGCTATATTGAATCGCGTGATGCAGGTGAGACCGCCAGAGGCATTCCACTTGTTAATGATTTGAGATTCAAATTAGATGATATAAATCTCTAATACGTCACAATTGGCTTTCCATAGTTAAACCAGCATTTTGAATTAAATCAGTTCAGACTAAGGGCCTATGTCTTTATGAAACATCATTATGAATGTATAGTAAGATTATGAATTTGTCCTTTACCGAGAAGACTTGATCATCTTCAATTTTGGAAATAGTAGTTGTGGTTGACGCAACTAGCAATCCAGATTTTCACGTTTTCTTTTATGAAACAGCTCCTTCTCCAAGTGAGATGATCCCTGTTTATTCTTTCGGGTTTCACTAACAGTACATGATTAATCATCATGAACAAGGTTTAAGATACATCATGTGCGAGTCCTAGTTGAACTAAGAAAAGTGGATAGCTGTAACTTTCAAGGTCTACACCATCTCAGAAAAGAATGCTCCACACTTTCAGTTCTACCTGTCCACTTTTTTCTTTAAGGGAGAAGTTCACCCTGAATAAAAATAAAAATATTGGTGAAGGTTTGAGGAAAGTCCAATAAAGATAAAGAAAGTTATTAGAATGTTGAGTTTTGGATTTGTGACGTCATAACAGGTGCCTCATGGTTCCTGATGACTTATTCTTGTTTTCTTTTCATGACTGGGTGTAAAATGATTTGTCTATTGATATATAAAAGGTAAAGTAAAAACCATTTTCAATATTCTGAGAAAATGACATTTCATTGATTTTTTACCATCCGCTATGTAGGAATGCTGCTCGCATATGACATCACAAATCAAATAATTAAAATTCTTATAACTTTTTAATTCTTTGATGGATTTATCTCAAACCTTCACCAATATTTGTTATTTTTTTGTACAACTTTTACAATAAACTTTTTGTCAGGGTGAACTTCCCCTTTAATCCATTTGGAATCGCACATGGTGTACCATCAACCTCCATGACTATCCACACCGTCGTCCAAACATTTACACAACATATAATAATGTATGTACCGTTTCCATGGTTCTTTTCTCCCAGTGATATCAAGGAAGAAGCCCTGTTAATCTCTCGTTGCTTGGAGGAGTTGGAGCTGGCGACTTTGACCCGGCACCTGGACGTCACACCGTCCCAGATGATAGCATGCTGCCGTAAGCTTGAAGAGAACCCCATCAGGCTGGGCGTGGTCGTCAGAAACCTCCATCTTCAGATACGACATCACTATGCATTACAAAGGAATGGGGACGTGTGCATCCCATGGAATTGGAAAGAATAATATTCAGAGATTAAGGCCACCCTGATGAGAAGTTGATTTTAATGTAATTCAAGAAAACTATGGAAGGTTTGATGAAAAACCATCAAATAATAAAGAGTTATGAAATTGTTCAAAAAGTTTTTGATGTGTGACGTCCTAAGCAAGCAGCTCCCCGTATATCGTGTAGAAACATAAATTCCAGGTTTTTAATGGATCATGATGAATAAACACATTTTTTAATGTGTATGAATAGTCTGATGATATAGCCATTGGACAAATGGAATCACTTTCATTTTTTTTTGACAAAATGGCACTTTGGGGGAATTCATATCAGAAGACAAATGGAAGAGCTACTCGATTTATATCACAAAAACCAATACTAAAAAAAATTAAATACTTTGTTATTCTTTGAAGGATTAAACCTTCACCAATATTTTTTTCTAATCTTTCTGCTTTGATTAAAACCAACTTGTTGTCAGGTTGAACTTCCTCTCTAACCCACTCCCACCCACAAAGTCCACGCTGACATCATCTAAAATTATTGTATGAAAACATTGTATGTGAAAATCCATTAAATGACATAATACAGGAATATGTAAATTTTAGATTTGTGACACACATGCAAGCAGCCCTTTCATATGCGGTTTTGATACGTCATGATAACTTTTTCATACAAGTGCACATAAACAGATCGCTTGGATTAGATTTATAGGTAAAAATCATTTTTAATTTTCTGAGAAAATGGGCACCTTAAATTTTCTATATTGATTTGTCAATCAACCATGTTAGTCTTCAATGAAATTTAGCCAAATGGTGAGATTTTCTTCTTGAAATGTTATAATAATAATGTGACTTATAAAGAGCCAAATCCACTCTGTAGAGTGCTCAAGGCGCATAAAGAGCCAAGAGTTAAATAAAAAAGTTTTTAGAGAATTTTTTAAGTCTCAACAAATTCACATTTTTTGATGTCTTCAGGAAGGCCATGCCACAAAGTGGGGCATGCAAAAGCAAATTATCCCCCCCCCCAAGTTTTTTTAACTTTTGGAATAACAAGGAAGCCAGAAGTGGATGAGCGCAGACTTCCTTGTCTGTAGTAATTGATAAATTGTATGTGGTGCTGATGTTGGGATAGACTTCCCCTTCAAATCAAGAGAAAACTTATTTATAGTTTATTTGGTGGCAATTTATTATTTCAGTATTTCAGTATGTAAGGAGCTGCAGGGACAAGATCCCAATTTGGACATGTTTGGATACCTCTGAAAGAAAGTGCACCTTAATACAGATACAAAAATGTATTTCAATGCAAATCATCATTTTTTTAGATGTAAAAAAAAAAAATTTATGAGTAATTTTGCCGTCCAATGGTGTGTAACATATCCTTGATTTTTATTGACAGTTGATTACTGTTGCTATGGTAGTTACTATGATAGCAACTTTATAATGCAACATGACCCTGATGGTAGCCAAAAATGTCAGAAATCTGTTTACATTGTACGATTCTTATGTTTGCTGTTTTAATTATGTTATGATAGAGACAAGTGTCTCATTTATTGTTCCAAGATTTTTTTAATGATTTGAGTTTTGAATTAGGTGATATAAATCTCCAACATGTCACATTGGCTTTACACAGTTAAACCAGAATTTAGACTTCAGAATTTTGGGAAATTAAGCAAAATTTTAGTATATCAGCTTGTTTTTTTTTACCCCTCTCTTTTTTTCAAATCAATTTTTAAGGGGTGGACTTGCTCTTAAAATAGGTGTGGAGTTTTGAAACAGAGGTTTAGGGTGGATAATAAAAAAATACTCTTTCCTTGTTGCTTATGGGAGTAATTTTAACAGGAAAGGTCTGAGGATTTGACAAAATATGTCAAGAATTTATTTTAGAGTTCTGTATGGTAAAGGTTCCCTAATAAGTTGTTATAATTACGGGAAGTAAATTATATTTTGAATAATGAAGAACAGTTTATTTTAATTTTATAAATAGTGATTGCAAACATTCATATAAATATTGTTTATATCTTATGGTTTTGCAATATTATAAGTATAATGAAACATGGTTCTTTTTTACATGCTATTGGTGAGGCTTAGTCCCTGGCCAAAACATTAAATTAAAATTCATATTAGCTTGCAATGGTCTCTGGCACACATAAGTCGGTGCAAAACACAAGACAAATTTCTGCACTGCAAAGTCAAATAAAAATGATGTATTTTAGGGATCCTCATGTTAGATAATTTTGCTGGAGTAAAGACTGTGAACAATACTCATGCCTTGGAAACACTCAACCCCCCCCCAAAAAAAAAAAAAAATTAATAGGGGTTCAAGATGTCAAAAGTAAAACTATATGGGAATCCAAGTGCTATCTGGAGCATTGTAGACCAATGTGACCCTGTCTATCATTCACTTAAGGTAAAATTTTAAAAGGGAAAAATTGCAGATTGGAAGTGAGTGATGTGTCACAGATGGCTGATATGAATATTCATGTCTTAGATGGGGTCTAAGCCTCACCGTCAAACTAAGAAAGATTCACGCTCCATTATGTAATAGCCTCGTACGCTTACAATAAAGAGATGCACATTTATCTAAATAATGCAAAATTTTAATATGGTGCGATCATTACTTCATCACATAATGTTGATATTTGTGAAAACACTATCCCCTTTCTTTGGAACGATAAATTTGAATTTCAAATAACATATACATCAAAATAAAGTGACATGGTAGTTCGGATGTGTATTAGAATGATAGAAAGAATGTATTGGAGAGGAAAGTGGGTATTTGACAGTACTTTCATACATAGACAACCATGTATCATACTTGCAAGAGAAAGTTTATATTTTATCCATGAATAATATGTGACCATTATGCAATAAAATATATTATATCACATATCTATATGCATTCTTGTTTTACATGTTTGAGATGCACAAGAACTGCTACTTTGGGAAAGTTGGTAAAATACATACAAAATGAATTGAGTGAGAATATCTTGAGAAATACATGTACCCGCAAACGATGGTGGTGTGACTATTTTAGAGACCAGCTTTTTCAAAAATTGTATTTACACAATTGCTTTAAGCTGTATTTCGATTATATTCTGATAACTGTGGCACAGTTGGCTAGCTGTTAAACCACAATATTCAACTTTTAGAAATTAGTAACTTAAAACCACAACTTTGAGAAAATGGGCAGCGATTTGTTCTATGTGGTCACATTTAAAGGGGAAGTTCACCCTGAAGAAAACTTTGTTGCAAAAATAGCAGAAAAAATAGTAAAAAATATTGGTGAAGGTTTGAGGAAAATCCGTTAAAGAGTAAGAAAGTTATTAGAGCTCAAAGTTTTGGATTTGTGATGTCATAAACGAGCAGCTGCCCCATGTGTTATGCAATATAAAATGCATGAATTTCAAATTTTGCATGGTTCCTGATGACTTAATTTTGTTTTCTATTAATGATTGGGTGTGAAATGATTTGTCTATTGATATACAAAAGGTACAGTGAAAACCATTTTCGATTTTCTTAGATAATGACATGTCAATGATTTTTTACCATTCGCTATGTAGAAATGCTGCTCGCATATGATATCACAAATCAAATAATTGAAATTCTAATAACTTTTTAATTACTTGATGAATTTTTCTCAAACCTTCGGCAATATTTTCTATTATTTTTTCTGCTATTTTTACAATAAAGTTTTTGTCAGGGTGAACTTCCCCTTTAATAATATTTGTATTAATTCAGGTAGCACATCCACAACTCGATTATTTTGTTACATGTATACGGCTTACATGGTCTATTGCATTGGAAGATACATGGTTGCATGCATCATCCCCTAGCATGATCTGACCAATGAAGGAGTGAGTTACTACATGCAAATTTTACAGTGGTCTTTGTGAGACATCCCCTATACTTCTTAACTGCAAAACCATTGAATGAAAATTTTCAAAGAAAAAAAAAGTTGCCTTAAGTCTACATTGCACTTGAATACTGAAGCTCCCAATAAAAAGCCCTATTCCATACATTTGAATAAAAATTGGGTCAAATCCTTAATTATTAGTACATACAAGGTATTTAAATTTCATTGTGGGTATTTTTGTAAAATTCAGAAAGATCAAATATAAGTCTAATTTTCACAGCTGCACAAGTTACAATTTGTAAATTTGCTACAAAAGCTATTCCCAAGATACTAAACTGCACATTAAAAAGCAAAAAGAATTGTTTTTTGTATAATCTTTCAAGCAACAGTGGAAGATATGAACATTTGAAATTCAATTTGAGTCTGAAAAACATTTGCAAATATTTGAGTGCAACTGCAAGTACTTTCTGTCCATCATCAAAAATTTAAGTTTTTGTGATACCTACATATAATCGAATATCATATGCCAATAATCAATACACCCAGACAATGTACATGCCAAAAGTTTCTTCTTTTGGTTATTACCAGGGTTCATGTGACACTACTGTATTAAAAGACGTGAAATATCATTTTTTTCTGTAACAATAATAGTCATAGAATTAGAAACAAATCATGGATAACAAATTGTATTCATACCTGAGATTAAGGTCCTTATTATTAAGGTGATAGTCTGAATAAATACAAAATTTGGAATTATGCCGTGATTTGTTTTTACAGAATTCAAAAATGCACAATAAACTGAGCGTGAGAGCTAACAGAATATTTCTAATTTTACAGGCCACTGAATACATAGTTCTTTGAAACATGTATCTTTGTTTATTTTTTATTCTCTAGATATAGCACTCGATTCCTCCATTTCTATAACTGAGGGGAGAAACAACCACTAAAGTAAGCCTTGAAAGCAGAGAAAATGTTGCTCTCTACTACTACTTATATTCAGAGCTTCTAGTCACTTATAAGGCACTTAAAATCTTCTTCAAATGAAACACAAAGTTGATGCTGTATCACCATGAAAAGGGTAGGAAGCCGTAAATTTGTCCTGCACATTTTGCAAGTAGTGATGCTGCATGTATGCACATGAGATGCCAGGGGAACCTTTCATCATAAAGCAAACTGTGATTTTCAAAATCTGTTATAGGCTACTGAAATCCTTGTATATGATTGGCTCGGAGTAAAGTTGTCAGTGAAAATCACTGACAAGATGTTTCATGAAACACTCCCCAGGTCTCTGGTCACCTTGCATAATATTGGAAATAAGATGTCCCAAAAGGGCAAGAAGTTTGCAGCTGTAGTCCAAGAATGCAAGATGGCATATCTTTAAAACTTAAAGAGTGACACAGGAAAGAGGAGAAGAAGCTGTCTGATATCTACTCTTTTCAGTCCCTTTTAAAACAAAGGATAAACTTTGGATGGGCGCTCCACATAAGTCCACTCTTCCAGTTCTTAAAGTGGTTGAGGGAAACTACAGATGAAAATAGAAATAGCTTCACATGGTTGTTATTGCTTCAAGCACATTATAGATAATTACAATAGTATTAATAATGATATTTCAGTCGAGCTCTTCAAGTTGAGGCCCACCACCACCTCCTTGCTCCTCATCAGAATTGTCTCCTGGTCTTTGTAACGGCTCCAAGGTCTGAAGGAGCTCCCTCATGGCCTCCATGACAGCTCCCACTCCCTGCCGGAGATTGCTGTTCTGACTCAGGTAACCTCCTGCAGCGCCCAGATCCTCATCTCCTTCGTTGTCATTGGCTCCAGCTTCACCAGG
Organism: Lytechinus variegatus; assembly: GCF_018143015.1. Classification (NCBI taxonomy): domain Eukaryota; kingdom Metazoa; phylum Echinodermata; class Echinoidea; order Temnopleuroida; family Toxopneustidae; genus Lytechinus; species Lytechinus variegatus. The sequence goes on along the minus strand of NC_054741.1, from coordinate 19,300,453 downwards.
TGGCTGGGGTTAAAAGAAAGATCAAACTCAATATTTGCACTAAAAAGAAAAATCAATGGTGATCCATCATTGCTACACAGCATCATTCCATCCAAGACAAAATATGTCACATTTCATGTTATTAAAGTAACAAACCATGATAAAAATCTTTGTCTTGGAAAGCCATATACCTATATATCCCTCAACCTTTATCTGTCGGGCAGGACAAGACCTAATGGCCCGAATTCACAAAGGTGGTTTTGAAAACCCATGGTTGAATCCATGGTTTTTGCAGATTTCCTGTAAAAATAACACTTAATTTAGCATGTAACGGGCTCATGTGTAAATTTAAATGCCTAGCTGTGTGCGTTATCAAAGGCATGACTTCATTGGTCAGATCAAGCCAAGAGGATCATGTACTACTGCGTATCAATCAATAGGGTTGACTGTTGCATATCATATACGCATCGGCATTTAAGTACGACTCTTAAGTCATACTTAAATCTTTGTGAAACACCTCCCAGGTATTCTGACTTTTGACTTTCATAAATTTCAACTTTGATTAAGATCAGTTATTTAGTTTCATCTAACAATGATATAATCCAAATTCCAAGAATAGTGGTCAATACATGATTATAGAGACAAACTCACCGGTGGCGTATACGATGGTACAATTGAACGCAGAAACTCTGTAATCATATTCCCAGCACGCCCTCTTGAGACAGGCCTCAATCGACTGGAAACAGAAAAAAAAGTGAGTCAAATAAACGGTAACATAGCATTAACTGAAGTTATCGCGTTTAAGAGGAAAAGTTAATGGACGGACAATGAGTGTGATACCATAATACGTCCTGTCTAGGACAGGCGCATTAAAAAACTGCAAAATACACAATGAAGCAATTAACAGGTGTATTTGGAATGACTTACTGATCAGGCCTTGAATAGCCCATATCTGAGTCTTTAGGAGGTAGAGGATCAAACGACATAACAGGCGTGTTGGCCAACTCTGGTGGTAACTTGAGCTTTATTCCAAGATGCTCTGATAGGAAGATGTGGCGGTAGATGTTACGAGGCGTCCCATGATAACGAGCTTCTCGTCTGAAGTAAACAAAGGGATAAATAAGTCATAGGTAAGGACAATTCAACAGCCAGTTCCTCTACTTGTGAAAACATGGATGACCCAAATAAATCCCTGAAACACACTCCAATATTGACCTTTATTTATTCATGACTTCTGTCACCAATGGTGGCCCGCATCTGTCAACCAGAGTCGCCAAAGTAGACTCTCTATATGAAGAGAATAGTAACTACTTGAATCATGGAGGTAGAATGCTTGAATTGTACTCATCGCTTTCTTAATACATGCACTATCTAGTTGTTTTAATCATTGCATTTGTTTGATTTAAAAAAAATATGCCACCATTTTCTGGTTGGCCATATCACCTTTCAACACAGCATTCTTTAATAGCACCGACACTAATTAGAACAAGGGGTTGAAGATACCTGGGTACAAATCTGAATTTCTTTTTTCTTTCTTCAAACTGACCCAGCATAAGTTATGCACGTTCTCTTAACAATTTCACTATTAACCAGGCAATATTTCTTAATAGTTTCTCTGCTATATATTGTATCTTTGTGCTTCTCCTATATACCAGTATGTAATATTTTCCCTTTACCAAATCATCACATCTTTATAGAGACTTGATAACTATCACTGTTTGCTGTAGAAATATATATTTATCATTTTTAGCAAACAAGTACACAGACCTGTTTATGAAATTCCCATTCTCTTATGATAATACCAACAAATATATCTTTTATCGTACTTTTCGGCATATTCCTTGACCTTTTGCTCTCCTGCATCCACTCTGCGAATGACCTCTCTAGCGTTCCTCTCCAACCATGCCATGCTTTCTGACTCCTTCCAGAAAGAATAGTTCCTTGCGATAAACAGGTCTACAAGCTGTGTCAGCGCTGAATGACTGCAATTGAATTCAGGAAATTATATTTTTGGAATGAGTACTTCATATCTACTCAACCGCGTAGCCAGGATTTCATTTTGGAGGGGGCGGCAAATGCACGCAAAGCCTGCCAACAGTTACAGAGCGCGTTCCCTAGGGGGTGGGTGCAGGGAGGGGAGTTTCCCCCTCCCGTGCGAAGCGCGAAGCTTTTAGTGTTTCATAAATTAAAATGAAAAGGAGCCGTTTCTCTTGTCTCTAGTACCTCCAATTCGGTTGACTATATTGCGATTTTGAACCTTGTTTTCAAAAGTGATTGTGAACGCACAAAAGAGGTATACAATGGAGGAAATTAAAATGATAATAACTCCGCGCGAAGCGCGGAAGCTAAAGTGTTTTATCAATTTTTCTTGCCATAAAAATGGTCCCGAGAAAAGGGTATTCTCAAAGATATATTGAAACTTTCTTTGGAAAGATCAGATTTGATTACAAACAATTTAGCATCAGTGCATATTTTCAACTCGCAAAACAGAGGAGAAGATTGGTAGAGGAAGATATTCCTCCCCGCGCAGAGCAATGAAACTCTGAAATTTCAAAGGGCGGACGTTTCATCAAATGTAGATATCTCTAATACCCAATCGTCTCTAATTCATTTGATTTTCTAAGATTATTGAACTTCATTACAAGGAAAATAGTGTGCATAAAGTTGAAACTTCTGTGATTTATTGAAATTATCTATCTATATAATAAAGGATGATTAATTTTTTTGACTTATCCTGAAGCGCTTCATTTTGAATATAAAGAAACTTAAGTGTCATTCAAAATTTCAAACTGAGGGCGCAAAACAGGACAGGAGATGAATGTATACAGGGAAATGACATGAAGTTTAATACAATTTGATAAAAAAAATATTGTACTTTTTTATTTAATACGACACGAATTCCATACCTTCCTCATTTAAATTAGGAACCTGTTTGCCCCCAAATTATGGTTGTTTATAGTAATGAGCTGAAAAGCGGGAGAAGCTGACTTTATGGAGGTGACGGCAGAAACTGATATAAAGATTTTACCCGCTCGGAGCCGACCAGACCAGAAGTTGCGCGATCAATTGAAAAAAAAAGATAACTTCATATATTTACTTCGGCCTAACCTTACTCAAATTCATGCCCTAATGTATACAATTTTAACTTTAACTGGCAAGAAGCACATAGCTGAGGTGGAAAAACAGGGTTAGAGAAAAGGTGGGGGAACAATGGAGAACTTCAATATTGTCATTTAAACGCGCGCAGCGCGGAAGCAAAATTCATATATGAATTTAGAGCAAGAAGAGTGAAGGAGTTTCTCTTTTGAGAAAAAAATAAAGAATAAAAAGAAAAAACACAAAGCTACCTTTCTTCCCTTTCCTCCCTTCCCTTTTCCTTTTCTCCTCTCTTTTTTCCCTTCTTTTTTTTTCTTTTTGGGGATTTTTTTGGGGGGGCGACCGCCCCCACCGCCCCCCCTGGCTACGCGCCTGTATCTACTACACTACACTACAAATTGGACGTATCCGACAATGAATCAACAATGGTACATCAGGCTTCGCGATCTGACATGACAGTTTATAAATTATGTAACAAAGTATTTGCATCCCTACATGTATAATCAACAAAATTTAAAGGTCTCTGTCCTCTAATGATGAGGGAGGGGCAACAACAGTACATCCAAAATAACTTCCATCTCACTATGGATACAGTGACCAGCAAATCTCATACTGTGTTTAATTACCGTGGTGGAGATTGGTGGAAGATCTCCATAAATTTTATCTTTTGTTTTGTGATCTATCCAACTTCATATCTAAATCATAACATTGATCATTATCTTTGCTGTAAATATGAATCTAAACATATTTAAATAAACTGTATACCTCATATATTTTCACCTCTCAACCGCCTCCCCCCCCCCTCTATATCTCTCTCTAATTATCATAAAGACAATTATATTCATAATAGTAACAAACATTGATTTATTACGCACATAATAGAAAAAGCTCTTTCTTTAAAATAATTGCAGTAAATCATCAAAATATTCTTCCGTTAAAACTTATCACATGATATAATTCTCTACTTGACATATGTTCTTGTAATTCATAAATGAAATATAACTATAAAGGTAGACCTACGATGTTGTTGATTGAGTGAAGAATGTGTGGCTAGCAATCGTTGCATCTGGTTGAATGCTGCATTTTTCTAGCAGGGCAAGAAGTACCTGTATGATGTATCAAAGAGATAACATTGTTATGGTTTATTCTTTTTTTTTACTTTCCCCCATTCTTTTTATTTCTGCTATCATTTACTATTCAATCACTGTTGTTATATGCTGTGAAGTTTTTGTTCTTCCTCTTTGATGTAACAAAGCGATTATATTAACATAGTTCAAATTTTTAATAAACTTTCACCAATTCTTTTGATTTTTTTTCTATCATTTACTGATCAATTATTGTTGTCAATATGCAATGAACTTTCATTTTGTTTGTCCTATAGTTGAAATCTCATATGTATCAAGGTAATATATACATATCAGTTACTATAATGTAAACATTTATTTTAATTGGCTAATATGAGTCCAGTTTCCATGGTACATAGAGTAATACTAGACAGCAATAACAAAATCAGGCCCTAGTCTTTTTCAATTCTATTCAATTTAAATTTATTTAATTCCAAATTTACAAAATATTACAAGGTAAAAAAAGAATGTGGGAACAGCTTGGAAGAAAATTCAAGTCTAATGAAATGCTGCCACAAATATACATATTTTCAATTCTCAAATGGCCAAAAGTGCACACATTAATTTTAGTATCATCATTTCTTTTTTCTTATAATGAATTACCATGGAGATATGAAAACATGTCTGTATAATGGTAGGCCCCAAGTCTGCACACACAACAATGTGAGTTAAGATTTAACATGAATTTCTTCTTATTTCACAAAATCTTTCAGTTAATAATGTTCCTTATATTATTTTGAGTAATTGTACCAAATTTCTCATTAAGAAAAAGAAAATATACAATTTTCTTAAAAAAAACCTCGGGAAGTCATTTTTTTAGATTGAAAAAAAAATGGTACCCCATGTCTGCGCACTCATTCACTTTGCACACGATTCAGGGATTTTATTGAGAAAGGCTGCATTTTGAGGCCGTCACACAAAACGCCCAAAATTTGTTATTTTTCCATCATTTGAGTCAGATTTTATCATGAATACCTATCTATGTATTGCATGTGTAAAATTCGTGCTCATTGCGTATCTTCTTTTGCTAGAATCACGAAGATGCGCTTGTGCGCAGACATGGGGGAACTTGCCATACTGTACTTACTGAGGGGAACATTATGAGAGCATCTTGGAGAAGAGAATCAGCTTTGGTTGTATCCGGTGGACTGGAAGATGATGATGGAGGTGAGGAGGAAGACGAGATGCTATAGAAATATGCCATGGCGATGGAGAATGCCCAGTTAGGAAGTTGGGACAGGTTCCGATGTGCCTGGGGTAATAGCATCAAAGATAGTTTTCAGAAAACAAATAATAAAAACCTCTGTCGAGTAGTATGGTTGTAAAGAAAATTGAAAAATTGAAAAGGTCAGAAATGGAATGCACACTGTGTATTGAACTGATGAATATCCTCATTAGCAAGTTTGGCATGTCTTACACATTATTTACATTCTATCCTTGCACCTATTACATGGAATATACCCCAAAATTGGATTAAATTAATTTAAAAGTGATAATATGCATCCTATTGACATTGTGATGCTTAAAAACATTGAAAGCTGGTGTTGGTAAGAACAAGAGGAACAGCAATTCAATAAAGAAGCAATGCTGACTTTGAAAACAACTGAGCTGGATAGACTTTGAAAACAACGGAGCTGGATAATTTGTCAAAAAGTGAAAGGTTTGTGCAGCATTGTTTACGACTTATTCCTTTCAAGTCTTACACAACTATTGAGACTAAGTTTTTGTGTCACCTGCAAAATGAAATAATGACATCAAATCTTTGAATGTCTGGACCTATTTCATGAAACTTGGACCTGTCACTCATCATCTAGCTCTCCAGGCATGTACATGTGTTTCAGGTCACATGGTCAAGGTCAAAGTTCATTAGACCTTGTGAAATCAATATATACATGTAAAAAAAATTATGATAATATCTTATGCTTGTAGTCCTCAAGTGACCTTGACACTGACAAAGAAACTTGTCCATATTAGCTTCAGTTTAATATTCTTTAAAACAAGAAACAATGTTCTTATCCTAGTTAATCAATATACCACTGTTTAACATAATATTGAAACATAATCTAAGAAGTGGAATGTCTCACCTGCATCACGTGGTTCAATATAGCAGCAGTGCTGACTTTGAATACTACTCTAACTCGCACAAGATGTTCAGTGATACATGGTTACTCTTATGTCCACTTTTTATGAACGAGACCAATAAACTTACAGAGATATGATGGTTATTCAACAAAAAACCCCAACATGGCCAAAGTTCATTGACCATACATGACCTTTGACCTTGATCATGTGACCTGAAACTCGCACAGGATGTTCAGTGATACTTGATTACTCTTATGTACAAGTTTCATGAATCAAATCCATAAACTTTCATAGTTTTGATGGTAATTCAACAGATAAACCCAATTCGGCCAAAGTTCATTGACCTTTGACATTGGTCATGTGACCTGAAACGCGCACAGGATGTTCAGTGATATTTGATTACTCATATGTCCAAGTTTAATGAACTAGACTAATAAACTTTCAAAGTTATGATGGTAATTCAACAGATACCCCCGATTCGGCCAAAGTTCATTGACCCTAAATGACCTTTGACCTTAATCATGAGACCTGAAACTTGCACAAAATATTCAGTGATGCTTGATTACTATTATGTCCAAGTTTCATGAATCATATCCATAAACTTTCAAAGTTATGATGGGAATTCAACAGATATCCCCAATTCGGCCAAAGTTCATTGACCCTAAATGACCTTTGACCTTGGTCATGTGACGTGAAACTCATGCAGGATATTCAGTGATACTTGATTAACCTTATGTCCAAGTTTCATGAACTAGGTCCATATATTTTCCAAGTTATGATGACATTTCAAAAACTTAACCTCAGGTTAAGATTTCGATGTTGATTCCTCCAACATGGTCTAAGTTCATTGACCCTAAATGACCTTTGACCTTGGTCATGTGACATGAAACTTTAATAGGATGTTCAGTAATACTTGATTAACCTTATGGCCAAGTTTCATGAACTAGGTCCATATACTTTCTAAGTTATGATGTCATTTCAAAAACTTAACCTCAGGTTAAGATTTGATGTTGACGCCGCCGCCGCCGCCGTCGGAAAAGCGGCGCCTATAGTCTCACTTTGCTTCGCAGGTGAGACAAAAATTATCTTAAAAATTCAAAATCCTAGGTTTTGGTTAAATATATATTTTGCATTATTGAACACCCCCCCCCTGCTTTGGATTCAGCCTGGATATATTAAAATCGACATTCATAACATTCATATGATGTCATACCTCCCATTCAGCATACATTCTGATGAGATAATCATATTGATCTGTCTTCAGTGCATAGTAGTCTAGCATGAGAAGTACACCAAGAGGATCTTTATCTGGCTCAAACCTTTTGGAAAGAAAAAAAAACAATTATTTCAATCGCAAATGCGATTAATTACTAATGAGCTATACTACCCAACTTTTGCAAAAGGAATCAAGTGACACCTCAGTCGAATTAGAGTTATTGCCGTTTCTGAAACACCCTTTGTATGTTGCACGTTCAGGCAAAATTTTGGGAAGGAATGATCGTTTTATGGAAAGATATTGAAAAAAATATGCTGTTAAATTGCATTGACGCCTATGTAAGTGACGAACACACATTACTCATTTACAACAAATGATAGTTTTGTAACTTGCTTCCTTTTGCAAAAGTACGGCAGTATACATGAACGAACTTCATTCAAAGATCATTGGTTTGCAACAAATTATGATAATTTTGCTATTAAGGTTACCATGGAAACCTGGATATTTATTTTCCTGCTTAGTCATGTTATCATGGTAGTTATTGGTAGAAATCAGACCTTAGTCGGGAACTGTTTCATGAATGTTGAAATCTCTGACAAGTCGTCATTCTTCGAAAATCACATTATTAACAGTGCTTCTCCACCACTGAAAAACATGGATTGACTTTTATTGCCTCTGGATGACAACTTTCACAAAACAATGAAGTCAACCACAACAACATCCACAACAAATAATACTATTTTAGGCATATGAGCACAGAAATCCAACTAAATTTGAATCATATTTACATAGAGTTCGTACTCACCCTAATAAGAGTTTACAGAATTCCAGAGCTGTCCTGTTACAACCCTTCTGACCTAGACAGGTAAGATGCCTGAATAAAGCAATGAAGAGACCTCTATTCTCAGCGTGTCTATAGCTTATCTGACACGTTCCTTCTGCTAAACTAAACAGCGTGTGGAAGGCACTCTCATACACGTACAGTGCTCTTTCTGTACGAAAAAAGTGCAAGAATATATATAAGAGAAAGCCAAGTTTCAAATACTGCATGAGTAAATGGGCTCAGAAAAACAAAGATAAATTGTCTGCAATCAATAATCATGAATTACATACATTGACTGTACTTCAAATCTATCTTCTGAAATATACATTTCTGGTTGGTTTGATATTGTATACAATCTGAAATGCTGATATATATATTTTTTTAATAAGAATAACTTCAATTTCAAACCTTATTGCTTTCTCACAGAAAATGAAAACCATGAAATTTGTGGTGACTTCCTTTTGCGGCTATTATTCTTTACATTGTTCCATAAAACATGACATGCAAAAGTCTAGAAATAATATTTTTTCTAATTTCCCCCCAGATAAATATGTAAACAAATATTGAGATTTAAACGCTTAGATTACATAACGAACGATATAAAAAATAACTAATAGTCATGTTAAAGACAAATTTTTACTAGATAGGCATTCAAAACAAAACAGAATTTTAGGCATAGATGAATATGAATACACCATCTGAAATTGAGAGTATACATAGCAATAATACTGCACACAGTAAGAGGAAAGTTCGCATAGCCAGAACCAGTAGGAGGAGAATTTGCCTGAGGAATGAAAATGCTAGATTAATTTGCATACCTATAAGATCTATTGCCATTCCCATATCTTCATTTATCCTAGAGACCTCACTGAGCTGAAGCAAGCTGTCTATATGATATGGGTGTGCATTCATTATGGCCTGAAAATAAACAAAAATACAATTTCCTAAAGTTTTCTAACTCTTCAAAAGTGACGTCAACATGCATTTCACAGAGTACAAACTTTTTAAATTTAACTGATTGCCAGCCCAAAAAGTTATTGATAGATATGCCATGTGTTGAGAGACTCTACTTGAAATTATAAACATTGAGGTACAACATGTGTCACTGAAGAATCCCTTATTTTACTAGTGACTAAAAAAACAGTGTTTTATACTTAAATTTCAAATAAACATTCCACTTGCAATAATAGCTTGATGGATTGTCGAATGCACATAGTCAAATTTCAAGCTTCCTCCGTTGCTAAATCTAAAATACAATAAAGTACCGAAGTGATGACATCACAAAAAACTTTGTTTGCATTTCAGCATTTATTTTGTGGGAATCAATGAATTACATTTATTACATGTTACATCATCAATTTTTACTTTTTGCATTTCAGCATTTTAGATACCAGATTTTGGTAGAGCATGGTGAAATACCTCCACAACCCAAATGTAGTAGGAATCGGTCCATGGGGGCCTTAGATATGACCTCATGAATACATTATTAGCCCCATTGAAGTCAGTGCATTATTGGTCTGGTTCTAAATGTTGGGAACCAGGCCAATAATGCACTGACGCTATTTTATTCATGAGTCCACTGTTTTTATTCACGAGTCCACTCTTCAAACAGTGGAAAATAGCGTATCTAACTATGGTAACAGGCGTCAATATGGCGCACTGTGACAAAGGCGCGCATCAGCATTGGAATTTTTACACACGCGCCCGATACGCGCTAAGCCAAGCGTAATTTATACAGGAAATCTACATAAACCATGGATTCAACTGTGGGTTTTCAAAACCACCTTTGTGAATTCGGGCCAATCATGTTCCCCGTTTCTAGATCTCACCATAATATTAGCTGGGTTCATGGTTTCTACTGCATCCAAGAAATCAAACTGGATATTCTGATAATCCTTAGAATGTTCATATTCAAATATGTGATATCTGTATTTACAAAAAGAAAAGTTTATACATTACGAAAATCTCCTGTTTAAATATCTCCGAGTTAGCCCTGGCAAACTCGGAATTGAAACATTGACTTCTCTGCAGCACCCCAAGAACCTTATCTGTCCCCCAGACCGCAGAAAGCCCTCGGGTGTGATAAAGGGCTTGATAACCACAGAATATACAACTACTGAATTCCGACTGAGCTGCATGGTTGAATGATACTCTCCTGTAACAAAAGTTGTCTCTTTTTAATATTATAATGGAAAAGTTGTTAACAAGAATTTGTATCCCAGATTAAGCTTTAAAGCATGAAAATTGGATTGGAAATAGATGAAATATTACTCAAGAATCCTCTAAACACATACATGATCAACTTGCATTGCGAAGGGAGTAGCCCAAAATATGTTGTTTACACAATAGTCATCGCCCATCACTGACCTTGGCTGTGGTTTTTAGTTTTACCGCAAGTGCAGATTAATCTGACTAGCTTGAATTTCTGGACATCATGATTCGTTTTCTTGTTAGTTATTTCATTTTCATTTTATAAATAAGACTTCTTAAATTGATAGCTACCCAAGATATAACTTTTAATTTCTGAAAAGGACCGAGTATAAGCCAAGATATGTTATATTCAGTGTATATGTCTCTCTGCTGAGCGTGCTGCCAATGCTCTTCATGTGTTCGTATCGAACGGACGTATTTTGCCTCGTTTAAATTGAAACATTGACTTCCGAGTTTCCCATGTAGACAGTCTTTGGAAACTCGGAAGTCAGTGTTTCAATCTGAAAGACAGCAAACTCGTTATCATTGACTAGTCTAATTCATAGACCAGACTACTGTTCTATTAGTGTATTTTTGGTTTCTAATGTAAATGAGAGGGGTGTGAATCACTTCAAAACTATTAATTAAATCATGGACCTACCAGGTCCATGATTAAATGATGGAATTATGAGGTTAAGCGTGGCAATGATAATACTCCTAATAGATAATATTTCTTAAAGTATGAAAAATTAGATCGCAATAAATATTAAAGAGTGAGTATGCACTCATTATCAATTGCACAGATGGAAAGTGGAGTCGATAGTGAAACAGCTAGGAGAATGAGGAAGGAGGATCTGGGGCAGAAGGGAAGAAGAAGAAGCAGAGGGAGAAGTAGATAAAGAAGAAAAAAAGAATCAATGAATGATGATATCAAGCGTAAGAGTATAGAAGAAAGAGGGAGAGAGGAAGAGAGAGAGAGAGAGAGAGGGAGAGATGACCATGACAAAGTGATACAGGCAGGAGCAAAGAGAGAGGGGGAGAGAGATGAACGACTATAAATTGCGCCAACAAATGTCTGAGTACAAGACTATCCAACCTATTAAATGGGTTTCATTGATGCGGTTAACTGTTGCCCACAAGGGGCTACTTGTGTTTACTTTCTTTGATAAGCTTCTTCGAGTTGGAACTCTCCCCTCTTTCAAAGGCAATGACTCAAAGTTTAAACGAGAGGTTTTCGTAATGCATGGAAAAATAAGGATCATGTATTTTGAATACATCAACAACTATAAACATTACATAGATTTTGAATTTTAAGGAGTTCCGAAGTCCAAGCACTCAAGCAGCATCGAATCTCAACATGAATTGTATATTTTGGGATAGTTATGATACAATAACCTATCATTTAAAAAACAGAAATATACTATTAATTTGGGGGCGAAATATACAACAGTTATTTCAACAGGACTGCTTTGAAGTACACTATAAACACTGTGTTTCTGGGCTAATATTGGGCAAAATGATGTTGAGAAAAGTAGGAAACTATTTATTGTTCTTGTGGGTTTTGCATTACAAGACTACACGATCAAAATGTTGCATTCTGGGTAAGGATCCAGGAACTATGTGAGCAATTGAAGGTATTGAGTTGGTGCTGCTCAAAGGGGCAGAGGCAAAGTGTCTTTAAACATCAATCACATAAATCAACCAACATTTCAACATTTGAATTAGCAAAATCGAAAAGTATTTCAACTTGTTACAAAACAAACCAACACACACTAATAAATAGTTATAATCATCAACCCTAAAATATGACTACAGTGACAAAAAAAGAGAATTAAATCACAACTACAACAAATGCTTACCTTCCCTCTGTAGTGATGTGTATCATTGATAAACCTGACAAAACAAAATGAAAACAAATATGAACTAATTTCTATCCTAAGGTAAAACATAAATATTTTCAAAGAAATATTGTCATGGGCAGGTGTTGAAATGGAAAACATTTCAACATCAAGTGCAAAACATCAAATTTTCCATTTGGATATCACAATAAATTCAGAATACATTCATGTTCTGATACTTTAATTTACCTGTTTTTGTCATTTTCGGCCATGACTGTTTAGCTGTTACTAGCCAGGTTGCTTTCTGATACTGCCGGTTTCTCCCTCTCTGCCTGCATAAAACACAGAAAATTCATTTTGACAATCAAATAAATGATTGTAGCTTACACAGAGATCTCACTAAAACATACATGCATAAACAAGAAAAATGCTTTGCTTTTAATGGGAGTTGGACACTTTGCGAAAGCTTAGATGGAAATATTGTGAAATTGTTTGTGGCAGACAATGATGTTAAGATAGGTAGAAATAAAACTAGGAATATGAAGGTTTTATATCAAAATATCTATGATTGAATAGTGCCATTCATGAAATAAAACTGTGGTACTTTCATGTAGCATTGCAAAAGATGGAAAAAAAACATCTGGCAATCATAGTCACTCGTGCATGATTTTTTGTATACATCTATGTTTTTTATTGAAAAATATAACATCATTGAACAAATAGTTAGAATGAATTACTTGAAATAAATACATAATCATGCCATAGGATCTCTTAAAATTGTTATTCACATCAAAACAAGGAGCTATTGAAAGGGTTTGAATCATGTAGGGCTTCAAATAAAAAGACTCATGCATGACTTTTTTTGTCACACATAACTTTTGTAAAACACCTTTCAGAGGTCTTAAAATGGAACCAAAAATATAAAAGTTGATTTACCTTTGTTCATTTCTAATGACACTGGCTCCGAATATTCTTCTCAACTCGTTCTCTGGATTGAGATGTTTATGTTCAATAGCTAATAATGGTTTAGAGTTTGTCAGCCGGGAACCTTGATCCAATGATGATGATGATACATTGGTGGAAAGTGGAGGACTTGTCTTCAAGATCTCATTGACTTCTCGAATACTCGCATCGATTTCATCTTCCTGCGAAATAATAACAAATACAAATGTACAAGGCCGTTTACTCTAAATAATACATTTGATAATCCATTTCCCATATAGATATGGAATACTTGCTTTCATTGTAATAAAGTACAACCAAAGAAAAGAAGTTGCAGTTTTGTACAGAATTTAGAGATGGCATCAAAGTCATACGAATTGATAATTACATGACAATTTTGTTCAAAATATTTTATACTGCTTAACACTTATTCAGGATTTCAACTTTTGATCTCAAGACACAAGAAAAGTAACTTTAAAAAATGTTGGCTATCCACTGCAGCCTGTATCAACCACATGACCAGATTTGACCTTTCTAACATAACAATCAATGATCTGGTCAAAGACATATCAATACAGATGAAATTTGAAGATTTTTTTTTAAACATTTGTTCAGAGCAACACAAAAACCCTATAACTTTTAGTTTGTGAATACATATATTGCATTACAACAAAAATACAAACAGAGTAAGAATAAAGAACGATGAGAGGAAAATGAGCAATTACACTTGAAACACATGAACTGCAGTGCAAACAAAGAAAAAATTATGGTATTTCAAACACTCACATCATCTGCTTGTCCACTGCTGGTTCCTCCTTTCTGCTTTTTCTTCTTCTTCTTCTTTTTCTTTTTGGATTTCACTTCCGTTGCAGTTTGAACATCCAGTCCATTTTGAAGTCCTTCTGTGGTTTTATCAGTTTTCTCATTCTGATCTTCAGGTAATTCAGCATCTTCTTCACCATCTGACTGGGCATCCTCTATGTCATTCAACTATTTCAAAATACAGTATTTAGGTTATCAAGTAACAAATCTTTTAATTTGAGAAAGGTCTCTCAAGCAGTGATTCAAAAAACAAGACGTCCTTCTCACAGCCACTTTACAAATATTTTTATATTGCCATTGCACGAAAAATAGTTTTTAAATTTACTGAGCCTTAGAACTGCCCTCTATACAGTGATTGAAATCCAACTTGATTTCTTTTCACAGTTCTCAATCATAATTTGAATGAGTGGCAAATTTAGGAATATTTCTCAAAATTTACATAAATGACAGTGAAGTCGCTAAACACAGGCAAAGTATGGTGCATGTACCTCTCAATAATACCACTTTTTATTTGTCTGTTTCAGACAAGATGAATTCTTCCCTTTTTTTATCATCCACCTTAACAAATTAACTTTGTAAGAAAGATAAATATTCATACCTACCAACTCAAATGGATTTATGACTTTCTTCTTTTTCTTCCCCTTGGGCTTCTTAGGTCTCACGACATCATCTGCTGCTACTTGAACTTCCCCATCTTCTATCTCCTCTTCCTCATCATTGACCACTTCGTCCTTGAGCACTATGTCAGGTTCATAACATAATTTTCTCATAGCACGTGACGACATCTTGTAAATACTGAAATTGTGAAAAGATGTGTGGTTTAAAGTTGTGAAAATACATTGGCTGATTACCAGTTTCAGTTTTCATGATAATGAAAGAAGTGAAAGACGCATTCATGCACCCATTTTGATTCAGGCCTGATTTTTTTCATGTTTCATTTTCCTCTTGTGTTTGGGTACAGGGTAGACCTGTTTCTGAATTCTGAAATGGTAAAAAGGAATCAGATCGATTGTAATAAAAGGAAAAAGGCAATGAAAACAAACTTTTGTAACTCTGAAATTAATACAGAGACAGATATTTCAAGATTTGTATTCAATTAAAAATTATGAGTCAAATTTGTAAAAAAATGAAGTACATGTCCCCCAGGGGGGGGCACTCAGTATATAATGCATAGTGGGTATGTGCCACGGAGGGGACTCCCATTTTTACACTCAAATTTCTGTTCCAAGGCATAGCATTTTTGTCTTATTGAGAAAAAAGCACAAAAAAAGCCGCTCGAAGGCATACCATTTTCTTCTTATCGAGAAAAAAAAAAGACAGAAATCCGCTCCAAAGCTTCGCATATTTTTCGTTACGCCATTCCGGTTGCACTGATCTGCTGCAGTGAGCTGCAATTTTGGTGAAAAGCGGCCGCAGAGGGCTATCCGACCATCGCCTCTGCGCGAGCGCACCTAGCGGAGGCCGCGCTAGCTGCATCATGCACGCATGCCCGTTCCACAGGGATGCATACGGACTCGGCGATCCGTTCCAAGGACCCCCATTTTCACAAACATTTGTTGTTGTTATTCGTTGTGGGTCGTTTCCACACCCACATGATCTCCTCAGTATTCTCTCAATGTGTTTGTCACAAGGTTGATAAGCTGCTAGGTACTATTTGCTACTGGTGCTAGAAGTTGGCATTGGTGCTTTTGATGAAGCGAGCCAAAGAAGATGCTATTATTGATTGCATTTGGGGTGACAATTTGGGTAGTTGTAGTTCCGAAGCCCGTTCCGAGGACCCTCCTTTTTACAATAAGCCCGCTCCGAGGCCCCCCGTTTTTCGTCTCACCCGTGGCACACCCCTACCACTTTTTGGATTGAGTGCCCCCCCCGGAATGTCCCCCTCTCCAGTCCATCATCACAATCCTGGAAGTGTGCAAATGGGAGGTACCATAATAATATCTTATTCTTTTCAATCTAAAACTTTAAGACAAGCTACAGCACTTTTCATAAGATTATTTGCTTTATTATTAGATGAGACTTTGTCTTTGGACATGTTTACTGTCTCTGCTACTATACAGAATATAAATTATTATAAGGAACAATATTCATGAACAGATGAAGTCAAGTCTCGTGACAATTTGACATGCACTGATATGTATGGTAGGGGGTCCTAGAGCTGCGCGGGTCCTAAAGCTACGCACCAGTCATCGTGCATGCAGTTTTTATGGCAAATGCGCACTCTGTGTGTGGAACTGTGACTGCAGAGTGACGAACGATTCCTATTCATTTTTTTCTACAGTAGCTGCAGTAAATCTCTAAATGTAGAGAAAACCAACAACTGTTTGGAATTTTGGAGTTATAATATTCGCTTTAATTTCATTTTTATCCTTTAATAATTGAATATATTTTAGACATTGAGGCACAGGAAATACTTTTTTTTTGCATTATAAATTGAATGCGTAGCTTTAGGACCCCTTCTACATCGGGCAGCGAAATCAAGAGTTGTTCAGAAAACATGGCGGGATTTTCGTATTTGTGAGTTTTGCGATATTTTCATCTTGGTTAATGATCTTTAGAATGTTTGCCACAAATTAGTGAAATATAATTTGTTGAAATATTAAAACTGGGACAGATTTTATTGTTTGAATCAAAGTGCGTAGCTCTCGCTTTTGACTTTTCTAGTTTTAAACTTAATTCTAGTACTTCCAAAGACGCAAAACTATTCCTCTCAGTCTCACCTCAATCCTCGTCAAGCTCAAGTGCATGCAAGTTTGATTTTGATAGGCTGCAGATCCCTTTGAAGATTACAAGACAAGAAGAATCTCAAAGACAAATTTTTGGAGAATAGACACAGACCTGCATACAATTTGTCTTGTTTAGCTTCAACATGTTTTTACAATGTTATTGTTACTAGTTCTCACTCTACACTACACAATCCGAGTCATGTGGGACCGAAGTAAAGAAACAACGAACTAAATACATCAAATCGTTGGAATAATTGAACAATAAACCTTTCAAAACGCAAATTATTACCTACTTTGCACACGACTGGGCGTTCTAAATGTACTGGTATCTAAGAAAAGTAAATTTAACAACTTTTCCTTTTCTCCATCTAAACAGGCAGTCCCAATGCGACAAGGCGGACGAGAGACAAGAGCATATTCCTACAACTATTAAAGCTTTATATGTGGTACATACAATCAACAGCCGGCTAGAAGAGTAGATAGTGCCCCCGGATGCGCCGGATAGTGCCTCGATCCGATCTGTCATGAGTTTTTGTGGAACAGATTAACAAAAATATATATATATATATATATTTGCGGAGCACTCTCACTTAGATTTATAGTAACAGCACAGTTTTATGATTCAAGTTTAATTGCATTATATTTATAAAAAAAAAATGTAATCAAAATATATATAAGCTACATATGCATTAGACCAAAAGCTTCAGTCTCTGTTTTTGGTTGTTCCGCTGAACTGCGTTGGCTCCACTCACCATACATAAATGGGGATTACAGTAAAATGTCAGAAATTGTTGAATAAATCCCCAGAAACGACGGTTATATTCCTGTCTACATATGCATATGAGTACATATTACGTATCAATTAGATTATAGCATAGACGAATAGGATCGACCCCTTTAAAATCATATAGAATAGGCCTACTTAATATAGGATATATTAATCTACAGAATACAAGAGAAGGAAAAGTTTGTGTAAGGAGATGTGCTAAACTAAAATGGAAACTATTACAAACACACCAGTGTCAACCACATTCACCCACTTTATGCACATATAAGCCCTACTTAAAGGGGAAGTTCATCGTGAAGAAAAGTCTGTTGTAAAAACTCCCCAAAAATAATTAAAAATATAGGCGAAGGTTTGCGGGGAAATTCCATTGTACTAGACTTAAGAAAGTTATATTGAAATTTTTAATTTTAGATTTGTGACGTCTCATACGAGCAGCTGCCCCATAATATATAATGCATAAAAAGTCTAATTTTTTTTAATGGTTCGTTATGACTCACTTTTGTTTTTTTTAGAAACGGGTGTGAAAGGATTTTTCTATTGATATACTGAAGGTACAGTATAAACCATTTTCAATTTTCTGAGAAACTATTTTCATTGATATTTTACCTGTACGTAGTAAAGCTACTCGCATATGACGTCACAAATTAGAAATAATCAAAAATTTAATAACGATTTCTTTTTTCTTTGATGGATTTTCCTAAAACCTTCAGCAATATTTTTCATTATTTTTGTGCAAATTTTACAATAAACTTTTTGTCAGCGTGATCAGGGTGTCAGAATGAGTAGGCCTAGGTCATCAACTTAAATGTATGAAAGTACTAAACTATAACCTTTTAAGAAAGTAAGTTACTATATTAATATCAACATGATGACTTCTAATCATTTCTAAATAGGATAGCTTTTCACTGATTGTTCAGATCTATTTTAAAATGAGTCTGAGACTCTTGAAAGAGATTGAGTATAGAATGTTTGTTAAACTCGCCTTCCTAGGCTATCTCTTCACGAGTCACTACAAACAGTCATTAACAGGTCACTTTTCCAGTCAGTGTTAGAGCCTTATTCAACTTAAGCTCGCGCTTGATTTGATTTAATTTAAAAGATATAATCAAAGTACAATGAAAATACATGTTCAAAATAATACATACTCAAAATAATACATTCAGTTCTATAACATTTCATAACAAATATTGAAGATAATATTATCTGAACGGAAGGACTTGCCAAGAAAAGCAGAGCTTGTAAAGAAGGCAAGTCCCCAAACATATAGTTCAAATACTAATTAACATAACCTATATACAAGAGACGGGTGGAAAACGAAATTAAAATACATAATCTACAAAATACCAAAATAGAGCGTATAAGCGACAACAAATAGTGGAAAATAATTTGGATAATAATTGGAATGATAACGATAATAATGATAAAATTTTTAATAGAAATTATAAGAGTGGAAAAGGGAGGCAGAGGAAAGAGAGAGGAAAAAAGGGTGGTGCAAATAAACTGAAAATGAAAAGAGGAACATGACAGGTGCACAGGTCATAGGGCACTGTAGTGACATTATTTATAGAATATATGATATTATACAAATTTGTTGATAATTAAATGCTAGTTGTAAATACGTTTAGTTACAGTTATATATTAGCTTGACTTGTTGGTGCTTCGCTCTCGATTTTGTGAAACTGGCAAAAAATATTAACGTGTCCGCATTTGCCCTTATGGTGTAAATTGATGTCATAATTAGATTTTAAGAGGTACTAAACTGTAAGCTGTTTATATTAATGTAAGATGAAAATATATACTCTCATACAATACTGTCAAAACCTTGACAAGCAAAAACGACTATTCCCTAAAGGTATATTACGTGTATGAGATTACTTTATAAATAGCGCCCCTGCAAATTGAGTCAGCACTTAAGCAGGTCGGTGTCACAATCTGATTTAAGATTCATAGTTTATTCAAAACATAGGCAAAAAATTGCTGCTGCATGGAGAACTGGTGCCCGTTGCAGAAAGAGTTGCAATCAATCGCAACTCTAAAGATCATGCGTAACTTGATTTTCAACCAATCAACAGCGCGCATTTTGGACTTGCGATTGATTTTTTGGTTTGCGTTTAAACGCAAGTAAAAAAATCAATCGCAAGTCCAAAATGCGCGCTGTTGATTGGTTGAAAATCAAGTTGCGCATGATTTTTAGAGTTGCGTTTAAACGCAACTCTTTCTGCAACGGGCACCTGAACTGATAACGGCAAATCTCGTGGCTGGGAGTTGGGGCTAACTCCCTGGAGGGAACTTTGAGGGGCGCTCAAAAAAGAGAGAAAGGGAAGATGAGGAAGATATAAAGAAAATAATGTTATAGAATGATTTTGTATTTGGAAGTAAACAGAAAATGGAAGGAGGGAAAAAGTATTAACAAAATAGAATTTAAAAAAGAAAGAAAGAAGGAGCACTCTTAAAAAGGATTGGTCAAAAACACCTATGTGTTGATGACTTTTCTTATCCGATCGACAAAAATAATTGTCAAAATCTATCAAATTGTTGGTGAAAATCTATCTGAATTTCTTTGATATTGACCATTTTTATCGGTCGGACACAAGCCATATTCAGCAATGGATTGGTTACGTTGACCAATCCTTTTTAACCCGTTCACTGCTTAATTAATAAAGTCCCATATGTTTGTTTTACAGGGACTGACCATTTCTAATAGAAAATGGGTCAAGAGTGTGCATGAGCTTATAAAAATATCAATAAGAATATTATACTGAGTCATTGTAATTAGGCCAATATAGTACAGGCCTCCCTCAAACAAATCAGTCAAATTGACTAGACCAGTAGTCAGCTGGGTGCAACTGATATGGCAATCACTGATATTCACATTTCTGACATTATATTCTAGTCAGAAAAAGAAAATAGTCAAATATTACTAGAATAACAGTTGTTCCCAGCTGACCATATTAACTAGTCATTTTTGACTGATTTGTTTTAAGAGTGTAAATAATTTCCATTGCAGAAAATAAAGTCCCATGAAGTCACGTTGCCCCGTACTCTGATCCCCCCTTAAAAATCAACCTGGACCGCTTTAACATCAATACAGGCCTATACGACTTGCTCTACATACCCCCCTTCTCTTACTCTCTCTCTTCCTCGCTCTCAAACCCATCCAAATGCACTATCTCTCACGTCCTCTCCCCTTCAAATCTGAAAAAAAAACACCTCTCTATAATACTGCTCTTACAATATTGATAATCGTTACTTTAAATAAAAAAATCATGTTGCTGAAAAAAGATCGTTATAATCTTGTTGCTGTCCTCTTCATTCCCTATTTATTGGTAAATCTCCTGGTTCGTGCATTGTGCACCCTTTTTGTCTTTCTCAGTTGTTATACACTTCATCCCATCAGTTTACGATCACAATCATTATCATCACCACCATCTCCATCCCCATCATCATCGTCATCATCATCATCATCCCCTTTATCACCATTGTCGTCGTCTTCATCATCATCCCCTTTATCATCATCATCACCACCAGCATCATCAATATAATTGTTATCATCAACATCACCACCATCGCCATCATCATCGTCACAGTCGTCATCATCATTATCATCACAACCATCATCATCGTCGTCATCATCGTCATCATCATCATCAACATCACTATCACTATCATCCCCTTCATCATCATCATCATCATCATCATCATTATAGTCGTCATCATTATCATCACCACCATCATCATCATCCGCATCACTACCATCATGACCATCCTGGGCCGTAATTGTCAAAATAATTCATTAGGCCTTTGCTATACATCTATCAAACATGCATCTGTGTAAAAAAAAAAACACTTCACAATCCTAGAATTTATGTTTTCACATCAAATTTCCTTTCTTTCTCTTTCTCTGGCTCTGCATAAGACGCTGTCAAAATACCTAAAGGTTAACCTTATCTTTTACTCCATCTCTGTGTAGCATTTCAATCTTTGCCCATACTTGCTTTGCAGTAACAAGTGTGAGTGAATTTGAGCCGTTATTTCAACCAAGGCAATCTCAGTTCGCCCCATCGTGCATGTGCTTAGCATACTCATGGGATAGTTCGATCGCTCCCGCCATTTCAGCCAAGCCGCCAAATAAGAATCAGCATGCGCATGTTGTCTGCAATTGATCCACGAAATACATTTTTGTCTTCAGTAGCTATAGAGGAAAGGACTCTAGAAGTATTACCGTGTTGAAGAGTAGACCTGATCAATTCTGATATAGGTATAAAGATAATGGTAATTTAAGGTATGGTTTGAAATAAATGGTGATGATGAAATATTATAATCTTCTAAAACGTATTTATAAGGATAATAGACCTCGTTTGCAGACTTATCCATAAAATGTTAATGCATGGACTTCGGATGACCATTCAATGAATTTATCGTCACTCAAGGAATTATGTATGTAAAAACAAAATATATAATCCTACGAAAATCTTGAATACCTTATTGGTTGTCATGGTTGTGGTGGCATTCGAGAATGAGAATCCCCTTTAAAATGCCTCCGCGTAGGAGACAACATCGTCGACGGATTTCAGCATCTCGTTTACGAGTGCGCTCGTCTTAGATGCATATGCATACACGCGGATCCTAGCACGGCACCACCAAGGCACTTGCATCCTCGTATTATTATTCTCACTGATCTCCGTCATGTAAAGACCTCGCAAACCTTAAATCTCCTCTTAACGGCGACGTCCTGGCCCCTCATCATCATCATCCTTGTCCTTTGTTGATGGCATGAGTTAAACCTCGCTTCGAAGTCGCTTCGTGATGTGTGAGTTTGTGAAAGGATTTATCTGTGCTTGGCTGTGTTTGAAACACTAAGAGACGACGGAAACTTGTTGACATCATTAAATCTGTGATATATCAAACCAAATAACATACTGTGGTCAGTATCACACTGTGGATTTTTCTTGACTGTGGATATCATACTGTGGACAGTATCTGAGTGCGGAAAGTGCAATCTCGTGTCAATGTAATGCATCTCTAATGCGTGAACATCAACACACCGTAGACAGACAACGCTATTATTGAAAATCAATCAGTTTTGACAATTTTTATAGATGGTATAGTAACCCAGATGTGAAACTGTGAGCAGCTTTGAAATAGTTTGGCTTTATCTGTAATGTAATGTAATGTAATCAGGTAAGAAATATATTTCTACTTTACATAACTTTATTAAAGGCCATGCGGTCACATTATTTCTGTTCAGTGCTTTGATTCAATTTTTCAATTGATTATGTTATGCTAGGCCGGCTTGGAGAATAGTTGAAGAGCTGAACCATGGATAAATAAGAATTATTATGATATTTTTTTTCGTATTAAAAGCAGCCTGCACTGTCGAAAACACTAAACAAATCTGGATAATTTCAGTATGATTTCAAAATATCTTTTTATTTATCTTTTTAATCACATTCGTTTAATTCTGATCAGTTTGCATCCTCTCCTAGGGTCAATCAACATACCATTCTTTCTATTTTGTTCGGTTCGCTTGCTATTGTGTATGTGATGTGGGTGTGCGTTTCCAAGAGTGCGTGTGTGGGGGGATCTGAAGGTGCGCCCGTGTGTGCATGCCAGTTATAATCTAAAACTCATTAAGTTTGTTCGCAATGTCACGTATTTTTTAATACATAAATGAGCGCCTAACATCCTGTTTCATTAAGATTAATGCACTGGGGAAAGAAATCTTTAATTAAACCGACAAACTAATGATACAAAAAGTGAGATAATCACAACTGTCACCTTGCTTGGATAATAACTTAACAGCTGTCAAGGCTAATAATACACATTCATGCGCCGCATTCATTCTCAGTAATATCGAATACCACAATGTAAAGTAAATGCAAGGAAATGCATTACGTCATCTCCATGACTTCAATTGAGATGGGCTGTTCTGTCAGGCCATTTGGTTCTTCCAAACCACCCTATGTCTTTTTGTATACTTGACGAATGAAACTTCTGACCAATCACACAATACTGAATGAGCACACTGTTTAGACTGTTGACACAATTCCCGCCAGTCCCGATGTGGTATTTACAATGGCCGTGGTTTATGTGATATATACTCACTAGTATTTTGACAATGCACTGTTAGAAAAAATAAAAGAAGTTCCTGCAGCAGAGTCTCGAGAACACATGTAATCTTACCGAATTGCGTAATCTTACAGGAAATTGGTATTTGATGTATGGAATCTTACAAATTTCCTTGAATAAAACACCCTTTTCCCCTTTTTAAACAGACCTGTTCTGTTAAATTGCAGAAAAATTCTTGTTTTATGAATTTACAGAATGATTATTACGCAATTCGGTAAGATTACAGGTGTTCTCGAGACTCTGCTGCAGGAACTTCTTTTATTTTTTCTAACAGTGTGGATTTGTTCATTGATATACATCTTTTGATAGTATTATATAGATGTAATTCAACCAAACTCAGATCATTGTAAAAGTATGCACTGAGCATGCATGCTGAGTTTGTAGAGTCGAAGAACAGTTATATGCAAATATCTAAAACCTTTCTTTAAATGTATTTTTAGTGCACCTGTTCACAAAATTTTGTATTGAAAAAGAGCATACCAAGAAAATACCTATATTTCCTTATTTGAAGACTTACACCTTTACTACTAGGTCCTTTTACCTACGAATGAAAGCTGGGTATAAAAAATAAGTCTTTCAATCTTTTTTTATTCATATACCTAACATTTATTTATAAATTCATACTTAAACACAAATTAGAATCTAAAAGCGATTCTTGTGGTTGTGTTCAAAAATTAGCATTTCGAAATAACAATTATCAACAATTTCCTTGAATTGAAATTTAGTATTGCATGAATGTTAATACATTTCTGCAACGCCGATGCGCCCCTCATCTTGGCTTGTCCTAGTTAATGTAAAACAATGATTTTGCATCTATTTCTTACCTGTAATCATAATTTTCCCTTTTTCGTATTCGAATGGAATCTTAACTGATTGAAATTGTACGTCAAGGACAAATAGTGTTTTCAGCCTACAGCGAAACAATGATCTTGTTCAACATAATATTAATAATTCCTCAATTTAAGAACATCAAGGGAAGAAATACTGTGTAGGGAAAGTGTAACGTAGTCTGTTGCCTGAATCAAATGGTAATTTGTTTCTAAATCAATATATTTGTCTGCTCGGATTGTTTCTAAATTGTTTAAAAGCTTCCCCGTACACCACACAGAATGCCGTTCAATTTATTGAGTTCCGTTGACTGAACTAACGCGGTCTGCTGCACGTACCTGCCAAACAACTCGTCTTACAATAATAAAGTAGAACTTGCATGTTTAAAGTATAAGCCATTACCAATTATTCAAGTTGTATTGAATTATTGCCTCGTGAAAGCTTGTTATATGCTTTTGATGAGTTTTCTCCCTGTGAGGATTATACGATTCCTTCGTTAGTGTGAAAATTTAAAGGTTTCTTACACCGTAAAAACGGTGTTAAAAATGTTAAGCAACGCTGTTTAAGCCAGTCACTCTAACAACCATTGTTTAAACTTTTAAATAAGTTGTTTTAGAAAGTTTAAACAACTGTTTAATAGTTTAAGCAATAGGTGTGAGAGTGACGGGCTCAGACAACGTTGCTTAAAATTTGTTAACAGTGTAATAAATTAGTAATACTGTAATTAATTAAACTAACAGCATTATCAAGAAAATATGAAACCTAATTATAGCTAGCCTGGTAAAAATCCAGTAAATACTCCTAAAAATATATTGAATACAAGAGATGCCGAAAATCTATCAGACAATGAAATCTCAACATTTTGAGATTTGTCATGATTAATTTTCAAATATTTCCATGGTTAAGTTGACATGAATACCATTGACAAGTGGTTCCTTAATTAAGACAATACGTCAAGATTTACAACCCCAGTCACACCAATCGGTTTAAAGTGACATCATTGGCTTATGGACTCAAATAGAAGAGCCAAATAATTTAAACTCTATAAAATGAAATGTTGAATCAACACTTGAAAGGTTGGAGGAGGGACAATCCTTTCCAAATGTTCTATCCAACCTGCATAAAGCTGAATCCAACACTTAAAGAGTTGTGTCAAACCATTTAAAGTGGTAAATGCAACATTTTTTAGAGTGTATACGAGAGACCCTAAGTGAGGTTTAAAGGAAAATTCCTGCCTGACTTCAAGTTGGCTTTAGAAAAAGCGTAAACATAAGAAAACTCATTAATGAAAATTTAGCGAAAACACATCACAGAAAATCAGAATTATCAAATTAAAGAAATAAGTAACTTTGTAACGCCACATGCGATCAGCTCATTAAATAGCCGTGTCATGTTATGTCGGTTTGACTACAAATCGCTATTTTGTAATGTTTCGTAATGATTAAAAATATTTCTTCTTAGAAAGTGCAAAATCTTTTTTTTTCGGACAATTGCCATGGCACGCTATAAAACATAGCGTGAGAGCTGAACGCACGTGAAATCACAAAATAAGAAACCTTTCACTTTTTATATTTTTTTTACAAATTAAGTAATCCATAATTGTTCCAGTATTTAGTAAGGTTTCGTCAAAGCCTCAACAATTTTTTTGACATGTTTACCGCGCAGACATCATGTACACGAAAGATAATTTTTATGTTCTGGAAGAGGACGGTCTGTGCGATGGAGGAGACAAAGTAGAATGCAAACCAGATAAAGAGGGGGACACAGTTGAGTTGACATTTGAATGACAACTTATAGAGGCAGTCAATAATCAACGTTACACTATCACATTAAACATATTCCTTGAGGGCTTCAGGGTGTCTGCATGGCCGCCATCTTGGAATCATTACTTTTCCTTAAAGGTATGGTGTTATATTGATTGTAACCAGTCTGGGAAATCTCAGATTTCAATCTAATTTGTGTTTGACATTTTCATTCTACCGTCCCATGGGAGATAAAATGTTTCTCGCTCAAACATAACCTTCAACTTATGTTTTCTAACTACACTTGTTAAATGAAGTGGGAATCCTGTCATTTAATGAGATCTCATAAACGGGAAATTTACACTCTAAATGCAAAAGAGCTATTCTGGTCCCTGCAGAGTGAGACAATGGACCAGTCATTTTGGAGTGGGGTTTACAATTTTTAGAGTGAATTATAGCTCTTACTTGAGTAAAAACGTCTTAAAAATAAGAACAGTTCACTCCAGAAGGAGCTATAATGCACTCTCAAAAGATGCAAATTCCGCTCCAAAATGACTGGTCCCGTGTCTTACTCTGGGAGGAGTGTGATTAGGAACCAGATTAGCTCTTATGCATGGAAAACAGTGAAAAATCATTGACTGGAGAAATACTTATATTTCCTTAATTTGTGAATGAATTATGAGTGCACATTAACTTAAAAAAATGTGAAAATATTTTGCATAACTCAAGCAAGACTGAAGTTTTAGACTGAACTGCAGTAATACATCCAATTCAAGAGATAGTATTCGGTTGTCGAATTAGATTAAGTTAATAAATTTGAGTTATATAGACAACTTCAAACGTAAATCTGCATACAAATATGAATGAATGTTTTTTGCCCATTTTCATACAACCATACACCCCCCAAAAATATATTGATAACCAGACAGCGTGAATAACAAATATATTTTTAACTTCAATCTAAAATACACATAAATTAACGTTTTATAACTATGGACATAGAACTTGTAGTTTTTTTTTACTCCTCTGTTTGAAAAGTGTGCTAAATTCTGCATCAAAAGCTTTCAAGCAGGTATACATTACAGTGGCCTGATTTAGTTAATGCCGGATGCCTGGAGGAGAAAATCGTGAAGACGTGAAACAAAGACAGAGGCACGATGTAGTGCGCATATAGTCGATAATAAAAGGTAGCCTTATGCATGACTGAGATCAGATGACACGTATGTTCCGAAGGCAGCACGAATGTGATCACGTGAGTGGTACTCGCGAATTATCCTGCTCCTATAATGCTCAATGGAGATTGGTAAGTGGTGAGATGCGAATTCACTCAGACAGGCCTCATTTGCATAGATGTGCTCCGTATTCCTCGTTATAACCCATGCGAGGAAGCTTTCCTTGCATTCATCCACGTATGGTAACCAAGAAGCAGTAAATAAGAATGTTCAGTTGTTTATAGCAATCAATATAATGTAAATGCATCATAAAACACATCAATCTTTTATCAACCAGCCAGCATCCGAATGTTTACCTTTGACACTATTTTTTTAATGTCGTGATGAAGTGTAGTAAACATTCTACGCCTTATCCAACATGCCTTTGAATGCTGATACATACAGAAATTAACTTCGTAAATCTAATAAATTACAAAAGTTGTTCTAGGGCAATATATTCAGTTATATAGATTTGATGCTGCACGTTTGTCATGTCTGTAACAAAAATTAATCCACTTGCGCGTATATACTGACACATTTATTTTCAGGGATTTTAGTTTTTAGAGTGAGTGAGCGAGCGAAGCAAGCGAGTCACAAATAATAATCTCAAATTATTGATTTTGTAATAAATTTGGTGTTAAAAATCAAATTAGGCAGATGTTAAAGGTAACTGGATAAATGTGCAATAAAACGGTTAAAGAAAAACACCACCCTTAAAAATATGAGGGATAACAGGCCCCCAAAACGCCCTATCAGCGTATCCAACATTTTAAGATCATAAGTGAACATATTTAAGAGGTAAATCCCTGTATTGATTAAGTTGATACAACCCATACGTTGTCAAAGTGCATTACAACCTTTTAGTTCAAGAATTACTCAAATCATAAGAAGCATTCAGAGACAGAATTGAACAAATGAATTTTATTGTTAAATACTTCCACAAATTAGTTTACATATTTTATGTTCTGGACACATGAGCCGCATCTATATGCAAATAAATGTCACCTGTCTTGGATGACTTAAATATATGACCTCAATTCTAAGCAGACAGAGGAGCAACAGATTGTCTCATCGCATCCTCCTAGCGAACTTGATAACTCTTTTGCCTCCTAGTTGCTCATCAGACGTATAGCACTGATCAGATTTGACGTCACCCAGACAGAGCTCATTTGCATAGATGCGCTCCGTACGGTCTAATTACGAAACCCTTGTCTCAATGTCGTCTTAAACAAATCGGGCTTAATGAATCGTTTGTAAGTAGGATGAAATTCATCCCTCTCTTTCTTTCTCTCATTCTCTCTCTCTCTCTCTCTCTTTCTCTCTATTTTTATCCCTCTTTATTTCTCTCTCTTTTCTCTCCTTTTAATTTATGATTATGTTGTATGTCTCCCCTTTCTCTCTCTTGTATTATATATATTTCTCTCTCCCCATCTCTCTAGCGCTATCACTTCCTCTTTATATCACATTCTGTCTACCCCCCTCTTCTATTTTTATGCTTTGGTCATAATATCCATGACCTTTTCTATGTCTCTATGTTATCCGTCAATCATAGAATTCCTCTTCTGTTTATGCTCATTCAAAGCCACGCACTCTGAGCGCACTAACATTGTGATCTAATGTAGATGTTGAAGTACTTTTTTCCCCATTTTGTTCTCCTCTTTCTATCACCCCCCCCCCTCTATCTCTCCTTCCCTCTCTGCTGATGAGTTTCTGCACATTTTGCAATACAAGAGCTGATATATTTACAATATATTTAGTATAAATGGTAAGATTTCAAATCATAACCCATGGTTAAAGGAATTTTCTCCCAAACCGTACCGTGTGATTTGTATTTTTTTCGTGACAATTTAGGGATATATATCAAGAGCAACATTATGGGCGAGCCCCCAGTCCTCCCCCTGGAAATAATAAGTTTATGAATCTCAAATTGTGCAGTACTTACCGACCTAAATTGAGTGAATTTCAGATTTAAAAGATTTCCATAATCAGAAGACTTACATGAACTTTCAGTAAATATAAAAAGAAAGCTTATGGTTTCAGCAAGAAAGCCTGTAAAAAGTAATTTGAATTTTTCAATACTTTATTCTCCTATATCGCTTGGCGGAGAATGTCCCCCCTGCCATTCATCAATTTGAAACATAAGTAAGATCATGTGAGGCTGGAATCTGAACACCTGTTCAATTTAGCATAAGACGTTCATCTCCAGGGCATAGAACACTTAGCTGATTTAAACAGAGGGTCCCTAAGCAATCACATTCTGTCAAATTGAGCAACACGGGAAACCATTTAAAGATAGGATTTTTTTTGTTCCAATCGATTTATATTGAGGTTAAATTTGTTTGATTTCAATGCATTTCTCAATGTTTTACCTGATTTCAAGAACCTTTTGGTTGAATAGAAAGCCAAAGCTTTTAACAGAATTCGATGCCGAATAATGCCTGACGCCAATTTTACCCTCTGTTTTCCCCTTGAGTCATTCGATTTATAAAGTCATTAAGTTTTTAATCCTAAATTCAATTTGGAATTTTGATTCTATTATGTATTATAGGGGTAATTAAAGGAGTACTCTATTCCATTGGCCTCTGTCGCACAGTGGGTTTTTTGCAATATAGGTTCATACGCTTCATTGATAGTCTCGATAATTTTTCATAAGAATAATTATGATGGCCATTTTGATCATTTTGTAAAACAGGAGTCCATGGAAGCATGGCCTTGGATTTATTTATTTCTTCAATTATACCAAATTAAATTAGATTTTATCCAAGAGAGGAATATAATATTGCAACAATACATACATCATGAGGTAAAAACATGCACTCAAATTTTGAAAGAAAATGAAATAAGAAACGATTATTTAAAAAATAGTAAGAATCATGAAAAAAACTTGGAATATAAATTACGATAGCAGCAAAGAAACAAATTTTTGAAGTAAAAAGAATATTTTTTTTGCAACGTAAAGAGTAAAAACTGTTTTGATCCTTTTCCCTCTCTTTAATTGAGAATGTATTACAGGAAAAGAAATCCACTTGAGTATTCTGGGAGTGAAATATTGTTGCCAGATATTGATCGAAATTGGATTTATATTACATGCTTCTAAAATTAGGTATACTGCCTACTGGTCTATTGATTACTTCAAAAAAAACAGTGCGTTAATAATAAGCAAAGTATTACATAATTTTCAACAAAACAGAATCCATTTAAAATAAATTTGTATAATGCATTAGTAAAGGTACTAACATCAATGGGGTTTTCCCAATGTATAAAGCCACATCTTACTTAATTGGTTTTCCGTTGAGTCATGAAGGTGTTAATTAAAAAGCAGGTTTATGAATAATTTGATCGGAGAGACACACCTAACATGATTTTACATGACTACCTTCCTGTAATATCCATGTCACTCCATGTTATAAAACAACTGATCCCAATGCTATCGCTGATAACCAAGACCTTGAATAGATGACTAATGACATCACTTCCATGATCCTATTACAAGCGGATGTTAAAGACATATGAGAATTCAGGGTATCTGTCTTTGCGTATTATGATCATTTTGAAACTAAAATATCGAAAGCACTGCTGATTTTTAAGTGTATCTGAACTTAACAACTTTAATGGAAACACTTTCTATAATTAATAGACAGGCCTTTTAATTGTTAAAAGTATTGCATCGATTATAAATTCATAATAAAATGAAATCGAAAGTAGACTCTCGTTTCGTGTGTGGGGGGGGGGGGGTAATATTCAGATACGATTTGATATTGATTTCACGCTTGACTTCCCATATGGACATTAGAAAACTTTTTTTGGGGGGAGGGGTCGATGAAAGGGGCAGCGATACCAGTAATATTAATATGTCAACCTACGATGTAAAATTACAAGATTGATATAGACAATTGAAGGTTGATGATATTATTTCTTCGAAAACATAAAGTGTTAAGGTATGTCACACTGTTGAATAAAGGAACTATTTGAAAGAAAAATTTAATACTTCGTTAAAATATGGATTGATAAGAAGCGTTTTTCAAATAACGTGGTGAATATATATTTTTAAAAAATTATCGAAGGTTGAATGAAACGGTAAGGGAAAAATGTAGAATCTAGGCTTAATCGTTACAAATAATTCATTCATAATTATCAAATATTGATTTCATTTCTTATATGGCTATTCATATAAATTATTCATGAAATGCACATGTTTGTATGTGTTTATTTTTTCCTGTTTGTTAATTTTTCTTTTCTCCATTATAACCACTTGTTGATCATAATATTCATCTGTTCATTTAATGAAAAAGAAATAAGAGAGAGAAACGAATGTGAACCTAGTCAGAGGAAGGGTATATTTTGGTAAATGATTGAGGAAAGTGAACCGAGTGAAAGAGAAAGGAGAGTTTAGAGATATGATAACAAGTAAATTGATGCTGGAAGCAATTTAATTGCGTCAATTCATGCGAAAATAAAGAAGCAGCTATATAGAGATGATTTGTGTCTATATATCTTAACAAAATGGCGGTCAATTTCAGGCATCTTAGGTGCCTTGACAACCATGATAAATCTAACATCTAGCTCGCTTTCTTGAAAACTTTGAAAGATTTATCAAGGGGATTTGAGGGACGCTGATGTGTATATAGAGGGAGAAAGGCGTGCTTGCTCTGCTCTGAAATCGAGAATATTAACGCCATGGGCTGCTAGCGCCAATGCTGGATGCGTACTTCTTGTGCGGTAATGCGACAACATCGCGACGGCTCCAGGGGGGCTTTCGTTGAAAATTACAGTGCCCCAGTGCATGGCTTTCATGTCAGCAGACTGGGTGGTTTATATATAGATATATTGTATGTGACTTGATTTATGAATGAGATCCTGTCTGGATATGTCATTTGAAGGATTCGTCGGTACTGGCATTGTAAGCCTATCAACATTTAATGCTGAAAAGCCCAACCACCATTCAAATTTTAAAAATTTGTAAAAATATTTTAACATTAATCATTAAATGTCACGATGAGAATAAGGAGCATATATAGCAAAAGAAGGGTGAAATGAGTGATTAGTAGAAGAGCATACAGATTGTTGACCTGATGGTCGATTACAAGGCAGGGTTCAAATCTTTGTCATGTCTAAAGTTATTCAGATATGGATGTGAAATTATTATTCACTTCATATACACGCACACATACACACCGTCCCACATAAAGGGGGCTAAATAATCGCAAGCGATGGAGGCAAAGAACATGGGTATTCAAAATAGAAGGCAGGCGATATTGGTGACAAAAAAAGGAGAAGAGAAAGGGGGATGTTCCATGTTGCTATGGTCACCATTTTAATATCCAGATTGTTTATTCTTTTCCTATTTCATAATAATGTATGGGAACGTGATATATTATTTCTGCTCGAGGCGGCAGGCAACCTTCTATATTTCATATCGAGTCAAAGTCAGACATTCAGAATCGCTCTCTCGCTCGGTTTCATGTTGTCTGTCATTTCTTTACTGTTTTATAGGCCTATTCGGGTTCCACACCGCGAATCTTGCATAATGATTTTGAAAATGCACATATGTTAACTGAAGATTAATAAACTAGTCTTAATTTTGTTTACATGTGGATTTCTTAAGCAATTGCCCCAAAAACAGGCCCAGAGAATAAACGAAAAAA
The DNA here is from genome assembly GCF_018143015.1 of Lytechinus variegatus. Lineage (NCBI taxonomy): Eukaryota > Metazoa > Echinodermata > Echinoidea > Temnopleuroida > Toxopneustidae > Lytechinus > Lytechinus variegatus. Next base: position 19,267,273 of record NC_054741.1, on the reverse strand, counting down.
TGATCCATGGGGGTCATTTCATAAAGTTGTTCAGTTACACATGACTTCACGCACGACTGGTGATCATAACTTGTGCTAAATGGCATATCCCGATCATAGGAACATGTTCCAGTCGTTCGTAAAGTTGTGCGTAATTTGACTAACAACTTATAATTATGAAATCCAATACTGAATGCACTTTCAACGTTGCTACAAGGCTTTTTTTTAAGTCAATGTTGCTACAAAGTTTTCAGCAGCCAGGTATGGCGTATCGGGCAAAATTTATATTAACAAGTTGGCAGCGAGCGAGCGAGCGAGCATAATTTTCGACATGTGATAGAGTTCGACATACTATTCCGAAAATTATATCATATTTCACCCTTCTCTCTTTCCTTTTCTCACGCATTCACATCCCATTTGTTAGTTTAAAAACTATCACTTTCTATCTGTACATTCTCCTGAAATGTCTATACCTTGCACCCGCCAAGTGTTTTTTTTTTAACATTAGCGGCGTTTTTAATCCGTATATAGCACTTTCAGTTTGTTGTGCGTTTGATGTACCGATAAAAACCATTTAATAAATTGCTTTTTACACTATGGGGACCTTAAGCAGGGCGATAACAAGTCCATTTCTATAGACGGCTTGGCGACTTGACAAAATCTTCAAATCAAATTTACACTGAAAGATGGCTTTGGTTAATAATTATGATGGATTTTAGGACACATTTTATTCTCTCAAGTATCCTAAAATGTACAAGGAACTAACACTGACTTTTTTTTATAAACTTTTCTGGAGTTTCCGATTTTCTCTGATATTATTTGTCATTCCTGTACAAAATATAAATATATATCTCCTTTTTTTATGCTGAGAAAATAAATAAATTGAACTGAATTGAACTGAACTTAACTGAAAAAGAAAAGTAAAAACCAAATAAGATTATATAGTTTAAGACAAATAAACAAAAGAACGAAATATATTGTAATGCAAAGAATGGGATGTCATTTTTGTATCCATAAAAGGGACCTTTGTTTCTGCATGTACGCCGGCCTATATAGTGGAAGTATATTAGTCATGTTAGTTGTGTTTCAAATATATATTTATCACGATATCATCGTCTTGTTTGTTTGGAACTCAAATCCCAATTTCGTGATTTTCTCTTTCTTTTTGTGACAGATTTGTTTTGCCACGATCACGATGGATGAATGCTAACTCATCAACTGCCTACGTACTCCTCCGGTATAGACAAAAAAGATAAGCCTTCAACTCAGCTGAGTGATATTGGATTCATTGCCACTATATTTCACACAGGAATGGTCAATAGATGAGATAAAGCTGACATTCGAGGAGAATTTCAAAGGTCCATGCGATGATAACTGTTTGGAACAGCCACGTCTTCCAACTTCACTTGGTATAATATCTTCAGTGATAAAGTCGCAGGTACAGCTAAGAACATTGGGAATGTTGGAACGTTTAACTCCGAGTATCTTCATCAACATATCAACATAGAGATAGTTTGGTTCTTAGAGAATTCGATACCATTCCGGGACCATGGTGACGGATGGACCAGTCGATGATTATAATTACGAAGCATTTGGTATTTCGAGTTCCTTAGATTATGAATCATTTGAGGGCATCTTTAGATCAAGTTCTCGTCTGAGTCATGATAACTCGTAATCAATGCTCAATAATGATCTATAATTGTTTTGAGGATCATCCGTATTCATATTGACAGTTTAATGCGGTCATCGGATCTTGAACATTATGAAAGAAAGTTTTCTGATATACACCCTTCATGATCAAGTTAAAACAATGGACACTTTCTAATTCCTTGGCATTGCATCTTAAGCATTACACCATGGGAAATGATATACTCATGACGAAGTATTCATCTCGGACAGAACCAACTCTTCTGACTAGCTCGAATCCATCCATTAGTTTGAAACTGAAGCTGGGGTCAAACTGATCTCCTCAGAGGATCTCGGTAGCGGGCATGTGAACAAGAAGGATGCGGCCAGTGCCCGCGGACCGCAAACAAAAATCCCATTCAAGTTCAGTTTGTCGTTATCATTTTAATTGCTATCATTTCAATGATTACCAACACCAACAGCCTCAACAGCACCGCCTTAGTCGCCGTCGTCGTCGCCGTGATCGTAGTCTTCGCAATCGTGATCAGCCTCCTTATCCTCCTCCTTCGTCCGTATCTTGTCGGTTTTCTCAATTCCTTCTCGTTTTCTCGCTACTAGGATATCAGTTTCTTATTCTTTTGATGGCTTTTGCAACCTCTGGACAAGGCTTCCAAATAGGTAAGAGACAATATATATATTTTAACAGATATAATTTAAAACGATACCCATTCGTTTGAATTACTCAAAAATACATTTTTGTGTATATATAACAAATATGTTTGTATCGACCATGATTTATGACTAAAATGACAAATTAACAAAAGCAATGATTTTAAAAGAAATTACTAAATTTCAGTCATATAAATCATGATCGATACAAACACACCTGCTATATATATACAAAAAAAGTTTTGTTTCTAATAGTGGATATACCAGGAAATAGTGATTGTTAGTAAACACGCGCGACGGGTTATCAGCTCTTACCATTTGCCATCAGGTTCTTATTCAGGGCCCAGTGTTGCAAAAAAGTTACTATCATGCTAACTTTGCCATGCAATGGTGACTTGCATGTAATCATTTATTTGATTGGCTGTTGATCAGTGTTACCATGGCATAGTTATTATTGGGTGACAAAGTTACCATAATAGTAACTTTTATACAACTGGACCCAGATCAGCCAAAGGTGAAACCTGATGTTTGTAGGGCAGAGTTATCATGGTTATTGTTGTTATCAAGATTACCAACGGAAATGTTATATGATTTTAAAATTTCTGTTAGAGTTATCAGAAATTTTTACTCTTAATCTGTTAAAACATGACGAAATCAGAATATATTCTATCTGAATAAACTAAAGAAAACAGACCATGAATTGAAAACAGCATTGTAACACCAAGCGAGGTCAGTTTCTGCTGTGTTTCGACTCATACAATCTATCTACTCCAAAGACGTATATAGCAACGTATAACGGAAATATTCAAAGTACAACAAGCATTAGCAAGAAAATATATAGGCCTATATATGAAGTAAAAATCAGTTTCAAAAGAGGAGAAGTATTACTATACGCCGAAAAATACATGTGAGGCCTGAAACACTGATTTCAGAAAAAAGGCATTTCTTTTCAACATAATCATGCATGGGAATTAAAATGGTTTTGCATGGTTTATTAACAAAAAACAAACATGGTATGCCGTGAATGCGCGGCTATTATTATCGGTTTGACAAAAGACACATCAATCAAAATTATCAAATATAATGATATCTATTTTTTTATTGAAAAGGGATGATCTCAAATCATATCACAAATATAAATAAATCCAATAATCATATCTGACTAAACAAACACATTATGCCAGTATGTAAAGTACTCACTGTTTTTCTTTATTGCCACTGTACAGAGTGAATGAAATGTGTCACGTTTTATTGCAGAAAAAATGAAAAGAATGAATATATTCAAATGAAACAAGCAGAACAATTAAAATTCAATCAAATAGAAATAATAGATTTCTGCATTATTTTAGTGAAACATCTGTATGCATAATGTATCCATATGTTAAATCACTTTTTCGTCTCAACATTTTCGTTTATGATTTCTGAATTATTTAGAACATGGTTATTAAATATCAAAATTGTATAACATTTAAATGGGAATCTTTAATTCAATAAATTATTCAGTACCAGAAATGGCGCCAGTTTATAGGGTCAACATAAAGGGGGAAAATCTGGATAACTTTGAGCAGCTATAACATTGATCAACACATTCCCATATTTATATAGTTGGTGGTAAATAAAAAAAAATGAATCTTACATTATCTAAACCATTCATTTTTGCAATGTTCCTTAATCCATTATAGCCTGTATAATGACTGTAGAATACATCTGCTGCAGACATGCTTTTCCCCCAAGTATCTCACCCTGTCTGCGCTGGTTTTGTATCAGAAACGCAGAGGGGCGGGAAGATCTTGTTTAAACTCGCTTATTACGGCTGAACCTAACCAAGGAGAGTGAATCGAATTTGTTTAGTGACATTTTCATCATGCCAAGCACATCTGTAGAATGCCCCAGGCACTTTACTTTCTCTTATATTCCTTCTTCCATCTCGAGAGTTTATGTTTGTTTTTGGCTCCATTTGAAAATCTAGTTTGCTTAATGGACGTTAAAGGTCTCGTATTTTCAAGTCAGAAGACAGAGTGAGAGAAGAAATATAAACTGTTTTCGTACTGATAATATATCCACCGGTATTCGCGCCTTAATGAAGTTCATCTATATTTTGACAAAATTATCATGGTGAGTATACACTTTGATTTGTGGGACTGTTAACCGCCAGGTGAATTGGTATAGCGCGTGTGATGGGGAGGGGCATGTAGACGCGCGCGCCAAACATTTGCTCTCAAAATATGCTTTGAATTATGGCGGCTTTTTCTTAACTTGAATTCAATTTTTTTTAATTGGTTCATCATTCCCCTCCAAAATACTTCAAAGCAGCATCCTACGATTGAGGATGCATGTTCAATGTCTTGTCTTCAATTTAAGACTTGTTTATCTTCCAAATTTTCAAAATGATATAAAAAGAAAAGAAAAAGAAAGGACGTCAAAGCTGCGAGGTTACAGCTGGGAATGATAATCTCACAAATATGCGATGAATCTGAGGGCTTCTCTCAATATAGCCCTGAGATGAGCTACTCTAACCATTCACCGAGGTCACTCGTGTCTTCTTTGTTTACAATATCTAGTGATCTATTCGACTCATCATCATGATTCGATCGCACGGAAGGAAGCCAGAGAGAGGGAGAGAAAGAGATGTTTTTTGTTGGAGGCAAGGGAGAAAGTAATATGGAGTGATTACGAATGTTTAGGAGATGGAGTGATATATCTTACTTAGAGCGGACTTGTAATCTAAATCGAGATTAAAGACGACTCTTGCCTTTAACGATGCGAATAGCAGATTGGGTGTCAACGGAAATACCTATGATGATCCAAACACAACTCCTTATTTCAAGCGCAAGGCTTTATTTTGTTTATTCTAATTGCTCATTATTTCTATTGGTTATTTTGGGACACCATCACTAATGTCACCTGTTTGAAATAAATCTAATAGATTATTGAAGTAAAGAAATTACTCCGGTTGGGATGCAGTCAAGTAAATGCTACTTAATTAATTTTGTTCTTATCCCTATATAACATAATTTTTTTAATGTCTATGTTTCACCTGTCGAAATAAAAATACAAATGCAAATGATTTTTTGTTTATAAGAATATATATATATATATATATTATATTATATCATATTATATTACATGTCCCTTTCTTCGACAGAGTTGTTGACGACGCGACGGTTGGAGTTTATTATGACGGAATACCCCCAGTTTATACATGCATTCAGCATGCCATGAATGCTTCCCATATCAGACCTAGAGGGCTGAATTCGACTGAATGCTTCAATAAATACTTAAACGAATTATTTGCAAACTGCTGTTTTTCGTACCATTTGCCCTCCCAGTCAAACCAGATTTCCGCTCCGTCAAATTACGTTGAGGAATTTTCATCAAAACAAGGTAGATGGTGATTATAAATAGACATGATATTGGCTATATGTTGGGCTAATCTCAATTATCCGTGTATTTGCGAGAAGGGCTTGATAAAGAAAAATATTATTATGAACACCTAACACGATCGTATAAGGTGTATGATGGTGATATGAGATATTTTCCTCGACATCTTCGTTCTGAAGATAATCACTTTCAGGGACCCGTCGCATGAAACTTTTCCCATAAAAAAACTCTGGCAAATAAACAAAAAATCTAGCACACAAAATTTTGCCATCGAAACTTTCACATTAAAAAACTGTGACAAAAAATGCTAGAGTTTTTTCTGGCAAAAGTTTTATGCAACGGCCCCATCAGGTGTCGAAATGAAATGGTGTTGGTCAACAAAAATACATTAATGCCGTTCCTACCGAATCATCAAACTTATTTTTCCAATGGAAAAGGAAGAGGCTGCGTGCATCGAATTCAGATTCGAAAAAAAATTATTTTAACATAATGTGTCAGTAAATCTCCGCAATAGAGAATCAGTATGGGAATGAGATCGCGATTCCGGTCAAACACCCTATTCTGTTTTAGGCGTGCTGTTAAAATGTATAACGCATTTCGTCCGCCAAAAATGAGATATTTTCTCTTATTGCCTTCCTCATACCACCCAATGACAGGAATCGTCCTAAAATATAACGACTCTAAAAGCGATAATACTTGCAAATATTTCAATCCATAATCATCTGTCATAAAACCCTCTCCATAATCCATTTTATTTTTGATGTGACAGCTTTTATATTCTGCTAAAATTGATTCCCTTTTCTCATCATTAACGCCCACAATAATCTCACATACTCAACGTTTTCAAGATGTAAAACATGGCATGAATTTTGCAATCTACAGGCCTATAAAAAAATCATTGGTAATATGTCACAAACACTTTTCAATTCTTAATTGTTAGGCATCAAGGAATCAAAGATCAAGGAAGCTTTAATGAATTAAAATGGGAAAATTAAAAATTGAAAAACCCTAGGGACTAAATTAAGAGTAAAGTAGATGTTAAATCTACTAAAATAAGTTAGTCATCATTAACATGATATGGAATGAGTTATGAAACGTGAGGGAAAAAGAAAAAAGAGAGAGAAACAGAAGGAAGATTAATAAATCATGTAGGGCGATGGGTGGGGTAGGAAGGGGAAAACAAAGACAGCTTTCTGCAGATTGAAACAGCGGAGAATATGAAAACGACATGGATTCTCGTCACGTTCAATATCAAACTCCAGGACCTAGGCAAACAAAATGCTTGACATTTTGAACTGAAATTCCAAGATGGACTCGGAGGAATTGCGTGTAATTCTTAATGATGAAGGATAAAGCAATCACGGATTCATGTCACAACTAGAAATGCAAACACTCAACATTGCATGGGCGTCTTTGTAATTAATGTCAAAGGTTTTGTGATCTTGATCATAGTCATTTTTATTAAAAAACTATCTTCCTTTCATAGATTTTGCCATTATTCATGTTGTATAAGACAAAATATCGTGCATTCATCATTGATTATTATAATTATATAACGAGATAATTAATCTGTATCACAATTATTTAAGACGGGATTCTTCAGGATACCAAAATAAGAATTGACGTGATAATGTTACTTTACATTATAAACGTTGAACTAATTATTTAAATTAAACATTGTGGTCTTGTATTATCATCTGTGTAATCAGTGTGACCATAGTGGTTTAAACTGATAATACCATAAAAAAAACATAAACTTAAAATCCGATTATCATAAAATTGTCTTTGCACAAGTATGTATGGCTAAAGATCCCAATAAGATTATCCAGCTTACTATTTTAATATCTTACGGAGATAACAGAGGAGAGACAATTTCATCCTTTGATGGTAAATATTTGATAAACTCTGTTTTTCATGTTTGTTTTCTTTGTTGAAAGATAATGTCGTGATTCGGGTAAATGAAAATGGCAGTAAAACCGAGGAAATAAGATCCTTTAGTACCATATACTGCGATTAGGTAGTGAAAGGTGTGAAATTATTATCGTAGTCCCATGCGTTGTAAATGATGAAAGATGAATGAATAAGATCAATACTTTAACGGAAGTTATCTGTCGATACGAATTGCAGAAGGTTCTTTTATGTCATCGGGAGTCCGGTGAACTGAAATGATTGTTAGCTTTAGTAATCCATATTGGTGATGAAAGAAAGTGAGGGCGAGAGAAGGGGAGAGGGGGTGAGAGAGGGAAGGAAAAGTGAAAGAATAAAAAGAAAGGAACGGTTATAAGAGAGTGTGTGAGAGAGAAAGAGAGAGGGATATATATATATATATATATACAGTGCGTATCAAAAAAAGTTTACACTTAGAAAAAATCCTGTAAAATTATACATTTGTAATATCTGATGGTTTGTCCACATTTCAACATTGGTACAGGTCCATTTAAGCAAATGACGATAAAACTGTCGAAAAATATTTCCGCTTGAGTGAGCAACACTTACTTTTGAAAAGTTAGTGAAAAATTATTTGCGCAGAACTTTGAAATAGTTATGCGAATAAAAGTAGACCTTAATCATGAATAATACGTGGAATTTAGCTAGTAAAATTGATCTGAAGATATCTTTTACCTATTTAACTTGTTTCATTGCCCAAACCACTTCGAGGAGTGCATTGCGCCCCACCCCTCCCCCTCACACCGAGGCCATCGGGACGATATTTGCTTTACACTGAGCTGTGATTTACATGAAATGGCTTAGGCTTGATTTTCATTTTGTTAATCATTGTCAAGCTTGGGAAAGTGTGGAGAAACAAGTATTGAATAAAAAATGAAATGTAAACCCACTTTAAATGATAAAAACTTAGTGAAAAAATGCTAGAGATGTCTGATATAAACTTTGGTTGAGATTCGGTTATATCCTCAGATCCAGCAGGCACAAAAAGGGTAAAAGTTGTGTATACTAAGTGTTAAAATTTCAATTTGGGTGGCAAAATTGTTAGAAAATACTTGAATCTATCCGTTTCATTTCAATTGACTAAAAGTGCAAGGGAAATGTATGAGAAATGTTTCGCAGGGTAAGTTTGATTTCACCCTTTCCCCTTGACACAACGTACAAACGGGCATTTCTGCGCAAACAAATTTCTGCGAGCTTTACAAAAATGGACAGTGCTCATTCAAGTGTAACATTCCGTCAAAATTTTTACTTTCATTGGATAGATGAGACCCAAACCCAACATAATATGTGAAAAAATTACCCACATGTTGTATATTTTTAAATTCCCAGGGCTTTTTCAAAGTGTAAACTTTTTTTTGATACGCACTGTATATATAGATATATATATATATATATATATATATATATATATATATATATATATATATGACATAAAAGAACCTTCTGCAATTCGTATCGACAGATAGCTTCCGTTAAAGTATTGATCTTATTCATTCATCTTTCATATATATATATATATACAAGAAAAAGAAAGACGGGTATAGGGGAAAGAGGAAGGATTGGAGGGAGGAAGAGAGAGAGAGAAAAATATGGGCTAGGGAGGCTTGGAGATGGGGAATGGGAATTATGTTAAGGGAGGCATTCCTTTTACGAAAGATCTAAACCAACATTTTCTTAATAAATGTTTTTCATATTTGGTTTAGAGCATCCATGCTATCCAAAGAACGCAACCATCTGTTTATCATCATTCCCTACAAACCCAGTCTCTCCTTTATACTACATTTTTCTCACTTTCACTTTCACTCGCTCTCTCTCTCTTTCTTTGCCACTTTCTGTCTGTCTTCATTTTACCTCTCATCTCTTTCCCCACCCCTTCTCCCTGTGTCCCTCTCCTTTTTCAATTTGATAATTTCTTCTTCAATCCTTAATTCCTTCTTTTTCAAATTAAAACACAAAATTACTATAAAAATGGTCTGAATTATCATTTTCTTGGTTATTATGTGTCCTACCGAGAAAAATGGTCAAACTTAACCAAATTATTAGTTAAAATCTAAGAGGAATTCAGTTAATATTGACAAATTTTATCGGTTGGACACGCAGAGAGTTGTCATTTTGACTAATTCGTTTTAAGAGTGTGTGTTAAAAGGGATTAATTGAAATTACATGACTCTGAACATCGGCAAGTATGAAATAAGCGAAATAGGTTTATTGTTTTTAATTTAAAAAAATACAGATTTCATGATTTTAAAATTCATGACTTTCTTATCTCAAACTCTCCCTGAAAAGAGACCTACTTTTTAAGATTTGCAGTTTCTTCGTCGTAAGATTGTTTTCGGTGAATGTAAGTATCAAATCAGTAAATACTCTTTAAAGTTAAGAGTTAAAACCAAAATCTTAAAATGGTTTGAACTAAAGGACTGAACATGGCTTATGGCTTTATCGGCAGTTTCAAATGTTGATTTTAAACATGAAATATAACTTTAGACTTCAATGCTATATATTCCCAATATTCGTAATTTAACCCAAAACTGAAAAATGTCATTATTTAAAACTTTAAATTGTATAGTGTTAAATGAGACATTCTGAGTTCCCATTCTTTGATATGGTTATTTATGCAGCCTTTATCTCAACTCTCATACCATTTATACCATCTTTGAAATACAAATTTATTTCATAAAATTTGTTTAGCCTGCAAAGTTGTGATTAACGTGTAAAGGATTGGAGACTACCATTTCATATTTGAGGACAATCAACTCCAAATTGGCATCATGATTTTCAATTTTCTGCCATTATTCTTTATTGGAGGATATGTTTATATAGGCACTTAATGTCAGGCTTCTTGCCGACTATATTAAGTATATATCGCAATTCCCATCATCAATAATTCTATTACTCACCGATTTGTCTATATTTCTGTCAGTTATATTTAGATGAACAGTTTTTCATTTGTTTATCATGTTTATATCAGATTGTAAAATTTATTCCCTCCCTTCCTTTTTTTTGTTTGATTTCATATTTGTTTGTTCCAACTACATTCTTTAGCTTTCACGAAGTTTTCTTTTTATAATTATATTGACTTTCTTCTCCCGCATAAAACAAATAAACAAGACTAAGTTAAATGGACAGCTTGGTGCAACTGTCGCTTAAGTAATATCTAAATATTTTCTAATAAAATTGGACTAGAATATATTCGTTTCTGACTAGAAAAAAAAGCAGAACAAGTGACTACACATATCAGTCGCACCCAGCTAACTACCGACAATACTAATCGGAGATATCGTGTTGTAGTGGTTCAGTCACTTGAATCTTAAACCAAGGGTCGATGGTTCGAATCCCAACAGGCGCTATAATGTCCTTTGGCAAGGCACGTTTGTCACTCTCCACCTAGGTGTTGAATGGGTACCCGGTAGGATGTGAAAGTCAATGTGCTTGGATTGGCAAGTGTGCAGCGATAAACGGTTGCCTAACCAGGATACTCCCCAGGGAGTGGTGATAGTGCACTCTATGTGTGGAATAGTGATGGATCTTATGACCGGGGAATAATAATTGTACAATGTAAAGCGCTTTAGAAACAATATGAAGCGCCATAAGAATGTAACTACTACTACTACTATTATTCTTATTATCTTCATCATCATTATTATTATCCTTTTGATGGTTGAATAAATAAATAAATTTAATTGAATTACTATTATTATTGTTATTGATAGTAGTAGTAGTTATTAATCGAGTCAATTAAACTATTTTATAGGTCGTTTTACAGTGCATCTCTCCATATTTTTTCCACAATTCTAGTTGCTTGTCTCTGAGCTCCTGGTTCTGTCTTTCACCCCATCTCTTTTTTTTCCTATCTGTCTGTCTCCCACCTTGACTCACCCTGTTCCATATTCCCCCAATCACTATCACCAGCATACCGGTGTGTTTAGCCACCGGGGAGTCAGCACCTTGAATGCATTCCTTGAGGTCGTCATATACCGACAGAAGCGGGAGATAGTAATTGCTATCATCTATTTTTTGTTTGAATCATGCCGATGTCATTATTTTCAGTTGCTCATCTGTTCTTCATCGTCTGATCATAAATGTCCCCAGGAAGACATATCCGAGGAAGGACATTGGATTAATGGTGATTGAGAGGGGAATATATTTAAAGACAGACAATAAGGTAGACGAAATCATAAAAAAATAATAAAAACATAAATTTATTGACATATTTATTTCGAGAGAGAGAGAGGGTGGAGTCTTACTCTTAGAATAAGATAAGATTTTTTAAAAAGTATAGGCCTATATAAGATACACAATTTTACTGACGAAATGAGGGACAGCGAGGAAAAGGGAGTATGCTGGGAGCTAAAAGACGAAACAGAAAGAACAGGAATTGTGGTTTACAATGTTCAGATTATTTCCAAAAAGTTAAAAGCGTTGAAACGAAGAGTGTCAAAACAAAATAATTACAGTTATGTCTGCAGACATTCGTTGCTTGTACTGCTCAAAATCAACTGTTCAGGGACAGAATCTGTCCAAAGCAAGTGCAGCTGATTGACCAATACTTGAAATGGTATTGCTATAATTGTTATGGGACAATAACAAACGGTCAAGGGAAATTTCTGATCATATCGAAAGTAAGTCAGCGTCACCAGGACGATGCAATGTCCTTATTGCTTTGCCCTTTTTTCTTAAAATAAAAACGATCATTAAAATGAAATGAAATGACAGATGTTTGTCAATAATAAAGGCAAACGATTTTGACCGGAATTCGAGAAAGCAATTCTTTCACGAATCGTTTACCCAATCGAATGAAATTTAATCAACCCCCCCCCCCTTCACCCTCCGTCACCAATGTCCCCCTCTCCCGCCCTTTGCCAGCTCACTCATACTTTCCACACAAAAACGTTATTTTTATATTTATTTATCTACCTATCTATCTATCAAAATGTCTACCTACCTACCTATCTATCTATCTATCTATATCTATCTATCTATCTATATGTCTACCTATACCTATCTATCTATCTATATCTATCTATTTATTTATCTATCTACCTGTCTGGCTGTCTGTCTGTCTGTCTGTCTCTATGCCTGTCTACATAACTATTAAACTATTTACATAAAATCAATAAATATTCCACCCATCTATCTATCTTTCTAGCCATCTTTAGCTGGCCAGTTTTCATCAAATTCCTTACACGACGAGATGATATTAGTTTTTAATTGAATTGCTTCTCGTCAACTCGACAGCCATTTCATCTAGTTTGATTAATGGCTAACATGAATTAGATTCACGCTGTTCAATTACCCAAACCACGACCACTATCCCCACCGGGGCATGTCCCGCAGGGTTGGGCTGTAGGTAAGGGAGGGTGCTCTTAGCTTCCGTATTTAACTCATTAATATATTATAGCACGTACAATATTCTTTACTTATATAGTAACAACCATAATAATGACTCAATGTTCACCTTTATTCGAGTAGTGCTATCCTAGTTGACAAGACAATAATTTACCTTTTGCCACTCTCGACCCAGTTGCAGCAAATGACATCCTCCATTTGATCGATTTCTTAAATATGCACTGAATGTTCTATGTGGACGCGCCAGGGGTGACATATACAGATAAATCAAAGCTAATATATCTAACTTAGTCATTGTGTATAAAGTTCTTTTGGAGGGGCATGGCGTGTCCAGAACAAGAACGATTTATCTGTTTTATTCTTTATTGAACGATTGAATTCATTACTGATAAATTACTGTGAATGCACAATTTTCAGTGATGCTCTCCGCGTGTGTTTTCCTTTAGTCTCCTTTTCCCGTTATTGCTTATTGACAATCTAATGCCATCTTAATATACAATGTCTTAAGGCCTTAGTAAATATGATTTTGATTTACAACAGGGGGCCCCTTGCAGAAAGAATTTTGCTCAACTGGTTTTTCAGCCAATGAACATGATGAAGCATCCGTATTCGGGACTTGCGCTTGATATTTTGACGTGCGTCTTAACGCAGCTCTTTCTGCAACAGGCCCCTGGTCTATTATCAGGGATCTATAATGTTCACTTATCAATAAAACCATTTTAAACTATTGAATAAATTATACAATAAAAGCGTTCCTAAAAACAGGGTTTAAAATAAGTTAAACTTAACAAACTGATCATTACTTACACACTGTAATCATTGCCATAGCTTGCGGGCAGAGCTTAGAAAACAAGCGCCTCAAAACTGCATGCATTTTAATCCGTAAGCAGGTGCTAAATACTGGTGTATAGTCTAGAATCAATCATCAGTATTATAGGGTGAAAGAGGACCATTCGTGACTGATCACGTGATTGAACACCTGACAACCAAACTATAAGGCGACATCCTGTTCTGTGAAAAAATACCTGATCAATCAGGCAAGTTTGGATCCATTTATTTTTCTCTTTATTTCAAGGGATATGTTCTTATGCACATTGTAATATTCTATTTGATGGTACGCTTTTTGTCTACACTGCAGGGTTTAGGTATTATGTGCATTTCAATTTGCAATCTCGTTATTCAAAATACGTCAATAACAAGAAACATGTTATACTTTGGCAGTCGTTACGATGATGATTAAAACGAATATTTAGGACTTTACTGACCGACTCCGCAGTCATATGCCGCTGGCACTGCGGAAGCTATACAGGCATTACGTTAAACAGGTTTGTCAAGATTATGACAATCTTAGATTAACAAGACATAACAGTTACCATTTACCTTCATTTAACATGTTGAAAAGCTACAAGGTATATAAAGTGTGAAATGCGATTTTTAAAATTTAGCCGTTTTTCGAAGGTGTTATTGTGTATGTTGTATAGGAGAGTAAGGATCGACCAGCATAATCTTTTGTCAATCTGCAAGATTATAAAATGACCTTTAAAGACATCTACAAGTATAATAAGGTACATCATGTTTATTAGGCATATACAACAAGCTTACATAATATTGACATGACCATGTACAATTCAACGCATTTTCTAATTGGCCATTGTGATTTGGCATAACCAGTACCGTCTGACTGTGGATAGTACTGGCGTTTTATTGGTAGCTTAGATAGATCACGTGCTGTGACCACAACGCGTAACGGAGGCGCCACGCAGTGTCGAACATTAAGTATACATCACATGTAGTGATTTTGAATTCCCAATTTTTGATGGTAGGCAGCATATTCTTTATGAATTTTTCAAAGGACATTGCTATTTTCAAATCGTGTTATATTCATATATGAAACAAAGGACTAAATCGGTAGTAATACCATTGTCATTCACGGGATATATCCCAATTAACGTTTCGTTAGAAAGTGTTGTAGAATGTCTTTACTAGATGTCTTCCCATGTCATCTCATTGCAGTTCGGATATGCCGCAATAATGTTGGTTTTTATCAATAAACCATCTATCTATCTATCTACATTGTATCTATCTATTTATCTACCTACCTACCTATCTATCTATATATCTATCTATCTACATTGCATCTATCTATCTATTTATCTTTCTTTCTATCTATCTATCTATTTATATTTCTATCTATCTATCTAACTATAACTATTTAATTATCAAGCATTGACATAAGACAAACTATTATTCGCCTTCATTATTATGAGCCTAATGTTTCACATTCAGACCATCAAATCAAAAGGAGTAGTCTGCTTAAAACAAGCTTAATTACAATCATTTTATTCCGCCTGAATGTAAGAAAGCGATGTATAACTATGTCCCTCCAACAATTCTTAAAAAAATCACCATCTCTTGCCATTATCATCCTGGTCGTGTTATGTTCGGTCGAGGAGACCGCGATGTCATTAGAGACTCTTAATTACATGTACTTGCCCGCCCCGTAAAAGACCAGCCGAAGCAAGTATATTACAAGCTCGTCTATAAACACAATCAGCGGAGGGATGACGCAGGGATGGATGAAGGATGAGAGAGATTGATTGTGGGAGGGAGGCTGGATGGATGGAGATGATGGTGATGACGAGATGATGATGATCATATAGTAAGAGCTGTCATGCAAAAATAGAATACATGTTGTTTATTAAGAAAGAAAGTTTGACCAATTAATGACCAACACATAAATTGATGTATCTAATTATTGAAATGAAGCGCTATCAGTTCACGAGGTCTTCTTTAGCATTTGTAAACGCTAATGACTTACGTGAAGAGCAAGACTGGAAGAGAAGTTAGTAAACATGTTATTCATTTAAAAAAAAGGAGAAATCGAATGTAAAATCTTAAAAAGCAGACGATCATTATCTTTATTCATTTTACGGACTCTGCTGCAGCCTAAAGAATACTGTTAATTTCAAGGATTTGTAATAAATCCATATCGGCTCTGAAAAGTGGCCAGTCGAATATTTTGATTTGTTTTTCAATCATAAGGATTAACTTTTAAATCTAAAAAGATTTGAATTAAAATCTTTTAGCTTTATATTTGAATACACAAGGTTTAAATCCAAATCTAATATTCGGCTGGTCACTATTCACAGCCAATCTGGATTTATTTTAAATCTTTGTAAATAGAGTAAAGAGCAAAATGATGCATTGGATCATATAATCGGATTGGTGTTGATGTGATTTGTTTACACGTTGTTTATTGATTGACGGAGATCTAGTCTAATTGTGTTTGAACACAAGTGCGGTTTGTCTCGCTGTCTATAACAGTCTTCACCCGACTTTGAACTTCATCGTGATCTTCTTTGAAATATTAAATGTCTGCCCCAGACGTGAGCAACGCTCTAACACGTCTCCACGAATCGTAGACAAAAATCCAACCATTCTCACGCATGCGGCATCCCTCTCATAGCTACCGTTCACAAGGATGTGATTGATTCGGGTCTTGTTGAGACGGTCCCTGAGGGCCCTCAGGGATAGCAGTTTGCTATCAAGAGGCAACCTTGCTTTTAAAAATCCCTTTTAGTGGATGAGCGGTTTGAAAGATGAATACATAAGCTTTTAGATAAAGGCAAAAGAAGTAAAAGATCCCTTTTCATTTTTATCAGTATCCATCCGTCAAAATCTCACAGCAACTCTAGAACAGCAACACAGCAACTATATTCTGCTATTTGTAGTACAGCAAAACACATATCAACAATCATCATTATCATGACATATTAATCAATATATAGATGAATAGCTATTGAAATGAAATGATATTCTACAACGAATAATTGATCTGTAAAATGATATTGATTGTTTGATTAAGCTATAAATTGCAAAAAATGATTACTATAATCAAAATTAGATATAATCTCTTCAAAATTAGACGTAATCGATACCCTCCCCCAATTCATAAGCTAAAGAGAAAATAGATAACTAATGAGTTGCTTCCATACAACACCCTATGAAATGGTGACAATTAGTATGAGGTGACATGAGTATGATGAGACACACGTAAACCTTAGTCTGTCATAAGGAGGGTGTCATCACTGTAATAGAACACTGACTAATTTGATGTTTTGGTGTCAACGAGACAGGGAGGATGGTACAGATGAACTTTGAAAGATCATTTTATATAAATTTGGAAGATTATGTCTCCTCACGGCGTTCTTATTAAGTGTTCTTTTGTATATATATATATATATATCGTTAAAGGGGAAGTTCACCTTGAAGTTAATTGTAAAAATAGCACAAAATATATCGGTGAAGGTTTGAGGAAAATCCATCAAAGATTAAGAAAGCTATTAAAATTCTATTTTTTTTATTTATGACCTCTTTTACGAGCATCTGCTGCATAATGTTATATAATATAAAATGCAGAAATGTTCTTGTTCTTAATGGTTCGTGACTAAAAATTGTCCTCCTTCAGGAGCGAGTGTTAAATAATTTTTCTGTAAAAAAAACACTAAAAAAAATTTTTTTTTAATGCAGTATCATTGATTTCATTAAATGATTTTAAGGCTTTAACCAACCTTAATTATTATTTGGGGAAGCTTATTGACTTTGAAAGTAACTTTTGGAAAAGAAAGGTGAAAGAATCACTGTGGATCAGAAGTATTAATCCAGTACTAAATAGAGACTCTGGATGTCCATTGTCGCCAATCTTCTGTCCAGTGATCAAGAAACACAGAAGTACAGATCATCTCAGGCAGCAAACTTTGTGACTGAGATTGGCTTGAAAAAGTCCACAGGAGTGAACGAAAGCTCACCCAAAATAATCATTAAAATTGGTAGAAGCTTGAAAAATTATTGAATTAATCATCCCCAACTGATGAAAGTTTTGTGTATTGATTTTTTTCCCTTCAAATTCACGATACATGGGATGTTGCTCGCATATGACGTCACAAATAAAAAAATCCAACTTTTAAATTTTTTCATGGATTTTTCTCAAACCTTCACCAATCTTATGTAATGATTTTTTTTTGCTCTTTTTACGATAAGTTTTTGTCAGGGTGAACTTTCCATTTAAGACGGCTTCTTTTTTCTCACAATAGATTTTGAGCTTTTGTGACAGGATACTTTGTGATGACGCTGAGCTCATAGCACAAAGACTCAAGATTTCTTGACTGACAAATGATGGAATAAGAACCTAGTTTTAAAGTATCATATATGACAGATGGGGCGGTGTCCTGTGTTCTTTTAAGAACAGAGGACACCGCCCCATGAGCACCATAAGATGCATTTTATCCAAATACATCAATGCTAAAACCATGAAAGGAGAATGTCAAAACAATTCTTTTGAGCAGGAAATGAGAGTGTGTGAGAGGAGCTCGTGGCACCGATTATGCGATTCTGATGTAGTTTATAACCCTCTTATTGGCATCTCATAAATAAACGACACAGTTCAGTTCCTTTTGTGTCGTGCAGATTAGGGTTTAAACATGAAGAATGGGTCTATTTCAGGAGAACATTGATAATGGAGTGATCATGGTCCTCAAAATTGATCATGATTCTATTTAAAAGGGAATGTTTTTAAAAGAGGGGATGTACTTAGGCCTACCGACCTGCATATGTAGTTGAATAAACTGTTTAGGCAGTAGCAAATATATGTCCTTTATATAGATTAAAAAAAAGAAAGAAAAATTTACCGAAAGAAATAACCAATTCATTCTGTAAATAATAATGACAGGAAAGATTTTCTACAATTTTACAGAACAGGTCTGTTTTAAAAAGTGTGAAACATTTTTATTTGAATTAATTTGTAAGGTTACATTCACCAAATTTTCTGTAATTTTACACAAATGCATGTAAGATTACACAGTGCAGTGATATTACAGGACTGGTGTTGTCGAAACTCTGCTGGAATTTTTTGTTTTTCAAGTATAAATTTTCTAACAACAGTGTAGCTTGCCGATACAAAAAAAACTTAGGAGACAGGTAGGGATGTAGGAAGAGAGAAAGACAGAATGAAGGAGTAGGGGTGAGATATAGAGGAAGAGAGAGAGAGCGAGAGAAATAATTAAAAAAAGAGGTAAGAGAGGAGAGAAATGAAGATGCGGAGTATAAATGACCACATCTATCATGAGAATGCTTGTCTTTACAAAATTGTAAAACTTGCTTGTGTGCAATTAATGTGTGTGATCACTGACCTGACTTAACATTTTCTCATCATAGATTAATGAACGATTATGGGTTCTAATGAATTTTCAAATGTTATTCTTTTTCATTCAATCAATCTGACAGATGATCATCCTGTCATGTATGTCCCTATGTCAGTCTTATGCAGACAAGTGTGTAATATAATTTTGGGTATGAATACCTAGGTATATTTCAAGAGCATTTCAGGATGTCAGTGTAGAATTTATGATTTAGTGAGAGAACATCTCCTGTGACGTATCTTAGAAGGAAAACAGAATGTGGGTGTGATGGAATGAAAACAACACAATTCATGATCAGCTTGAAAGACACCGGT
The DNA here is from genome assembly GCF_018143015.1 of Lytechinus variegatus. Lineage (NCBI taxonomy): Eukaryota > Metazoa > Echinodermata > Echinoidea > Temnopleuroida > Toxopneustidae > Lytechinus > Lytechinus variegatus. The sequence continues at coordinate 19,247,814 of NC_054741.1, read as the reverse complement.
AGATGTATAGTTAAGAGGACCCACGTCATTTTAAGAGCATGATGGTGATGATGCGAGGAGAATAACATAAAGGTAAAGAATACTTTATTTACCTGATAGAAAGAACCCTTGGTGTGCCGCCTTTAAAGGACAAATTCACCCCCAACAAAAAGTTAATTAGTTAAATTGAATAAAGAGAGAAAAAATCCAGCAAGCATATCACTGAAAATTTCATCAAATCGGATGAACAATAAGAAAATTATGACATTTTGAAATGTTGCTTAATTTTTCGATGTAAATTAGTTCTTTTGTATTTCATTATATAAAATATTCTAATTTTTCGTAATTGTTATGTGAAACAAAGTTTTATTCCTCCCTGGACATGTGGAATCACCATTGTTTTAACATTTTATGGTTCAGTTAAGTTGGTCCTTCATGTCCAATCTCTATAGAATGAAATATTGTATAATTAAAACAACAAAATACAAAAGAAAAAGTGAATGAGATACATCATCGACACTCTCATTCGCCTATCACTGGACATTGACTGGGCATATAACTGTTTTGTGAAAAATGAGCGAAACTTTAAAATTTCATAATTTTCATTACAATCCTTTGCATTTTACATCCGATTTTGATGAAATTGTTTGATTTTTATTTATTGATTGAAATAAAAGAAATCTTGGTTGGACTTGGTCTTTCACTATACTCAGTTATAGTTTTTACTCGTGACAAGCCTAAGTTGTCAAATTAGAAGCCCATAATACACACAAACTTCATCATGTTCATAGGGCTCTGATGTGTCTTGTGCAGATTTGAACGAGGGTAAGATTACGAAAAGTTTGACAAACAGATATAGTTAACATTCGTCTATTGTGTTTTTTGCTTGCTTTATCCTGGTAATTGTTCGTATTGTCGTCTCTGTATCATCCTTTTTCAGGAGAAAACTTAATTTTCAATTATATACTTTACCTGTTGCGGGCGTGCCCTAAATCTTGTTACGTATGGACTTCCATCTTCCCTTATCAGCGTTACTACATTCATGACAAGAGCTAAATACATTATTGCTAACGCACATACATGTAGAGGAGACACTACCTTTTTTGTTCCCCTCCAGGTACCTTACGTGGGATGGCGTAGCTGTAGATTTGTTTTTTATATGAGAGGGGAAGGTATTATGTTTCATTTCCCATAAGAAGATGAGTATAAGATCAACAGAGCAAGGAGACGATGCGAAATTGGATGTATTGATGATATTTTCCCTTTTTAAGGAGCGAGGTGTTTCATCATTCATGTGATGGGTAAAAAAAAATCACCTTAGCCCCCTACAGCCCATCAGTGGGGCTACGCCAATGCTACCTGACAATTCCGAAGAGACATGAGGCGGGTGAAATACTACCTGCAGACGGATAACAAGCTTGTCTGTCGTTAGTGCAGGGTTGTCGAAATGGCATGTATGTGATCTTTGAAATGCACCGGTTTGATTGCATGCTTGCTTGCTTGTTTGTTATACAGTTAACATTGTTGCAGTTCGTTTGTTGAACACAATGTTACACTCGAATGTGACGTTGTCTAGTTTTCTTGTTATTATTGGAAAGGTTTCTTATAGGGGGCGGCGAGGGCGGGAATGTAAGACATGGGTTATCAAATATATTCATTATTATGCTGTTAATTACCAAACTCATTTCAATCTTTGCAATAAGGATTGTGCAAGCACATGTCATTTGTAAAAAAAATGAAGAAGGAAATAATTGGCCGATGATTAATCAGGGTATCGAAATTCAGTTGCTAGTTCTATGTTACTCCCATCACTACCACTATTGCTGCTATCGCTGCTACTACTACTAGGCTATTCTGTTACCGGTAGATAATATGATAACTACTCTTGTTTTGAGCCCACACCTAGTTTCCAAGAATGCATAGTATTTCCATTTATTTCATTACAGGCTAAAAGACCACAGTCGATTAAACGCCTTGCTCACGGGCATAGGTGCCGTGGCCGGTGATCGAACCCTGGACTTTCAAATGTCTAGTCGGCGCCTTAGGCCACTCGGCCACGGCACCTCCACTGCTGCTACTACTACTTCTACTACTACTACTACTTATACTTCTACTACTACTACTACTACTACTACTACTACTACTTCTACTACTACTACTACTTATACTTCTACTACTACTACTACTTCTACTACTACTACTACTTCTACTACTACTACTAATTATACTTCTACTACTAATACTACTACTACTACTACTACTACTACTACTACTACTACTACTTCTTTTCTACTACTACTACTACTATACTACTACTAATAATAATAATAATACTACTACGACTGCTGCTGCTGCTGCTGCTACTTCTGCTATCACAATACTACTCCAATTATACTACTACAAATAAAAGAAGTGTACTACGAGCCAGTTAATACCAAATTTCAGGGGATACAGCGATGAAAGCAGAGAGCAAGCCAAAATGTAGCATTTAAAAAAAAGAGAAAGAAAGAAAGAAGATAGAACGAACTAACGCAAGCCAAAAAATAAATCAATCGCAAGTCCCAAATGCGCGCTGTTGATTTGTTGAAAATCAAGTTGCGTATGATTTTTAGAGTTGCGTTTGATTGCAACTCTTTCTGCAACGGGCCCCTGATTACGTGACCAAGGATGACAAGGCTCATTGAAGTGCCTAATAGATATCTACTCATCACCCTCGAACTTATTTTAATCCAAGAAATATCAAGATGTCTTACGCAACCTTGACCGATATACCTCTCTGTATAGTCTGTCAAGCATTGACCGCCTTCCAAGCTAACCCTGCTTTCGTCATTTTACACTTCATCGAATCTTATCTAGAAGCCCGCCAAATTGACTCCGGCCACCCCTCTTTGAATCACCACTAAACACTGGCATCACAGTGATATAAATACAAGGAAAATAACGGGTGCTTGTGTTTTCAATACAATCTTACCTCCAGCAGATGTTTTCTTACCCACTCACCTGACGTCACAATGATACAGACATGTGACGTCATTTTATTCCAGATTTATTATTCTCCCGTAATTACGTTTGAATGTTTGCAAGATCGACAGAAAGGACAGCATATATATAGAGAGAGGGGCAGAGAGACTGATAATAGAAATTTGTAACCCTTTACTTTGATTTGTGCTTGAAAAATGACACAATTTCTTTAAATTATGACTAAGATATGCATATTTCTTTATTAAAAAAAACCCTTTGAACTACTGAAGTAAAGATTCTGTGTCAGTGGAATATTCATAATCTTTCAGAGGGGGCAAATAGCGGTCGAAATGACTCCCGTTTCTATTACAATGTCAAAGAACCCAAAGGCGACGCAACAGGGGGCATGGGGTGACCCCCTCCCTTTGATTTAAAAAAAGTGTAAATAAAGGGGGAAAGGAGAAAAGAGGGAAAGTTAGAAAAGGGAATAATGAAAAAGAAGAGCACAAGAATACACAAGATTGGTTTCGGCCATAATTCCATTGAAAAAAAATATGACATATTTCAAAACATCATAAAACCCCTCCTGAAAGACTGTGTTATGATAAAAATTTGATAATTATTCGTTTAATTGCGATTTAAATGTAACATAATTGCGCAGCATATCCTCCTTAATGATACAGTAGAATTAATATTTATTTCCATTATGTTCATTAGTAAAATTGTAAGAAGTCTTTTAAGTCTTCTAAGTTCGGACTATTCATCGTATTCCCGGTTAAAGTGTGGATTCGCCTCTTGTCTAAAACTTTATTATAAACTTTGTCGTTTAAAAGGTAAAAACGCATTTCTTGATATTTCTGACGCAAGAATGTCAGATGTTTTACTTACACGAACCAATCAAATCGAAATTTTTGAGTTCAAGGGTGTGTTTGGTGAAAGAATGGAGTTTATTTGATTGCAAAGATTTGTTGACGTCAGATGTTTATTAACATCGAAGTCGTGTTGTCAATTGAACGTTTCGTAAAAAAAGATAAAATGTCACTACATTGGGGGATTTTCTTGTTGCTTGTGCATTTAAATAATGACCATCCAGTCATACCACGATTCTTTCTTCCCTAGTTTTCATCGATCTCTTTATTCTTCAATATGCAATTTATATTGTCTATTCTTTTCATCATCGTCACCACCACTGTCATCATTATGTTCATGCTACAACCCGTAATCACCATCAACATCACAGTCGTCGCCATCGACACTATCACAATTACAACCACCAGAAACAGCAACATCATCTTCTCGTCGTCGTCGTTATCTCCATCATTTAAGAGTTTACTCTAAGCGACGCAAGAGAATTCAAGAACAATAGTAAATGTATTGAAAATACCAGACAAAATTACAGAGAATACCAAGGAGGCCTTTGTTGATCAAAAATTGAGGGACCGGAGTAGCAATTTCGTCCTAAGTTTCACCGCTGACAAATATGTCGTTTGTCCAAATTTAAGGACTGAACTGCTGTTTTAATTCAATAATTTTCGACAAAGACTTCTATGTTGTCCTTGTTGTTCTTTGTCTTGACGGCCATTTGACAATACGTATTATCTGTTTTGAGTCCTCCGGACGTCGCTGCGCCAAAACTCGCTATTGCCGTCGACGCAAACGCTTTTTTTTCTTTTCGGTGCGTGCCGACCAATCTTAAAGGAGATATACCATTGATGACCCTGCACCAACCACCCAGTCCATGCAGACGTTTTTATTTTCCTTTACAATTTCTTAGCACTTAATATTGAAGGCAGCACCAGACCCAGTCCCAGACAATGATTCTAATCGGGTGGGTTACCGCGATCTCGGTTGTACAAACACTTGGCAAGAAATTGGCTACCGAGATCGTGTTTGAATTTCGTGTGAAATCGAAAAGCCCGTCTGAATGGAAATGTAGGATCGCGTTATGCACCCCATCGGGCTCCAGAGTAAATACCTTCGGTGGGGATCAAACGGGAAATCTTGTTTCATCTCTTCGAATTAATCTGAGTGGATATTTCATTTGGGTGTCTGCTTATTTTGACGTATCTCGTAAACTGTATCATGTTCAACAAAATGAAATCTTATTGAAATATTTTAATCTAAATCAGCACTCCCCTTCTCTCTCTATTCCCATCCTGTTTTTGCTCCTGTCTTTCATTAACACGTATAATTGAAATAAACTTATTGTTAAATGAGAAATCCGTGTTTAAAATGATCTTATTACCAGAAATGTTAGGATAAACCTACAAATTTTATGTTTTTAATAAGAGGAGTCCATTCAACATCGGTAAAAGTTTCTTATCCTCCTCCTTCCTCTGACACTCCTGCTCCTTCTTCTTCTTCTTCTGCTTCACTTCTTCTTCTCCTCCTCTTTCTTCTTCATTTTCTTCTCTTACTTCTTCTTCTTTTTCTTCTCCTCCTTCTTCCTCTTCTTCTTTTACTTCTTTTTCTTCTCTTATTCTTGTTCTTCCTCCTCCTCCTTCTTTATGGTCCGCCATGACTGTGTGGAGTCCTTAGACGAAAATAACTTCAAACCTTTCAATGTATCTCAATAACCCCCTATACCAGGCCTCTCCTATATATATATACCACCAACCATATCAACGCTTTCTCATGAATCTTCATCACTGGATGGGACACTACCGTTGCCAAGGTGACCCAGACTACATGCTCCATTGCCATAGCAACTCCCGCTCGATAAGAACATTTGAGATGCTTAGGAGTGTAAATGACATTCTTCATGAGCTTTATTTATAGTGCGAGAGGACAAATCCTTCATCACTACTTTGAACTTTGAAAGGGTTTCCCGGATTTCACAGTAAGTTCTGAACTTTTCTTTCAATAACTATACTCTTTCAAGAAAATTGATATAAATGAATATTTCGCTAATTTGTTGGACACCCCCCCCCCCCCCTCCCAAAACATTTAATTGATCACAAAGTTCTGATGTCGTTGATGAGATCAGGGGTTGATCCGGTTTAGTTTTTTTCTGAGAGATTCAATCCAAATTAAAAGTTTCGTTCATTTTGATTTTGCTCCATAAAATTTATGCAAGAGTAATCCTTATTCATACATCTCCTCACGCTCCTTGTTTTATATTAACCTCATTCATATCTTTAAGTCCCGTTACCTTAAAATTAGACAGATACATGGTAAAGTTTAATCTAGCAAGTTAATAATATTTAGGTTCGTAATTCCATCCGTCATCCCAACTCTCTTTTCCTTAGTCCTTGTCTATCAGTACATATACATATATCCCTTCCTTCTATACCTCTTGTCCGACCCTCTATCACACACACACTCCCCCCTCTCTCTTCTTTCTGATCCTCTTCATAATTCTCTTACCTGGATATTATTCCAACCCGTTGCTTCATGATGGAATAGCGAATAAGATAATCAGATAAAAACTTTCATTATGTGCCAAATAAAGAAGGTTGCTCATCTTACAAATCAAATTTGAAATCGAATACGACTGGATGATTACCCCCGAATAGCTTCCCTGCCGACAGGTATAAAGCCACAACTCTCAGTTATTTCTATAAGACATAGTGTTAGAGTTTCAGTAACACCCCAAAATCATGCATAATAAGTATACACAAAAAAGTGGAAACCAACACCTTTCTGATTTAGAGCAGCCTGTCACACAATCTGGGCAGGCTAAGTGTGAAGAGACTGACGCTCTAAAACAGTCCCGAGAAACAAATAATACTCAAATCTTGGCATTTTGGAAAGAAGTCAAGCCTCTATCGATCGCCCGATCAAGCCATTTGACCGACTTTTAGTGTTGATTCTCGAACGTAACCAGCTAAACCCTTTTTGATACACCATCTCCCCTCGGGTGATATTACTTTGAAAGGCATGCAAGTGAAGGTGTTACAATAAACACCATCCAAAAGTAATCTGCACGTGGAAAGGGGTCAGTCTGTGAGATATCACTCATGGCTCTTTGTTTAATATGTATGTATTCATATTGTTAGGCTGGAAACCGTATTGTAAATTATTCCATCTTTCTCGATTTGCTTTATCAGGCTCTTGATTTTTGCTTCATTTGAAAACACTAATTTCTATACATTTCAAAGGCCGGAAGTCTTGTAAAGCAAAATAATTGGTGATCAACATCAACAAAATAATCTCTATATTTTGGTTTGTTTATCTGTGTTTTCTTGTCAACCCTCCCTCTCCCTCTCTTCCACTCTCTCTCACTTTCTCTCTCCTCTCCTCTTTCTCGCTCTCTCACTCACTCTATTTCTCCCCCTCCTATCTGTCACTCTTGTTAAATGTTTGTTTGTTTATCTTCTCACTTTTCCGCCTCACAGATCTGACAAATCTTTTTTTTAATCCTTCATCTTGATCTACGGTAGATATCAACGTATTATGTAGGCATACTACCCCCTTTCTCTTTCTCACACACTTTCTATCTATCTATCTATCCATCCATCCATCCATCTATCTATCTATATATCTGTCTATCTATCTATCTATCTGTCTTTCTATCTATCTATCCATCCATCCATCCATCCATCCATCTATCTATCTATCGATCCATCTGTCTATCAATCTATCTTTCTATATTTCTATCTATCTATCTATCTATCTATCTATCTATAACTCTCTTCACCCCCTCTTTCTATCTCTCACCCTCCTCTTTTCAATTGTCCCTCTATTTTTCATTTACTTTCATTTTCTCCTTTATCCACTAGTTCTTATTCTCATTCTTTCACCCCTCATTTCCTCCCCACATTTACACCTAACGCGATCTAAGCACCTCCATCGCTCGATCTCAATTCTCTCTGCCTTTCTGACTGCAAATGATCACATCATCCAGAGATGCTCCCCTGGAGATTAGCACAAGAATCTTCACGAGAATAGTAAGAAATGCTTGACTTGGGAAGTGAAATCCGATATCTTTATTCCCATGTAATATTTCCGCTTTTCTCTTCCGGTAATATGTTCCTAGGTCATTCCCATCTCTTATGTTGGTAGTTTATTATCCCTAGGGAATATTTCAATGTTTCATTTTATTATAATTGTTCATTTTTCGCGGGCGAATCCGCTCTCAGCCAATCAGCTGTAAGTTTTTCAGTAGCTTACCACATTTTTACATTTAGCAGTGCAAAGAATCTCTAACAAAGACGCCTCGTGAAATCGTCTACTAGCTGGTCCAGATATCCAGGGTATTGAGAGACGAAGTCACGATGACAGGTCACCATGGGAATATCATCATGTGATCTGCCGTATTGCAAGAAGATAGTCAAATCAGGTTAATTTCATCGACCCAGTTCAAATACCTCTTTCTATGAGGGACCTAGCAAACTTCGGCATAAAAGAAACCAATGTCATTCTCTTTGCATTTTGTAGACCTCTTTTCGTCTCGCCTGCATAGCAGAGCGAGACTATAGGCGCCGTTTATCCGACGGCGGCGGCGTCGTCAACATCAAATCTTAACCTAAGGTTAAGGATTTGAAATAACATCATAACTTAAAAAGTATAAGGGCCTTGTTCATGAAACTTTAACATTAAGGTTATCAAGTATTACTAAACATCCTGCCAGAGTTTGAGGTCACATGACAGGGACAAAGGTCATTTAGACCATATTGGGGAATCAACATCAAAATCTTAAGTGAAGGTTAAGTTTTTGAAATGTCATCATAACTTTGAAAGTATATATGGATCTATAGTTTATAAAACTTGGACATTAGGGTAATCAAGTATTACTGAACAATCTGCTTGAGTTTAAGGTCACGTAATAACAAAGGTCATTTAGGGACAATTGACATTGGCCAGGTTGGGGGCATTTGTTGATTTCCTTCATAACTTTGAAAGTTATGAGTTTCAGGTCACATGACTTAGGTCAAAGGTCATTGTGGTTAACGAACTTAGAAAATTTATGGATATAGTTCATGAAATGTGGACATAAGGGTAATCAAGTATCACTGATCGTCTTGCACAAGTGTTCGGTCACACGATCAAGGTCAAATGTCATTTAGGGTCAATGAACAGTATTTTATCGTCATATGAATGATGCTTTTTGTGAATAATTATTCTATCGTCGTTGCCACTGCCACTATATTCAATCGCGTAATGCAGACGAAACTGCCAGAGGCGCTTCCCCTCTTTTCTTCTTCTATGAACGTCTTTTCCATTTTACAATGTTGCATTTTCTGCATTAATCCCCCCTCTCTGTCTGTCTGTCTCTGTCTCTCTCTCTCTCTCTGTTTCTTTTTGCTTTCTTTCAGTCAGGTCTTATCTCACGATCTATTTCTTTCGGTCAAACTTTAACAACGACCCTCTCTCTCTCTTTCTCTCTCTCTCCAAACCCATTTTCACATCATGCATTCTCGTCTATTGTCCTCCCACTACGTCTCGCTCCATTTCCAGTTATCTATCACTGTCCTCCCTCCACTGTCTTCGTTTCTCTTCAAACGAATCCATCATTGCTCGATAATCCAACCCTTTTTTCTGTAAACTTCAAGCAAATCTCCAGAGTACCTTCTTGGATGTTCAATATTCTTCCTTCGATTCCGGAGTAAATAGTCTCGCCGTTTGGCATTTTCACAGGGCTCTTTATCGAGTGGGAGGACGCTGCAGTGCCGGTGATGAAGCTTTAAGGAGGGAGCTTGGAACGTTGGAGTTGGGGTGAGGTAATGAGGTAACAAGAATGCAGGGGTGAAGGAGGGGTGAATAAACTGCTACTGTCTTCGATTTGTGTGTGTGTTCGAGACCCCCTTTTTGGTTTTCCACTGGATAAACATTATAAACCCCACCAACTGTAAATTCCTGGATCGACCACTGATGTATAATGCACGGATGTGGACATACATGATGAATGGGAATTTTTCTAACAGTTTGTGAGGTGGTCCAAAAAAGGAGATGTCTAAAATAATAAGACTTGATGGATATGAACTTTACAATCATCTTGGGCCCGTCTTGCAAAGAGTTCCGATCAATCTCAACTATGGAAAGCCAGCCACATCAACATCTAACATACATATTTGTTCCAAAAAATTCTAGAAATTCATATTCATACATTCACTGTTTTCTTGAAAATTCTTTATGCTTCTCTTTGTTTTCAAAGGACATTGAGCGAATTCCCTAAAGAAAAAAGTACGATATTGATGGATTTCCATAAACTTGAGATTGATCAGATCAATCGTAACTGTTTGTAAGACGGGGCCCAGAAGGTGGTGCCCACAATGATATCATGGTTGGAGCTATAATTTTTTTTTCTCTCTATGATTAGAAAAAAGACCATCGCTTCAGTGCCTTGCCTCATATGTTATTAACTTTCAAGAGAGAGAGAGAGAGACAGAAAATAACAATCGAATATGATCAGAAGTAAGTGCATGATTTTTTTTATAGCTTTCACATAATAACAATAAATCACACTTTACCAAATGCATATAATCCCCAATACAAATTCATGTTAATCTCGTGTCGTTTTTAATTACCGATAGACGCACGTATCTTTAACCCTGCAGCCACATAATTCTCATTCTCCCGCATGCCATTTTCATTTGTCTGCATTGTAACGCTCTCAGGTAGGTAGGCCAATTCTAAGCACTGATCGATAATAGATTGCATCGTGGATGAGGGAGGAGATGATGTTACTGTTTCCTTTCTTTCACATCTCATCATTCCTCATCTCACTGTATTCCCTTGACCATTCGGTTGTAGCTTATCCTGAACACTGTACAATCATGATATCTGACCAAAAAGCACGTACACTACCTCACGCCCCCGGTCAGCGGCCCGGGCGGGCATCTCTGTCGTGGTGTACATCTTAATGATGTTATTATTCTTTTGTCCGCCATTTTGTAGTTGGTACTTTGGGGTTCTCTTTGCCATTAAGGCCTGGAGCCTGGTTTGAAGGCGGTATTTAATAGATTCCCAGTCACATGTAGGACATATCTTCTTAATCTATTTAATTTAATTTGATTTGATTTACGTCATTATTATTATTATTATTTTATTCGGCACTCTAAGAAACAAAAAAAAACAAGACAGCATGTACAATGCAAGAATAAGAAATAGTACAAAAAATCTAAATATCTTTTTGGACCATTGCTCAGCCAACCGGGTAGCCTGGGTAGGGAATAGGTCAACTTAATGGCCATGGCCCACAGGCTTTCCCTCCCACACCTGATTGGTTGAACAAAGATCATTACATACAATAGAGTTACAAAATTCTCCCATATTTATATGTATTAGGCCTACTATATTTCGCTGAATTATGATTTTAAAAAATTATAATTTGATTAAATAGTGTGTAATTTGAATTGATTCTCTTTTCCTTCTTTCCTCTTTGTTTTTCTGATTTCGATTGTAACACTTAACCCCCCCCCCCCATCCCACCTGTATACCTAACACAATATATTACTTTCTTTGTCTTCTGACCTATAAGAGGATAGAATATGTTGATTGATAAGATTTCCATTATTAACGTTAATGGATCATTAATTCACAATGGTATTACTAGCTGTCAGTTCTAGCTCAAGGTTTTTTTTTGTAACAGCATGATTGATATCTTATAAAACAAACGTAAGTCAAGAATATTATAACAAGAAAATGAGAAGTGGTATCTAGTGGCCGAAAAATGATGTAGGGCCCCAAATATCTTTGTTACATTGTATTTTGATTTGTTCGTTCCCCTTATTCAATGCAATGTAAATGAAATACGTACACCACATTAGTGAGTAAAGTCATTTTCGTGGATCTAACGATGATTAATGGTTACTTTTTCGACTTAGTTTTGAATCCACGGGGCTGTTACAAAAAGCTGTTCGTAAGTTAAGAGTGACTTCAAGAACGACTGGTGATCCTTTCTTCTTAAATGATATGCACCATTAATGTTAAAATTGGTGATTATTCAGCGCGTGAGAAAGTCGTTCTTAAAGTCGCTCTCAAATTACGTACAGTTTTATGAAACACACATGTGATTTGATTTGATTTTATTTTATTGTTTATTTCTGCAATCACATCATTCGTATATGATACATTTTCCATAACATAACAAACATAGAATATTGAGAACTTTTTTGTCATGAATCATAACTAAGTGTACTAAAATTATCATTACAAACAAAACTGATCTCATACCAAATTAGTTAACATTTACAATTTGCAGGAGAAGGATTGTCATCATAAGCAGATTGCTTGAAAAAATGACAACCCCAGGTTAAAACTCATTGAAGGGAGCGTTTCATCAATATTTTCATCCGACAAGTTGTCAGATCTGACATCTTTCCATGATTTTGATTGGCTGAGAAGCACTGTTCCTAGGGTAACTGTCGGATAAAATGGGACTTGTCGATAAAACGTCTGACAAGTCCTTTCATGAAACGCCACACAAGACTCATTTCATATACAGGGGTTTTGAAACTGGGGTGGGGTGGGGGCTGAGTTTAAAGTGGGGGTTGACCATGCAAAAAAAAATCGGGGGGCTGAAGTCCCACCCTAGCCCCCCCCCACACACACACACAGGATAAAGGCCTCCAAGCATACAACGACCCTTATTGTTTCGTTCATGTCGTGCCCTCCTTTTTTGCCCGCCCTCGATACGATGCGTTGATATTTCACTCCTCTTCTCCGACCCCCTAACCCTAGAAATCAAACATTGCTTCAACGTGCATCGATGAATATTACATTTAACAACTCCTGGGAGGTTTCATGTCTGTTTAATAATGTCAGGATCGGCCATATTGTCTAGGGCCCGGCGGATATGAATGTATGTATGGCGGGTTGGATCTCGAGCGCGTTGGGCGTGCATTTCCCGATGAATTTTTGATCACCTGATACGTGATAAATCCTGAGATAGTGATCACGTGGTCTGCCCTGAAGGGATATGAACTGCCTATCTATCTCCATGATCTCTCTCTACAAGCTAGTTTAGAGGGATGCAATCAGAGAAGCGTAGCATGTATGTAGTTTTAAAGTTATTCTTCTTCAAAATAATATTTTTCCAATATGATTATCAAATTCCGATCGAAATTTATGACCCGAAAGGCTCTCAAACATCAAAATCAAATAATAAAATTGGACCCAAGTCAATGTGATCGTAATTTCAAGAGAATAACAAGAAACTCCAAATAATTTTCTTCAGCGATGTATCAACATCTCGTAAAAAGGGAAGAAAGAGATCTTTGCGAACTTCACTTTGTTCTCTTTTGAAAATCATGGTCTACCCTCTCCTCATTCATCTTCATCCTCCTTATCCCTTTCTCCTTTTTCTCCAGCTCGATTTCTTTTTTCTTTTATTACTTCATCCTTATTTGTTTTCGATCCACTCCTACTTTTTCTTTTCTTTCTTCTATTTTTTCTGTTCTCCTTCTCCTCTTCTTCTTTTCTTCATCATTCCCTGTTTCTTCTTTTTCTTCCTCTGATTTCATTGTTCTTGATTTCTATTGTTTGGAGTGTTCATACACTCTAAATCACAAGGATTCAAAATAAATCCATTACGGCGATGAATAGTGAGTAGTCGATGCTGGGATATAAGACTAATCCATAAAGATTGAAATACTAATCAAATTTTGATTTGAAAAATAAATCTTTAAGATTTACATTTAAATCTTTAAGGATTGATTTTAAAACATGATATCGACTGGTCACTATTCACTGCCGAATATGATTTACTATAAAGCTCTGTCTTTTTAGAGTGTAAGTCTGTAAGATACTCTGCGTTTATTATTGAATACGTCGAAACGTGTTTTTTTTTTTAAATTCAGGATTGTTACCTCTCTACAATAATATGGTCTGATCGACGTAAGACGGGGTGTTCCTTAGTTTTGTGCTCCAAAATAAATGTGTCTAAGGTGTGAGGCAATAATGACTCTTGTGTCGTAATGGCTCGCTTAATATTTTCGTCAGAAGCTTGAAAGGGCGGGTAAATTTGAAATATCATAGTTCCTATTACCTTTAGTAATGATCTTGTGAAAACGTGACCTCGTAAAAATGTATAAAAATGGCAGTTCTATGAAATTAATGTCAAGATGGTCTAAAAGAGGCACGACTTAGTAAATGTCTAATCCAATTTGTAAATCATGGCATGATGATGAGGAGGAGGAGGATGATAATAGTGATGATGAGGAGGAGGGGGAGGATGATTAACATCATTTTTATGGCGCCAATTATCTGAAGAAAAAAATAAAAATGCGCCGGTGTAGCGGCGAATCTGGTGCTAGGCAGATATGGTTCTAGGAACACTATCTGCCGGCGAATTGTGTTCCAAGTCCGGCGGATTCAGAGTGACCAATTTCTCTTCGGCAGATATCGTTCTTGCTATCGTTTCTCGATCTGCATGCAAACGGTACCCATTTCCTTCAAAATGATATAGGACCTACTATTTTTGTTAATCTATTTTAAGAGGATAATAAATACTAAGAAATCAAACCGCGGCAACCCGGCAGATATGGTTCCGAGTCTGCTGTTACGAATGATACCTGCCGGCGTATACCGTATCCATCGGTGGAACCAGATCTACCGCTACACCGACTCCCAAATAATTATGTCACACATTATTCACAAAGTTGCAGGAAAAGATGATACATTCTAATCTTGCAGTCGCACCACAGAAACTGACTCCAAAATGATTAAGGGTATGTGAAATGGCCTTTATGGAATAATCTTTTTGAAGGCTCATATTTATTGAATCTTTAAAAAAAAATGCCCTAAAACTATTTAGGCCTATTTACGTTTTATCTCTCTATGCGTCTTGAGATTGGAGTGGTTTTTGCGCTGTACATGGCCACGTAACGTTACCATCATCATCATTATTATTATTATAACAATTATCATTCAAAATAACATCATACTTTAATTTCTTTTCGGTTTTGTATAGGTTTATTGTTGTGACTGCTACTTTATAAAAACCGTATCTGTAAATGGAGGTCTGCATTCTTGTGCAATAGGACTTAAACACCATATCACTTACACCATTGAAAAAATAAAAACATGAACAAATTCAAGCACCTTTAACATATTTAATTTGTTTGTATTATAAAAAATGATATATTTGTTTAAATGACTTAGCCTAAAGAGAATCATATAATGGCCTAGGAAACATACTCTTATAAACTTCGTTAATACAGGTTTTACTCCCTCATTATACTGATAACCCCAACTCCACTCTATTCGCGTCGTCAGTACACAGAACAACATTTATTTTGACACATGTGAACTGACATCGGTTAATTCCCACAACGCGCTTGCCCTGAAAAGACATGAGTTTGAAACGAACTGACGTGGGGGTAATTCGTGTGTATTTGACTTTGCCAGCCCGAATTTATCTCACTCGAAACACGGCTCCGATCGTATATGGTGAATCCACATGGCGGTAAATAAATCCAGCCTGCTATATTGCTCTCACAAATTCACATAATTCTCACTGCTTCTTGATTGCTCAGGACATGCTGTATTCTTCTTTCAGATCGTTTTGAATTATACCTTTACCTATATTGTTCTTCCATACACATCAATTCAATAATTCTCATAATTATATACGAAATCTAAGATTTGAATGCTGAAATGAAATAAAATCAAAATTGATTAAATGTTTTTTTGTCATTTCGCTTGCCTCATTACATCATGATTCGAACCTTATTTTAGATTTAAATAAGTTCTGACGTTCAAAGAGGAATGTTTTCATCATTCCATCTGTATACAAAATTAATTTGCACACTAAAAGCTGTATGGATGAGTTATGCTTCACCGTAATCTCTCCTCTTATCAATATTAAACATTGATACACAATTTTCCATAAGATAAATAATGCCCTACTTATGTAATAGTAGTATAACCTCTCCAGGAATTGATTAAGTGAATAAACAAGAATGAATCTCGTTTTAAGTAATTGTGGACTCAAAATGTATAGGCCAACTTTAAATATCTAGAATTCTCATTTAAAAATTGATATTTAACACAAATATCACCATAAATGCCATCTTTTGTCATATTTGTTAAATCATTTGTAAAATCATAATCATATTTTCATCAATTATTTTTAGTCAATTCTATTATGGAAATATAAGGCTAATCATAAGCTTTTCATAATAATAAAGAAAATAGCTGTTTTCTCATTGGAGCATTCACCATTTAGCATGAAGACTTTCATGAAGATACTAGAATGAAACAAATTTCGGGTAGAAATCCTTGAATGAGACTAACCCTGTAGAATAGATTAGGCAGGGCGGATTGTCTCGCGGATTGTAGACTTAAATGACCTAAATTGATAGATAACTGTTGACAAGTAGATGGAATACACAGACATAGCAATGCTACATCTAATGTGAAAATGAGAGAGAAAGGAAAGGAAAGGAGAGAGACAGAGATAAAGAGTGAGAGAGGGGGGAGGGGGATGCTATAAGGATATATAGTGAGAACAATAGTAAATAAGACATTAAAAAACGAAAAGCTACAATAAAAATAACAGATAAACGCGAAGGATGTAAATAAACAATAATGTGGAAAATATTGGAGGGAGAGAGAGAGAAAGAGGAGTAAGTAGTAAGCAAACGTTCAGTGATGTCATAGAAAAGGTAAAATAGTAAAACGCATGAAGAGGGAGGAAAGAGAAGGGAGAGGGGTAGAATATAAAGAAAGAGAGAGAAAGAAATAGTGAGTGTATAATTAATCCTTAGATTTCTGCGTTATGACTTGCCCACGCTGGAAATTAGGCAATGATGATGTATTTGAAATCCTGCCATAGAGAGATAGAGAGAGAGAGTACATTCAAAAGTGCTCAGGCGTTCATGTTTTTATAGTAACCCCACTCATTAGTTGTTTTTATGCGTCAAAGTGGGTATAAACATGAATAAAGTAACATATAGTTGTTATTAATCTTAGTAACATATATTCAAAATATGCTTCCCCCTTCCCTTTTCATTCGTATAACTCTTTAATAGCTAACTTTTTAATTTGTATTCATACCGAATATACACCAACCACGAAAGAAGTGATGGTTAAATATATATATATATATATATTATTTTTTTATGTCCTGTGGTATGGTCAATGATGCCCCACAAATTACAGTGACCATAATATAAGTTAAACATGAATGATTAATAAATTTGTAATATTTATGCATTTTACATTAATGCTTACTTTATCGTTTACTGATATCATGGTAATTGTATAAGTTACGTTAAAAGCTCCCAATTTTAAGCACACGATTTAAAATCTCGTTTTTATTGAAGAGAGAGGGTGAGAGGGGTAGGGAGGGAGAAGTAAAAATGAAATAAAGGGCGAAGAAAAGAGGGACTCACAGAGAGCCAGATCGTTAATAGAAAGAGTGAAATATTTAACAAAAAGAGTAGAATGTCCAAATATAGTTAGTTTGAAGCGATTGTGGCTATATGCACATATTTTGATTTAATTATTTATTTCCACATTCCAATAAAATCATATACAAGTGAAATCATTATTTTCTTAGCATAACATAAGTAAATGATATAATTGATAACATATACATAAATACATATAAGTAAATGAATCCCGTATGAATTCGTTGAACTGTTCTCTGAATGTTAATTTATTGAAATTTAGTTTTTGAATATCATCTTTATGAAAATCCATAATTTATTGTTCGAAATAGACATGAAATGAAATACTCCGAAAAGTCGTTTTGCCCAAATGATCGTAGGCCCAGCAGCCGCTGTGCAGCGCCAGATGGACGAGACTCTATCGCCCGTATTCTGAAGTCGGGTTTAACTTAGACTCGGGTTTAAAGTTGTGGTTTAAGTATGGCGAGCCAATTGTCACATAAATCACTAACAGTAGAGATATCATACTTCAGCTCATTTGGCTCATAAATCATTCATAATTGTCTAGGAAGTATAAAAAAATATTGGCTTCACCATCGATGAATCAGAAAAGAGCACAGTAAACATAAGAAACATACAACTTAATAACAAATTTGATACGTTTGGCTTCCCATACTTAAACCACAACTTTAAACCTGAGTTTAACTTAAACCTGACTTCAGAATACGGGCCACATCCCTTTAATCGTTGAACACCAAACAGGGTAGCTGCAACTCCCATCTTTTAACGTCTTTTGGTATAATGACGCGGCCGGGGTTTGAACCCCCGACCTCCCGCTGTGAGACGGACGCTCTACCAACTGAGCCAACACACCGGTATAGCTATAATATCTCGCCAATGTACAGGTCCATTCACCATTACTCCCTTAACACCTTTAACAAGGCATTAAGAGAAAATGGCGAGTAAAATTAAAAGAAGTGAAAAACACATTTCATTCGAATGACTGCTGATAATTTGCCTTTGTATATAGCCACGATCAACATGATCAAGTGTAGAATGTCTCCCCAATAAAGCAACATTTCATAATTATGACGTATTCGTAGCCGGATGACATTTTTATGATGTTGCATATACTTTTTATAGGAACGTGACAAAAATAGTTTTGTCTGGACCGTCTGGCGATGAACAAGTATCGATCATCAGTATGTTCATATCTTCCGCTGATCGGAAGGATGCGATCCTTGTCTGTATATCAATAGCGTAGCGTGTACTCGAAATGGGGGCAGGGGAGAGGGGGGGGTCGGTGTTATTGAGGGTTAATTCTGTGAATTGCAATTCTTTAAAACGTATTCAGTTTTTATTTTGGCTGTTTTAGGTCGGTTTTCTTTAGTTATTATCATCACTTGTAGATATTCTGATTCATTATGTTTTTTTTACTATAAAATAAAGCAAATACATGCATACATAAGAAAACTATCAAAATAAAGGATTCGTAGGCTACATTCAGATATCGTTAAGTTTTATAATACCAACGTGTTTATATATAGCACGTAACACTGCCACATCCGTCCATGATATTATATGATAGTGGAAATAACCAAGGACCCTACTTTGTAGTGAAGTAACAAAACCTTATACATTAAGTGATGGGGATTGAAGCCTACAGAGTATGATGGTTTAACGATATCTTTTATATTTTTAACTATTTTCTTTTCATTACCGTTATCCGATGTGGACTAAAATATATTTACTTCAATTATTCAAACAGAGCTCTACGCTACTAATGATATAACTTAGTGTTTCATGCGACCTCCCACACATTCCAGTGCCTTCTTTGGGAGAGGATGGGGCCGAGTAATACGGGGGGGGGGTGGCATTGCTAAAAAGTCCAATGACTCCCATAATGATCCCAGGCAGAGTTTAAGGGAGGGGGGGTTGCATTGCTGAAAAGTCCAGTGACTCCTATAATGATCCCGGTATGTTTATACTCTTTCAAGATGAATGAGAAACACACGTGAGGAAATAACGACGACCATCCGTTGCTGAGGGCAATCGTTATACAACAAAATATTATGGAACCAAGGCCTTCTCTTCCGTATATTCATGATAGTGGAAAGAGTGGTTAAAACTCAGTGGTCAGCAAAATCAATGACGAAGTTGTGATTAAAGTTCAAGTCCACACCAGGAAAAAAATATTTATTTGAATAAATAGCGAAAAATCAAACTAGCATAACGCTAAAAATTTCATTAAAATAGGATGTGAAATAAGAAAGTTATGGCATGTTAAAGTTTCGCTTATTGTTTTACAAAACAGTGATATACACAACTCAGTGACATGCAAATGAGTCAGTCGATGATGTCCATAGCTCACTATTTCTTTTGTTTTGTTGTTGTTTGAATTTTCATTTTTCACAAATTTTACAATAAGGGCCAATTTGACTGAACCATATAGTATTAAACAATTCCACGTGTTCATGGAGGAATTAATCGTCGTTTCACTTGACAATGAGGAGAAAATTATAATATTTCATATTTCATATAATAAAATACAAAAGAAATAGTGAGTGGATTACGTCATCAGTCTCCTCATTTGCATACCGACCAGGATGTGCAAATAACATTCTTGCGAAATTAAGCGAAACTTTGAAATGTCATAACTTTCTTATTTTACATCCGATTTTGATGAAATTTTCAGTGTTATGCTGGTTGGATTTTCTCTTTTTTGTCCTTAAAAAAAAACAATGATAATTTGTAGAGAATATCACTGTTTAAAAATATTTATCCATCTCATCACTCTCTATCTCTTCAGACTCTCTTTATCAGTATCATGACTGTTATCACTCTTTCCATCCCCCTCCCCCTCTCTCTGTTTATATGTCTCTTCGCGCCCCCTCCCTCTCTTTCTCTTTCTCCCCAATCCCCTCTCAACCTTCTCTCTCTTCCCCTGCCCTTTCTTTCAATCTTTCCCCCTCACTTTGTTATAGTCTGCCAACTTGTTGCTATATGCCTTTGTGTATTCGCTCTGTATACATTGCTTCCAATTCGATTGCGGTTGAAACAGGTGCCAAGAGCTCCAAGAGAGTTATCCCTTCTGAATATTCATTTCAGATTACCGAAGAGATATCTTTCCAAAGTGTCAGTTATAATATCTGATATCTATCAAATCAATCCCGAGAGACTCGCCATATGTTCAAATACTATATTTCTTTGTCTGCATAATCTATCGTCATCGAACTTTCCATAAAATACATAATACTTTATCTCATTGTTTGCAGCTTTTTCTGCCCATTCGCCTGTCAAATATCTTTCCTCTCAGTATATCTCTTTTTTTCATGCTTTTGAAAGGTATTTATGTTTCCATTCATCTTTTCTGCTTGTTTTATTGACAAGGCGAGGAATTACTGTCGTTGTGCAAGGAAAAGTCTTGAAAGAAATTAGGTACGATCCATTTGGTACCTTTCTTTAATTTAATTTTATTTCACATGAATCTTTTCCATTGTAACCATTCCTCAAATTAACGTCTGCTGCACAATAGTAAACTATGTGTAAAGTCATCGGTTTTGCCTCGCTACACCTTTCAACACTCAATATTATTTCCAGAATATTAACCTTTAATAATTTCAGCGCCTCCGTATACTGTATAAGCTTATTTTCTTGAGCAGTTCTGTAACCGCATGTCTAACTAGAGTTACATTCGCTTGGTAAAATTAAATGAAATGCTCTCTTTTTTTAATGCTTTCGACGTGCTAGAAATAAGCAGAAAAAAATGTTTAATAACTAAACGAGCTAATACCACGCGCCCTTAAGCAACATGGGAAAAATCCTCTATACAAAACCTTTGATTTTTTTTAAATCGTGCATTGGCAACAAAACAATTAACGACAAGCTTCCGGCTTTTTTTGTTCATCAATAATAATGAACACTATAAGTTTAACGAGGAAGTCCCTGGTTTAACGAACGAGAAATAAAAAGAAAGTGAAAAGAAAAGAAACACCCATTGTCGGTTTCGTTGATGAAAACCGCAAATCGTTGTTTGCTTGATGTTTTTTTTCTTCCCCTTTTCCCGACAGCTCTTGTTACATTTGCTATTTGCATTGTATCCAAGACAGCAATAAGGGGGTGATGAAAGTACGCCAATTCGAACCAATATCTACCTCAGTCAACGAACTTCTCTCTAGTATTAGTTCTAAAGATAGAATAACTGTAAAATTGCCTTCGAAAGGTGCTAGAATGTATAGCAATACCTACCGCATGTGGTCAAAAGTGATTTTTTTTCTTCAAGTTATCAAAACTTCTTTTTCGTAAAATTTGTGGTATGACTATTTGTTCTAAAAAATATGATAGAGGTCTTATAAAGTTATATGACCTACCCCTCTTTGGTACGATTCTGATATTTAGTAAACTTAGGTTTAATCCCAGTCTAAACTAGAATTTTAAACGACACTTCTATGGAATGATGGGCTTCAGAAC
The DNA here is from genome assembly GCF_018143015.1 of Lytechinus variegatus. Classification (NCBI taxonomy): domain Eukaryota; kingdom Metazoa; phylum Echinodermata; class Echinoidea; order Temnopleuroida; family Toxopneustidae; genus Lytechinus; species Lytechinus variegatus. Next base: position 19,226,128 of record NC_054741.1, on the reverse strand, counting down.
ATTCCTTCCATGTTCGTGGCAATTATAATGTTAAAATTAAAATAATTTCTGTGTTTTGCTATTCTTCACATTTCACGATTCAATTGATTTTTGGGACAAATTTTTGCAACTAAATAAGAATAATTTTCAATTGGTGAATGAGTTCACAACTGGCACTCCATAAAAATGTGGTCTAAATTAACCCAAGTTTAACTATAAATCATGGCAATCAGAATATCACTCCTTGTGTTAAGAATCCTCTTTCTTCTGTCCCTTCCCCTTTCTACCCCCTCCCCCATTATACTTGAAAAATCTAGGGGTTGGTCGCCTCTGCCCTTCCCTGTAACGATGCCACTGACTCTACATTCCCGTTGCTAAAAGTGCATTTATCACCTTACCATGCTTACAGAGGGCGAAAACGAAATCTAAACCTACAGACTAATATCCCTTGACTTGTTGATTTTCTTTGAATGTCAAAGATTTCTGTTTGGCTTCAAACAGGAAATCTTCCCTGACATAGCATCGGTGATTCCATTTATTATTTCATTCTTCTTTCTATACTTTTTTTAGATTGTGATCGCTATGAAATAAATAAAATGCAGAAAAAGATGAAAATAGAAGACAATTCTACATGTGCATTATATGTGTCATGTTAACATCAATTCTTTGTTTGCCTTTTTTCAATTATCAAAAGTTAACATCTGGCATATCGAAGCTATATTCTGAAACTATGTTGTCTGAAGAAACATGTAGGCGTACAATAAACCGCGATACAATAACAAAGTCATGGTTTAAAGTTATAATTCATGTCATAGTTATTTAGCTTTTATTCAAAATACCCCCATTCCTTTTGCGATTTTTCCTTTCAGCAGTCAGCATGGCTATGATAAACTTACACAATTTCATAGCCAGGGCAGCGCCAGAATATTTTCATGGGGGGGACGTCCTAATGTGATTGCATTTCCTCTGTTAATGTAGAGATGTATTGCAGTTACACGGCTCGGACCTCTTCTTCTCCTCCTTTCTTCATTTATCTCCCCTTTCATTTGCTACCTTTCCCCTTTTTTTCCACTACTCTTAAAATATCGGGGGCACTTACCCCCCCCCCCCCCGCCCTCAGCCACTAGGCAGGCCCCTTGCGGTTGCATCTGAGCATGCAGAAAACTAACGTAAATGTATTATGCAGTGAATGTTTGGAACAGATAATGAGTTGGGGTTTCATGTTGCACGGGTTCAATTAAGAACGTTCTAAATAACATCTACGATAACGCGCATCCCCAAGATAGATCCGAGTTACTATGGTTTGGATATCAACAATATTTTTACACCAGCCAACACCATTTCGTCAATGTCAGAAATCGGATATTTCTTCTAATCAATTATTAATTCATCATAAATCACATCATTTTTTCAAGAATCATAAGGTTACTTTTCGTCTTTGAAGTTAACACTCTGGATCCTCTTCTTTGAAATATCAAATTAGTGAGTGAGGACTGCATTATATTTTATTTTGCAGAGCCATTGATAGAGAGGTTTTGATTCATATTTCTTATACGATTGTGATACATAAAGGGAAAGTGTCTGTATTAATTTGATCTTCATTTCTTGGAAACTGCAAAATAATGGTAGTTTGGATGAGATTTATGAAGAGATTCTTCAATACATACACACACATTGATGTTGCAACATGAGGCAAAGTGTTGATGATGAAATATGCAGAAACAGATGAATATCTTATTATGTTTAAAAAGGGGTCATTCTTATCAGTATTTATGAACAAAAACATAAACATGCTTTAACATACATCGCACCCTTGGGCCCTCCCGAAGATGGATGCTCCGAAAGATGCTTAAAACCCGTAAGAAAGGTGAAGACAAACTCTCTTGTATACAAAAGTGAGCCGATAATGGTTATTTTTCATGATAAATACTGGGGAGAGGGGTCAATATTTACGGAGCGTCTTTTCAGTAATTTTTCCTGTCAATTTTTCCTCTCAGCCAATCGGATGCAAGAATTTCCGTAGATTTTAGGATTTCCGTAGATCTTAGTGAAAACTGGTGACAAATTGCTTCATGTAACAGTCAGAGTGATATATCTTAATGTCCAAGCACTGGTGGATCCAGGGGTAAGGGGCAAAGCCGACCCGTGTGCCCCCTCCCCTTGTGAGGCACAAATAAAATTTGTAATGTTAAAGTGCTGTTAAAACAGATGTGTTCCCCCCATTTAAAAGTGAGGACCTTTTTTTGCTTCGGGGAAAATGTGCCCCCCCCCCTTTTGGAAAATCCTGGATCCGCCCCTGTGTCCCAGGTAAAGAGTATATATATGTATAGATTGGCGAGGGTGTATGGCATGTTGGGGCTATTAACATTTATCAACTCGTGGACATATGCCACACCAATATCCCTTGCCCTAATGGGCCTTGGGTGTAACTCCCGATTTAAAGACTGAGTGATTTCCCTGCAAAGGAGAAAAGAATTTTCTTGTCACCTTTTCCCTGCCTTCTTCCAAGAGATGGAGAGGTAACGTTCCGTGAAGCACCAACCTGAAGGCTAACTTCAATCAAGCTTAGAGATAGCAAACATATGACTCATCACACCATCCTATCTTATGATGATAAAGGGGGCACCCTAGTAGCGGCACTACAGTGGGCAGCGCACCCCCTATATTTATTCAAGTAGTGAAACTGTAAGGAGAAAATAAAGAAGTATTTTGGCATGTTTGGGAAGAAGTAGGAAGAAAGATAAAAGAAAGAATATAAGTATAGAAAGAGACATCTTGGTGATGTAACTCTTAGTTTTCCCCTGTAATAACGTGGTTAATGAATTATTATGATTATTAGGAACAGAGATGGCGTCACCTCTAGGTAGTTTTGGCCCACCCCTATAGTAAATATCATACCCTGGCATCGCCCCCTTGGCATCTATCTCATTTTTGAAGAAAAATGTGGAGACATTCATATTTTCTGCCAGGAAGAAATATTGTCCGATTTCCTTGCACTTTTTCAGTTATTGGTTATTGTACTTTTTTTCAGTTACAAGTGAAGAATGATTATGGATAGTGATATTGGAAGAATATTATATTAATTAAGAGGTTTCTAGTAAAAAAAAATCTAAGAGAAATCGCTGTTGACCTTTTACTGTCTTACTCTACTGATATTAATTTCATTCAAGCATTACAGGCACCCCCCTTTATACATTGTATAGTTTAGTGGGTTTTTTTTGTTATAGAAGTATTTGTATAATTATTATGTTATAGGGTCAGCTTATCACAATTAGGCTTGTTCCTTTCTTTTGCTGTCCCTCTCATATTCAATCCAATGTTTATTTCTTTTTGTTGTTTTTCTATTTTGTTAATACGATACTTTGTATATGTAGTGTTTTTGTATGGATTTTTATGAGCAAACAAATTGAAATTTAAATTGAATTGAATTGAAATATCAAACTTCAATAAAACTTGATACAAACACAAACACTGTCCCTAAATGTTTGGATTGTTGTGTGGGTGACGTATTTTTACGAAGCAAATGAGTGGTGTGAGGACATATCGAAATGAGATTATTCTGGTAAATAATAAAAGGGAAATCAACAAGTACACGTTGTTGTTGATGTAGTTTTTGAATACTTTAGATAATGCATATTACAACAAAGCAAATTAAAATTAACTTAAAAGGAATATCATGTTCCTTTGTGCAAAGAATACAATACAGCTCTTGTAAACCCTCAAGATGAAAATAATTATTCATGTTGCTAACAATTAGCCTACACTCATCAAGCTCATGGGGGTTTGTTCTTTGTGACCATTATGGGACCCTCTTCATAGGCTTACGTCGTCAAGTCACTGGGGAATACTTTATGCGATATTATGCAAAAGTAGCCCTTCAGCGTTTCTTAGTGTGCACGACCGACCAGGGCAAAGCATGCCCGACGTAGCATAAGGATACAAGTTACAGTATACTAAAAGATATTTAAAAAAATAATAAATTCAGATCTTTATTGCTTCAGCTGCTTACATAATAAGAATATTTGCTTTGTATATTAGACCATAGGATGTGAATATGATATTCATAGTGGATTTTACAATGTTGGTGCAACGTATCTACAGTCTGTCAGCAACGGATGTTTTGGCATTTACCTCCTTTTTGCAGATGCTTGGCATAAGAGGAATGGGTACTCGAAATGCGCGGGAAAATAACAGGTTTTGGGGCCCCATGTCGCCTGCCAAGTGTTTACTCCTTTACGTCTTAATTCTCCAGGGACTCGACTTCACTTTGTAAATTCTGCAACCGAATTTGAATGACTTTACTCGGTCAAGGGCTTATGCTGGACGTTTCCTTTCTTTCACCTATCTATCCTTGTATAATTTGTGGTAAAACATTCTTTTATATATAATGATTCTAGCCTTTAGCTATAGCGTTTGGTTAAATCCGCATTTTCTTTCTCAAAACTTTACACCATGAACAAAAGAAGTTACACCTAACTATTAAGAAATGAAAGTATACCGGTTTATTGACTACTATTTACCTATTGTTAAACTGAAAATTAAATAGTTTTCCCCTTTTATATTATTTTCCATCTTTTTATTATTTTAAATCTTCCTTTCAACCTCTAACGTGTAGAGGTGTTGTGGCTCACTGGATAAGTCTCCGGACTTTGAACCACAAGGTCAGGGGTTCAAATCCCACCGCAGCACTCGCGTCCTTTGGCAAGGCGTTTATCTTGTCTTGTAAATAGTGCACTTGGACGCCTCAAAGAGGCTATATTCATGCAATCGCTGCCGCTATATACTTATTTTAGTTAGCATGTTTTTGCTCAGCTGTTTCTTAAATGCAGCTAGATCAGCTGCATTTTAGTAGTGGGAGAAAGTGAATTCCACTCTACAATTGTACGAGGGTAGAGGGAATATTGTAGCAATCCTTATTTGCTCTGATTATATTGAAGTTTAAGTCATGAGACTGTCTGGTTATTCTGGTTGTTGGTCTTGAGGATGCTTTACATGGAGTTATATTGTGTATTTCTTTAAACAAAAATATAAGCCGGCTACTTGTTCTCCTGTCTTGGAGAGTATCCCATTTTAGAATACTCATCATTCCGGTAACACTACTTATGCGTTGATACTTGATAGATACAAATCGTGCTGCTCTTCTTTGAGGTTTTTTTTTCAAGTTTATCTTGGAGATTTTTCTGGTGGGGATTCCACATGGAACAACAATATTCCAGCCTAGGCCGCACAAGAGTCTTGTAGGCGATATCTTTAGTTTGAGTTGAAAAATTATATAGATTAAGTTTCAACAATCCAAGTATACTATTTGCTTTGTTTATCTACATTTACCACTCTCCACCCAGGTGTAATAAATGGGTACCCAGTTAATGGTCGGAGGTCCGATCAGGATAGCCGTGCTAGAGCCGATGTAATATAGTTTACAGCGCTTATATTTAAGCGCTATATAAATGTCGCATATTTACCAATGCACCGACTAGTAACGTAGGATAAATCGCATGATAAATAGTAACGAAAGTATCAAGAAAATCATCGTCCTCTAAGCATTCACCTAATCATCATTTTTTGGTAGACATGCATCATTCACTTTAGTCAAATATGATGAATAATACCATCACTGAATGGGAAGAAAATATGAAGAGGTAGTCAGGTATATAGTGGAAATAATCAGAGCGCCGTAATAACGGTCGTACTTTCTCGAGGAAATCGTGAATTGCTCTAGAATGCACTGTGGATGTTGATTTCGGTTGGTTACCTATGACCTTGTCCATCCGATGTGATTATTCGGCATCACCTGCAATGTTTCCTTTCGGTCTCATCTCGATATTATTCAACCAAGATGGCGAGGGTTTGAAAAAAAAAACAAGATGGAGGTGAAGGTTTTCAGCAAGTTTTTTTTTGCAAAGGAGATCGGGGTACAGAAAAGGGGGATGCGTTCAAAGGGTCTCTATTTGATTGGCATTCGACACGACTGACACTTCGTTCGTTGACAAATATTGTATATTAGTGTCTACGTCATTTATTAGCCATTTGACCAGGGATGTGATATTTTTATATGAATAAAAACAAGATAAAATGCAAATAATAAAATCTAGAGAAAGAAATTTTTAAAAAGGAAAAAAAATGTTTCGGTTCAATTTGCGTTTAAGAGACAAAATGTTATTTTGGGATTTTTCTTGATTTGTGAGTATGTATCTTGGGGAATACATGTCATGCTTAGGCCTGGGGTAAAATGCAAAAAAAAAATAATAAAATGTTACGATCAAACAAAATAACACATAGGAGGCACACATTTAATGTGTACAACAGAATAGTTGAGAACTCCAGCCCCCGTAAAAAAATACACATTTGTGTAGTCCACTTTATAGCTTATGTGCATGGACAGTGTCCCTTATAGTTTAAGGGGTGAGGAGTGGTCAATTCCTTAACATTATTCATAAAACGTGTGAAAGAGTTTTTGAAAATTACACATGGAAGAAAATGCATTTGAAAAACAGAGCAAATCTTAGATCCCAACTATAAACGAATGACAAAGTTTAAATCAAACAGTAGAGCTGTTTTCACTTGCTCTACGATTTTCAAGTCTAACTGTAAATCCGCACCTGGAATATTTATATCTGGGCATGTACGTGCTTTCACTCCAAGTACTATATGTATAATATAAGGACGAGACTATCCTACTTCGTATTGCCTGGGGGTGAGTTGAGGTCTGTCTTGTATTTCATGTGGCTCTTTAGATTCATTTTTCCCGCAGCATCCTTTGATAAAAGAAAACATGCTGAAAAGCTTGCCCTAGTCCCTTGTATTTCAAATGTTGCCTGGTCATCAAAACCACCAAACAGCTGCAGTCAACATTCAAACACCAGTCGAAGCAGTACTAATCATATTATGCGAAAGGGGGTGGGGGAGAGGAGAGAACGAGACAATGAGATAGAGAGGGAGAGGGGGAGAGAGAGAGAGGGTGAGAGGGGGAGAGATGAAATTGGTTGGAGAGGGGAAAGTGAGAATTAAAGGGGGATTGCGTGACAAAGACAAAGGGGGGGGGGGGAGAGACATGATGATGTGAGAGGGTGGGTGAAGAACTGACATTTGAGAGGGGGAGAGGCGGATATAGAGAGTCAAATGGAAGTAGAGAGAGGACGGAAGGGGAGATGGTAGGGAGAGTAGAAAGAATGAGACGACCGAAGAGAAAGGATGGATATAATAAAGATGTGATGAAAGCGTTAAAGAGAGGGGGATGTTGTGAGAGAGGGGAATACAGACAGATAATATGAATAGAAGAAGGGAGAGAGGGGAACAGAGATATATAGAAACATGGAGACAGACTGAGAGAGAGAAGAGAATATAACGCAAAGATGATACATCAACATCTACCTTAGATGTCGGTGCGTTCGTTTCCTATGTTGTAGCAGAAGTGCGGGCCGAGTGCGTTACTTTGAATGAGAATAAGACAGGAGGGGGATTTTTATGATTGACAAATAACAGTGAGACATAGAAAAGGTCATGGATATTGTAAGTTGTAAAGCTTAACAAAGGTTATCCGAAATTGGATATTCCTTTTGAGATTGATAAACCACACAGATGTATCTGTTTACAAAAAAAAGTGACGGCAACAAAAGAGAAGTACCTGCATAGATCTATGATTTGGGGCTTATTCTTTTGACGGACGATCGTGCCAATAATCATCCACGCGTCATTGAATACGGGCTATCCGGTGTCTTTTTCCTGCAATAATTACTGTTCCCATGGAAACTTGGTACTTTTCATGTATTAGCTTAATCTTTGCTTTGAGCAGAGTTGAGGCTTAAGTTGGATTGTTTTCTATATTGACTTTCCATCCCCTCTTCCTTCCCCCATCTTCTCTCTCAATCAATCCCTCCATCAACACAATACGTCAAACTCCATCCTACGGATCCTTCTCATCTCAATATGTTGAAAAACATCTCTTTCCTTGCCCAAGATCCGTTCTCTTGTTCGAATCCTAACGAGCTAGCTATCGAGCTTGGGGGCTAAATGGAGTGATAGAATTGTTAATGAGAAATTTCTCGCCTCAAGTAAAGATTCCCACATTGCCCGCACGTCTGTCTCAGAGAGGAGGCCTACTAAAAGGTTTCATGATCTCAAAGACCAAAGACTGGCCAAATACCCGAATACTTAGCCATGAATAAAAATATATATTTATATATTTTGTTCATTTTCAAAGTTTGGCTTACGTAACTTAAAAAATAAAAAAAACAAAAACAGAACATGAGGATCAGCCACATCATCAGAGCCTATTTCTGAAGGTATTCCAACATGGTAGACAACACATAATTATGTGGGGGTCAGTTTCATTATAGTTTTAAAGCGACTTAAAAGTAGCAATTGATTGGCTTTACAGCAATCTTGTCAGAGAAGCTTCGCATATATCATCGAGATAAAGGCTTATGAAACAGGAGCAGCCAGGGACCCAATTCCAAATGCGACTCTATAAAATGACATCGAAAGAATCCTGATTATTCAAAATGAGATTTGATAGAGATATACAGTTCTGCTTCCATTCATGAATAAATTGACGAAGGTATATAAAAGTGATAATATCCTCTCTGCATACACTGATCATGATGATCAGATCAAATTTAAGTAGTACTTCAATAATTACGAGGATTGCACGAAGCAGATCGTAGTACGCTACAAAAACTCCGGTATTTAACACCAGCCCGGAATATGTCCACACCAGGGAAGTGTTAAACTACTGAAGTTTCGTTTTTGTCTGACATCAGAAAGGTGTTTATACAACACCAATTAGTATCAAAACAGCATCGGTTTGATTCCAAACTGGTGTTGTTTCAATACGTCTCTGGTGTGGACATAGATTCCGGACCGGTGTTAAAGGGGAAGTTCACCCTGACAAAAAGTTTATTGTAATAATAGCAAAAAAAAATAATTAAAAATATTGCCGAAGGTTTGAGAAAAATTCATCAAATAATTAAAAAGTTATTAGAATTTCAATTATTTGATTTGTGACGTCATATGCGAGCAGCATTCCTACATAGCGAATGGTAAAAAATCAATGAAATTTCATTTTCTCAGAAAATTAAAAATGGTTTTTCACTGTACCTTATGTATATCAATAGACAAATCATTTCACACCCGATCATGAATAGAAAACAAAATCAAGTGATCAGGAACCATGCAAAATTTGAAATTCATGCATTTTATATTACATAACACATGGGGCAGCTGCTCGTTTATGACGTCACAAATCCAAAACTTTGAACTCTAATAACTTTCTTACTCTTTGACGGATTTTCCTCAAACCTTCACCAATATTTTTTAATATTTTTTCTGCTATTTTTACAACAAAGTTTTCTTCAGGGTGAACTTCCCCTTTAAATGAACATACTGTCGGGAGTTTTTGCAGTGTACTACAGAGAAGCAAACAAAGGTAAACAAAAAAGTAACGGTTCTGATTTTTTTTTAAAGTTTATACATCAGTTATTGTAAGTGTCTGTCAATCAATCAGTCATATTGGGAGAACACGCGATTGGAAGTTTGTGTTGGGAAATACCTTCCTTCGAGTTTAAGAATGTCCCAATAACCGTTGCAATATTCCTTTAGAAACTGCAAAGATTTTGATCTCTTGGCATATACCAGCGCCTCTTCATGGGCATGTTGGTTCAGTGGTAAAGCGCCTTCCTCGTGAACGGGAGTTCGATTCCCTATCTAGTCATACCAAAGATTTAAATTGGACCTTCTGCCTTCCTGCTACTCGCAAAACATTTATATTGGAGAAGGGTGATATTGTGACTTATCAGGGAGTTGGGAGTAGATGCGGGGCCCGATGGTAGAGCAGTTTCCTGACTAAAGTGGCAACCCTGGGTGAATAAAACATTATTATTTTATTCATATCCGAAAGATAACATGACAGTGCTGTATAACTCTGCAGCTCTTTGAAGATAAGTGCAAGTGGGCTTTGAGGCAATGTGGGGACTAAGAGACATGCATCCAAACTTGATACTGGCTCTTGTCTTGGCGGACACTTAATTGTGTTCCGCGCTGTTCCACTCAACTCAATTAGGGACGTTGGTCCACGGTTAACAGAACATGGAGATTACTACGTGCTGACAGGTAACAACGCCGAGGAGGGAAGATGAATATATCCCTGTGGGTACATCCCTCTCCTTCGAACCACTCGACTGGTTGACCACTGGATACAGCATCTCAATTATAGGGGTTGATATTTGTTCCTTCAAGTCTCAGGGGAAATTGTTCATGTCGATGGCCTGAGTATTAACCGTGTTAACAAGGGCATGATAGGTTGGATTAGTTTGTCTGATCTCATGGCAAGAAATGAGAATTACCGTTCATATCTATTTAAAGATAAAACGTTTCCAGTTATAATGACTACTATTTTCATAAGCCAACCAATACCTCAAAAATACCTTCAAAATCAAAGAGGGTCGTGGTGAAAAATTGCGGCCAAATCGGGACAATTTGGTTTGAGATTGTATCACAAGTTGGGATATGAAGTATAATCTGAGTTTTCATGGATAGCCTGCAGTCGAAAAAGAATCGGAAAAGGACTGCTGGGAGTGTTTCATCAACTTTTTCAGCTAACAACTTTCATTGCATCTTATTGGCTAGGAAGCACTGTTACTATGGTAACTGTCGGATAAAACGTCCGACAACTCCTTCCATGAACCGCTCCCCGGGTGTATCAACATCACAGTTGTAGCACTTTTCAGTATACAGTAATGCACAGGTATTATCAGAATGACAAGATGAGGCATCTTGCTCATGAATGAAAGAAAGGCCAAGTAAAGTATGACTAATAGACAGCAATGAATCACATCTGAGCAGAAATACTACCTCGGATGTCTGCACAAGAAGCTTGATGAAGACAAAAACAATTACGAGAGAATTCACGATGATCACAATGATGCATGGAGAAGACGAATCGTTACGTATGTACTTGCAACTCCATCAATAAGACATCGATTTTTTTAGAAACAATTATGCATCTCCCATGTGATTGAAAACCAGATTATATTGTTTGCCCCAGTCATGGAGATTGATTGCCCTCGGTTTTTAATGATAATTATAGGACGTTACCATCTTCATGAGCATTTATAGTCGACCTTAGTGGCTCAGTCACACTGGCGAATCTCACGCCACATTGACCAAGCATATTACGTTGTTACCAATGGCATACCATCAGTCGTTTTAGAGCAGGTTTCGTTGGTGTGACTATAGTATACTGAACAACGAAGTGCAAGATATAGGAACCAACCTTTCCATTCCATTCCAAAATCAAATGATAATAATAATAATGATAACAATAATATTAATAATAGTACTACTACTACTACTACTACTACCACTACTACTAATAATAATAATAAGAACAATAATAATAGATGGGAGTTGTAATGCGCCAAATCCTCTCTGCAGAGTGCCCAAGGAGCAGTGAAAGAAAGAGATAGAAATACAAATACAATTAATTAAGAAACAATTAAGAGTAGGAAGCATTGAACATAAGCGTCTTAAGGTAGCGTTTTAAAAATGTGTCAATGGAAGTGGAAATAACAATTCCTAATGTAAAGAACACAGTGTGTACCACGGACAGTGTGTGTTCACAGTGTGAAACACGATGTGAAATCACTTTCACATTGTTAAATTTGAGCCCATTTGAATCAAGTATTAACATATTCGACCGTGTGAACACGCTGAGTGAACAGTCACACTGTCGAGATGTCTAGTTTGAGCATTTTAGCAGTGTGAATAATATTTTCACATAGTCCACAATGTGAACACACTGACTGTGATCACACTGTGCGACGCCGTGTTTTTTCTATCAGGGATACGACTCGAACAACTGTTGAAAGAAGGGTTTACCAATATAACCACCAGTAATTTTGCATTTTGTTAGATTGAACGAGTAGAGTATTCTGTCGCCATCTCCCTGGTCGCCATACTGCAAAATTCAGCCCGTGACCACTCAACTGCGTTTACAATCCCATGAGCGAAACTGAATATTACGTATCGATCGCTCTTAAATAAACATTACAAGTAATGTTGGGAAGCCGCAAATTTAAAAATATATATTAAAAATCTTTTTTCTTCCATTGTCACACAATATCATTTTCAACATAATTGATAAAGGGTCTGGATTTTATGTTAGAACAGACATTTGAAATATGTGTATAACTAGATATGCATCTCTTTGGTGCATCTTTTATGGCTCCACGGATAAGTAGCTATACTGAAATCGGATCAACAATGGGCATTTGAGAATGCATTTGTTTCATGTGACTTGCAAGTATTGTAATCATGTGATTATGCATGGTGAAACTCTCTGCTATCATGATATTGAGATATAATTCATGATATAATTTCAACATCTTTACTGATTCTACAAAACGACCATGAATGGGATCACCCTGTTTAAATCAAACTGAATAATAATTAACATTTAATTAATTAATTAATTAATTTATATATGAAATTCTGAATGATTATTAATTAATAACTTGACATAAGTAGACAAATTCTGTTACTCAAAAAATCTATCTGAATTCACTCCCAGTGCTTTCAAATATTACAGAGTATCTATAAATATACATTTACGTGTTTCATAATTTTCTGTCACTCACGACCAAGAGAAGAGCAATCTCCCTTGCATTCCCCCTGCATGGCTGATATAAATCTCTGTTTACCACCAAGCCATGTCTGGGAGGCGATCATTCTCCAGGGAGATGTTCAAGAAAAGGTTAATGATAGCGTTAGGGTAAATCATTGTCTCTATCACGCATTGATCAATATCAGAGTGTTATAAGGATGTACACGTTGATTTGACCAATGCATCGCTGTGAAGACGATCATTTTGCGGGAAAAGGAGTCTGGGGAGAGTTGTTTGTGTCAAAGATATTCTTTATTGATGGCAGTAAGAATGGCAAGACAAAGGCACTTAAATGTGATAAATAGAAATACAGTCTATTTAATACTGATAAGAAAAAATTATACACTGATCAAAAGTATAACTAATATTGAAGTTGATCAAATCCTAAGAAAGGAGGGGGGGGATGACGACATTCTTTTTTTCCTTTTGGCCGTGGAAATATGATAAGTTCCTAGGATCATGAGGATAGACACTTGATCCTTCCCTTTCAAGGAATTACATTTTTTCGAAATACCTTTTCTCTAATGTTCAAGAAAAAACATTGTCATGCCATTAATTTTAGACATTACCGAATTTTAAATTATTCACAAAATAATATAGTTCTTGACCACGATCGAAGATTAAATGAAACTGATAATTGATTCGACTACATTTTCTTATCAAGTGGTATTTTTTTAATATGATCTTAAAGATGTATGTCTGCCTATATAAAATCATGCGACTATTCTCCCAACGCCTGACAATCAGTTACTGTTTGGACATGAATGGGAATTCTTTAATTTTTTGTAATATTCATGCTGAATTCCTGTGTCTAATACGAAATTCATAAATATTTATGCCTTGAGCCAGGATGTAAGGAGTGCATCGCAGATTGCAGTAGACGAATATTCTGCTAAAGCTAGCAGCAAATACCTTACCGTGAAAACATTAGAGAGCCTTATGGTCAATGAAACCGCATACATTCGTAATTCCGAAGCTTCGTTATTCCAAAGGTTCGGATATTCCGAAGGTTTGTTATTCCGAAGGTTCGTATTTCCGAAGGTTCGTAATTCCGAAGGTTCGTTAATCCGAAAACGAAATGAGGTTCGTAATTCCGAAGGTTCGTTAGTCCGAAAACGAAATGATTAACGAACCTTATTTCGTTTTCGGGCTAACGAACCTTATTTCGTTTTCGGATTATCGAACCTTCGGAATAACGCCACAAATGTTCGGATTAACGAACCCTTTTACGTTTTCGGATTAACGAACATCGAGGTATAGGCAATTTACGTGTTTCGGAATTATGAAGTGTAACCAATGAAACATCCCGTATTACTATATCTGTAATTTTGTTTCTATTATATTATGTTGTACTTGTTTTATTTACCTTCAATTTAAGTTGTGAAGCGCTTAGAAATTGCATTTTATTAAGCGTTATAAAGCCCCATATTATTATTATCATCATCATTATTATTATTATTATCATCATTATTAATGTACATACATGTTTGCTAATATTATTTTTTAATGTATGTATATTTTATCTTAACAGATGTACTTAAGATAGACAAAATCTTGAAATATTTCTATCATTTTATTGAATTGTTAAAAATAATTAAAGCAAGATGCTGATTTAGTTTCACTTATTGTAGAGTCTCATACCGAGCAATACATTCATCATAATTGTGACTGTCACAATCCCATTTCTGGGGTTTGCTTCCGAAATGCTAGTATAAAAATCGGAACAAATTTATGAATGACTTGAGTATGAAAGTATGCTGACAATATATTAAGAAATAACCAATGTTTTTCTTTATTTCGCTGAAATTTATGAAAATTTATTATCAGAACAAAGGTTCAAAGATAGAGTGGGGAGAGAAGCCTTTGTGAAATGCACCCAGCATTATTTACCCATCTAAAGAAGGAACGTATAAGCTTTTTTTTCAATTCAATTCAATCTATTTTAAATTCTTCAACATAATACAAATAAATACAAGATAAATTAATTCATTTTAAATCAAAGCATGAACAAATGTCAACATTGAATAAATGATATACATATTCAATAGGTGATTTAAATATGAATTAACATGCATGTCAAATTTAAATCAATACAATCAATATAATTAAATATAATTAAATCAATATAATTATATATCGTGAGAAGAATGGAGGGGTCCACTGAAAAGCAAAGCTTGTAAAATGTGGACCCCTCAAAAAGTTAGGATAGAATGAATATTGAAATATACGTAAAGGAATACATGAAGATAACGAAAAGGGCAAAAGAAATTCTTATGTACAGGATTGTGAAATTCAGAGACAAAAGACAATGCAGATATATAAGATGGCACCAAGTTTATATGAGCTTCTGTAATTTTTCGAACACATTCATGGTATGTTTTTAACTCTTGTTATTTCGTTAGCTTCAAGCTTAGAACATCTGTGACATTTATTCAATATTTTTTGGTCATGGAAACACTGGATTGAAACTCAAAATATTCAAGGGAATACGTTCTTAGCAACTCACAATGAATTATTGAAAAGATCTCCTGGCAATAAACTTATTTTGAGGCTTACTAGTCTCCGAAGTGTGTAGCCGTTGTGTCAAATTACTGTATAGTTCTTCACCTAATCGTGGGAGTAAGTCTTATGTGGGAGATAAGTGATGTATGTGTGAAGTCTCTGGCGACTCATCGCATGAATAAATTATCATTCCTTTGCATCATCAGTCGTCATTGAGTGGGGGTGATGTGAAGGAACTTTACGGGTTTCTCTTCATAGAATCGGACAGAACACAGAAGAAATCATGAAACTATTCTAATTATGTTCATAACTATCAAGATTTCAGGAACAATATGATGTTACCAATGTACTGTCATCCATAATAGGGCGCGAGAGAAAGTGAAATGAAATGAAATGAAAAAGGATCCGAGACATACAAGAATGAGAAAAAGAAAAAAAAATAATTCATTTTTTTATAATGTTTAATTCATTGAATTCTAAGCTTACAAATAGGTTTATCTTGATATTCGTGAAGAAACAGTGCACTGACCAAGAAGAAATCTGCCTAAATTTGTTCAATATCTTGAAATAAATCGAAATGATCATGGCTGTTAATGAGCGAAACCATCTTCTCCAAAAGCAGACAATCCAATTATCTGAAACCACAAAATGTGATGAAAAGATATATTTATATTTCCATGTGACATTATCATTATTCTGGATCTTTTGCTTGAAGTTATTTTGCCGACATTAAATCAGAATATTGGTTAACCATCGTGACTCTTGTTTATTATGAGCTTACGAAGTCTCCAAGGAGAATATGATAAAGGATCTCCGAAAATGTAATAAGAATTTGAATTTCAAAATTGAATTTATATCCATCTAATCATCAGTATGATCTGAGAATAAATTTAACAGTAATTTAGGAATTTAAACTCATAGAGTACAGTAAATACCGGCAAAACAAGAGGCTAGCCCACCCCCCCCCAAAAAAAAATAGCAAAGGAGGACGCATGTAATAACCTCAAACCAGTTACTGTTAGATAATTACTAATAATATGGTCAGATGGTTATGAATATTAATAAGAGTATACCCAGTTGTTGTGTGTCCGGACAGGTTGTGTGTACGGACGATCAATTTTAGAAAGTCATTTGGAAAAATTTACAAGTGAAGTTTCATCAATTTCTGGTACAAAATGTTAGGAAATATTGTAGAGAACAAAATAGAAGATGATTACATCTATTGAATTCATATTTTGAGTGTAATCCAAAGACAAAAAAGAAGGCTTCAAAATTATAAAGTGTCCGGACACCCGACCCCCCATCCTATATATTTTTTATGAACGCTTGAATTCATCTCACTATCGTCCTGAGAAACTTGTTCAATTAAAAAACATTATGAATCAGTACCGCATATCCCTTCCCATTGTTCAATAATTTCTGATACAATACTTCCATGCATAAATTGGTATACATGATACACCTGTCATTATAATCATCTATGCCTTTGAACTGAATTTGAATTAGTTTAAAGAACGATACAATTGACACTATGAGGAGTAACAGGATTCCTCGGCTTCTCGAACGCATGCAACTGTTTATAAGACGATACCCGGTTTGACCTACCTAGCATATTCCCCAAATAGGATTTCGTGTTATGGTGCTGAATTGGAACATGAATATTATTGAAATGCAATTGACATATGGCAATTACCATAATTCAGTAAATAATTCTATCTAGGAAGTGCACCGTACATGATAACATGAGAATAAATAATCGTGTCATATGATGTAGAAAGGCAATTCGAATTGAATATTGCTTCAAAAAAGTTCCTGTACGTCTGCTCTCAGATGACGCATCGTTAGGAATGAAAATACAAGTTTGATTAAAGCAACATTTTTAACATACATTTTGCAATTTTCGATGAGTATCAGAATTAATGCATTATCATATACTTAAGTCGGATTACTACCCCCCCCCCCCTAATTCTATATTCAAATACTTCCATCTGTTCGCACATTAGTTCTTTACTAAAGACCTGCATACCTAAATAAGTGCATATGAAATATAAAATGTATATAAAAATCTATGAAAAATACATACAGTATATCTCGAAATGTTTAAATTCATAGCAACATCAAAATCCCGCTCGAAATGAAAGAAAGTTGACGAGCTAGCGTGATGTCTATCATGTCTATAAACTGTAATTAAGTGGTGGCGTGCAGCGAATCACCGAAGCAAATGTTTGATTTTATGTTACCGACGTGTAAACGCTCCCGTCGCATAAAATTGAAGAACTGACACAAAAAATACCTCACCCTTGACCCCCCCTTTCGTCTTTTGTATTTCACGTTCCTTGTGGTTTCTCTCTGTTCTCTGTTTCACTCTTTCTTTCTCACCCATTCTTTTCTCTCTCCCTCTGTCTCTCCTTCTCTCTCTCTACCATACATCCCTCTATCTTTCTATCTCTCACATGCACTCCCTCTCTCTATCTATCTATCTATCTATCTATCTATCTATCTTTCAATCTATCTATCTATCTATCTTTCTATCTATCTATCTATCTATCTTTCTATTTATCTATCTATCTTTCTTTCTTTCTTTCTATCTATCTATCTATCTATCTATCATTTATCAATGTCTCTCTTTCGTTTCTCTTTTTCTTCCGTCTATCCTCATCCTCTTTTTCTTATCTCCCTTCTAAAACTCTATATATAGTCATTATGTATTCGACAACTTTTGAATCAGAAGAGATATAATCAGGAGGGAGAATGCTGAAGAAACGTTTGTTTCTATGACAACCCTGTCTTAAATGTTAAAAACTCCCAATGATAAATGCATCCCTTGGTGATAAAAAGGGTATACATTAACACCTTTAAGTACCTGAGATCAAAGTCAAAATGAATATTATCAATAATTGATAAAAGTTCAATGAAAGAGGAGAAAAGGCGCAAGGTGAATTACTTTTGAGAAAAATGATGCTCGCCCAAGCAACCGCGTGTTGAAAGACACATAGATACGATTCGCTTGTATTTTGCCTTCAAATTATGCACCATATCCAAAACTCAGCCAGCCACCTCGAAATTTATGCGTCATTTATGGCGCCAATGGGGAAATTTCTGAACAATCCAAATAACACGTGTTTTTTTCTCATGTCGACCTTTCAAGATGATTTTTGTAAATCTCAAATATTCCCTCTCTCAATTCCAACATCAAGTTACAAGAAATTGAAAAACTTGCCTATATTTGCTTTAGAATGCTTAATGCTCGCCGCATAATATTGGAGAGCAGGTTGTTTCATGCTTTGTGGCAAATCTGTCCAATATTCGCCAAGCGAGAAATATGACGTATGCGTGTTCAGAACTCGTGTCTAACTCGAATTTAAGACTGTCGGTTTGATATCTTTCATATCAAATATTTGCAAACTGTCGAAATTGAAGGAAATATATTATAATATCCTTAAAGTATTGCATAGATATGAAATTATAATTGACGTTGTCATTATAATGAATTATAGAGAATTGTATAAAGATAGGCCAACACACTCTAACAAATGAAGTGCTAATCTAGCATTTAATGTCCTGGTATCGTAGCTGCACTTTGAGTGTTGATTTTCTAGTCCAAATTTGAATGACTAAATTAGCACTCAAAGTGCAGTTACTATACAAAGTCATTTAGTGCTAAATTAGCACTTCATGCAAGTGTCAGCAATCAACCAAATATGAACGGTGTAAAGGCTAAAAAAATATACACTGCAAAAACACCGGTGTTGATTTAACACCAGCCCTGTATCTATATCGGTCCACAACTGTTAAGAATCAAATCGATATTAGTTTAATATCATTGGTGTTCCTTAAATGCCAAATTGGTGTTAGCCAAATGTCAAACCGGCGTTGTTTTAACACCTCTCTGGTGTGGACCGATAGATATTATCATGCTGGTGTTATATTAACACTGGCGCAAAAGACATGCCTGTATTGATTGTTAATATACTAATCTCTGAAATAATTTTGTTCATCTCAGCATTGTGGTGAATTTTAGATTATATTCAAATTTGACAAAGACGTATTCTAGAAGCGAGATTTCAGGCTCTATTTTCGTATACAGCGCACTCTTGAGGTGCGGAATAAATAATTATGATATTTATTATACTTGCCACAATTGGTCTTTTACCCGACCCTTTTTATTGATATTTCCTCTTTTTCTTTTGTTAGTCCCATTTCAACGAGTACAATTATTGCTGATCTACATAAAAAAACAAAATATAATATAAATCAATATCGTGGATTTTATAATTTAGACGCTGTCCGAAATTATGTAATGAAGGGCAGGCGCGCCGGAACACTTTCAGTTTTGGGGGGGCAAAATCCCGAAGAGGGCACAATATTTTTGACAGCGTGAGATACCGAAGCGATCGAGTGGGAGAGGCTATAGGACCCCCCCCCACCCCCCCCCCCCCCCACGGTAAGGATTTTGTGTAAAAATGGAGTATAAAATTTGCGTTTCTAAGTGCATTCAAAAATAAATTTCTTGAGAATTAAACAGTCTTGGAGTTCTTTTTGCTCCTTCTGTTTCCTCCCTCCTGACCCAGCCTGGTGTTTCTTCATGATGCAAGGTCGCAGTTCCAGCAAATTACGAGCCTTATTGCAAACGAAATTGTTTCAAACCAATGTAATATAGGCCTTTTAAAGACTTTAAGATGACAAACATGACCTTACGCAGCCGTGGGCTGCCGATCGAGAGGGCAAAATTCACAAAATTCACCCAAAGTGTGCACGAAATCCTTCAATTTTATTCTAGAAAATGCAAAAGCTCCCCCATCACAAATCCCCTCGCTCTTACGTTTCTTCGAAAATTTAGGTCTTGCAGCCCCACCCACTCCCGGTTTTTTTTTTTTTTTTTTTTTGCAAACGTCCATGAATAACAAAAGCTGGGATGAACCAGAGAACATAGCTGCCATCTCGATATGATTAGTAACAGGTAATGGGAATAAGTTTTGGAATCTAAAATACATAAGTGCTATATATGAGCTGAAATATTATCAGACAAAACGCCTTCCAATCATGCCAATGAAAAGGAATAGAGGAAAATACGGGGCTGTGAAAATATCTAAAGATTTTTTTTTATAGTAGAGCATTACCATGATTACTGTAACTTATACTGCTTATTTTTTCTTTTATATTCTTTACATTTTTATTCATATCTCGGATAATATGAGTCCGGTCAGAAGACACTTTCACAGATGATTTTATTTTTTCATGTCTAAACATCTCTAAGTTGCTTTCGAGTGGGATTCATCATTTTTACAAATTATAATCCTCTACACATGATTATTCTGAGTGTAATTTTCTGATAACATCTATATTGAGTTGAAATGACCTTGGTATTTTCTTTAGGGCACTGAATTGTTATTATTATTTGTTTGGCGTCACCTGTGCCTGAGAGGCGAAAAGCGAACTGAATCACTATGATCCACAGGTCTCTCCTCCCGATATAACTTACTAGGGGATGCAGGTGGACCTCGACACCGGGGTGTCCCCCTACTCTTATACGAATAGTGCAGTGGGTTCTTAACGTGCAAAGGTGGTGACTCTCCTCTTCACGGGGCCTCCATTTAACGTCCTATCCGAGGGACGGAGTGTTTTCCATTGTAACATAGCCTGTATCTATGAAACATGGGAGAGACGTTTACACACAACGCACTGACTTCAGTTATCCGCCCAGGGTGGACTCGAACCCACGATCTTTGGTTCGACTTCGACGGGCAGACGCGTTATATACCGACTGAGCCATCACCGCTCTCTTGTTATCACTGTATTAACTCAATTTATATTTAGTTCAAAATGAAATAATTGAAACAAGTTTCTCGACATGTTATGATTTCTGGGCTTGACAGCTATGACATAGATTCCATATCTTGCTCGAGTAGTGTTCACGCGCGTTAGCGATATCGAGTCGGGTCTGAGCGTTTCTGGGCGACCGCGCGTTGTTAGACGACACAGCCAGCATCATAGAATTATAAACCTAATCATTGGTGGACCACTATCAATTTGCCATTCGCTTTTAGTCTGAAATGTATTCATTAAAAGGTTAAACGTTATCACACTGTAATAAGATGGAAAAGGGGCTTATCATAGCTATGTTTCACTGAGGAGCTGTTCGTCAAAAGACGCGATCAGGCTTACTATGATAATGTACTTGCCCCGTCAGGGGCAAATTTTTTCACTTTTGACAATGGAAATGACAATTTTCAGGCAGAAAAGTGCCTTCATTTACTTTTGTCCTTAAATAATTTATCATTTTTCATCTTTCAGGGGGGCACGTTGGGGGGGCAAAATCTCGTTTTGCCCCCCCAAAATTTTATTTGGGGGGGCAAGTGCCCCCCCTGCCCCCCCGCTTCCGGCGCCCTTAATGAAGGGACTGACTTGATATCTATCCAAAAGAAAAGGAATTCGTAACTAAAATATCAAAACTGTATAATTATGCAGTTGTGCAACACAACTTGATAGTACATAAAAGATCTCATCCATTCTTTCTTTTAATCATTTGATGACACATTTTCACTTCCCCAAGACATCATTATCGGTGTCATATAAGGGTCATGAAAATGTATGAAGTTACGCCTCCAGTATAATTACTTTTCAGAATTACATTACGCCAGGCGCGTACGCAAGGGGGGGGGTTCGGGGGTTCAAACCCCCCCCCCTTTTCGTTTCCTTTTTTTTTTTGTTTTTTTTTTTGCTTGTCTCCCCAGAGGTCGGTCTGGTCAAGGAGTTATCGGGCAAGAGCCTGATAACTCCTTGGTCTGGTTACGGACAGTTCCCCTACCCAATAATGTATATGACAGCAATAATGAACAGAATCTCATGTTTAATTCGACGAAAAACACAGAAAAAATTTCCGCTAGCTTCGCTCGCTCCATTTTATTATATCTTTTATTTCCGCATGTCGCCGACATGATCACGGTATCGCCATTGACAAGGCCATACATGATTATCATGATGTATACTTATGAATACAAGTGAACCAAGACAAAGACATACATTTTCTTACAAAATATGTATTACCAATATGAAAACCAAAATGACGGAAAACGCTAAAATGTTGGTTAGCTCGCTCCGCTCGCTCGTAATAATTTATGAAATTCCATAAGTATCTAGTCTCCTGTTCAAGGCCGTATTATGAGTGTTACGAATAGAAGGACATGTAGCATCGACTAATACTTGATTTACTAACAAACTATTGACAAGAAATGTATGTTTTGACGGGAAAACGCGAAAATTTCGGCTCGCTCACTCCGCTCGCTCGTAATCATTTATGAAATTTCTTAAGTTTCTAGTCTCTTGATCAAGGCCATATCATGAGACTTACGAGCAGAAGGACATGTATCATCAACTAATATGTAATCATTACCAACAAGCTATTGAGAAGAATTGTATGTTTTGACGGAAAAACGCAAACATTTCGGCTCGCTTGCTCCGCTCGCTCGTAATTATTCATGACATTTCTCAAGTTTCAAGTGTTCTGATCAAGGCCATATCCAGGCGCGTAGCCAGGGGGGCGGTCGCCCCCCAAAAAAAAACGTCCCCAAAAAGAAAAAAAGAAGGGAAAAAAGGATAGGAGAAAAGGAAAAGGGAAGGAAGGAAAGGGAAGAAAGGTAGCTTTGTGTTTTTTCTATTTATTCTTTATTTTTTTCTCAAAAGATAAACTCCTTCACTCTTCTTGCTTTAAATTCATATATGAATTTTGCTTCCGCGCTGCGCGCGGTTAAATGACAATATTGAAGTTCTCCATTGTTCCCCCACCTTTTCTCTAACCCTGTTTTTCAACCTCAGCTATGTGCTTCTTGCCAGTTAAAGTTAAAATTGTATACATTAGGGCAGGCGCGTACGCAGGATTTTTGAAAGGGGGGGTTTCGAGCTGATTTTTTTTTTTTAATCTCCCGCCCAATCTCTAAAAAGTGATGAGCGGGGGGGGGGGGGGTGGAGGTGATGATTTTTTTTTCTTTTTTTTCAGCGCTGCAAATAAGACAATAACATTTAAGTGGGGATGGGTATGTAACAGTGCGGTCATGACCCGCGAGCGAGCAGAAATGTTCTCGTTTTTGCGTTGAAAACATAACCTTTTTGTCAATAGTTTGTTGGTATCATAGTCGATGCTACATGTCCTTCGGATCGAAGCACTCATGATATGGCCAACCGCGTAGCCAGGATTTCATTTTGGAGGGGGCGGTAAATGCACGCGAAGCGTGCCAACACTTACAGAGCGTGCTCCTATAGGGGGTGGGTGCAGGAAGGGGGAGTTTCCCCCTCCCGCGCGAAGCGCGAAGCTTTTAGTGTTTCATAAATTAAAATGTAAAGGAGCCGTTTCTCTTGTCTCTAGTACCTCCAATTCGGTTGACTATATTGCGATTTTGAACCTTATTTTCAAAAGTGATTGTAAACGCACAAAAGAGGTATACAATGGAGGAAATTAAAATAATAACTCCGTGCGAAGCGCGGAAGCTAAAGTGATTTATCAATTTTTCTTGCCATAAAAAGGGTCCCGAGAAAAGGGTATTCTCAAAGATATATTGAAACTTTCTTTGGAAAGATCAGATTTGATTACAAACAATTTAGCATCAGTGCATATTTTTAACTCGCAAAACAGAGGAGAAAAATTGGTAGAGGAAGATATTCCTCCCCGCGATGAGCAATGAAACTCTGAAATTTCAAAGGGCGGACGTTTCATCAAATGTAGATATCTCTAATACCGAATCGTCTCTAATTCAATTGATTTTCTAAGATTATTGAACTTCATTACAAGGAAAATAGTGCGCATAAAGTTGAAACTTCTGTGATTTATTAAAATTATCTATCTATATAATAAAGGATGATTAATTTTTTTGACTTATCCTGAAGCGCTTCATTTTGAATGTAAAGAAACTTAAGTGTCATTCAAAATTTCAAACTGAGGGCGCAAAACAGGACAGGAGATGAATGTATTCAGGGAAATGACATGAAGTTTAATACAATTTGATAAAAAAATATTGTACTTTTTTATTTAATACGACACGAATTCCATACCTTCCTCTTTTTAAATTAGGAACCTGTTTGCCCCCAAATTATGGTTGTTTATAGTAATGAGCTGAAAAGCGGGAGAAGCTGACTTTATGGAGGTGACGGCAGAAACTGATATAAAGATTTTAACCGCTCGGAGCCGACCAGACAAGAAGTTGCGCGATCAATTGAAAAAAAAGAAGATAACTTCATACATTTACTTCGGCCTAACCTTACTCAAATTCATGCCCTAATGTATACAATTTTAACTTTAACTGGCAAGAAGCACATAGCTGAGGTGGAAAAACAGGGTTAGAGAAAAGGTGGGGGAACAATGGAGAACTTCAATATTGTCATTTAACCGCGCGCAGCGCGGAAGCAAAATTCATATGTGAATTTAAAGCAAGAAGAGTGAAGGAGTTTCTCTTTTGAGAAAAAATAAAGAATAAATAGAAAAAACACAAAGCTACCCTTCTTCCCTTTCCTTCCTTCCCTTTTCCTTTTCTCCTCTCCTTTTTTCCCTCCTTTTTTTTCTTTTTGGGGACGTTTTTTTTGGGGGGGCGACCGCCCCCCCTGGCTACGCGCCTGGATATGGCCTTGATCAGAACACTAGAAACTTGAGAAATGTCATGAATAATTACGAGCGAGCGGAGCAAGCGAGCCGAAATGTTTGCGTTTTTCCGTCAAAACATATAATTCTTCTCAATAGCTTGTTGGTAATGATTACATATTAGTTGATGATACATGTCCTTCTGCTCTTAAGTCTCATGATATGGCCTTGATCAAGAGACTAGAAACTTAAGAAATTTCATAAATGATTACGAGCGAGCGGAGTGAGCGAGCCGAAATTTTCGCGTTTTCCCGTCAAAACATACATTTCTTGTCAATAGTTTGATAGTAAATCAAGTATTAGTCGATGCTACATGTCCTTCTATCCGTAACACTCATAATACGGCCTTGAACAGGAGACTAGATACTTATGGAATTTCATAAATTATTACGAGCGAGCGGAGCGAGCTAACCGACATTTTAGCGTTTTCCGTCATTTTGGTTTTCATATTGGTAAAACATATTTTGTAAGAAAACGTATGTCTTTGTCTTGGTTCAATTGTATTCATAAGTATACATCATGATAATCATGTATGGCCTTGTTAATGGCGATACCGTGATCATGTCGGCGACATGCGGAAATAAAAGATATAGTAAAATGGAGCGAGCGAAGCGAGCGGAAATTTTTTCTGTGTTTTTCGTCGGAAACATGAGATTCTGTTCATTATTGCTGTCATATACATTATTGGGTAGGGGAACTGTCCGTAACCAGACCAAGGAGTTATCAGGCTCTTGTCCGATAACTCCTTGACCAGACCGACCTCTGGGGAGACAAGCAAAAAAAAAAAAAAAAAAAAAAAAAAAAAGGAAACGAAAAGGGGGGGGTTTGAACCCCCGAAACCCCCCCTTGCGTACGCGCCTGCATTAGGGCATGAATTTGAGTAAGGTTGGGCCGAAGTAAATGTATGAAGTTTTCTTTTTTTTCAATTGATCGCGCAACTTCTGGTCTGGTCGGCTCCGAGCGGGTAAAATCTTTATATCAGTTTCTGCCGTCACCTCCATAAAGTCAGCTTCTCCCGCTTTTCAGCTCATTACTATAAACAACCATAATTTGGGGGCAAACAGGTTCCTAATTTAAAAAGAGGAAGGTATGGAATTCGTGTCGTATTGAATAAAAAAGTACAATATTTTTTTATCAAATTGTATTAAACTTCATGTCATTTCCCTGTATATATTCATCTCCTGTCCTGTTTTGCGCCCTCAGTTTGAAATTTTGAATGACACTTAAGTTTCTTTATATTCAAAATGAAGCGCTTCAGGATAAGTAAAAAAAAATAATCATCCTTTATTATATAGATAGATAATTTCAATAAATCACAGAAGTTTCAACTTTATGCGCACTATTTTCCTTGTAATGAAGTTCAATAATCTTAGAAAATCAATTGAATTAGAGACGATTGGGTATTAAAGATATCTACATTTGATGAAACGTCCGCCCTTTGAAATTTCAGAGTTTCATTGCTCATCGCGGGGAGGAATATCTTCCTCTACCAATTTTTCTCCTCTGTTTTGCGAGTTAAAAATATGCACTGATGCTAAATTGTTTGTAATCAAATCTGATCTTTCCAAAGAAAGTTTCAATATATCTTTGAGAATACCCTTTTCTCGGGACCCTTTTTATGGCAAGAAAAATTGATAAATCACTTTAGCTTCCGCGCTTTGCGCGGAGTTATTATCATTTTTATTTCCTCCATTGTATACCTCTTTTGTGCGTTTACAATCACTTTTGAAAACAAGGTTCAAAATCGCAATATAGTCAACCGAATTGGAGGTACTAGAGACAAGAGAAACGGCTCCTTTTCATTTTAATTTATGAAACACTAAAAGCTTCGCGCTTCGCGCGGGAGGGGGAAACTCCCCCTCCCTGCACCCACCTCCTAGGGAGCGCGCTTCGCGTGCATTTACCGCCCCCTCCAAAATGAAATCCTGGCTACGCGGTTGGCCATATCATGAGTGCTACGATCCGAAGGACATGTAGCATCGACTATGATACCAACAAACTATTGACAAAAAGGTTATGTTTTCAACGCAAAAACGAGAACATTTCTGCTCGCTCGCGGGTCATGACCGCACTATTACATACCCATCCCCACTTAAATGTTATTGTCTTATTTGCAGCGCTGAAAAAAAAGAAAAAAAATCATCACCTCCCCCCCCCCGCTCATCACTTTTTAGAGACTGGGCGGGAGATTTAAAAAAAAAAAATCAGCTCGAAACCCCCCCCCCTTTCAAAAATCCTGCGTACGCGCCTGCATTACGCAATATCTAACTCATTGTCTGACCTTCGTCAACCACCCCATAATCACTGCATGCAGAAAAATATTTAGTATTTATCAATTATTAAGAAAATTTGTCGTAATCGGAGTTTCTGCTATGGTGATAATTGACTTAATAAGGTATTATTTTGTACTTTGTAATAAAGTAATATGTAACTTTGCATTTCTTTAATGTCAATAAAAACAAAACATCATTATTGTTATGAATATATACATATTTACACAATTATTGACTACAGGTTCTGAAAAATATATGCTTCCATCTTGGAAATATGAAACATCCTGATGCCCGTCTCTTTATTTAACGGAATGGAATCTAGACAAATGCCTTTCCTTTGATAATTCAATTTTGGCTACATTTGCATAATGAAATCGTAGCCTATCACATTGATCATCAAAATAAGAACTTTCTTTTTTACCTCCCTGTGAAGCAGACAAAATGTCAAAGCCTGAGGGCAAACTATATCGCCAATTCCCAGAAGTAAAAACATAGATGAGAAGCTAGGTCCAATGGTCGATTTATTTACCCGGGCAGCTAGGCTTCAAATCGATTAAAATGTGAAAAGGTATAGGGCTACGGGACGTTACGTTCTCCTCTCACGTAAGCTCATGAAGAAATTTGATTGCTTCTTCTTGCGTGAACTTTAATAAAAGAAAATGCAAAGGTTAATCGAAAATATTATAGTTCGGCTTATTATATCACGTTCATTTATTTGGTTTGTTTTAAAACATTTAATCCTAATTCTTAGCACAAGGAAAATTTTTGATTAAAATATGTTTTTAAAAGAATTATAGTCTTCTATGCGAAGGTTAAAAAGAAAACAAAAGAAGAAATTTTATCCGGTGAGATAACAAATACCATAAACTTCAAGGTCAAAGACAAGTACATTCCTAGCTCAAGGGCTTGTGCAGAAGTATGTCGGGTCAAAAATCGGTTATGAAATTGCCGTAGAGGGACGTATCAATGTGAGTTAGGTATGGGACGACTCAGTGTTAATGATGATTGTCTTCGCTGTCTCTAATTGTATTTTTCTCTAACTTAAAAGAAAATTCAGAATACTTATAACGTCACAATCTATCATCTAACAGCTTTCATTCGATCATCACAGATAGTTTAATATTCATAACGTTTGATATTGATATAGATTAGACAACTACACATGAATTCAATATTTTGAATATAGTCAGTCTGCTTATCTATCTATCTAATATCTATCTATCTATCTACCAATCCATCCATCCATCTATCTATCTATCTTTCTTTCTTTCTATCTATCTATCTATTTATCAATCTATCTTTTTATATTTCTATCTATCTATCACTCTCTTCACCCCTCTTTCTATCCATCCATCCATCCATCTATCTATCTATCTATCATTCTCTTCACCCCCTCTTCTATCTCCCACCCTCCTCTTTTCAATTTTCCCTCTATTTTTTCATTTTCTTTCATTTTCTCCTTCATCCACTAGCTTTCATTCTCATTCTTTCCTCCCTCCCATTTACACCTCTATCTTTCGAACTGTCTGTTTGTCTATTCATCTGTCTGTCCGCCAGTTTGCCTGCATGCCTCAGTTGTAATCTCATTTATACATGTATATCGAGTAGAGTCGTTTTATTTCATTTGTTTATTTATCTGATCTTCTTTACTTTCTTCTAACTTCCTCGCCTGGTCTTATCGCACCAACATGAACACTTGCAAGTTGAATGTATCCCTCCACTATTCACATTTCATCTATCACTCCATTTACATCTTTCTGTCTATCGATCAATTCATCTTCCAAAGTATATCTATCCACTCTTCTTCTCACTTCTAATATCTTTTCTTCTTCATGTCATTCTTAAAATCCATCCTAAGAGGACGAAGTTTGTCTGGCAGTCAAAATTCTGGATAACTAAACCATAAAAATGGGTCCCTGTCACTGTCGACTAAGTAATGAACATGTATAGAAATTTAATTTGAAATAGAATAAGAGAAAAGCCGTGCTGGAAATACAAGATGGCAAACACATCATTGGAATAAAAACAATTTACATTATTTTCATAGTTCTAGAGATGTAAATAATAGACTAGGCTACACTCATATAGTAGGAACGATTCTAAACTTTTTTTATTATTATTATTCCTTCGGTGATTTTAGAGGAGAGGGGGGCATGAATAAAATGTGAAACGACCCATTAGCGAGATTGACAGATGACTTAAAGACTGATCGAACCATAATGTTCCACACGTTACCATGGAGATAATGTTTGATATTATACATCCATTGTTTGACTTCACCAACCTTGCTCCTATACATCAAGCAATCTCTGACATGGATCCGATGACAATATGAAATATTGAAACGTTGAGATAGGCGTCAACTCAAAGTACAGTATCTCGTTTATGTGCTTGTGAAGGCAAAATGTTACGATTGAAATCCATCTTACGGGGTTCTCGGCCACTGGAGGTGGGTTAGAGTATGAGATGGGGAAATATTGGAACACAATATAAACAATGTACTGTGACTAATGACATTATAAAATATAGAAAGAGTTTCTTACTAAAATAAAATTTAAAAAAACGTTGGAAATCATTCATATCCTGTATTAAAAAAAAAGAAGACAAAAATCTCTGTCATGTCTGTGTCTAACGCATAGAGATATATACCAATAACGCAAACTAGTAATACATCTCTATGGTCTAACGTCTTGTCCTTGGTACGCGTCAAAATTTCCCGGCAGGAAGTGACGTCACACCTCCAAGGCGATGCGACCACGCCCCATGTGACCACGCCCCCGACATATCACTTCCGAGATCTTTGGAAGGTAGCTGAGGATTTCATAATCATCTCCTGATCAACTCGCATCACTCTAAGAAAAATAGGATTGATATTTATCCTATCAGTAGCATTCCTTTAAGATATCGTTCTATTATCACTCTTATGCTTGTGCAAGCTATAAATATCACATGTAGGCGCATTATGATGATCCAGATTATTTTCATTCAAGCCAGAAATAAACCAAAATCCTATTTCTGAAAAAATAACTTTATACTGCAAAATCCCAACAGGGACTTCTTTATTCGTATTTGATCACTGTTACTGTCAAAGTGAAGACCTATATCTCTCATTATCGTTTCAGACGTAAGGAATGACGTAAACATGGTACAAAAGACTGAAATAGACTATTTTCGTCAGTTTGACTGCATGTCATCTGGGGGATTACCAACTATGTCACTGTATTTGAAAGAAACCATATAAAATATGAAAATTCCATATTCCAGTAAAAAATAGAATGATACAAGAGAAATAAGTTTTTATCACACAACAAGATCATAGGCCTATTCATCAACGTCTGTCATTAAGGCAAAGAGAGCAATATTTTCTTGTATCGCGCATAACAATGGTCGTGTAGAGTTTCACCATTCATAAAATATATTCGTTATACTACCCTTATCTGGAGTAAATAATGTTTATCCTTATCATCTCCATTTTATTCCCATCTGCAGTTGACATGGCAACGTTATGCATCAATTCTTCTAATAGTGAGATGTCGGACGCGGAAGGTAGCATACGATTATCACTTCCAATGGCAGCAGCAGACGATATTGAAGACGCGACCAAGTTGTTTTCGCGCCCTGTGTGTTCCTTCACCTTAACCAGCCAATCGCCATTCGACAGGCTTATTCTAGTTCTTCCAAACGTCACCGATTCTCCCGACACCACGTGCGCAGAACGGTCCAACCACGATCGAGTGGAGCTCAGACTTTTGAACGGACCAATCACAAACGAGGTCCATCCATCGGAGCCGTATTGGAATCTGTGCACGTCTGCGACGACGTCGCCATCATCGTTGTCGTCATCGAGTGCTAACTGGACCAATCAAACAGTGTTAACTGAAGAATCCTTGTCATTCCAAAGAATTTTCGTAACTTCTGGGTCGAGCGTGGATGTATTCTTAGATTTTTCCGCCGCTATTGATAGCATTATGGGATACTCCATGGACGAATTAGACGGCCGAGATAGTATTTCAATTTTTTATAAGTCTTTCAGTAGCAACGCACAGTTAGAGGATGGTGAGTATAGGAATTAATTACCAGTCACAAACTCGTCATTACCTTTATACGTCACAGTCGAACTTTAATGGTTGATCTAAATCGGACAGCCTAATTAAACTAATGAAATCCATATGCCATGTTCGTGAGCGCGATTACTTTAATCTTGATTAATGCTATCTTAGAAAAGGAAATATTAATAAGTCGAACATGTCGAAAAGGCACACCCAAAGAAATGAATAAATTAGTACCGTTACTACTTCCCTACTTTAGCAGGTTTCCTATTTCTTTTTTTCTTTATTGCGCCATGAGCATCTTTTTATGATGGATACCGGCGCATTACGAATGTTCATTTTTTTTATCATATTACTGTACACTAGCAATTTCTTTTTTTTTACCGTTCGTTTTTTCCCCTCATTTTGTTTTGTGGAAGAGATTGCTAACATAATCAAACAGTTCAAAACAATATGTTTCTTAATTTCAGCTTGCCTTTTGGTATGATATCGTGTTATCATATACAGTTAACAAGGCATCAATGAATATTTGAATTTGTTGTTATTTGGCAACATCAGCAACACAATTCGTCCCCAAAGCAACAATCCATTCTGCCACAGTATATCATCATTTTGGTCGAATGCGGAGTCAAGGCAATTGAATAAGAGTATAAATAACCTGTAAAACTAGATTTTAAAAAAGTATATGAGAGAGGGGGACATCATAAACATCAAAGGATAATCAACAATGAAAGAAATTTCTGTATTAGTTTTCTTTCACTGTACTACCGTATAGTGGCACATAGGTAGCTGCACATACACGAATGATATCCTTTTGAGTATCAAATTACCCATATTTTGTTAGACTTTGTCACTTTCTTTTTAATGAATTTGATACTGGTTCTCACCGACATAATTGTTTAAAAGGGAATGTGGTTTGATTCATTTATCAACCAACCTGTTAATTCTTACAATTTGAAATCTAGTCTATCAACCTACATTGGAGTAATAAGATGAGAGAAACATGAACCTTATAACTTTTTAAATACCATGCCTTTTCTAACTTTGCTATAAAAAAAAATCACTGTTATGCATGTTAATGCTCAATCGTTCCAAGAACAAACATAAAATACTGGAACTTTTAATACTTGCTTTCGTTGGAAAAAAGAAGATTTACAAACTTCAGTATGACATTTGAAAAAAACCGAGAAGAGTTTTGATAATATAAGATGAAGGCAAGTAAAAACCAGTAACGCACATGTCACCATTAGAAATGAGAAATTATTATGGTAATCCCCGGAGCCCCTATCTATATGCATGAGGTTTATAAACGTTTCACTGTTAATTCCCAACATTCTTCATTTCAACTGATGATGTGAGCTGTTTAGACAGGTAAATGGCCGGTATACGTAATCCATATACCGTAAGATTGATAGTCAGGGGCGTCGCCAGGGCGAGGTGGGGGCAAATTACGATCTTTTCGCGTTCGAAATCTAATCTAAAAAATAGTTTGAAGTTTTACTTCCACGTTATCGTTATTTTGTCTCACATTTTCTCTTCTCCGTCTCTTTCCCCTTCCTTCCTTTTTTTTTGTATTTTACATTTGAAAACAGGTAAATAAAAGGAACAGTTGCCCCTAGCCCCTGTCACGCTACAGATACCCCCTGACAATAAGCTACTTTAGGGAAGGGCTAATCTGTCTTTGAGTTAGTGAACATGGCGAATAAACATTATACGGCTTGAGTGGGCGAGGGATTACGCTTAACAGACGAGATTGCAAATTTTAAATCTCACATTTGCAATTCTGATACATTTCATGACACTTCAACCCCCCCCCCTGCCCCCTTCGTTCGGTTCTCTGATTTCTCAACGCGATTTATCTCTCAATCTACTCATTAATTTTCTTTCATTTTTAATTTTCATTTGTTTCTGCAACTTTTCATAAACAAAATAAAAAATACAGAGTACACAACAAAATATATAACATTAAAGAAATAGGAACAAGGTTGTATTTGCAATGACATAACGATTTAAGAAGGGATTGCCACTATGTTCAATGTAACTTTATCTTCTATTTTCGATCTGCCTTTATACAATGGTGTTAAAAAATTGGTGAACCCCACAAGAGAATGGATTATTTAAAGATTTCAAGATCTGCCATGTTTTAGATATTTAATTATGAAGTCAGATGATAATTTTTTTTACATAGAATAACATTTCTTTGCATAGGCTCACTAAACAGTTTAGTATTGTTGTCTACATTCAATATTCAGCATGAATGAGTGCATTTTTCGAAGGGGTTCACTGACATGTTAGGACAACCGTACGTATTAATCTATAAATCTAACTATCATCAACCCGTGTAATCTATCAGCCATCTATCCTTCTACCCATCCATCAGTCTATATTTCTACGCATTTATTTATTACGATAAATCCTCATGACATATTTATCCATCAGATTATGTCTGTATTATGTGTGTATGTCTTTATTTCTGTCTGTCAGTTTGTTCGTCTGTTTGTTTCTCTAATCATAGGCCAACTCTAGCACGGGTGTTCTTATTGGACTGGCAGTCCTAATTAAGTCAATTTTAATTTTAATTTCAATTTCAATTTTATTTATTTCACTTCCATCAAAAAAAAAATGTATACCATATATAGAAACATATATAAGTATTGTATCCATTGGAAAGAAACAAAAATAATAATACATATGTTGTGAAAAACACTTACACAATTTGGGCAACACATTGAAGGTTTTAAATAAGTATACCTTTTTTTCAATATAAATTAAATTAAGATGGAAATGGAGGGACCCATTATTAAAGAACGATGCTTGTACAATGTGGGCCCCTCAAAAAATAGATAACAAAACCAATAAACAAAGTACTAATACAGATATATGTAATCAAATGAGAAAGAAAAAAATAAACGAGAGAGAAATAATACTCACAAAATAAATACGAAGTTTTAAAAAAAATATAGTTTGTTTGTAATGAAGTCGGAAATTCAAATATCGCTTGCATCTTCATAAATCAGATTTATCAATCATTATTCCCAAAGTATTGACTTCATAATTCTTTTAATATCGATTGAATTTCGGGCGCGTTCATTCAAAATATATGTTATGAGAATCTATTGTGGGGTTTGGAATTTACTCTTGGGCAGTAACCATACAGTAAATCGGCTGGAAAGTTAAGTTTGATTCAGTTGTAATTCATAATACAAGTAAGATGGCGCTCTTTCACATTTCATCGCAGTGGTATTAAGGACTTGGTTGATGAACGTTCATGATCATTCTGAAATATCGGGGGGGGGGGGGGGTATAAAGCAGCGAATTAATGTGGTTTCGTCATCATTTCTGATATAGATGAATCCTGAAAACAGAATACCATTTGCAAATTATGCATCTCATGCATTATTTTGGTGCTACATTTTAAGAAACATAGGCTTAGATGTCATAAAAACCAAAGTATTTATCTTCTTTTTTTCATTAAGTTTTTATTGATCGATAAAATGATTACATAAATATCAAAATATAATCGCAATAAAAAACAATAAAAAAAGAACAAAACAATAACATAATCATAATGAATCAGAACAAAGCAGTATTACATGGAATAAAGGAGCTCAGCTAGAAAACAAGTACATCTAATATACAAGCAGTTTCTTACACAAGTACATTGTACATCAGATCACATATTTCCACTTCCTAAAGTGAAGTGCAAGAGTACCTTACTTTTTGGCAGTGCGATATTCTGTTTCCTTACAAGTTTTCAAATAGACTTTAAAACCCTGAAATTAGGGAATGTTATTTTTGAATTTACATAAGTAAATATAACATTTGAAGATCAGGAAAATATAAGTGATACATTTGTCATCTTAACTCCAAAAATCTTTTCAAAGGGTGACGGATTGAAAACCTTCTTGGTATGTCGAGAAATTTCAAGAACTATTTCATTCCAAATAATTTTCACAATGTCACAATCAATAAATACATGGATAATGGTTTCTGAAAGGGAGTGACAGAATGTACAATTCGGAGAATCCTTCCTTTTAATTTTATGTAAGAAGTCGTTTAAGGAGATGGCTTTATGAAAGAGTTTGAAATAGAAAGAACGTATGCGTGAGTCAATTGAACTTTTGAAATTCTCAAATGAATCTGATCCCACTCTTCAGAGTCTGGGGACAAAGGCAGTTATTCCCAGAAGTCAGTATGTTTTGTTGGAATAAAAATCCCGAGCAAAATAGGGTAAACATACTTTGGGACCTTCTTTGCTTAACATAGATTGTTAATACTATTTTATAAAAAAACTCTTCATGGTCCAAATCTGACATAAGTAACCAAGATTTTGGAATATTTTTCATTAAAAAGTATTTATCTAATCGATGAGGTCTAATATTGTTTTTTTTTATTCTTCTTCCTTCCAGATCTATGTATCCAATGCATTTCAAACGATTCATGGGCCAGTGAAGCTGAAATCTGCTCAGATATATATCTAAATTGCTCCTATCCAATCTTGTCGCCTAGCAACGAAACGGGTGACCAGAAAGTCACCATCAATTGCATTCCTCCAGGTAATACCTCCTCATCCATCTATCTATCTATCCATCCATCCATCCATCCACCCACCTACCTACATACCTACCTACCTATCTATCTATCTACCTACCTACCTACCTACCTATCTATCTATCTATCTATCTATCCATCCATCCATCCATCCATCCACCTACCTACCTATCTATCTATCTATCTATTTATTCTCATCTGCCTCTCTCTTTCCCTATTATATTTCCACAAATGCATTTTTGCTATAAACTAATTTGGGTATAAATTACAAGAAGGTCTAGAAATATTTACACGATTTTTGGATGGGATGTGTATGGATTTTCGAGGGTTGAGTTGCAGGCAGTTTACAATCAGGACAATTTTTTTCTAAACCCAAGGTTTTTCACTGAAAATAATTATGCTGCGCAAAAAATAACCATTGTTTTTTTCAATGGCCTATTCATTTTCCAGTAAGTATACTATATACATTTCTACTCACACTTGCTCATTATTTGAAAACAAGAAATATGGCCAGGTTTATAAAACCGGGACCTTTCGAGCGTTGTAAGAGGCAGACATGTTGGAAGACAAAAAATAAAAACCTGTGCATCAAACCCATTGATGATCTGATCTGAATATGATCTGATGCCCAGGATCAGTTTCATTAATTATCATGCCCCTCCATTGTGACGTCGTCTGAAAATAAACTCCACACAACGACCAACTGAAGACGCCCGTGCGTATTGTTGTAAAGTAAATACAAAAGAAATTTAAGTAAGAAGAATGCAAGACATTCATACCTTTGTCACTCTTTTCCTTTCTTTCAGAGAAGAAACCTCGTTCTGAGCTCTTCAGCATCATGATGGCCGGAGCCATAGTACTGACTATCATCTTCGTATCATTTCACTGTAGTCCCGGTAGCAGCGCCCCATCACGCCGTCCCGCTGCCATGGACATCATGCTACGAGACGATATCTCCCGAAGAGGCGGAGGCGGACTCGGGGGAGGTCGTGGTCCTTTCGGGAATACATCGTACAAGGTCCAAGCTCCTACGGTCGGCAAGGGACCCGTCAGTCACGTATGACGAATACCCCCTCGAAAATAGGGGGCGTGGTTTATTTATTGAAGTCTGTTCTACTATTCATGCGCGCTACGAGTTTGTCGGGATTGTTTTAAAATCGTTATAAGCCAGCCGCCAACCTCAAGCTGCAAATCAGAGAGCAAGCAAAGATGAACTCATTTAATATGCGAACAGGCAATAGGCCTACAAGAATTTATTGATTTTGAAAAATTCCCAAATATACCTCAGTCGTAGTCTTGTTATTGTGTAATGTCAATCATAACGCGTAACGTATCGATAACTCGTGATTTGTTCGTGGAGCTCACCGCATAACACGTAATTATTGTGTGTAGCATTTCACCCAAAGATATGTCAAATACTATACATCTTTGTCATTCAGGCTATGCGGGCATGTTTACTGACATAATCAAAATTTCACGAATATTTTGTCTGATAAAATGTGTTCTTGACATTCTGAAACTAGCCAAAGATTTTCAGACCTATATAGCGACAAAAATGATCGTTGTGCAGTCAGTCATCATGATTCGAACAAAATCTTAAGATTTACCATGTTTACCTTTTCATAATTTTTAGAATAGGCCTATTCCTCAACAAAGGTTGTTATGAAAATGACATATCAACAGGTGATGTTTGCAAACTTGCGAGGTAGTTTCAAGTTTCGTGGTCCATTTATCGATGTATAAATATGAACCAATTATTGTATGAGGTCTCCACGTAAGGGCATTTAAATAAGAAAATCACTATCCCAGTAAACCATTCTCAATTCCTTTTTTTTTCTTTTAACAAATCGAAATAATTCAGCCACTATTGACTATTGCTAATCAAAACATAATGAATGTAGTTTTATGTACAGTCACATGTTTTGTATTTTACATAGCGAGCATTAAGTTCCAAGGCAATAGTATCAATATTTACATGGCAACCAAAGTGGTCGAGCGTCATCTTTCGTTGCATCGTGAATAGTTCCAATAGCTCTTTGGTTCGTACACATTCTAAGTATAGACAAAGAAAGCAATATCTAAACCCACTGAGGAGCGATTCCATATTTAAAAAATCACCCATTTTCACAACATTTTTCACTCTACTGCAGGGGCGGATCCAGCTTTTTATAAAGGGGGGTTGGGGTGGTATGCGAGGGAGCGTAGCGACCGAGTCCAAGCGAGCGGAGCGAGCGAGGGGGGATGGTGTGGGAGGGGGGTTCCCCCCTCCCACAGTAGGGAAATTTTTTGAAAAACTGTGTGTGAAAATGGCGTTTTCTTGCATCTAAAACACCACTATTTTTGGTATAGAGGTCGTTGCCAAATTAACCCCATGAAAATTTGTAAAATTAAGTTGCATTTTCCTGCAATGTAAGGCCAGTTAACAACACAGATACAAAGACATTTGTTCGCCCAACCCCCCCCCCCCTCCCCAAAAAGAAATAATAATAATTATAATAAATGAAATAAATACATAGAAATAGAATAAAATAAAATTACAAGTTTAAAAAAAAGATAAGATTTAAAAAATGGTCCCCGGATTTTTTTTGGGGGGATGCAACCGGCCCCCCCCCTCTAGATCCGCTTCTGTACTGTCCAAAAAACAATGAACTTCAATTTGCTTTGTGGTTATATCACAGTACTACTGGGTAGACATAAAAAAAAATGACAAGCAAAAAATATGTTGTCCATCTAGGTGAATAAGAGCTTAAAATGTTGCATGTCGTACTGGATATTTCTGCTTCCCGTACGACACACAACATTTTAACCTATAATTTACCCATAATCAATTTTTTGAGTTGGATATTAGTTTTCACATGACTACCCACTATAGCTTTATCACTGACAAAAAAGAATATTTTATTGCTCAAGCATTCGGCTAGGAAACTAGAAATTGTTGTCAAAATGTCCCGTACGACCCGTATGGAATCGCCCTGAGGTGAAACTCTTGAGGATCGCCTGACAATTAAAGTAATTTATGTCGCTCCCCCCTAAAAAAATGCACAAGTCGT
This sequence comes from Lytechinus variegatus, assembly GCF_018143015.1. NCBI lineage: Eukaryota > Metazoa > Echinodermata > Echinoidea > Temnopleuroida > Toxopneustidae > Lytechinus > Lytechinus variegatus. The sequence continues at coordinate 19,187,438 of NC_054741.1, read as the reverse complement.
TCGAAAAGTCGTAAGGTTATCGTATGATAACCGCAGTCAAAACGTATGCATGGGCCCCATTGGCATGAATCATGGGAGCATGATTCATGCCCCCCCAAAAAAGAAAAGCAATTGTTTTTATTGTCTTTATACGTATTAACCATCCCTAAAATTACCCTGACAGATGAGAAATATAGAATAGAAACCTGTTTCTTTTTTTAAAGAAAGGTTAGACGATAACGTATGCAAACGTATTGATGAATAATAAAATAGTATCGGTGAACACGTCCCACTGGGAACTGAAGACCAGCACGGGATGAGCGAGTCTTTGCCTTGGTTCCGGCCTTTCCGCTCTTTCCTCTTCCAGACATGATGTTTTACTGATGAGATGAGCTGATAGCGAGTTGAAGATCAGACCGGAGCAGTATGCTAATGTGTCTTGGCTCATTCAATAAAAAACATTGATCAGAATACAGTTTCATAAATATGTTTATTATGACAAGTCTACGGTCATCTGATTGGCTTAGAAGATGGCATATAAGTTTCATGAAACGTTTTAAAGATTTATTGATTTACATTTTGACTTCCAACATGTCCAAAGTAGCCAATATTACTTGCCATGTATTTGTAACAACTAGACTGTTTATTTGGTGACATGTTAATTTTGCTCCTACGTCAATTGCTCCGAACTTTAAAGTGATGGGTTAACATTGGCTTGACTTTTAAAAAATCTGAGCTAGAAGGTCACACTTGTCACCTGTGTCTGTGATATGTTACAAAAATGAAGCCCAGAAAAAATTGCGTTCGAAAGTAATTATTTAGTGCTTCAAAAATTTAAATATAAAGTGACCGGAAACACTATCTTAACTTCATCCCATACACTTATGTGTACTATTTAGGTGTCTATAAGACGCCTATTTACAAAATCTGGGTTTGCCTTGTATTGTAGTTTTAGCTTTTAATTCTCAATAATGGTTGTTTTCAGGGTTTATTAGTTCTAATGCATGCACTTGTACACATGTTTCATCTTGGTTTGAGAATTTTTTAAATTGGCTGCTCACAAAGTTAAACAATACCTTTAATCCATCTATAAGATGTAGGGTTAGGGTTGCAATAAGGTTTTATGTTAGGTTAAAGGGATGGTATGCTGTTAAATCCAGGCTTGAATTTAGGCATTCGATTAGTGTCATGTGTGTGGGAAGTTGGAGCGGAGTAATTGTCAGCGGAGCAAATGTCATGGAACCGTTTTTTTTTCTTCTTTTTACTTAAAGGTCAAGTCCACCTCAGAAAAATGTTGATCTAAATCAATAGAGAAAAATCAGACAAGCACAACGCTGAAATTTCATCAAAATCGGATGTAAAATAAGAAAGTTATGACATTTTAAAGTTTCGCTTATTTTCAACAAAATAGTTATATGATCGAGCCAGTTACATCCAAATGAGAGAGTCGATGACGTCACTCACTCACAATTTCTTTTATTTTTTTTATTGTTTGAATTATACAATATTTCGATTTTTACGAATTTGATGATTAGGACCTCATTGCCTGAAGCACAAAATGTTAAAATAATGGAATTCCACGTGTTCAGGGAGGAATGAAACTTCATTTCACATGATAATGACGAGAAAATAAAAATATTTCATATTTTATATAATAAAATACAAAAGAAATAGTGAGTGAGTGATGTCATCAACTCTCTCATTTGGATGTAACTGGCTCGTTCATATAACTATTTTGTTGAAAATAAGCGAAACTTTTAAATGCCATAACTTTCTTATTTTACATTCGATTTTGATGAAATTTTCAGTGTTATACTTGTTGAATTTTTCTCTTTTTATTCAAATCAAGTTTTTGTTGGGGTGGACTTTTCCTTTAAACGGTAAACTTGGATGAGTATAGGCCGAACCAGTATAAGAACTACCGTCTATAAAAGTTATTTCTGTTGGTAGAATTCACATGAGCGGAATCAGCATAGCTTCCTCTTAGACTATTTTTTTAAATAAATGAATGTTGATATTTATGTACATTTTCATTATGATTCTGATTATGTTTGTTTATGTTTTTATACATTTTATGACAACAATGCTGAGCAACATTTTTTTAATTCAGTTGCTAATTTTGTTATGCAATTTTATGTGCCATATTATTGCCTTGTTACGTATTAGTTTGAATGTGACTTCATGAAGTATTTTTAAAGAATATAATTGTTTCGTGCAGATTATTTGTTATTAAACACACCTGTGCTTACGCAGATTATATGCCTTACTCAATTTGTTTGTATAAGAGGTTATATAGACACTTTCAAAGCAAGGTGTTTATTACCCCTTTCATAATGAGAGCCGAAGTGGAGTTAGTCCGGAGTCCAGGAGGAGTTACTCCACTTTGGAGAGCAATATGAAAATTCTGAGATTAGTTCGATCCGGATTCAAAGCGGAGTACTCAACCCACTTCGAGAAGAGGGTTACTCCGCACCAGAAATGCGGTATATGATATAAACACCAGCCGGTGTTGTGAGAGGACTACACCCTCGGGTGTTGAAATACACCAGGAGTTAGTTTCGTTATAACACCAAATAGGCAATGTCGACATAAAAAATATTGTATTGTATAACACCAATGGGCCTTGAATAAACACCATCATGAATCTAATACTGTCGTAAATTTATTGTTGTGGTCCTCTTACAATGCCGACTAGTGTAGTTTTAGCGCCATGTCAAGCTCAAACTTTGAACCTTTGGTAAAAAAAATGTATTCTTAATCGCCCCGGAACTTCGCCATAGAATCTTTGATAGAAACAAAGAAAATCTGCATTAGATTCTCAAAAATATTAATTTTCTCAAAGGATTGGTGTCTAATCGCTATACAATATACTTGACCCCCCCCCCCCCGTTCATTCGCTGCAAAAAAATATATATATACTGCAGCGCTATTCGTAGACAATTTGGCACTGCACCTTGAAAATTTTATTCAATAGAAATGATAAAGTTAAGCTCTATATTAATCACTAAATACTTTCAAAATCGTGATAAATGCAAACGTATTAAACACGTGAATATCATTTACAATTATTGATGTACTATCTGTATAGTCAGACTCAAAATATCAGAATCGGTATGGTGTAATTACATGTAATTCTGACGCATATTGTCAAACTTCTAATTTTCCACTCCGTAATGGTGATGATGTTCGAGGGGGGGGGCGTTTACTATCAGATCAGAAGCCTGCGGCCGTAATGACCAGGGGCCCGTTGCAGAAAGAGTTGCGTTTAAACGCAAGTCAAAAAATCAATCGCAAGTCAAAAAATCAATCGCAAGTCCCAAATGCGCGCTGTTGATTGGTTGGAAATCAAGTTGCGCAAGATTTTTAGAGTTGCGATTGATTGCAACTCTTTCTGCAACGGGCCCCTGGGCTCATTATCGGAAATTTCGTGTGTGTTTTTTTAAATCAGACCAGTGAATGGATTCACCTTTTGTTAATTTAAATGTCGTTTTTAACCGAATTATCATTTAAGAATATTGAATGTACTAAGAATTTATAGGCTATTTGTGGAAAACATTTATGTTTACTACTTAACAAAGGGCGGGCATTAACAAAAAAATGTGGGGGTATAAAGGTCTGTGTCTGCAGACTAGGCGGTCTGTTCGAATTTTACTGCAGTAGGCCTATATATTATACCAGGTGAATTGTGTAGACTCACCCAGACCAGGATTAAAAGCAAAATATAGTTACTCCAAGTGGTTCGGAAATATTTAATTTTGGTACCAGTAAAGAATTGAAATAGACACCAACTGAACGGGACCAAATGGGAGGGGGCCCCTTATTTAAATATTGACTGACTGGATAAAGTAATGACGATAAACGTTATGCTGAGTTACGGGGTCTTTCCCACGAGGCAGTTTTTCTCTCATAATTTTTATTTTTTATTTCTTTTCTTCATGATTGATTTATTATTATCAACTGCAACTTATTCGAATCGTCTAGAGTATAATACAGCTTACATTGAACAATAGGCCAAATTTAAGAAGTCTGCCACCGTACACCTTACGATTGGTCTGCGGCCTGATTTTGGAATAAAACGTATTATAATTTAATGCTAACATTGAGACATGGAATATATGTAATGTTTTAAGTCACCTATATTCAAATATGTAACTATGCTATCATCCTTGTTAGAATAAAAGCGTATTAAATATCTAGTCGTAATGACGTCATAGCAATCGTAAGATTAGCTACGATCTTAACCTTATTTGGCCTTTCAAAATAAAGGCTAGCAATCACCCAAAATTGTATCATAGTGTTCTTTCAGTTAATTTGAACCTCTAGTTAGGCGATACTTTTCATTCACAATTCAAAAAGTGAGCAAAATGCGATTTGTTCCAAAATTGGATCGTGGACAAGTCGTAGGGTGTGTGGTGGTCTTTAGATTGACGTAAACAAACATCTTGAAAACAACAATAAAATCGAACGCCTCGTTGACCCTCCCCAGTCACGAAACCGATTGGGGTCTTCAAAACGATCGATGCAACGAGCTTCTGTTTGAAGCCCCTTGATTACTGGTAGGATATATTGATATGCCATTTGAAATTTATGCAATTTGATAAGTCTGGAGACGGTTTCGTTGATATGGTAAATTGCCAATTCGTCCACTCATCACTTGGTTACCTTCATTAAGTCTAATGTCATGCTTTCTGTCTATTTGGTCCAAAGGCACTTCGTCTATTCGCCAGTTGGTCTGTGGCAATTTCGTCTCATATCCAATTGGTCTAATACCCATTTTATTTCCATTCATTTCGCCCAACTGACACGTAGTATAATTAGACCAAATGGTATATGGACTAAATGGCTATAAGAACCAACTGGTTATTAAACGAAATAGTGAGTGGATGAAGAGGCAATAACACAATGTGGATAGGGGCGAATTGATGGTCGACCATGATAGACGAGTTGGTAATTGGACAAAATTAGCGTTAGTCCAAATGAAAATGAACCATTGACATGATAGACGTGATCGACTGTATGTATATCATATAATTCTGGCAGAATTCTATTCTACCTACTTTTTTCACAATCAAGAATATTGTGCATCATTTTAATCCACTAGGAAATAAACTGCACGTAATTAGGCATCGATGGGCCTAAAAAGTAAGTTTTTTCATGTGCAAATTGTTCTAAAATCGCCATAAATAGTTCTTATTGGTCAGTATGGAAATGAACTTAATATTAAGTCATTGTTCTACATTATAAGTAATATGCATAGTATGATGAAATTATTATGATGTCATTGATTTATCAGTATCGCATTTAATGAATAAAGATATATTATACAAACGCAATTGAACTTTGCTTTTATTTTCGTTTACTGCATTAAACTCTAATTCAAGTACATTCTTTTTTAATTCCATATCACGATATAATAATGTTATGAATGATAAGTTAGTTTTAATTAAAGCAGAAAATTATTCAATAAAAACATTAAAAATACCCAGAAAATTATGAAGAAAATATTGAATATATTGAGTCAAATATTGAATCAAAGAATAAGAGAGGTTATCAATCTTTAAAAAAAATGTGAAGTCATAAGCAGCTTCCCCATGTAATATTTATTCTTTTTTTTCAATTGGACATGATGAATATCTTAGAAAGGGGGATGCGTTTGATTAAATCATTTTCAATATTTAGAAAGATTTGAACGAATAGAAGTAAATTTTGAAATTTATATCACACTGGAGCTGCTAATCTTTGACGTCACAAAATAAAAAAAAAATTCAAAGGTCATAACTCAATTATTCTTTGACATATTTTCATCAAACATTCACCATCATATTTGTAAAATTTGTCTTTTTATATATAACTCAACTTTTATAGGCAGGTTAAACTTCCCCTTTGTTCGAATTAACTTTAAAAATAAACATGAGGTATACTGTGGTTATATTGCGAAAAGGTATAATGGAAAGGGGCTGGGTGGAATTGAAGAGGGAGAGAGTGGGAGATTCTGAGAGGGGATTTAAAGGGGAAGTTCACCCTCAAGAAAACTTTGTTGTAAAAATAGCAGAAAAAATATATAAAAAATATTGGTGAAGGTTTAAGGAAAATCCGTCAAAGAGTAAGAAAGTTATTAGAGTTCAAAGTTTTGGATTTGTGACGTCATAAACGAGCAGCTGCCCCATGTGTTATGTAATATAAAATGCATGAATTTCAAATTTTGCATGGTTCCTGATGACTTAATTTTGTTTTCTATTCATGATCGGGTGTGAAATGATTTGTCTATTGATATACATAATAAGGTACAGTGAAAAACCATTTTTAATTTTCTGTGAAAATGAAATTTCATTGATTTTTTTACCATTCGCTATGTAGGAATGCTGCTCGCATATGACGTCACAAATCAAATAATTGAAATTCTAATAACTTTTTGATTATTTGATGAATTTTTCTCAAACCTTCGGCAATATTTTTTATTATTTTTTCTGCTATTTTTACAATAAACTTTTTGTCAGGGTGCCTCCCCTTTAAAGGAGAGGGAGAGAGAGAGGGGAGAGTGAAGGATGGGAGAAATCGAGGATATACAGAGGAGGAATAAAAAAAATGGGAGTATGGAGAGGAGAGAGGGGGTATGGGGTAGACTGATATGGTGATCAGGGGCTAACTCGTCCACTCACTACACGGTCTTCCTTTATTTAGTCTAATGCCATTCCATCCATCAACATTTCGTCTAACAACTATTTGGTCCAATCAACACTTCGTCTAATCACCAGTTCGTCTATTACCATTTCGTCTAATAACCAGTTAGTCTAATACCCATTTTCTTTTCATTCATTCTGCAAAATTGGCACTTTAGATTATTAGACCAAATGGTATGGACTAATGGTAATTGGACCAACTGGTTATTAGACGGAATTGTATTAGACTAAATGAAAGTAGACCATGTGGTGAGTGGACGAAGTGATGGTAGACCAAATGATAGCACACTAGTTGGCATTGGACGAATTGGCATTAGACGAATTGGAAATAAACCATCTGGGAGTAGGAAGAAGTTGAAAAGAGTGAGGAACAAAACTCGCGTGAAGGGGTGTATGAGTCCCATGAGTGCATGCGTCGGGGGGGGGGTAACTGGAAGGAGAGAGAGAGAGAGGGAGTGGGCGAGGGACTGAGAGAGGGGAGGGGATTCGCCTAATCTTCTTCACAACAAATACAACAGACAATACCCCGATCGATATTATTTGAAATCACGCTATCACTTCCGGGTCCCTACGCGCGTATTCGGTTTGTGTGAATGCGGCATCGAGGGAGGGGGCCGGGGGGGGGGGGGTCAACATTTTTTGGTCCGAGAAGTTCCAGGATCTGACAACTATCACAGCTTTCATTGTTTGTATAATGCTAACTAGCTGTCGAATAAAACAGGGCTTGTCAAATAATACGTCCGAGTAGGCATATACAGGTTATTTTATATGCTCTCCGGATAAGGCAATGTAAATTTTACACTAGATACAAGACTGTTGAGTCTGCAAGCGTCTCGATATCAATTTCTAAGGGGATACTCTAGGCTGAAGATATTTATATCTCAATAAAAAGAGAGTAAAATTCACAAAGAAAAATGCTGAACATTTGATCAAAATCAGATAACCCCCCCCCCCAAAGTTACTGAATTTTAAAGATTTGCATTATTCCGGTGAAACACTGAGTTCAAGGCATGTCTATTAGGTGGGCTGATGATGTCATATCCCCACTTATTCTGTTGTATTTTACGATATGAAAATAGGTTTGATAAACTGTTTCTACCAAAGAACTACAACAATTGGATTGACAACTGATTAAAGGTCAAGTCCACCTCAGAAATATGTTGATTTGAATCAATAGAGAAAAATCAGACAAGCACAATGCTGAAAATTTCATCAAGATCGGATGTAAAATAAGAAAGTTATGACATTTCAAAGTTTCGCTTATTTTTAACAAAATAGTTATATGAAAGAGCCAGTTACATTCAACTGAGAGAGTTGATGATGTCACTCACTCACTATTTCTTTTTTTTATTGTTTGAATTATATAATATTTCCATTTTTACGAATTTGACGATTAAGGCCTCCTTGCCTGAAGCACAAACTGTTAAAGTAATGGAATTCCACATGTTCAGGGAGGAATAAAACTTCATTTCATTTGACAATGACGAGAAAATAAAATATTTCATATTTCATATAATGAAATACAAAAGAAATAGTGAGTGAGTGATGTCTTCAGTTCCTCATTTGCATACCGACCGAGATGTGCATATAAAAAGTTACATGTTTGTGAAATTAAGTGAAACTTTAAAATGCCATAACTTTCTTATTTTACATCCGATATTGATGAAATTTTCAGTGTTATGCTTGTTGAATTTTTCTCTTTTTATTTAAATCAAGTTCTTGTTAGGGTGGACTTGTCCTTTAAATACATTAGTTAATTATTGCTGCATAACTGTTTTCACAAAATATTGCTAAACTTTAAAATTCAATAACTTCGTTATTTGTTATCCAATTTTGATGACATTTTCAGCATTTTGCTCGGTGAATTTTACTCTTTATTTATTGAGATATGAATATCTTCATCCCGGAGTATACCTTTAACGATAAAATTCGTCAGCTTTGTGGACTTTGATTGGCAAACCGTGGGCCAATGCTAGTACGTCTGCTGTGCAAACCAAACCCTTCACTCGAGTAAAGGGTCTGAATATGCAGCCTATAATTCAACGGTGCACTGAAGGCCCTCTCCCTTAGAACTGAAACAGCAGTTTCGTATGTGTCAGTCTTTGTCTGGAGACCCGCTTGTTGATCAAAGTTTCAATGGTTTATTTCCAATTCGTCTGATGCCCATTCGTCCAACTCGTCTACTATTATTATGGTCTACCTTATCAGTTCGTCACTACCCACATGGTCTACTCTATTAGACTATTGAAAATTCGTCCACTCACCATTTCGTCTAACCAGTTGGACCAACAGTCACTTAATTAGTTCATATACCATTTGGTCTAATTGGACTAAGTGTTAATTGTGCAAAATTTATGGAAATGAAATGGATAGTAGACACTGGTTATGAGACGAAATGGTGATTAGACGAAGTAATAATTGGACCAAATTGTTGTTAGACGACATTCTGAAGGACGGAATGGCATATTAGACTAAAATAATGAAAGTAGACCATGCATGGGGTGAGTGGACGAGTTGGCAGTAGACGAATTGGCAATTTACCGTTTCAATCAGGGTCCGTGTCTCCAGATTAGACCAACCCATTAGAGAAATTGCGGGGGAGGGGCATTCACAATCATCTCGGGGTACTGAAACTTTCCAGAGTTGGTGGTGAGGGCAAGGCTCGTAAATTTATATGAAATTGTTAAGCGAGCAAAGAGGGCGCCTTTTGGGTTTGGTATAAACTTTGATACTCATTTTATAAGTTTCAGAACTTTATTGCGAAAACTGATTTACATGCATGATTAACAGATAGGGCCGTACGTGATTTACGGCCAGCCCTTTGCTTATATTGTATTAGTCTCGCATGTCCCTATATCCTATTGTGTCTAAATACCGTATCTCGACGCAGTATACGAAAGAGCGAAGCGATCGGGTAAGCAGATCAATTCTTTAAATAAATTACATTGGGGACATCGATCCCCCAATTCTATTTTAATCAAAACATGCAGCAAGTGAGAGATATTCCTTTTTAGTTGCAACATCGAAAGAGCAAACATTATTGCAATTATTACATTAAAGTAAAACCAAAGTTTAAACAACCAAAATCGGCAATATCCCTCATACACACTCCGCGTATTTTAATCATTAGTACTTTCAATTCAATTATTTATTTCATTTCCATTCAAAACATAATATGAAGTTATACAAATCAAGTACAATTTTACAGAAGGGCATTCTTACTTCGTAAAAAACCCCAGTATAATAGTTTTTATTTCATTACCATCCAAGATATAGCACTGTTTTATATTAATATATAGAATATTAGTAATAAACTAAAATAATGACCAACATTTGGGCGGCGGGGGGATACACCTTAAGAGATGTTTTAAAATGCACACTGCTTGTGAAGAAAATAACATTAGATCCCACCATGTTCTTTCTTATGAATAAAGCCATTATTTAACATAATATTGAATTATATATTGAAAAAATATATGAATTCGTATTGTCCAAATTTTGATGGGGAATTTCGAACAATTCGATTTCTATATAAGGGGCCTATATACTCGACCCTTTATGATATCTATTTGACATTTCTCATACAAAAAAATATCATAAAAAAGTAATATCATCGACTCTCTTATTTGCATATCACTGAGTTGTGCGTGTTATAGTTTTGTGAAAAAAAACGAAACTTTAAATTGTAACTTTCTTATTTCATTTCGGATTTTGATGAAATTTCAATGTTATGCTTGCTTGATTTTTCTATATTAATATTTTTTCTGTGTTGGAATTGACCTTTAATTGCTTTACTTAGACATTATAATATACAAATAGTACACCGATTCTGAATAAATTGGTGTTTTCTTTGTTAACCTCCGATTTAATAATAATATTCAATTTAAACTCTGGGATGATTTCCAAATGAAATGTTTGCCCATTTATCAACAGAAAGATTGCAAATTTTACTGCAGATGGTCCTTTTTCGCAAATTGACAATGTTTTTGTGCACATATCTGGAGTTCGTTGAAATTGTCGATTTTTAAAGGAATATTGTCTAGTCATTTTCCATTTTGATACACGATACACCAATTGTCAAAATAGATAATTCATGTAGATTGTATTTAGGATTGCACGATCATTTTACACCGACTCTTTTTTTTAAGTGCAATTTACGCATTAAAATGATTTTGTTATTAGACCGTGCCATGAAGACAAAATGTTGAATTGATGGATATTATATTTTTTATTTTAGAAACGATAACTTTAAAGAATGTTAAGGAAACATGAAATAGATATTTATGCCTATAGATAGGCCATTGGCTTTTTGTATACTCCCTCATGCACATCACATTCATTACTTTATTATGTTTCTTGTTAAACAATTGCCTCTATTGAATTGTACAACTGTTAGCTAAAAAAAATATTCAATTGCATTAATTCACATCCTGTTTTTAAGGGATGTGAAATAAATGAATTTGAACTAAAAAAAAAAAAAATTTGCATAATGTGCTGCTGTACACAAATGAAGTAGATACACGCAGCTATGAGTTGATTATAACAACAAATTTAAGTATGACATAATTAATAGGGCCTATTATGTTATATTTTTTAATTTGTTATTTTGGAATAAATTCGAGATATAATCTCCAATAATGAGAATTCGTTGTTCATATCATTTCTACCCACTTCATCATGTCTTCATCCCTTGCCTGCTATTCTTCTCAAAGCATATTGCTTATGATAGCTGGCCACTGCATTTTGTTTTATTTGTTATTGCTTAATACATGTCTGTTTATTATGTAAATTATCCCTCTATTATGTAATCGTCACAATTTGTCATTCTTTCATTATTTTTGTACTTTATATACATTATGATTATTGTTACCTCGAATTACCAATAAATGCAGAAACAACTGCCAAAAAAATGTCATCCTTCCCTGATCAATCAATATCAAAATATTTTCCAGCCATGCAGCCTCAGAGTTCCTGCCTTGAAGCAGAATCACAAGCGTCGAACAATCACACACAATTAATATTGCTATTACTAGATCAGATTTTGGGTTGAAAAAGAAAGTTAGCCTGTCTTTTTTAGTCAAAGATTGTTTTCTTCGAAAAATATTATTTCGTTAGCATAGGTGGCAATTAAAATAAGTTAATTTTTCATGACAGTCTTGACAGAGCTCTTTGTTGCTGAGGCCCGGAATGAAAAAACAAAATCGCTGTTCAGATAAAACTACAAACGCTGCACGCACCATGCATGCGCACGAATTAACGGGATAAAATGGTCAAAATCATAATGAATACCGAAAAAAATGTTCATGAAGTAATCTGATTAACATAAAGTGTCAATGGTATGGCATACCAGGTTTTTCTTTCAGATTCAGCAATTTTTATTCAATCTTGTCTTGAAAATTTTCCATAGCATCGACAGTGACGTGATCAACCCACAGTCTGTCCGAGTCCAAACGACGCTGTTCACTACTGAACTGCCGCGACTCTCCATGCCATAAATTATGGCAATTTTCCTGTGGAAATATGAGCTTAAAGATAAAAATATGATAACAGAACTATCTAAAACATATTTTAACACTCCTTCTTCTCTAATTTACCCAAAGCTATGAGTTAATTTCATACAATTCAGTATTTTACCCTATGTTTTGCACAACATTATATACGCCGGCTGGCATAATGACGTTCCCGAGTTCGCTCAATTTTTCCACTATCCATCCTTTATGCAGATTATAAACAACCCGTAAAATGTCAAAATTATGAAAGATAAGTGGATCTGAGATTAAATGAATCCAGTAGAAAAGTGAATTATGACATTTTGCATCCAATGATGTCTTTGTGTTTCGTGAAATGTAACGATTTCAAACTTTATTTAGACTTTTCATGACAGTTTTTGTCGTGACAACTCGCCGTCAAAGAAAATTTTCGGTTTGTCAAGCGGGGTCGTCAGAAATTTGTGTTTGGCAAGATCATTTTCTAACGCTTTATTTACTATGAAATCGACAGAAGTCTGTTGATCTTTTCTGATGATGTTTGAGAAAAGGGTCTATTAAATACTATTTATACACTAAAATACTTACAATTTACATTTTCTATGAAATTTTATGAGTTTTTTGACAAGTTTAAAAAGTGATTCTGTAACTTTAAGTTTGAGTGCTTAGTTAGTGGATAAAAACATGTCAATTTTACACAAAAAGGTATCAAATTAAAGTTTAGAATATACTCTATCGAAATAAATGAGGTAGAAAAAGATTTTATGTCTTAATCGAAGAGAATTTGAGGAGTTTCCAACACCTTACTAACACATCCAAAATCGCAATTGCCATAATACGCCATGTATACGTACGGACACTGGGTTGTGTATGGAGCATACGGTATTGCTTTCCCCCACGTCCGCACGCACTTTATATAAATGCTAGAGACCGCGGAAATTGAATCATTCGTTGACTTGCTCGCTACCAGTTACTCTCCTACTCAGCTACTCGAAAATTATCTCTCATCATGTCTGCCGACCAGAAGAAAGCCGCCAAGAAGCCCCGTGCCAAGCCAGCACACCCCAGCTCTGCTGACATGGTTGTTGCTGCCATTACCAACCTGAAGGAGCGTAATGGTTCCTCGGCTCAAGCCATCAGGAAGTACATCGAGAAGACGTACAACGTTGACATGAAGAAACAAGGCCCCTTCATCAAGCGTGCCCTGAAGTCTGGTGTTGAGAAGGGAACCCTCACCCAGGTCAAAGGAAAGGGAGCCAGCGGATCCTTCAAGCTTGGCAAGAAGAAGGAAGGCAAGACCGAGGCCCAAAAGGCCCGTGCTGCCGCCAAGAAGGCCAAACTTGCTGCCAAGAAGAAGGAGCAGAAGGAGAAGAAGGCTGCCAAGGCTAAGGCCAAGAAGGAAAAGCTAGCCGCCAAGAAAGCAGCGAAGAAGGCCGCCAAGAAAACCAAGAAGCCAGCTGCCAAGAAGGCCAAGAAGCCAGCCGCCAAGAAGGCCAAGAAACCAGCAGCAAAGAAGCCTGCTGCCAAGAAGGCCAAGCCCGCCAAGAAGGCCGCAAAGAAGCCAGCTGCCAAGAAGCCAGCAGCAAAGAAGGCAGCCAAGAAGCCAGCAGCTAAGAAGGCAGCCAAGAAGTAAACTTGCTTCTTATCTTAATAGCTGTAGATACAGCTACGTTTTCTTCAAACAAACGGCTCTTATCAGAGCCACCCAAACTCCAAGAAAGAAACAAACCGATTTAGCTCTTTTTTTGCCTTTTTTTATGACTTTATCCAGGGTTAAAAGGGGACATTTATTGGGCATGTAACGTGCCATGCTTGGAGCGGGAACCTGCGAACTTTTTTAACCGGGGATGCTGATAATGATGTAACTTGTCTAGCAAAACAGGGGAGAGGGTGAACTATTACTAGATGAACGGTTCAATCGGTTCCGAGATATGACAACCAAAAAAATTGGGTTTCATTTCAAGATGAAGGTAATTTTGGTTGCAAGAAATTCGACAAGCAAAGAAATAAAAATTCCAGGGCTGGGGTGCAAAGTAATTCTTGCAACACCCAAAGTAAAATCGTAGGGGTGCTTCAGACCCCCTTCCTAGGGCAGTGCATGAAAAGAAGGGGCTACTAGGGACTTATCCACTTCTCTTTCAGATGCGTGAGCTTTTAAAATTCCAGATTGATAATTTTTCAAAAGGATCTGAGCCACCCTCCAGAGTCTGTTTCTCTCTTCACTTTTCCCCTCTCCTACTCTTCTTTTACAACTCAACAATAATTCTCACTATTGCACTATAAGAACTATAAAAAAGATTGTTCTCTGCTTTTCTTGTGTAATAGTCATGGTGGTGTATCTCAATATAAGGCCTGGGGGGGGGGGGTAGTCAAACGTAATTGCTGTACACACGCGTGGGCAAATTATTTCCAAACACCACCTAAACAAGTTGTCGCCAGAATATGACCCCGGGAAAAAGCTGGGGGAAGGGGGCATACCCTAAACACGTTTGGCTAGTCATAAAAAAGCTTTAAAAAAAAACCCTAAATACGTTTGACCCTGCGATTGACAATCTACCAGTTTTTCAAAACTACCCCTTTTTGAATATCTGTGTTTTTATACCCTTAACGAGTTCACGCGCGGCCCGCGTCCAAAACTGAAAAAGCCCGCCCCTTTAAACGCGTCTTTTTTTTGGGGGGGGGGGTCTCCCACCCGTTTTGTACAGTAATATATTTGACTGCCCCCCCACCGGGATATCATATAAGTATGAGATCAAGAATTTGTTAAATCCTATAATCAGAGAAGTGGGAGTTTCTTTTTAAGTTAGTTTGTTGTGAAAATAGGGGCTGTTTTGTTTACATAAACTTCTTTTTTAAGTAACCTTTCTGAATCGGAAAGAAATAAAACACACTGCTGATCACATATTGTTTACAAAGATTTTCAACGGCAGGTTTTATTCATACCGAGACGGTCAATAACAAAGAATGGCTCACAATGTTCCAATAAAATTAGTGTTTTAAACACTTAAAAGTAAACTAAGTTTCAATGCTTTTGAGAATGCATACAGGCTCAGATTCAGGGGTGGGGCGGAAGGTGCAGGCGCACTCCCGTCTTGAAGTAGAGAATTTGCATTATGCACGTATAATGTAATAGTGCCACACCCCGTCAAATGAACGATGACATTTTCCTTTTCTCAATTTCTTTTTTTTACTTGTCAAATTTCTCGGGCACTTCCGTTACAGTCCAACTCTGGATCTGCGCCTGTATTACGACACAAATAAAATGAAGCACGTTTTTCTGATAATATCATATCACAGCATACATCAAAAACTATTTTTTTTGCAAAAATTGTCATAAAAATAAGCACGATATCCCCTCTCCCTCTTTATCTCTAATGTATACGAATTTTGAGGGCGCAAGTATGCCATCCCTTTTAGTCAAAGGCGATTTATCTTTTTTTTTAAAGAGTAATTAAGCATGTTAAGTAAAATCCTTCTGATTTTGTTACTTTATATTTGGGGTTATCTTTTTTTCTAATGCGTATACCGTGTTCTTCCACTTGCCCTTCCCCTTTCCACTTTTATTTTCTTTTATGTTTATTTTCTTTTATTATCACCTGATATCCAGTCACCAGATCACAGCCCTTCCCCCTTTCTTTTACATTAATTACTAGTACAACTTTCATGCTATCGTGATTCGCTGATTCACAACACCTGATATACAAAAAGTTCATATAACATCATCACTATCATCAAATGCAATTATCATAGTTAAACATGCAAAACAATTATTGTAGATAATCAATAAACATCAATTCAGTTAGGTCAAAAATTATTTTCGAATGAATGAAGATCACAGTACAGGTATTTTAAAACAATCACTAAATTACTTCATATTCCACATATAATTCGATGGATTGTCACTCATTATGACCTATTAAGATTCGTAAGTCAATGATTAGAATTTCATTAGTCTTCTAAGCGTCATAATTTATCATAAACAAGATAAAAGCACAATTGATTATGTATACTGATTATACAACGTACAAAATGAAATGAACAGAGTAATGAAAACGCATTTTATGCGGCATAGGATGACATTCATCCAAGAGACACACAAGAAAAAGAGACAAATAATCACTTCACAATAATATTGTTTAAAAGGACACTGGTTATCATCAAAGCTCAATGTTTTTATTTCTATTATTTTTACGATGGTGTTATCCGTTATGATTAAACTTATTTATACCTGCATGACAAGATTCCTAAAATTAATTTATTGGCATCTTGTTCTTGATATAGTGTCAAGCTGTCATTTCAAAGATTAAAAAAGAACATGATTGTATGATTATTTTAAGAGTCAAATTGAGTACGAGCATCATGACTAGTTGATAATAAATAAGTTATTATCATGCGTTATATTTCATAAAATCAGTGTCGGGAAATTTTTATGGGGTGGCGGAAATCCAACCAAAATTTTGCTCTCAATTGACACATAGACATGATAAATGTATTGTAGTCCGAGGCCTACCAATTTTCTTCCTTTTTTCTTGCCATTGCTTCCTCTTTTTTCTTCTATTTTCTAATATTCCTTTTAGCCACTCATTGCACCCAATCGCTTCGCCCCTGTTTTTAAATCATCATTGTTTGATTACTATATGAATTCTACTTCGAAATTTCATTTCAATGATGCAGTTGCCTATAGTATATTTAATCACAGCAATCACGCAAATGCTAATTGTATTTATCTTAAGAGATCGATGCGCCCGTGGATTTAAGTTCATATTAAATAATATTGGTCTGTGCAGAAAGAATCTCTTTCTCAGCATAAGTCCAGTTTACGATGAAGATGCAACCATTGTCGTAAGCCATTCTCCACTTCTAGTAGCTCAGAATCCTGGCATAGCCTTGCCTGTCTTGATACACAGTGTCGGTAATCGGACAGACTTGTGCAGAAATCGATTTTGGTCTCGAAACTTCGTAGCTCGTCATTGAACGACTCCGTGCACGACGTCAGAGCCTCCGTGGAACAGCTTCCGTCGTCTTTTCCTATGCCGAACAACGACCCCAGCCCCCTACTCCACCAAGGCAACTTGGAGCGATGATGATGTCGATGTTCTATTAAGAAGAGATAAGAATTAAGACAAAATTTTGAAGTCCAACGTCATATTGATCGATACTTTTTTGATTGATTAATCGACTGATTGACCAATAGCGTTGACTGGCTGATTAAAATGATGATACTAGCTTACTGATCGGTTAAATCAAGGACCTAATCTACTCGGAGATCGACCGATAATGTTATCGCTGGTGACCCTGAGTAAAATTTCATATTTGTATTAAAAAAAAAATAATTTTGATAAATTTTTGAATACAATAATGCATAACATTACCTTGATTAATTTTCTGGATTATTCTGATCGATTTGACTTTCCTTTCCATGTCCAATATAGCTCAGCAATTTTCCTAAATAGTTATTATCTAATTCTTAGTCAGATATACAATAACAATAGGCCTATAGGTGAGGTCAATAAAAGAAAACTGACCTGAGTGAGTCGATCTTTTGAGCCGATGTCCTTCGACATCATGACCATCCTCATCAGTCTCTTGATCCTGTACAGACGAAAACAGTTCTGAATGTTCCATCTCAGTGCCGTCATTCTCGCCGCCAATCATCATATCGACACCGTCCTCGTCACCGTCGACATTATCGGTGGTCATCGACATCAGACCTCCGAAGTCGAGATCGGGGCAGAAATGGACGGTACGGTAGGTAGCGATGAGGTCAATTACCGCCTGGGAGTAGGATGTGATGTCGCAAGATACTTGCTCGTGTTCGATGCAGTCGAAATAGGTCTAGAAAAAAGGGGAATGAAATGCAAAAAAAAATGTACAATCGACTTCCAAAAAGAAGCAATCTCTTTCTCCCTTACTTAACTGACACATCTCCTATTTTAGCAAGGTGTTTAAAAATGAATAAGTTTGAAGTATTCACGACATGAGTTCGATTTTAAATGTTCGTAATCAATATATTTTTTTTTGGGGGGGGGGGCTCATGGGCCTAACTTATTTTGAATAAATTGAAAGATGTATCATTTGTATTTCCACATGAATAACAAGTTAATAAAGCTAATGAGTACAGGATAAAAGATATGGCACGGTATTTGATAGTTTATGGGTTTAGATATAAACGAAGGGGGGGGGGGTTCAGCATACTTATGGTTTCAAGTTTATTTTTATTGATTTCAAATCCAAACATAACGGATTACAACCAAATGAAATTAATAACAATCTTTTCAAATTATCAAACAAAAAGTTACATTGATAAATTAACATTTTAACAGTAAACAGACCGAGTCACATATCAAACAAAACGAAAAAAAAACACAACAGAACAAAACAAAAACAGAAAAATGCTACATGCTAATTAAATAGTTGACTACCTGGAAAGCTTTGCATAGCCTGCCCTGTTGGGTTTCTCCATTGGAAGGGTCGGAAGCACGGATGAGATAAACAAACTCATCGTCACACCTTCTTATCGCTTCAAACTCGCATTCTGGAAAGGAAACAAAAAATAGTGATATAAGCATCAAGGACGCTGTCAAAAAATTTCATCTTATATAGTTTTTATGGATATTACGGTTATTCACGCGAAACTAATTAGTCTCTTCTCGATGAGAGTGATTCATGTGATTCAAAGATGAAAAATGCCTCATTATGAAAGTACCTCTAAATAGTGCTTAAATAAACCGGTAATATCTAGAATTTTTATCAAATTTTCAGATTTATGTGTGTTTGATTTTTTTCTTCTTTTCAGTCAAATCAACCTTTTGTCGAGGTGGAATCCCCTTCGAATAAAAATCAGTCTGCTGAGTTGGCAGGAAGAGAATAGCGCCATCTCGAGACTAAGCAGCATAGTCTTTGCCCAGGGTAGTTCATGAATATTCATTCAGTCAGTCCGTCACCTTCCCTCATCCGTTATGTTCTACTTTATATGGATTACCAAAAGGGGCGGCGCCAGGGTATTTTGATATGGGGTAAGACAAAAAAAAGGGGGGGGGGGTACGAACTACGAAGAAAGTAAAAGAAAAAGACGAGAGATCTGAGAACTCGAGAAACTCTTTATTTCTCCTGTAATGCGGATGACCGCGGAAGACAAAATTACACCTTAGATCTTTGCCCCCCGCTCCTTCCCCATCAAGACCAACCAAGGTTAGAGTGATGAAAGCACTCACCTTGAGCGACGACCCAGACGAATCCATGTCGGACGAACTCATCCTGAGACAAGCTACGATCACCATCGACATCGAAAGCCCCGAACAGGATGTCGAGCTCCTCTTCCGTCATGTTTCCATTTCGAATGACGTATTCCTTCCGGGTCACCAGGCCATCGCCATTAATGTCAGTCTGCTTGAAGACCCGTCGCCTGGCTGCTCTGTTGTTTGTATACTCTCTCTTTATTCTGATGATGTCAAAAACAAAAGGATAAGAAGACACTGTTATGATTTCAAAGTTGTTTTTACGCCTTAAGAAATTTAAGCTTTCATGTATATATATGCAACGATGAAGTATATCAGAAATTGACGATATAGCCCGTCAAAAATGACATATGCAACAACCAGCAAATTATTTTTATCAAAATATGACACATTTTAATACAATTATGCTCATTTCCATATCTACAGACATACATGAATAATATAATACATTTTTACAAAGTTTGATAAATTTACTAGAACAACATGTGTTTTAAAGGACAAACGAACTAACATAAAATAGCCCCGCTTCATGATCAAGTCCTTAACTGACTCAAATCTGGGCAGGTACCTAACCAAAATGCAACATTTCGAGCAGTCTCATAATATAGGTCCGCTTGAATGATAACGCACAAAAATCGCTATTCAATACATGCATATTCCAAAAGTTTTGTTGCCAAGGAGCAGAACAGATACTTTTATTACTTAAAAAAAATAGTTTCTCCCTACAAATAAAATTAAAGGCAATTCAATTTAATAGATGTGTGACTAATAATTAACCTCAAAAGACATGTCTTTTTAAGACTAGCTATTTATAACACATGGTTAATGAGAGACTACAAACAGTGTTGGTCAGAACATAGCCTCTTGTCGAGGCCCTGTCGGCTTCTTTCCGAGCGAACATGATGAAGCAAGGGAGAGAGCAAATTAGGAAATCCCTCGCTTCGCACGGGAAGCAGCCGCCAGGGCCTCGACAAGAGGCTAGTCAGAACACCGCAAATACTCCGGTGTTGATTTAACACCAGCCCGGAATCTATATAGGTCCACTTTCATTTTGGTCTAACACCAGAAAGGTGTTTATACAATACCAATTATTATTAAAATAGCATCGCTTTGATTCCAGACTGGTGTTGTTTCAACCCTTATCTGGTGTGGACATATTTCGGGCTGGTGTTAAATCAACACCGGAGTTTTTGCAGTGAACGCTCCCTATTAAGAGGAAAACAAACGACTGTAACTCATTGAACAACAATTGGCAAAAAAAATTGATCAAACTCTGGACAGTTTTCAACCAATACAGTGTAGTTTACACCCAAAGCACACACTATTGGTTTAAAACTACCCAGAACTGGATAAAGGATAAATTGTGTGGACAGTATGTTACCCAACATTTTTAATAGTGTGCGTTTGGTAGATCGTGTGACAAATAAAAATTAATTAAATCTTATATCTGATATGGATTAAAGGTCAAGTCCACCTCAGAAAAATGTTGATTTGAATCAATAGAGAAAAATCAGACAAGCACAATGCTGAAGATTTCATCAAAATTGGATGTAAAATAAGAAAGTTATGACATTTCAAAGTTTTCGCTTATTTTCAACAAAATAGTTATATGAACGAGCCCGTTACATCCAAATGAGAAAGTCGATGATGTCACCCACTCACTATTTCTTTTGTTTTTTATTGTTTGAATTATACAATATTTCAATTTTTACGAATTTGATGATTAGGTTCTCCTTGCCTGAAGCACAAAATGTTAAAATAATGGAATTCCACGTGTTCAGGGAGGAATGAAACTTCATTTCACATGACAATGAAACAATAAAAAACAAAAGAAATAATGAGTGAGTGACATCATCGACTCTCTCATTTGGATGTAACTGGCTCGTTCATATAACTGTTTTGTTAAAAATAAGCGAAACTTTGAAATGTCATAACTTTCTTATTTTACATCCGAATTTTGATGAAATTTTCAGTGTAATGCTTGTTGAATTTTTCTCTTTTCATTCAAATCAAGTTTTTGTTGGGGTGGACTTGTCCTTTAAGATTTACAATAACTTATCTTTTGATATTCCATGAAAAAGCTTACATGTTGACATGAATATAGTGCAGGAACGGAGCGGAAAAGTATACTCATCGAACATTTAATTAAGCTACCCCGCAAATGTTAATAGGAAACATTGGGGGAAAACTCATTCTTCAAATCACATTTGCTCCCGAGGAAGTTTCATTTCTCACAGCAGTGAAAATAAATATCCGAAACGCAGCTTGGCTTTCCGTTAACTGCGAATGAAATTACACTAATGTATGCTAATAATTGTTTAATTGTCTTTGATTGAATGTTTCCTGAAAAACCCACAACTTAAAAATAATCATGAGCCTTCCCCTCGCAGTTGAAAACCACTGGCGGTTTGTTTCTATGTATTTTCCATGCACGATCCACAGACTCCAAAGAGATGAAGTATCATAAACAACACTCTAAATTACAGGGATTTAAAATAAGTCCACATGGACTCAGGGGCGGAAATCTCTCCCAAAAGGTAGGGGGGGACAAGGGTCTGGAAAATTTGACAAGCAAAAAAAAAAAAAAAAGGGTCATCTCGTCCCAAAACGCTCGTTTTATTCCCATGTTCAGTGATTTATTTCTTAGCATCACCAAAGACCCAAAATAGTGGGGGACACGACCCCCTGGGATTTCCGTCCATGCATGGACTGTACTTAGGGACCAATCGAATTCCGGATTTAGTTTGAATCCTTAAGATCCATTTTTAAATCTCGAAAGATTTAAATTTAAATCATTTGAGATTTAAATTTAAGTATTTAGGATTAAAACTAAATCCAGAAATCGATTGCTCCCTAACTACAGTCCATCTGGACTTATTTTAAATCCCTGTAATTTAGAGTGAAATGCAACAATAGGTCGAGATAGAATGTTGTTTTTGTCTTTATTCATATCTATTTTTATCTCTCCCACTTCTGATTGTAATTTTTATTAATATCTCCATTAATTTTCTTATTGAATCATCTTTATGTCTATTTTCATTTTTATTATTTATTATCATTGTCAACTAATTTCATCAATCCATTTAGCACTTTTTAAATTATTAATCATTATTCTTATCATAATTACTATTTTTTGGATGCAGGTTTAATTTTCATCTTTCATTTCCCTATGTTACTGAAGAATTAAGAGAGGAAATTTTGCAAAAAATGATCCTTTGTCATAATACATGCTACATATGCAGCTTTTGAAGTTTGAAAACAGTTAATATTAAATGAATAAATAAATAGAAACAGTTAAACGAGTAAGAAATAATAACAACAAAAACGTATTTATACCCAGTATATAAACCAGTCGATGTTATGGGGGGGGGGGCTTAAACCAGTTACAGCACTCTAAAAATTTGAATGTTTAATCAACATTTGAAAGGTTGGAGGAGTGACACTGACAACCTTTTCCAAATGTTACATCCAACCTTGTATAAAGCTTAATCCAACGTTTTAAGTGTTGGGTAGAACCATTTAAAGTGGTAAATGCAACATTTAGAAAATGTTGTCACTCCCCAACCTTTCAAATGTTAAGTTAACATTTCTTTTTTTAGAGTGAGCATAGGGGCGGTAAAATGGGCGGGGATCATGCATAGGGATGTGAACACAGTCCTATTGTTGCTGTCTAGACCACTGGAGACACTCCACTGATGACACAATCAAAAGAAGACCCTTAATGGCAACTGGTCAAAGAATAACCCCTTTTCAAACATTCTGATTACAAACATAACAAAATCAGTATAGGAAATCTGACATCAATGGCACTACAAATCCCAAATCGTAGATAAGGTTTGACACTGGAACTATATATAGCTATAGTATTACGATACGTTGATTTGTTTCTTCGATTCCCAATGAAGCCTCCAAAATTTCAGTAGAGTAGGGATATACAGAATGTATAATATTGGATTATTATTTAGATTAAGTGGTTGCCCGTGTATAGGCCTACAATTGGTGTGATCATCAGACTAAAAAGTTATTCTCAGAACATGTATTCATTACTTGATTGTGACAAGCGGTTATTGAATTGAATTAAATTTATTTTCATACTTCACAAGATAGCAAAATAATAACTTAATACAAGAAATATATTTGATTACGTACAAAATACAAAATATAATGGCAGTAAATAAAGTGAAATATGAAGGAACATGTGTAAAAAGCAGAGCTTGTAATGTCTGCAGGTTCCGTAAAGTAATTATGAAATTAGTAATTAAGGGGATCGGACAAAAAAACCCCCCCCTGAAAATCAGACTACAAAGGTACTGGCTTAATACATAATAATTTCAATATTATGTAATGGTAGTGGTTGGGTTGTTCAATTCAATTCAATTCTTTTTATTTCATTTCCATTCAAAACATAATACAAAGTAATATAAAACAATACAAATCAAATACAATTTTACAGGAGGGCATTCTTACTTCGTAAAAAAAAAATTCGGTCGGTAGTGGATAAACGTCAATGACTTCATGGGGGTGTTTCACAAAGATTTAAGTATGACTTAGAGTCGCACTTAAATGTCTAGTTGCGCGCAGTATAAAAGGCATGACAGCATCGGTCAGATCATGCCGAGAGGACGCGCACTACTGCGTATTAACTCTATGGTATTGATCAATAAGATTGCGCGTTGCATAGTGCGACCTAAGTCATGCTTAAATCTTTGTGAAACACCCCCATAAATGTTAACTGCAAGATTCTAGTACAAACTTGTCCACGATAGGCCTATATTATTTTCTATTTGAAAAGAATTCGCCAAAATTCTTTGGATAGATTATGATAGTGGTAGATATCTATTAAAAGAATAAGATAATAATGATTAGCAAGAAGCACCGCGCTAGCAGCGTGGCATATAGAATCTAACCTTCCATCAATTATAACTGCCTTACTCAACAGGCAATCAAAATTAAGTTTATATTTTTTTAAACGATTAAACCACTACACTGTAAAAAAAAATATTGGGTAAAATGTTTACCACCACGAGAGTAATTATTTGTCTCACCGATTTGGGGCAGTATTTTACCCAATGCGGGAAGCATACTGTCCAGCAAGGTTAAAAAAATAAACTGCAATTACTTTAGAATGGGCAAAATTTTTCACCACATGGATAAAGAAAAATGCCCAAAAGAAATACCCAATGTTGATATAGGACACCTAATTACCCTCATGGAGCACTTTTACCAAATATTTTTAGAGTGTATATCCACTGTGAGAAACAAAATTTTACAGGTCGTCAAACAATTTAAGGTAAACAGGGTAAATGGTTGTAGTGATTCCTTAAACATTCTCGCGCGATTCATTGTTTTCAAGGGTATACAGAAGCTTGTCACTCTTCCATGTTTCACCGGAAACTGAAGTCAATGAGTGTTTTGCAAATTTTGGCACAATCCAATGTGCAATCTTTCACCAACTATCCACCGACATGAAACCCCCCTGAAATAACATTTTCTCCTCTTATTCATTTCCATATCTAGTGGCGGATCCATGTATGGGGCTGGGCACAGGGGCACAGCCGGCCCGTGTCTCCCCCCCCCCCTCCCGAGCGCCACAAAAAATGTTATTAGTGGACTATGTCATGCATTCGCAAGTGAGCTTGGACCAGCTTTTTTTTTCTTTTCTTTTGTAGTAGAGGTTCAATTTGTCAGCTCATTTGACTCCCAAAACATTAACTACCTGGGAAAGATAAGTAAGACAACTGTCTTCACCATTAAATAATTAGTGAAGAGCACAGTAAACATGAGAAGCATTCACTGTAAACAAAATTTTGAACCGTTTGGCTTCTCATAATTTAAGCACAGAGTTAGACCATGGTCTAAGTTAAACCTGACTTCAGAACATGGGCCGTTGTGTCTAATTCCTGTTTTATTTCATCATTCACTTGAACCTATTTTGGTCTAATTCTTTGTCAATGGGATTTTGCCTCAGCGTTCCCATTTCATCCAATAATTATTTATCCTTTTATAGTCCGTACAACAAAATAAAATAATAATAATATGATAAAGACCATGGGACAAGTCTGTATTAGATGAAATGTGGATTGTCTGGCAAATGTCAAAAGAAGCTACTGTATAGGTGACGATTTGAACAAATACACTGTAGAAAATATTGGGTTAACATTTTACTACCACGAGGGTAATTATGTGTCAAACCAATTTGGGGGCATATTACCCAATGCGGGAAGCATATGTCCAGTAAGGTTTTAAAAAACTAAGCAGCAATTTTAGAATGGGCAAAATTTTCATCACATTGGATATTAAATAAAATTATTATTCTCATGGAGCACTTTTACACAATATTTCTAGAGTGTAGGTATTCTTTCCTTGCCCGATCTGCAACAAATTTACATGCTTTAAAAATCACCTTATGTCACTAGACGCAACGTCTCACCTTAATTTTCTCACATAATTTTCAACTTGGGATTTCTAAAACTATAGGCCCATTCTGTCCCGGGGAGGGGGGCGGAGGGGGGGGGGGTGTCGTGGTTTCCCCCCTTTTTATTTTTTTTCATTAATTATATGCAATCGCATGTTATTAACTATCACCTTTTTATTATATTGCTAGCATATGACCATGTCTTTTATCGATTAGATTGTATAGATTACTCGTGTATATCGTTTGCTTGTAAATATAACAGTTCTAATTAGCTTCTTTTCTGGACCCCATGGAAGACCAGCAGTGTCGTGCCTGTCACAGCTGAATATGGGTTATCCAGCCGATTCCATTTTGTTGTTTCTCAATTACTAAACGATTATCTCACTTTAAGTCTGAGTTTGCTAATAATGCCGTGGAGTCGAACATGATGGAGCAATCATTGATTCATTATTATTGGTCACCTGCCTAAAGGAGTCAATCAATTACTACAACATTCATTCCATGTCTTTAACATCACATCTTGCCAAGGGGAATTGATCATCATTTAAAGGACGAGTCCACCCCAACAAAAACTTGATTTGAATAAAAAGATAAAAATTCAACAAGCCCAACACTGAAAATTTAATCAAAATCGGATGTAAAATAAGAAAGTTATGACATTTTAAAGGTTTGCTTAATTTCACAAAACAGATATGCACATCTCGGTCGGTATGCAAATGTGAAACCTGAGGACATCACTCACTCACTATTTCTTTTGCATTTTATTATATGAAATATTTTGATTTTCTCGTCATTGTCATGTGAAATGAAGTTTCATTCCTCCCTGAACACGTGGAATTCCATTATTTTAACAATTTGTGCTTCAGGCAAGGAGGTCCTAATCATCAAATTCGTAAAAAATGAAATATGTATATTTCAAACAATAAAAAAACAAAAGAAATAGTGAGTGACATCATCGACTCTCTCATTTGGATGTAACTGGCTCGTTCATATAACTATTTTGTTAACAATAAGCGAAACTTTGAAACGTCATAACTTTATTATTTTACATCCGATTTTGATGAAATTTTCAGCATTGTGCTTGTCTGATTTTTTTCTATTGATTCAAATCAACATTTTACTGAGGTGGACTTGACCTTTAAGGGGGCTAACTTCGTTCTCAATAAAGAGCATGGAGGAAATGTAAAGATTGTAGATGTGTTAAATCAATGGCTCTAGAAAAATCAGGGTGATCATTCCACAGTCTCTCGATGTAATCCCAATTCCATTATGTTTATATCGATTTATGTTTACACGCTCACCGATGTCACGTACGTTCTGGGCCTAACGTTACTGCGTATGTTATTTGTAAAGGTCATGTTAAATCCATGCTGACGATTATAGGAGATATAAAATATTGTGGAATAAAGGTGGGAGCGAGTTCTATATAGCTACATACTTGAACCAAAGTAGGTCCATGCTTGAACATAACCTGAAAGCGTTGAAATAAATTTACGTCAAATACTGCAGACAAAAGCGTTTATGAAGGATGTTATGAGAATATAGTTCACTATCCTAACTGAAAGAGCCCATTCACCAGCGGCCCAGACGGCATATGATCTATAATAACATCCCAAGGGCACACCCTGGTAAATTGGTGGTACAGAACTAGAATCTTGCATGAGGAGATCCCATTTAACCATAACAACACACAGTCGTCATATATAATCATCACGAATGTTCGTGTTTAAATTACAGAATAACAACATACATCCTGACACGAATCCAGCGCGTCGGGATAATCTGCAGAATTTTTCTGTCACTGCTCGTCGCCATGGTAACGTCACCATCAGACGACGAGACTCAATCACACGATACCTACAACACGATCAAAGCGGCATTACCCGTCACTCTTAGCTGAGCAAACATTTTTTTTAAACATACAGAACAGCATTTGGACCGGAGTGTCTAGTCTATAGTGTTTGTTGAATTAATGTGACTAAGTAATATTCTGGTATAGTATGCGTGTAGATCAAACTACAACGTCATTGAGAAGACAGAACAAAATCTAGGACCTTTTGGCTAAATGTAGCTATGGACATATAAGAAGGGAAAATGATGTTCTTTTCTGTTCAGTGTTCCATTTGAAGATGAAGACATCCATGGCAACCACATAGTCCTACTCTTAAAATTATCTCTTTCATTTTCCTAGGAAAAAATAAAACAATTAAGCTATATGCTTTTCTGAACTGTGGGGAGGGAATAAATGTACCCATTGGTAGAACCATGGAGCTATTAAACACAGAATAGCTTCATGGTAGAACCGACCTCTACCTACTCTGCAGATAGGGTGCTTTGTAACTGGTTCAAGCAGAAAATTATTGGTGATTCCCCTGGCTTAAGGATCACCACTGAATGACATCAACAAAGAACTAAACGAGAGTCTCGACTTGCTTCTGATTAAAAAATAATAATTGAACAGTGATTGAAAATACCCAGGTACCCATCACGCTCTTAAGTCACAAGGTCAATTCCAGCGTAACGGACATGACGTTCAGACAAATTTTTGTAATTCAAAGGTTTATACAGTAGAATTAGCGGTATTTTGATAATTGTTACTAAGCTTATCAGATACATTTAAGTATCAGTTACATACACATAAAATTTCAAATCGTTATGTTGAACAGTTGTGGAGAAATCGCACTCTTTGTAAGCGTAACGGACATGACACGAAATGGACAAAGCATTTTTACCTCCTATTGCTTGTCAAAATTCCTGTGAATTCTTAGATTGCATGCACCTGACTTTGGTGTTAACGTAACCTTAAGATCATGTTCTATCCATAAAATGGTGTTTAACAACAGTTTTGCAGTGCATTCTGTATTCATAGCTCAAAATGTAGCGTAACGGACATGACACACGAAGCGTAACGGACATGACAGTTTCGTCCACTTTTTGTAAGCGAATATAATTATTTTATTACAAGATATGGTACAAGTCTAATTGTTTACATGTTAAGGCTAGAGGTTAGAGACACACATCATAACTGGTAATCTGTAATATCTCCTATTATTTTGCAATTTGAGAGGGGGGCTTTTCGTACAATATTTATAAAACAAAAAAATATTTAGAAAAATTTCTTTTACACCAGCTTAACAACAGTTAATGAGTATTTTCCAGTTACTACCATCTGCCTCACCTAACTAAAGGAGAAAAAGTTGATAGTAAAGATTATTTTTTATTCATGGCTTACTATTTGATAATATACATTAGCGTAACGGACATGACACCCTTACGAGGTGAACTTCATCAGCACCTCTTAGTTCCAAAATGAAAGAAATATGAATAATGAATGTAAAAATGTAACAGCAAAGTACCTTTACTAACATTCTTAAGAAAAATATGTAGATATTATTGGCAGGTATCATTAATTTAATAGCTATAGCCTACATGATAATTTTATATTGAATACAATGTTTATCGTACCACCATGACCACTACGACACACTGAGAAGACCAAATCTAATTTTTTGTAAAAGAAAAACAAAATGAACCAGACCTGTATAAATCTAAGATGAACATATTATGAAATGTATTTATGATAAAGAACATGTACTAGTATTAATGTCAGTTTTAAGATTTTAAAAAATGACATTAAAAAGTATTTTAGAATTTAATAGCAGTACCTGGTTGTTACCAGTCTTTCATTATCGAGTATGTATGAGTTGAAAGGTAATCGGAGTTATTGGAAATCGCTTCTGAAATTTTTTTTTAATTCAAAATAAATATCATCCTGAGTATAAATCATACCTTCATTAAATCTTGAATGTTCTAAATCTTACGATCTTGCTTGCTGACAAATGTGGCTGTATCTAATTTTGTTGCATTGTCTGCGCTGCTTGTGTACAATGAAGATACATCATTCAAATCGTGATTATGGCTGACCAAATCACTATGATGAAATAATTTAATTGATCGCGCCCTATTCCTTCCACAGCCCCTTTGCTTTGTGATATTGCAAAGAAGTGCCACCGTAGATTCATGGATTCATAGAGCTACATCATATAACACAGATATCTGAATCAATACAAACTTATTTTTAAATGTGAGTGCGTGCCATCACTGAAGAAGTACAGGTTGGTGAAAGTCAGATACTTTGAATCAATGTCATCAATGATCTCATGAATTCACAAGTTGGAGTTTTATCATGCTCCAAACTGTCAGTGCAAAAAGATAATCAATTGCATTGTTTAAACACAAATGATGCAGATTGTGATCTGAGTATGTTGCCAGATATAGCTCCATCTTATCTTAATATTATGTGGCATACCGTTAATTTTCAGAAAAATCTACCTGAACAAGAGCTGAACTTCCATCATTCTCCAACTTCTAAAAATAGCTGAATGACATGCAGATTCTAGGAGTAATTACATCCAGCTATCCTCAAGCAATTGAGACTGACCTCAGTCTGTGACACTGAGCCTAATATTTTGTTTTTGTGAATGCTGCTTTTTGTCATATAAAAGGCGTCATGTCCGTTACGCGAATTGTCATGTCCGTTACGCTATTTTTATGAAAATGAGAAATGGTAAGGGAAAATGATTGCTACACATGGTAGGGGGTTTAATTCTAACATAGAATCTGTATCTGCAGTACCTTCAGACAACTTTCCTGTAAGATGTGAAAACTTTAAGTGAAAAACGTAACGGACATGACACTGATTATGGTAAAGAAATCACACAAATCTAGAGACAGATTTCTCTAAAATTGATGAATGGCATAAAATTTAACGATGATTTTCTTTTGATTTAAACATTAATCAACTATTCAAAAGTTAAAAGAGACCTCTGGGACCTTGTTTGCTTTTAGTAGAGACAGGAAAGATGAATTGTTTAAAAATAGCCACATTTTTTATTTTTTCCAATATACTATTCTATTTTTTTGATGATGGAAAAAACTACAAAATTTTATCAATATTTTGATTTTTCTATAGGAAATTGAGACTTTATAGATTACTTTTTAAGAAAATTTGACTGCTTAAGTGAAATCTAAAACTTCATTTTTTCTCTAAAGTGAACATTTTCCATGGAATTGCCCACAAACAGCTGATAAATGTCTATTATTTTTGGAATAGGTCTTCAATAAAAATCATAGCCCCAAATCCCACATCGATATGAGCCATGGATATACAAGCCTCATGCTTGAACCCAAACTGATCCGATCTTACTAGCCCCTTATCGTGAATATTCTCTAAAATATCCCAGAATGCCACTGTTCTGCCAAAGTGAATGATTTGAGATAGTCCAAAAGTTTATCGAGCACTTGTGAACACCTGATGGGAAAATCGAACCGCGCCCTTCAATTTCATCCATGTCTCCCCAAAACTTTCGATAGGCTCCTTTTTCCTAATTATCAC
Source organism: Lytechinus variegatus (assembly GCF_018143015.1). Lineage (NCBI taxonomy): Eukaryota > Metazoa > Echinodermata > Echinoidea > Temnopleuroida > Toxopneustidae > Lytechinus > Lytechinus variegatus. The sequence goes on along the minus strand of NC_054741.1, from coordinate 19,156,245 downwards.
GGCGAAGTCAGCCCTGGAGATGAAGAAAGTATGCGTTTCATAAAGTGTGAGGTATCAATATCTCGATTATACGATATGTTACAAGCTACTCAATTCATCGCTTCTGATTGGCTGAGAGTTCAGTTACGAGCGCCAATCACTGACCAAAAAAAAAACACTTCATGAAACTGCAATGGGTTCGAGATCGTCATGCAGATTTTAGTCACCCTTGACTTAGATCGCAACGAAGGTTTCCATGGTGACCTTGACCGTGCTATATAGGATCTACTGTCCAGTCTGTTGGCTGATCATGGGATCCCGTGCATGATTCCACAAAATTAATGAGAGCATGGGAATGGTTCTTAGAGATTGAACGGAGGAAGGTAGGTAGGGCGTGAGAAAGGGAGGGGTCGGGGGAGAAAGGGCGACTATATTATTTTGCGCTTTTATCAGAACACTTCCGAACATTTTTTTTTTGTTAAATAATTAGGATTAAAAGAAAGCACAGAGACATACAACGGGAGAGGGAGAGGGGGGGGGGGGGGAGAAAAAGGGGGTGGGGTGAATCGGATAAAACTTACACATACACATATCATTACCTAATATACTGCGCCAAATTGGGCAGCTAGCAAGCTCTTGTCATGACGAAGGAAAGCCCAGGGTCCCGTTTCATAAAAAAATGTTACAATAGCAAACGCAAGACTTCTATAACAAATTTACTAACAGCCAATGAACTCGGCGCAAGGGTAGGCCCAATATACAGGACCACAATAATAACATTGCAACGGACCTACTATGATGGTAAAAAATAAGATGGCCTACATTAATATGAAAAATGGTCAGGATAAAATGAGATTTTATAAAAAGTGATAACGAAAGTAAGTGTAAAGATGTCCCATGTAAGTATCAAGGATAAGATTTCGAAAAGAAAAGTAATTGAAACCATGTAGCTTCACTAATAACAGTTGTTCATCCTTCCTATACGAAGGCATAATTCATTTATCCACCGCGATGATTTAGTTAACACGCATATCCGTCTACGGGAAATCCCCTGGGAAACATTTACTTTGCTATTTACACCCATGGCTTAATTCAACAGTTGAAATCCCCAGGAGACAATTGCTGAGACAGTAACGGTTGTCATCTGGATGCATCATGGTGACGTCACGACAACCATTCATTTTGTTCAATTAACATGATTAAACTGTCGTCTAATTCGTTTGTTGAAATAAATCATTTAACTGTGCGTTGCGTGGCCTTAGAGAGGCGTCAATGTAAGCGTACATGCTGGATGAATTTGAGGAGAAAACGAATGTTTTTTCATAGATTTTCTCACAGAAACCTCATTTGTCAGAATCTACTTTTTTTTTGTTAGCTAGTTAAAACCAGTTTCTTCCATTGATGAAATTTCGTGGAATTTCAACAATCAAACATATTTTACACGGGAGATGTATAATTCAATGCGAATTTTCAATTCATATTAGAAGAAATATATATCTTTTATAATGGGATTCTATTGGAAGATAGGGGGAAATAATCTCTATACTCGGAACAGAAATGAACTCGTTGTATAAACCTCTGTCTGTCATGAAGAAAAAAATGATAGAAATTAAATAGATTTTTGTTTACTTTGAAGTATCAAAGATGAATTTATATTACATCATCAACCTGATGAAACTCCAAAGCATCCTTTATCCTCATTGATATTGAAGTTCAGACCATAGAGAAATGCACTTTAAAGTTCTATGAATCCGGGTCATAGAAAGATAAGCCTAGGTCAAATAAAGGTACTACAGAAAAATGCTTTGTTCGACATGAGTCTGTCCTTCGACGTTCATCTCAATTTATCTACATCTTCCATAATTGTATTATATTGGCAGAATTATACTTTGATTTTCTCCAAGGACCAGGGTTTAACGATTAACCTCGATCATGATCTATACCCTAATTTAACCTTGATTGTAGAAATTCGAATATTTGGGTTGAAACGTACAATATTTGGGAGGTCTATCAAATCGAGTGAAACCACCCATCGCTCCTTGTCTGCACCCAATCTTCATGCAGAATGCTAAACACGGTTAGATCATAGGATATAATACTGCAATCTATCCTCTAAACAAAAAGACAGTCATCACACACACACACACACACATTCAAAATGGACATCATGGGAGAAAGGGTGGGGGTGGTAGTCAATACTACTCAGTATAGTACGCGATTCTGAAGACCGCCATTCTCTCTTTCACATGTTCTCTTTCCATTTTCATTTTTTCCCCCTATTTTTTTCTCATCCATTCCTAATCTGACTGTTTACATGATAATCTTAATTGACTATAATATTTGTACGCAGAAAATGTTTATGTGTTCTACTGCCTATATATCTAGGCCCCTATATCAAAATGCACGAAAACAATTCGTAAATGTTAGAAATGGAAGTAAACTCAATAAAAAAAACAACCTTGCAACAGCTTTATATAATTATACATTAATTGTACGTGTAAATGAAATAGGAAGGGGGTCGCCCGATCTTACACTGTCGTACCATTATCATGCTGGTCATGATCATGACCATGACGACTCAGTATGTGCTCATTTTTTTACTCAGATGTCATAGCCTCTCCTCTATGTGTAGACGGACATATGTCCTAAATGGTATAAAAAGTAGGATATCCAGGGCACAGATCTGACTCAGGCACGCCAGAGTTGAAATATGATTGAATATATTTGGATTTCTAGCCCAATTTATTTGATCTAACTGAAGTCCCGTCGAGGTGGTCTAAGGATTATGGTCCAGATGACTTCATCGAGTTTTGCAAGTGCTTATGTGGGTCACCGAGACAAGAACACGATTCCACTTCAGCTGAAGATTTTAAGTGAGGTAGAAAAGTTTTGATTGAATCTTGAAGTTTTGCAGAGTTATGGTCTATGAAGAGGCTGCATTTGACTTATGGTTTATTTAGTGCATATGTCTTACTATTTTTTTTTACATCTGAATAATCACGTTTATTGCCTCTGTTTATGTTAGATGCATATCAAAGCAAAATCCATGCACGCATGAATTTTTCTGAGAGGCAATAATACACAATGTTCACAAATATATACGACCGGGGAGCGAAGCGATTGAGTAGGCTACAAAAGCTTTCCCTAATATTTTTGTTTTCAAATTGAAATGGCTGAATAGTTTTCAGGGCACGATTTTGGTAAAATATCTGCGAAAACTTGCATTAAAAAAGCAGGTTTTTAACAATTCTGGGGGCCACTGCCCCGCCCTACCCCCGCTTCTTACGACCATGACGAAATCACCATATTATATGTAACGATACAATTATAAGAAGAAAAACAGACAATTAATAAAAGTAAAGAAGAAAATACTAAAAAGAAGATGGGAAAGAAGAAAAGAAAAAATAGAATAGCAGAAAAAGAAAATGGTAGAAAAAGAGGCGAAGAAGATTGAATGGTATGATATATTTTGGGGTGAGGGGTCGAATGCAAAACTACCACGTAGGGTCCCGTTTCATAAAGACTTGGTTTAATAACAAATTATTAATATCGATAACAAGTTTGCTATTGAAAAGTCAATCAAATTGAATGATTTCAGTAGCTTTAAACTGTTATTGCATTTTTGTTACAATATCAATTTTGTTATAAAAATAAGGTCCCAATAAATAGTATGGAAACGCCATCAACACCAACATCCACAGCAGGACGTTATCATGGTTATTGCGATCTCCAGTATCCCCCCCCAACAGAAAAGAGGTGTGGTGAAAAAAATGTTTAGTTTGGACTTCTTTGTGTGTACAGTATGATGACATGACTATGACTGAATGTTTACAAAAGAATGATGGTACGGATAAATAAACACTGAGGTAGTAGAATGAGTGACACAAGATTGGATCATTTATCACCCTCAGACATTCGATTTAAAAATCAAGGATGGAATACTCCATTAACGTGGAGTGCTCGTGGACACCCCCCCCCCCAAAAAAATAAGAGGAAATACAAATACCTCAAAATAGGACATTTTGATATTTATTTATTTTTTTAAGTTGTGTTGACAGTATTTTTCTTATTCTCTTTTTTTTCGGGGTGGGGGTAAATGTCGATCCATTCTATCTCCTTCGTCGGCTGGTTTGTAGACGAAAGCGAAATTTTTGACAAACTGCCCCCCCAAAAAACACACACTTTCACGGCCTTTTCATATAGGTCTGTGCAATTTAATTGCAAGTTGCACTAATAATTACGCATTTGATAATTTTTAAAAAATAATTAACGAATCTCATTTTGTTATAATTTTTTCTTTCAATTTTGCATAATATGCGAAGAAAAATACTTTTTCAAAACTGACCAAATTATTCAATACATTTCAAAGGTTCATTGAAATTGATTAATTCTTCAGACTCATAATGACATCTGACAATTATAACTGTATACTTCATCATCAATCTCGACAGATTTGATTCAAGAATGAAATGTTTCTATATTTGGTTGGAGAAGATAGCGCATGTGTTCGATGAATAGTAATATAAAGTCATAAAAAAATATCATTGAGGAGAGAATATCAAGATGATCGAGGTCATCTTGAACGAATATCATAGCAATATTTTTGATCGAAATTCGCTGTCTACTTCTGATTAAAACAGTCCCGACCTTTTCTTGGAAATGACAAATAGAATCTTCTTCATAATGATACATCGTTTTGAGTCGAACAGATAATTTATTTCAGGTCACATTCACCTGGTCACATTTGTCTCTGTTGTTTAAACATTTTATATTTTGACTTTGTGATAGTAGAGTGTAAGGTGTTTGACTTAAAAAAAATCTTAAGCATCATATATCGATACGGGTGGATCATTTCAAGAGTGCTACTAGCTGTGTTTATTTGCTTTGTTTGATTTTTGTGTTTACAGATGTGAAGACTTATTTTTAAAAATCTCTTTTAAATATAGTATCTGCCACAAGATGACAAAATTATACAGATCCCATGTCCATTTTTCAAAATGAAACTTAATTAAAGATCCACCTCTACCACTCCGTCCTAACCAATATCGTTCGGAAGTTCAAAGTTCTTTATAATTGTTATAAGTAAGTCTTGATATAATCAAAATAAAAATATCTTGGTCCACTTTACCTGTTTGAAAGCGACTCTCCGGGCAGGAGATTGAGGCCCTCTTCAGTAACGGTAGCAGCCTCTTCGATCAGGGCGCCGGGCTCGTTGAGCAGGGCGGCGACCACGGGTAAGACAAGGGCAAGCCGACACAGCAGAGAGATTCGAACGTGTAACACGGGAATTCGAAGAGAAATCATCTTAAAATCAGCAAATACTCCTAAAATCTCCACTGAAGTATATCCTTGTTAATATTCCGTTTGATGGACATCTGTATGGAATATGAATTGGGAGATGAAGTATTGAAAATCAAAATATGGTTATTCGAAAATGAAGCGTTGAATCTTCTTGCATGGGGAGTGAGAGCGGAAAGGGTATTTATTCGTCATAACCCTAAACATCGAGCTGCTCTATCTTCTCTTCGCTGCATAGTACACGTGCCCTCCCTGTCTAGTCTGAGCGGTACCTCGATGATGTTCAATATCCCAAATAGACCACCCAGAATACCAGAAGACATTGTCTGAACTCCACCCAACGTAGCAACAAATGATCTTGTGATTGACGAGAGAGGGAGAATGGAAAGGGAGAGGGGAAGGGAAATAGAGGGTGAGAGAGGGGGGGAGGGGAAAACATGGAAAACAAACAGAGCAAAGGTAGACATAGACAGACAAGGGGAGTCAGGGAGAGGGGGAGAAAAAGCTACCCCTCCCCATCCCAAGGGGGGGGGGGTAACTGGGCACAAACAATTTGCAAAATATAACACCAGGTCTTGCATGAAACAGAGATTCAAATGATTACCACTTGTTAATGTATATACTACCTTTCTGACTAAATAGAATAATATTCACATCCCACCAATGTGTCCTATATCAGAGTACAGAGAACAATCAAGATTTATTACAATTTCAATTCTCCGGGAGCTTCAATCCTATAGCGACAATGCAATGTCAAATTTGATTAAGGAATAATTGTCTCCGCATCCCGTCCACGATGAGGGTTCTATTAATATTACCAGACTGTGCTTTATTGGCCTTGCATTGAGCATAGAGAGCATTCTGTGTTCAATACATCTGTATTGTTTCGTGTATTGACGCACTATAGAAATAGTTAATGATTATATGTTTGTTATTTGATATTGGGAAATGATTTTCCAGTTTCCATTAGTATTTAGTGGATTTCAAATTACTCAAGACTTGATAACTAACGAATAAAATGGATAATATAATTTCTGATCGAATCAAGTCAAATATTTTTTTAAAATATCAGTCGACCCATTGCCATTTGAAATGAAAAAAATGATAAAATAATAATAATATTTTATGGTGTTTAATACAGGTGTTTCTAAGCGCTCGGTATCGACTACAAATTACCGGGGAAAATGAAAAGGTAGTCTAAATAATGAACAAAATACCAAACCCAAATTTCACAAAGTGTTTCAAGTACAACACTTCAAATTTTGCGATATGGTGGTGACACTTTATCTTGTAGGGTCAAGCGGAAGGTTATCACATATGATTTACAATGCCTATTGTTGTCTATAAGCATTCCCTCATACGACCAAAAACTTCTTGAATATTAGCTATTGGCGTGTGTAACGATTGGGACATTGCCAAGATCATGTCACTTTCAGATTTCGATAATTCGTGCAAAAATTCATAGTTCACAAATATCAAGCCCGCTAGACCGGAATTCATTAATACCCCTCCCCTTTCCCCGACCAAGTTATCATCATGCAAGGAGCACACACAGAGACGAAGCAATTTAAAGGACACGTCCATCCTAACAAAAAAATAATTTGAATAAAAAGAGGAAACTCCAACAAGCAAAACACTGAAAATTTCATCAAAATCGGATGTAAAATAAGTTTTGATATTTTAAAGTTTTGCTTAATTTCACAAAACAGTTATATGCACATCCTGATCGGTATGCAAATGAGGAGACTGATGACGTCATCCACTCACTATTTCTTTTGTATTTTATTATATGAAATATAAAGTATTCTAAATTTCCTCTCATTGTTAAGTGAAGCAACGATTGATTCTTCCCTGAGCATGTGGAATTAGCATTGTTTAATACCATATAGTTCGGTGAAGTTGGTCCTTAGTGTCAAATCTGTAAAATTGAAACATTGCATAATTAAAAAACACAAAAAAAAAAGATATAGTGAGGGACATCATCTACTGTCTCATTTGTATGCCACTGAAATGTGCATATCTTGTGAAAAATAAGCTAAACTGAAAAATGTCATATAACTTTCTTATTTTACATCCGATTTTGATGAAATTTTCAGTGTTGTGTTAGTTTGATTTTTCTCTAATTATTCAAATCAACATTTTCTAGGGTGAACTTGACCTTTAAAGACAATTGAGACGACTCCAACGAGTGGGCTTATTCTGGATATATCTTTAAAAGGTTGTGCAGATATCTGGAAAATATTGAAAATGACAACGTATGTATTATCATCACCATCGTTATTCTTATTATCATCGATTACTTATTTATTTACATGTTTATTTATTTATTTGTTTATTATTTATTTATATTATTTCATTATAATCATTATCATCATTATTATTATTTTTACTACCAGTATGAATATACTTATTAGTATTCCTTTAATTATTATTACATTAATACTGTTGTTTTTATTATTACTAAACAGCTATAGCTATTTCACCTAATCGACCTATTTTTTAAAGTTGAGTTTGAGTTTATTTACTTAACAACAATAACAATAATGATAACAATGTGTTAACATCACATCAAAAACATAACTATTCTAGTATACATATATAATTGCTAAAATTATAAAGGATAAAATGAGAATACAAACGATAAATCTGAATACATAAAATGTGACGTGCGTGTATAAACCTAAAACAAATGTTTTAACATTTTTCTAAGATCACAGTCACAGTTTCCAATATTTATAATCTAACAAATAGATACGTATATTGTTGAATGTTGTTGTTAAAAAGGAACCAGAAGGTAGCACAAGTGCTAGTCGAGACTGATTCCTTCAAATCTTTGGTATTTTTACATAAAAGAAATACGTGTGAACAGTGAATAATACAATAAATGTTGTTTGAAAAATCACCACGTTATATAATACATACAAATAAAATTAGAGATTTATCTAGAGTACTCTTATATTCTATTGAAATATCTTCTATTCTCTTGTCAGAATTAAAGTAGAGGGTTGGTTGTATTTAGGTAAGCAAATAATTCCTATCTGAAAGTGTTCCTTGATCTTCTTTCCTTTATATATTAATTTGGTATATATACAATTCAAATTTTTGTCAATTAATTGTCAGTGGTCAGAGAACGATCTTACTTATTTGCTAAGCTAGGCAGACACGACTTTTTCTCTCGAACCCATAGTTGAATTTTAATATTATTTGTAAGAAATATGCAATAAAATGGAAAAGATAATCTCTTACGTATGTTCTGTATATTTGAGAAGATAGTTGCAAATTGGGCTTAATATGCGTACCGTGAGACTTGAAAGCATATTCTTGAAAGGTGTTCTTCTTAACGAGCTCATTTGAAAATATAGGTAGAAAACGGCTGCAACAAATTAAATCTGTTGTTTAATAATCTAAGATAATTATGTAAGAGTTTTTAAAACTAATATTATTACGATTTGGATGCGAAAATGTGTTCTCTTCTCAACACCTATATCTGCAGAATAAGAAGAAAAGAAAAGAATGAAGTCATCATATTCACGAGTGTTGTGAAACATATCTGAAAGATAGCAAGGGGAGGAAGGAAAAGAGATTTGACCGAGAGTTAATGAGGATGCTGACAAACGCGGGAAATGTCCTGACAGATTTTGGAAGACAAGTTGGAACAACTGACATATCATCTAAGGACATGATATCTCTCTCTCTCCGATAACGCCAAAAGTTTTGTCATGAATGAATAGAATACTATTTGATGTTACTTCTCAAATCTTTATTTACTTTGCAGCTAATTAGAGTGTCAATTTTATGTGTTTTTTATGTTTAATTCCAGAGCAGTGAGTTCTATAAACAGAATAATGAAATGAGTAAAGAAAGAGTGCTGGTCTAACAGGATCAGATTCACCCACTCCCCTCGTGAATGACAAAAAAAGGGGAAGGGGGAGGGGGTGGAATGAATGAATTAAAAAAAAAGAGGAAGAAAGAAAGGAGAATGAGAGAAGAGTAAAGAAGGAAGAAAGAAAAAAAATAAGGAGGAAATCGGAAAAATAGGAAAAGAAGAAATGAGAAAAAGAGAGAAAATGAATAAAATAGAAGCGAAGAAATTTCAGAGCAACAGAGATAAGCAGACGGAGACAGACAGAGAGGGTGCATGTGGAAGGAATAGGAAGCAGTGTCTAATATATCATATACTGCAATGTTACTTTTTCAACATACACATAACCGATTCGATGCTATAAAATGCCATTATTTATCATGGAATGAAAACAGGTGAACGGGAGAGAAATACCAATACACAGGACGAGGCTGAATTGTTGTTTTCACCCCAAAACGCTGGTTACCCGTTATTCTAAATGAGGGTACGCACTGGAAAGGACATATTGACCTCCATTTAACCGTCTCACAAACTAGTTTCCTATCAAAAGAAATAATATCTCAGTCTCAGACGATAATTTTTAAGTGACGACAAAAGCTTCAATGTAAAACCCGGGCCCCATGGTATGGACTGGATAAAGCTTGGCAAGTACGTCTTATGGCTATTTATGCGCTGGCGTACACCAGGGCGACCATAATGACATCAGCTCTTGGCGTACCTCTAAACCAACCGCTTTTTATTCTTTCTTTAATTGGCTTCCGACTCGACGTATTTGCTCACGTTATTATGACAAGTATTTAAACACACTGTGCAAAGAAACTAGATACTCCATATGCTCCGGGTTCTAGACCTGATAAACCCCAAACTTGAATGTTGTAGTGGGTTTGTGGGTTGTTCGGCTGAAGAAGGTTGTGTTTCTGAAGTGCTGGGGGAAGTTGTTTTGCTCATTTCTCGAGTGTTTAGATCAAACAGAATTGCATTCCTCATGGGAGTGTTTAACCAAGGTACGCCACATTCTCTCATTTTCTCGACCTGACTAAAGGCCAGAGTGGGTTTATTAACCTCAATATTCATTTTCCAGCTTATTCTTTAGTTTGGTTGGAAAACTATAGCAATTTTCATTTACTTACATGGCTCAGAGCCCCCCTCCCCGAAAAAGGTGAGAAGATAATATTATCAGAAGAGGAAGAATTAACGGAAAAGCAGCTTTTCCAAAATGAGAAAATTAAAACAAACTGAAATATCAGGGAATTTCCAAAAGAATCATGCAATAATCATTTGAGATATAATGCGATATTCCTCTTTCTGTTCTCTTTAATTAATGGTTGAGGATGATCATGAATCCGGCCTCTAATTTGTATAACAGCACAATTTAAACCTTTTATATAATATTAAGAAGGGAGCTAGGGACGAGACATTATCATCTAAGATTTTGTCCGTTTTGGCCAGTCTCATTCTATTCTAGGAATCCCAACATATATAGCGCAATTCAACAAATGGTTTCTTGGAATTAATGAAAACTTTCGAAACAACTCGAAACTACTGAATATGACGGGGAATGGGAGCACTTTGCACAACTGGCATTGCACAGAAGCGGTTGTTGACATTTTATTAATGACTATCAGTCTGATGTGTCAATTCAAAAAATGACATGACTCCTGTGTAATTTCAAAATGGTAAACGGCAACTTAAAAAATACGAATATTTTGTTATGCAGCTAAACCACCAGTTTTTTCACGGTACTTTTATTGTAGTAACATTTTACGGTGTTCTTTGAATTTTCCTGTAATTGAATCAGAGTCATACTCACCAGATTCAGAGAGAATAAATCCAAGACGAATGGTTCCGAATATAAACTTTTGTTACAGAGCAGCTATGAACAAAAACCACAAAGTTGTGAATAAGAAGACATCGTGGACAGGAAATTAACGGGGGAAATACATGATATTCTCCTTAGTCCTAGCTTGGTCAAAACGATGATGAAACCGATCGAGGTTCGTTTCCAAGAGTGTGCTTGGGAAAGGTAGTCCGGAAAGTAGTATCACTTATATGAATTCAAGGTAATCTTCTCAACATGGATTTAATTCAAAGTCGTCTCCCATTCAGACACCTCGGCTAATCCTCCACCTACAAACATACACAATGACAACTGTATTTCTCTGTCTTCTTGTTTACTCCAATACAACTCACTTAGACTGCCAGAGCACAGGACAGTCCTTTCCCATAAGACGAATTTCTCTTCGACCTACAAGAAATCACTGAGGCGTCTTCAAAGAGGTATGTCCCCCTCACAGCTTTTGTTCGGGACGATTTAAACGACGGGGCCTGTTTAATAAGTCCATCCAAGATTTCTTCTTAAAATCTTGACAGAAGTCATTTGGAAGTTTTCTTTCAGCTAAAAAAAAACAGCCTTTACGGCCTTGGAGGGGATCCAAATCTGAAGAAAGGGTTCCCTGTAAGCGTGCACGGTTGTGGGAAGGGGCAAGTATTGACGAAGGCGTGGATATTCTGCGAGCGAACTGAATTCATTGTTCAAGCTGACGACGAAAGGTCCCGTATACCGGTGGGCCACGTCTGATGTAAACATGTTAAAGGCCCGGATTTAGATCGAGGATTGTACATTAAAGGTGGAGTCCACTCTTCACCCCAAAATTTCATTTCAATGACCGTGTCCACAAACTTCCTGTGGTCAGTTTTATGACCAAATACTATGATCAATCACAGTCTGTTATCTAACCAAATCTTCAACAATATTCTGTCAATTTTCGACAGCCGGTCTACCGATGGCGAAAAAAGGTACAAATCTCCACTTCTTCATAGGTAACTAATGGAAACTCGGAAATCTTCACCTAAAGTCTGAATATTTGTTTTAACCCCTTTCTTCATGTTAGCTGTACTATTGGTGGATTTAGGCGATGCCCCCATCCTGCAAATCGAATATAAAGGGAATTAAAAAGCGGAAATAAGAGAAAGGGAAACAAATATTCAAGTCATGTTAAATGATCAAAATTCCACATTCCATGCACTGTTGAAAACAGCAAACTTTCTTCTTGGTTGCTACGCGCCGGCTCCTTCGGCTCGAAAACCACCAACAACCTTCGCTTTGTTTACTGATAGTTTTGTTGATTTAAAATGCTACATTTTCTCTGGTTGCTAAAAAAATAATTATCTAGTTTGGTCGCTGCACTCGCTTGCTCATAATTCCTTCACAAAAAATATTGGTGAAGGTTTGAGGAAACTCCATCAAAGATTAAGAAAGTTAATAGAATTTGACGCTTTTGATTTTTGATGTCATTAACTAGCAGCTTCCCCCTTTGTTATGTAATATAAAATGAATGAATTTCATTTTTCTAATGGTGCATGATGACTATTTTTTTTCTTTCAGGAGCGGATGTGATTATTATTTTCTTTGTTGATATACTTCTACTATACTACGACTACTACTACTACTACTACTACTACTACTACTACTACTACTACTACTACTACTACTACTACTACTACTACTAAGACATTTATAATGCGCGAAACATATCCACCCTATTAGGGGTGCTACAGGCGCTTACGATAAACTTAAATCGCTGCTGGTACAACTTACAATTTGGCCATTAAAAAGGTTTTCAAACTGGCCTTAAAATGTTCTACTGATCTGCAGTCTTTTAGTTTAGTTGGAAGATTGTTCCATAGACGGGGAGCAGCTGATGCAAATGCACGATCTCCCCATGACCGTCTGGTTTTTGGAATAGAAAGATCGAGAAGGTACAACGAAAAATGTCCTTTGTTTGAAAAAAAAAATTATTGATTTTTTAAATAAAAGTTACGATACATGGAAAGCTGCTCGTATATGACGTCATAAACAAAAAACAATAATTCAAATCCTACTAGCTTTTTTATTGATCTTTGATGGATTTTCCTAAAATTTTCACCAACATAATTATGTTTTAATTATTTTTCCCCTGCTATCTTACAATAATAAACTTTTTGCCAGGGTGAATTTCACTTTAATTTTTTTTATCTCCTTTTGCAAGACGACGTTTACCCTGTGGAGGCAGCGTTTATGTTGGTTCTTCGGCCTGTGTCAACAGAACGGGTTCAGGTGAAAACACACACAGACGAAGAGTAAGCAATCTTCAATGGAGTATGATGAAACAAAATATAACAAAAGAAGAGGAAAGAAAGAAGGATGGTGGCGATACTGAATGGGGGTATCAAGATTTCTGTGAAGTCAGGAAACTGAATGGGAGAGAAATGGAAAGTGTGAAGAAATTGGGGGTAGGGGCGGGCAAACTTGAAAATGCGAGAAGACCCTCCAGATTAAGGTGGAGGAAAGGATGCAAGATCGAGTCATGATTAGAGGGGAGACAGAAAAGTGAGAGAGAAGTGAGAAAAGAAAATGCACTCTAAAAAAGGATTGGTCAAAATGACCAATCCGTTGGTTAACATGTGTTCGACCGATAAAATTGGTCAAAAGCAACCAAATTATTGGTCCAAATCGACCAAAACTTTGGTTGATATTGACCAATTTTATGGGTCGGACACATATTAACCAACAGATTGGTCATTTTGACCAATCCTTTTTAAGAGTGTAGACATAGGTGAAAGTAATTATAGTGCCACAGGAATGGGCGGGGGGCACAGACGATTGCTCGATTTGCTTTCAAGACTATAGTATTCAAAAAGCGAAGAAAAACGTTAAAAAGTACACAATGGGTAGACAAAGGGGAAAAATGAATAAGATTCTGGGTATACTCTTAAAAAGGATAGGTCAAAATGACCAATCTGTTGGTTAATATGTGTCCGACCCATAAAATTTGTCATTATCAACCAAAATTTTGGTCGATTTGAACCAATAATTTGGTTGCTTTTCACCAATTTTATCGGTCGGACACATATTAACCAACAGATTGGTCATTTTGACCAATCCTTTTTTAGAGTGTAGTTTAAACCTAAAATAGCATTATCAGTCACTTGTCATGAAAAAATGACGCCATCTTGATCCCACAGAATACCTTGACACCACCCATGAAAATAACTTATGCTGACAAAAAAACTTATCAATAAGCGCTTTCTCTTTTTTTTTTCAATACGGTACCCTTAATTGAAAGTTAAAGAACTGTTGGTTTTCGAATTCTACTTGATATTATATATAACACATCGTCCATTATGTTAAGCAAACAATATATCAATCACTCCACTTTGTCTAGCAGAGTATAGGTTTACTTAGAAGGTGGTAGGAAAAGAGAAAGTGACTCATTACCACATAATCATGGTCTACCAATGTTTGCATCAAGAGATGTACGACCCAATTGTGAAAGTCACAAGAAAGACATTTATTAAACAGCTTTCCTACGTATCGAATGCTAAAAATAAATGAAATATAATTTTCTCAGAAAATTTTAAATTGTTTTACTGTACCTTCAGTGTATTAATTGACCAATCATTTCACACCCGTTCCTAAAAAAATAACATAAAAAAGCCATCACGAACCATTAAAAAATGAGATTTATTCATTTTATATTAAATAACATACGGGCAGCTGCTCGTTTATGACGTCACAGATCCAAAACTTAAAATTCTAATAACTTTCTTAATCTTTAACTGTTTAATGGACTACCCCAATATTTTTTTAATTATTTTTTCTGCTATTTTTATAACAAACTTTACTTCAGGGTGAACTTCCCTTTAAGCGAGAAAGTGTGTGAGCGATAAAAAGAAGACGAGATATTTTTGTTTATGGCAATTTATGGAATCCCTACAGATCACTCATTTTTTCCCCGAGAATTATTCTTGAAAACCTCAAAAACTCTTAAGATAACTCCCGACAATCGATCGAGGGATCGAAATGAAATTGTTATAGAAACAGAGGTAACATCAGCCTTTGATATAGGCTCGGTGAGTGACTTACAGGGGCGGATCCATGCAGATATCGCAAATGGGGGGGGGGATATTTTCTTCCACATTTTCCCCTGATTTTTGTTGGTATCTTTGAAGGGTTATAGTCCTAATAATATCACTTCTTAGCCCTACCTTGTTATTCACTTGTCTTCATCTTATCCCCCCGTCATTTTTCTCCTCTCATTTCCCTTATTTTTGCGTCGCCAATAGAGGGGGCTGCGGCTCCTTCAGTCCCCCTGGATCCGCCTATTGTCTGGTCTAGATTTATATCATTCCTCCCCTTGCCCGGGGGGGGGGGGGGTGGCACTTACATTCACGAGTGGATCCCCCCCAAAAAACACGTAAGAAGGGTGTCTTTTTCAAGATAGGGCACGTTACGTTAATAAGGGTGTTAAAACCAAAAACACTATAAATGATGAAAAAAAAGGGTATCTATCATGTCTATTTCGCTGAGAAAGCTACGTGTTTAGGGTCAAATTTGCGAGGGTAAAAGGACTAAAATGTTATATGAAGGATGTACTTTTTGCTTCAACAGTAAATCACTTCGAGTCCGATTTGCGCGATGTGTGGGAGATGGGGCCGTAGTAAACCCAATGATGAAGGCAAAGGTAAAACCGACGTCCGTGACATGCATGGACCTACATATAACATTTAATATCGCTGCACTTGTTTAGGAGTTCAATTCAGGGAATACTTGCCAGTGGTATCGTTTTGTTTCCAATACTTGTTAAGGATAGGGTTTCACACGCCACTACTTGTTAAGAGGTGCATTTTCAGAATACGGAAAATACTTGATTATGGTGCTTTTCGCGACCACACGGTCACACATGGTATCCACTCGTCAATGGAAGTGCCCCCCCCCCCCTGCCACGACTAATATTTTGTTAACATAGAAATTTAAGCGGACATAATTATGCGAACGATTCAAGACCTGAAGCGATTTTTTTTCCCGTCAGTACTTATACACCTGGAGGCTTTGAATCAGAGCACAAGAATAGAGGCTCGTCCAGAACATAGACTTATGCCCTTTTTACACAGGATTTTCTTAACCCCGTACTATCGCTAACCCCGTACTATCCTTAACCCCGTACTATTTTTTTTTCCTTTTCACACATGCCAAATTGTTATTGCTAACCCCGGATAAGGAATGCTTGCTTTTTACACACGAAACTCGCTAACCCCGGACTAGTGGTTTTTGTCGATCATTCGTAGTACAAGTGCTTCACTCGTACACTTTTTACACACGCTACAATTTCCTTAACCCCGTACTATAGGTGGGGCCAAATTGCCATTTAGCCCCACCTATAGTACGGGGTTAAGCTTAGCCCACTTTCGTTTTACACATGCGATCTTAACCCCGTACTATTGCTCTTAGCACCGCAATTGGTGGGATAACCCTGCTTTTTTGCAGGGCCAAATAATCACGTACTATAGGTGGGGTTAGCCCACTTTGCAAAAACGCTGTGTAAAACGAAAGTGGGCTAAGCTTAACCCCGTACTATAGGTGGGGCTAAATTGCCATTTAGCCCCACCAATAGTACGGGGTTAAGGAAATTTTAGCCTGTCTAAAAAGGGTATATTTCATGAAAATGTTACGGCTATGGGTATAAAGCCCTCTCGCGTCCTGTTCACAAGTACTGACGAGGAAAAAAAAACCCGCAGACCATACCCTTGTGCGTATAAATGATAATACACACATTCACGGGATTCACAAACGCTTTGCGAAGGTTTTGCAAGGATGCGGAAGAAGATTTGAATTATATTTAAATTACTCGCAAACATTATATTGCAGGGATTGAGAGTAAATCTAGTATTGCAGTTAGGGACCAAGCAAATTCTGGATTTAGTATGAATCCCAAAAAATATATATTCTAAAAATCTCGAGAGATTTGGATTTAAATCCTTAGTGAGATTTTAAAAAATGAATCTGTAGGATTCAATAGAATCTAAAATTCGAATGGCACCAATGACGACAGTCCACATGGATTTATTTTAAATTCCTGCAAGTGAGAGTGAACATTTTATATGATAGTGGGTGCGTCGTGGTCAAATGGGTTCGAAAATCGTCTTTCAATCAGAGGGATGCGAGTGTAAATCCAATCCATGGCGTGTTTTCCTTCAGCAAGATATTTACCCACATTGTGCTGCACTCGACCCAGGTGAGGTGTATGGGTATACCCGGTCGGAAGATGTTCCTCAAATGCCTTTTTTTTTTGGGGGGGGGGGGTATTTGCGTCCTTGCAATACCTTCGCAAAGCGTTCGTGAGCACCGGCCGTGGAAACGGCGATTTAAAGATAAATTCCAGTTTTGGTAATGATCTCAAAATGACTTTTTACATAATCTAATATAATGACCACCCAAGTGTCTGTTTGTATGAATAAAAAAATTGTGCCAAAGGATTCTGGAAGAAATTGTGTAATTGCTGAGAAATAAGCAAAATATAAGCGCGGATTCGGTAACTTCCCGTCGGGTCTTCATTCCAGTAAAAATAATACTGTCCCACGTGTGCCTATCTGTGTTGATGATCTTCAGTGTGAACATTTTTCAGCATAGATTTCACAAAGTTCAGTTTATGTAACTTTACCAGATCTAGATCCTCGATGATATACTGACAATTAAGCCTGGTTTTACAGACTTTCTCATGAAATCAGTGTTTACTGCAACTACTGGAATTTCTCTTTAAAGCACTTACTCATGACTTTACGGGCGACTGGAACATTCAGTAGGGCTCTTAAAGGACAAGTCCAACCCAACAAAAACTTGATTTGAATAAAAAGAGAAAAATTCAACAAGCATAACGCTCAAAATTTCATCAAAATCGGATGTAAAATAAGCCAAGTTATGACATTTTAAAGTTTCGCTTATTTTTAACAAAACTGTTATATGAACGAGCCAGTTACATCCAATGAGAGAGTTGATGATGTCACTCACTCACTATTTCTTTTGTTTTTTATTGCTTGAAATATGAAATATTTTTATTTTCTCGTCATTGTCATGTGAAATGAAGTTTCATTCCTCCCTGAACACTTGGAATTCCATTATTTTAACATTTTGTGCTTCAGGCAAATAGGTCCTAATCATCATATTCGTAAATATTGAAATATTGTATAATTCAAACAATAAAAAACAAAAGAAATAGTGACATCACCGACTCTCTCATTTGGATGTAACTGGCTCGTTCATATAACTGTTTTGTTAAAAATAAGCGAAACTTTGAAATATCATAACTTTCTTATTTTACATCCGATTTTGATGAAATCTTCAGCATTGTGCTTTGATTTTTCTCTATTGATTCAAATCAACATTTTTCTGAGGTGGACTTGACCTTTAAGTATCCCGGCATTCAGCAATAGAGTGTGCATAAAGTCATTCTGAAGAAGAGCTTTATGAAATACCCACCCGGTGGGTGTTTCATAGAGTCGTTCGTGAGTTACGAGCGAATTTAAGAACGACAGGGGATCATAGAGATGTACATTGACTATAGATCTCTATGCTGGGGATCTTTTCTTACGCGCTAAATGGTCACGCGATCAAGTTTTAGTGTAGACCACTTACCGCAAGAAAGGATCACCAGTAAATCGTGATACGCGTTCGTAACTTATTTCCGACCTTTCGTTTGAGGACGCGTACGCTTATTTCGAACGGTAGTTCATTTTGGGAGAGACTTTTGGGCCCGTCGTCATGGTCGTAAAACTCCGTCCTGTAATGCAAATTGTGTGACATGAGATTTTTTTTTTCGTTTCGCATCTGGAACGGAAACATTCAATTTGCGTTTCGTGTGCAAAATTCTGGTTGCTACTATGGTAACAGCGATATATCTGATTTAGGACGACTTTCCAAATCCAAATTTGGTTCCTCCCAGAGCTCGAGAGGCCGCCCGGGGGACCCACTTCCATTGAATGGTGGATACCAGGCGCGACCACACGTAAAAAGGGAAAGAGTGGGTATACGTATAGGCCTATGTAGCGTTATGAGGGTGTGAGAAACAATGATTAAAATACTGAAAAGAGATATATTTCCACTACTTGTAGGGTGTCACAACCCAAATACTTGTTGAGAGATGCATTTTCATAATCTGGAAAAGATCTTCCCTTGTTTAGGGTGCTTTTCGAAACCCCATGGTCGCGCCTGGTATCCACTCATCAATGGAAGTGTACCCCCCGGCAAACCCCCATTTCTGCGGAAAAGTAAAACATACTGCCCATTGCATTGTGTGCTAGAGGCATATCGTTTATGTAGAAGGTGCTGGCAAAAGAAAAAAACTCCGCAAATTTAGACGGTTTATGGCCTGTTGCATGCTGTGTACATGTCAACGCTGGAAAATGTTCGGCTCGAGAGGTGATCTGACCCATCGAATCGATTGCCAGTGATCCACAAATAATGCACATTAAATGCAATATCGATTCGATGGACTGTAATGATCTATATCTAAGCCTTAATTCGGTAAGTTTTTCCTTACTCAAAATGTACTCGATTTGTTTGAAAAACCATTTTCTTATCCATGTCATAATCTACATTTCGCATGTCTCCAGCCAGCTGGAGTCATAGCCATGATACAGGTACAGTCCCGCCGCGAGCTTTGGCAGGCAAATGGCATGGCATGCTGGTATCGTATGAAAGTGCTTTGCACACGAAAAGCAAGATCTATAGGGCCTGTAACACAAAGCTTGGCAATGATTGTAAAACAGTTTTCTACGTTTGATTGTATTGAATGTAATGTATAATCAATCTAGAAATTCGAGTCTATGATTGTTAACTTTTGAGTTACCCGACTCTAATCTCGCGTTGTAGAGATTTGCGAAAGGTGCCTATTAAATTTATGAAACACACTCCTGTGGCCTGTAACACAAAGCTTAGCAATGATCGTAGAACTTTTTTCTACGATTGATCGCATTGACTACAATGTACAATCAATCTTAGAAATCAAGCGCACGGTTAATCGCTAACCTTTGTGTTACGGGACCCAGGTCACATCAAACTACCTTCGTCAGAATATCGTGAAAACCAAGAACGGGGACTGCGGTTGCGTCCCGCAGCCAATATTAAGCCGCTGGAGAAAATCACTCTTTGAATTTTACCAGTGATTCAGATCAATGCCAAGAGAAAGGCCGGCAAAATGAGGTTTCGAGAACTAGGTAAAATGATAACAAGAGAGCCCAACGTTATGTATTTTTATCATTTATTTCCCCAACAAGGAAGAGTAATAAAAATGTTTTCACACAATGGCAACACGCAAAATGAATTAAATTCACGTAAAACAGGCTATACAAAAATTTACAAAATGAACGGTACAAATACTTAAGTGTCATAAACACGTTATTCAATAGACAGTTTACATACACAGTGCAAGTAACATTTCATATTTCACATTTTACAATTTAGTACTGTGGTTAGATCTTAGTTAGAACATTATCAATGAAGCTAAAATTAAATAGTTACATTCTATACTGCTATACATTTCCAATTCTATACTTCTAGACCGAATGAAAAGAATTCGCTGAAAAGCGTATACAGGCAGGCATATTTGAAAAAAAAAACAGAATCAATCTGCATAAAATGTTAGAGTCTCGATAGTATTGTGTGAGAAAAAAAACTCCATTAAAATATTTCAGATATTAAAATAAAAGGGGGGGGGGGATTGAACAAAGTTATTGCTGTCCAAGGTAGCAAAACACTAAAATACATACACAAGGTTCTCAATGTGAGACACACGTATTATTAAGTTGGACAAATACACATTTGATTAGAAAGCAATTGATCTACAAAAACTATACATATGTCGACATATACAAGTCTATACTTTCTTGTAGGCTCTGGCTTAAGCGAGATGGAGATTGATAAAGAAAACACCCCCTTAGAGCCGACGTCAACAGTCAGGCTTGTAACACGACAAATTAATATATTCATAACGAGCTTTGATAACACGAAGTATATCGTGGCTAAGATTCTTGCGACTTTAAAACTTAATTAATATCGACGAAACACAGATGAAACGACGCGTGTCTTTAAATAAATGAGTAACACAAGAACTTGGGAATTTGTATTCACAATAATAATTAAAACAGAGAATATGCTACTCCGCAAACTGATCAAGGAAAGTTTTCATGAACACGTTAAGTAATGCCCATCACTTTTGAAAGACGATTTGATGTGTACAATATTTGACATACGTTGATATATGTATACACACTATCATACATAGGAACTGTGCAAAAGGATATACATACTACATTTTACAAAATACAAATATGGTTATTTTATAACCAATCCCACAACCATTTATGTTCAATATTTAAACTCTATACAAATATTGAGGCCACATACACCAATTATTTGATTGAAGACCCTTTGAACCGACAGAAAGTGAAAAAAAGCGCGAAAACACTGTACTAGAAGAGAGAAGAAAACAAAAAACAGATGCACCAAAATCACAAGACAACACGTTCGGATGAAGATGGTCCAAACAATAATCATACATTATACATTTTTATTCACGATTTACACATTAAGAGTCTGCTTTTGCTTGAATCTTCTATTTTTGCTTGGGGGGGGGCTGGATAAGAAAAACATTAGTCTGGAGTATATCCCATTGTATAATTACATATAAAAGGCTATGGATATTCCAGGCCTGTTGGCTTTAGCTTTGACTTGACCAGAACTTAAAAGTGATTTAAAAGAACATATTTAGCATATTCAGTCATGCAGCGGCGAATTAAGGCAGTGTATATTCATATAAATTCACATTCCGTTCAATTGGTAATTTCCATTACGTCATAATCCATAACAAAGTTGTTCATGATATCCTAACACATCGACAGTGTGAAGTAGTCAGCACATTTTCAATAATTGAATTTTCATTTCAATTTTCTCTCGTCAAATAGGTCTTTGGCCAACAACAACCAAAACCAATGCAGTCACACAATTCGGACATCACATACGATTTATTCTTCGAAACCAGAATAATTGAGAACGTGTTGTCTTAACAGAGAAAGGATATATTATATAGCATATCAATAACGGCGGAGGAAATATTTTCGAAGGCATTGGCTCTCATGCATCGCTGTGTCAGACGCATTCCGAGTGACGAGAATGATTCGTTAATAGGTACAACCAGGAGATGGAGTGGTAATTAATGATTAACCATTACCTTGTGTAAAATATTCAATCATACAGAATTCCTTTTAAAGGTCAAGTCCACCCCAGAAAATGTTGATTTGAATCAATAGAGAAAAATCAAACTAGCATAACGCCGAAAATTTCATCAAAATCGGACGTAAAATAAGAAAGTTATGACATTTTAAAGTTTCGCTTATTTTTCACAAAACAATGATATGCACAACTCAGTGACATGAAATGAGGCGGTCAATGATGTTCATCACTCACTATTTCTTTCGTTTTTTATTGTTTGATTTATACAATATTTCATTTTTTACAGGTTTTGACAATAGGTAACAACTCGACTGAATCATATAGTTTTAAGCAATGCTAGTTCCAACTGTTCATGGTGAATCAAGCGTTGTTTCACTTGACAATGAGGAAAAAATTTTTATGTAATAGAATACAAAGAAATAGTGAGTGGATGACGTCATCAGTCTCCTAATTTGCATACCGACCAGGATGTGCGTATAACTGTTTTGTAAAATTAAGCAAAACTTTAAAATGTCAAAACTTTCCTATTTTACATCCGATTTTGATGATTTTTTCAGTGCTTTGCTTGTTGGATTTTTCTCTTTTTATTCAAATAAAGTTTTTGTTGAGGTGGACTTGTCCTTTAATACCTTTGGTTAAAAAAGAAATTAATTATTACGTACAAATACAATTTACTAAGGTGTGTTTTCACGGGCATGCCAATATTTTGCAAATGATAATGTACAAAATACAATGGCAATTCCTACATTCGGACTTATTGCTTTAACCCTAATAAGACTGTGGGGAGGGGGGGGGGGGCTGAATGAGCCCACCCTATCCACAGTTTTCGCGATAAATCCGCCGCTTTTTTTTTAACGCGTCGCTCACAGACTTTTTACTTTCAAGTCTCGCGCGACTTTTGAGACCAAAATTGCGACCCCCGGGTACGCGGTTCTAAAATTACGCAACATTTCGTTAGAGAAAATTATAACAGACGCATTTTGTGCAGCAAACTCTCGCTAAAATTGCGCGTAGGTCGGATAGGTTTTGATGCTACGCAAATTGGTTGCAGAAAAAAATTATTGGATAAGTGATAAGTTTCCCGCATTACGAGAGGTTTTACCTCGCGTTATATTTTTCGTCATCTACGTCATATACACAGGATCTTCTCAAGATGTAAGCAAAGTCTCCGCAGATTCCTAGTAAATCCCAATCCAGATGATCGTGAAAGTTTGTTGAATGTCTCACCCAAGCCACGAATTTCGGGTTTTCACGGGGCAGGCAAATGATTTGCGAAGGACGCATTTTCTGCTGCAAAATGAGCGCGCAGGTTCGTAAGCTTCGCAAATCGGGTCGTTATTTTTAGTTATGGGAAAATGTCCTAATATGAAATTTCTCGAGAATGTTTCCCGCATTCCGGGGCTTTTTTGTATTCATTTTAGCTTCGTAATATGCGCAAGACCTACGCAGGTCCCGCACGATATTCGTTTAGTCTTCACAAATCCTCAGCCAGTTTACGAATTTTTGCATATTATCTCGTGCGACCAGCGAAGTTCGCCCGGTTGTTCCCGACTTTTCTACGAAATTTTTCAGAAATTTGGTGACAGGACCAAACCATGTGACATAGTGCTTGATTGGGTGACGTCCGCACGAATGTTGCACCATGTCGCACTGCGTTCACTGCCCCCAACTTGGACACATTGCGTTCACATGACATGTGTCGCTGAACATGTTGAATATCTGCAAGAATATCACACATGATTCTCAGAACTTTCAGCATTTTTCACTTCTCGGTCGCATTTACTTCGTGTATTTCAGGCACACAGGCTGATCCAGGGGGGGGGGGCATTGGCGGAGCAAAAAAAAAAGAAGAAAAATACGAGGATGAAGACGAGTAAATAAAATAAGAGAAGACTTGGAAAAAAAAATCTTTCATGGCACTATATAAAGTTTTCGCTCCCCCTTCGCACTCGCATTGCCTGTTAGGCAATTAACATATCTTGCTCAATATGGAGCTTAAAATATCAAGTTTTGAATTCAATATACAAAACATATTTCAAATCGGAAATCGAACGTTCATTAGGCTTATACAAATTGATTTTAAAAAAAAAGTGCTCTGTAAGAATATCAGTTTTATGGTCTGGATATCAACATTTTCGGCTAGCGCTGAGCGCTCGTAAAATTTGTTAGGTAGGCCAAGCTATCATTTTTGTGTTTTACATAAAGTTAGCAAAATATCCCTATTCAGGTCTGAATGTCGAAACGTATCAGCTAGCGCTGCACGCTCGCCTTGTGATTGGTGAGTTAGTTATAATTATCTCAATATTAATTATACAACAAAATACTTCAATTCTCCATTTTATGACAGTTTATAAAAATTTCGGCTCGCGAATTGCGCTTGCATTAATGTTGAAATAAATTTACTCGTGCATCCACGACTGCCGCAACAGATTCGGACCAAAACTTCTCCGATTTTGGACTCGCTTTTTTTCGACATTCGTCTCCTTCGCGAATTATTCGCATGTCAGAGGCTTCACGGCCGTGCGAATTAGGTTAGAAAAATGATTTGCTTTTAAATGTATACAGAACAGGCAATAATATCACGTTACTTTTGAACCGCGTAGGCCCCCATGACTTGTGATGAGAAAATTTTGACTGAACCCGAGTTAAAAAAAAAATGGTCATAAAAATATCCATGTGATTGCCTTGGGAGTTGCGGGCATATCGCATAAAATGTTGAGGGGGAACCCAGTGTAGCAAGGGCTACTACCCCTTAAAAGAAAAAAAAAGTGGGAGTGCTATTGTTGCCCACTGTCGATCTTTTCGGCAGGATTTCAAAGATGGAAATTTCTTGCGAACGTTTTTCACGGCCATTGAAAGGACAATGAAGGAGGCTCTCAAATGTGTGAGCAAAGTTGATGGACTTTCAGTGCATAAAATACTAATGTTGGATTCGACACGTATCATGTTGTTGTTCTTCCTTCGCGTTCGTTTCCTCGTCACAATAACCCATTATACGGCTATACATTTATGAACAATGCGAGCGTCAAAAAAGGAAAGAAATAAAGACGAAGGAACAAAGTCCAACAGTCGCATTTTATGCTTCCAAAGATTATCAAACAATTTGCAGGGTTTGGAAGCTTGCCAAATTTTCGCAGGCGTAGTGCCCAGCGTTCCAGGTGGGTGTTTCATGAAGCTTTTCGTAAAGTTGCGCACAACTTTACGGACGACTGGAACATGTTCTTAGGTCATAAATCAATTATACAGTGCGTATCAAAAAAAGTTTACACTTTGAAAAAGACCTGGGAATTAAAAAAATATACAACATGTGGGTATTTTTTCACATATAATCTTAGGTTTGGGTCTCATCTATCCAATGAAAGTAAAAGTTTTGACAGAATGTTACACTTGAGTGAGCACTGTCCATTTTTGTAAAGCTCGCAGAAATCTGTTTGCGCAGAAATGCTCGTTTTCACGCTGTGTCAAGTGGAAAGGGAGAAATCAAACTTACCCTGCGACACATTTCCCTTGCACTTTTAGTCAATTGAAATAAAACGGATACATTCAAGCATCTTATAACAATTTTGCCGCCCAAATTGACATTTCAACACTTAAGAAGCATAACCTTTAACCTTTTTGTGCCAGCTGGATCTTAGAACATAACTGAATCTGAACAAAAGTTCATTTAAAGTGGGTTTATATTTCATTTTTCATTTAATACTTGTTTCTCCACACTTTTCCCAAGCTTGACAATGATTATCAAAATGAAAATCAAGCCTTAGCCATTTCATGTAAATTACAGCTCAGTGTAAAGCAAATATCGTCAGGATGGCCTCGGTGTGTGGGGAAGTGGGGTGGGGCGCAATGCACTCTTCGAAGTGTTTTTGGCAAGGAAACAAATTTAAAAAGGTAGAAGATATCTTCAAATCAATTTTCTTAGCTAAATTCCACATGTTCTTCATGATTAAGGTCTACTTTTATCTGCATAACTATTTAAAAGTTCTGCGCAAATCATTTTTCACTAACTTTTCAAAAGTGAGTGGTGCTCACTCAAGCGGAAATATTTTTCGACAGTTATATCGTCATTTGCTTAAATGGATCTGTACCAATGTTAAAGTGTGGAAAATCTTCAGGAAATTACAAATGTATAATTTTACAGGATTTCTTCAAAGTGTAAACTTTTTTTTGATACGCACTGTATATATACAGCTGGGATATCACACAGCGCAAGAAAGGATCACCAGTCGTGCGTAAAGTCATTCGTATCTTACCAATAGCTTTATGAAACACCCACTAGGTCGTATTTTACGCTTCCAAAATTTATCAAACAATCACATAGTTTGGAAGCTCGCCAATTTATCGAGGGCAAAGGTGCCCGGCGTGCGTCTTTTTTTCCCCTACCGTTACTGCGTAAAATTGCAGAACTTCACTCAGGAAGCGACTAGTGCGAGAGGCTATTATCAATATAGAGAATATGATGTTTTATATGTTCTATCACATATGCCCATCAATAACCATGTAAACACTCAAGTGTCTGGTTGAAATACATTTCCACTACACGGAGCTTGCAGGGTCTGAATAATAAAGTCTGCCTGTAGACATTAGGGTCTGAATCATACAACTATGCAGACTCGTATAGCACCATATAATTCCACGTGGGCTCGTCATACTAGCAAATAGAGTCTGTGTGCAAAGACTACGCCATGTGCGCTGAATTTGAGAACGAGCTGCCGGCACGAGCCGAAGTACAAATTTGGCAGTCCAAACGCATGCGCACATGGGTTTATTGCGCATTAAAGTACGGAAAAAAAATTCGCGCCAGCGACTATCCACAGAAATACAATATTCGTTGGGCCTATCGACAGGGGCGTCGGAATCTAGTATTCGCTACTTCCGGAATGGCTTGGGCGATAAGAATATATTATCTGAAAATTAGCAGGCCTATAGCTTTCATGTCGACAAAAATGTGCGGGTGTTTCTATTTCTACATTTGCATTCTCCGAAATATATTAAATGTTAGCCCATGTTAATGAAGACGCCACGAACATCATGCGCGTTCTGAAGCGGCTTTGCGCAATGAAGAAAGCTGCCAAAATCATTGCAAATGTGAAGCACAAATCTATACCAAGAGAGCATATTCAACACGAATTCAACGAGGTAGGAACGAAAACCCAAATGATCTGATGATCGTTTCGAACGACTGCGCGTGTGTGACGATGCTTTGGAGCATACACGAATTGTAGGCTATAATAGACCTACAGAATGACACAATTTCATTTTTTATTGAAATATAATTTTGTCGTCACTCGACGTATCCTCGCCTGAACAGTTTGCGCACCGTGAAAACTAAAAAACACCTTAGCCTAATTTAGAGCTTACCATCTCCATCGTCCAGATGTATCACTACTATGTAGATCATCTTACTGTCACTGGTATATGCAGTCCAAACATGCAGCATCTCTTAGCCAATTGTCTCTTTACGTCACGAGATTTAGCTTTATCAGATTTAGTTGCAAGAGAGAAAAAACATGGAAAAGAAAATATCACGGTTGTTCAATCGTTATATTCAATTAAAACGCGGATGTTATGTTACTTCACCCATAGGATGCATTGTCTACAAAATACGAAAGCATAATTATGTATCACATCATCACTCTTCTCACATTAAAGGAAAAAAATTGATAATTCATTTCGTCTGATGATACTCCGCGTTAGCCTCACAAATACCCCAACTCTGGCCAAGATTTAAACCACCATTGCGGTCTGGTGTACCATCTATAACTCTATCAACATTGTCGCGATTTTGAAATAGTCGGCTATTTTACCACTAATATAATGCGCCTTTACGTGCTATTATTCAGAGCCCAAGTTCAGAAGTGAAATTGCCATTATTCCGTTGTAATTTCATCAAAATCAAAAAGTTAAATTCACACCGATTCATCCCTAAATACATGCATGGATATTATAGACTTGAAACTGTCTCAAGTTCATAATAATAAAATGAAGAATAAAAAATACACAAACTGTTACACCTATGATGTGATAAATTACAGACAATACAATTAACACCTATCGTCACCCATGGAATTATAAAAATGTTACCAGACTTTACGAGAGAACAATACAGACACAGAGCACCTCTCCTGATCGTGTACGATAGCGTACGTGGAAGTCGGGTAGAATATATTGCCGTAGTTATTCAAGCACGTATGGATCCCACCGTTTCCATGGATTTCTTAATCAACAGATCCGTAAATGGTTCCTAGAACGAGTTCAAAACCTCATTAATGTAAACGTGAAGACAAACCAATAATAATAACATTTATCCAATCGATGTAAATCTACGTATATGTATTACATAAAAAATGCACACACGACTACGTGTTAACGACTGGATACGAACACAACACGAGCTAATACACCGAGGTGCTTTAAAGTCCAGCGCACACCACACGATCCAACGAAGATGCGATTTTGGAACAAATATCGCATTTTGCATTGAATATGCAATTTTCAAGAAGTGAAGTTCGGTATAATACTCAGAATACTAAATTAAACTTCTGATTTGCTGCATGTCTTGTAGTCAGAGTAAACCAAAGTACACATCGGCATCAAGTCGGTGCCGATAAAGACGTCATAACGATTTTGACATGAATACAATTTTAGCATTCATACCACTATTGGGAACTTTGACCGGTAAGATTTTACAGGTTGTAATGTTCATATCAAATGCTACGGTATTCTTTGAAAATCGATCAGCAACGGATCGTAAATGTGCGCCGGGCTTAACCCTCTTCCAATCAAATCTCGTACCTAGTTTTGCATCTACTTCCCGATCTACTCTTGTCTGCAATTTTTTTTCCATACACTTAAAAATATTTTTAGTCATATATGAACACATGGATATATTCATGTATTCTTCTTGGTTTGACACGTGAAATAAATATAAATATGCAATCAAGAGCCCATGTACGAGTTGTACGACCTTCCAGCAGTCAACTCTCTATTAATCATTCAGGTCTAAATTTGAATCGTAACACATTCCAATCTTTGAAACCCGGATCAGAGGGGAAATTAGGTTTAGAGTTCGGATTGTAATAGTTTTTGTTCAGAATAATGTAAAGATATGGATTAGGGTTTATTTAGTTTTGGACATGTTGGAGGTTAGGTTTTTGCAAATGTCATGGAACCTGAAATATACATTAGTTTGAGACTTTTTAAAACAAGTTTCCAAGCAAGCATGGTGCAAAAAGCTCGAACATAGTTTCAATTTCTTTTGTGATCATGATCAGCTCCCAAAATAAAATAAAACAAATAAAACGGATATGCAAACATAAAGTAAATAAAAATAAAAATGGGGAGGGGCAAAGAAAACCCACGCACAATGTGAGACAAAGAAAATCTAAAAATTCCACCATTTTGCCCCAGAAATTTGATAAAGTCACGATCACCAAATAATTCATAACTGAATTATGGCAACCTTACGAACTTTACAACTCTTTTTCAAAATCAGATAAAACACATAGCTTGCATGCAAAAATAATCTTTGATATTCACTTTTTGAAAGAAAGCTTCTGTCGACAATACGATTAAAATTTTCTGGTGTCTGTTTTAAAAATAGAACGATTAACAAATAACTTATTCATTATAATAAATGACGAGGTTTTGACTTCTGAACGAACCCATGGCTATGTGATATGTTAGACTGAACATTGGGTTAAATATTAAGACATAATCGATGTTGTCGTTCCCCTGGTAAAACCTTTAACAAAGTGCTATTACTACGATTACAATTAACGTTGCTGCGCAACCATGCAAAATAAAATATACTTTAAGAATAATACGTGCATTTTTTAAAAGCAAAAATAAAGACCATTTTTTGTTGTTGCAAAATAATCGTGTTATTAACCCAAATACACATTTTTTTGGCATCCCTTGAAGGCAATATATAAGTGAATAAATAAACAAATCAGACAGATATTAAGTTAAAAAAAGGAATGAGAAATACAAAATTGCAATACAGTTGAAAATGAAATGACACTACCCCCTCCCCCGCCATTTTTGGGGTGGAGGTTGAGGTGATTGGAGTTATTTGATAGAGTTGCAATAATTTGCGATCTTGTTTAGGATTGCCCGCAAGGCATATTCACTTAATTTTGTATCAATTAATCTATCTTTTAAGGCCACAGCTGATATACATTTGCAAAATATGCTACAATAATTTTCTGCTGGTTTGTGCCCGCACCACGGTATTAGATATAAAGTAGGTTGCTTAGATTTTTTTTTTTAATTTTAAACAAAAATTGTGCACATAGGGAAGGAACACCCGATAAAATGAGAAAACTGCAAGTAAAATCCCCATCAGATCGTGAAAATTTGCACCAAATACTATTTTTTTTTAATTAACAGAAGATCCTTTAAATTTTTGCAGAAAGACAAGATTCCATTTCGAATTTGTAA
The DNA here is from genome assembly GCF_018143015.1 of Lytechinus variegatus. Taxonomy (NCBI): domain Eukaryota; kingdom Metazoa; phylum Echinodermata; class Echinoidea; order Temnopleuroida; family Toxopneustidae; genus Lytechinus; species Lytechinus variegatus. Next base: position 19,125,622 of record NC_054741.1, on the reverse strand, counting down.
AGCCTGAATAGGAAGTGTAGCTAATTTGGCCCCATAGAGATATATCTCTATGTTTGGCCTCCCTTTTCATGACCAAATTGGCAAAATAATCTAAGTCGATTTTGCATTTGACCTTTAGACAAAACATTCTATCTAATAGTGCAGAGTACAAAGTGCTCATAAAAACATTTAAAATCTGAAAATGTACTTACATAGGATGCCGTTTCTACATTCCAAATAGTCATATAAATATGATAGTCCTTTAGATATGAATGAGGTTACAGGAATAAAACAGATACTCTGTTAACGTATGTTGAAATAGAATCAATAATTCATAATTGTAGGAATGAAGGGTCCCTTAAAAATGATGTCAATAAGGTGATAAATACAATTTTGTAAGAGCTTAACAGGAATTCATAAAACTTTAAGCGAGTCAAGTAGACATATTAAGTGAATGATGAAAATCTGATTTCTTGGAAATGTTTCTACATGATTCAATGTAAATACAATTTCTTAGTCAAGAAAAAGAGAGAAAAAGGTTGCTTGATCCTAGCAGTGTACAGTGCGTCCCAGAATAAACTAAACCGAGATTTAGCGATTATTTATCATAACTTAATCATAAATAGAATAGACAATGACCTACCAATTTAAAGCTTAGAATCTCCTCTTTCATCTGATATTACTTAGGTTATTTCTTATTCACGCATGAGTGAGCAAAAAGAATTTGAAGAAAGGATACCAAAAACTCATTTGGAGGGGGGTATCTGGGATTCAAAAAGAAAACCACATTTTTGAAAAGTTCAATATCTTCTCTTTAATTTGGTACCTCAATTACAGAAAATGGTCAAGAAATAAAAAAGTTCTGGTCATTTAAAATAAGGCTTGTATTTCCATAATTTCATGAGATGTGTTTTCACCGCTTTCCCAAAGAAGCTTTCGCATGGTGAACAATAGATTTAATGCATGGCTGATCGTCAACAAAACGGAGTGTCGAGTGAGTTTGAAAGCCAGCCTGTAAAACCTCTTCATTTTATGAAATTACTGAAATTCAAGCCTTATTTCAAATAACTAGAACTTTCTTATTTCTCAACCATTTTCTGTAATTTAGGTATCAAATTAAAGAGGAGATATTGAACTTTTCAAAAATGTGGTTTTCTTTTTGAAACCCAGATACCCCCCGCCAAATTAGTTTTTGATATCCTTTCTTCAAATTGTCTTCGCTCACTCATGCGTGAATGAGAAATAATCTAAGTAATATCAGATGAAAGAGGAGATTCTAAGCTTTAAATTGGTAGGACATTTGTCTATTTTATTTATGATTAAGTAATGATAAATGATTGCTAAATCTCGGTTTCATTTTTTTCTGGGACGCACTGTACAGTTAAATTGATTGTGACCCACATGACATTGATTAACAAAATAATAGGTCACCCTTAATCCAAGAAATCATGTGCTTCAGAACGAATAACTCACACATCATTCAACCTAAAATAATTCTACTGATTCAGCAGACACATATATCACACTCTAAGGTTTTGGCAGATGACCTTTCAGTTTCTGATGCCTACGCAATGTTCCCGGTGTTTTGAATGATAGATTGCATACCTTACATATGTTGGGGAAATTCTGACTGTGGCGGTCCAGGTGAGCCTTGAGAGAGCTGAGGACTTGGTAGCGTACACCACATATCTTGCACGCAAACTGCTTCTCTATCCAATGGTCATTCAGATGATCCTTCACCTCTTTCACCGTTGAAAACCGACGACTGCAGTCTCTGAATGGACAACAACCACCTTTCAGTTCCTTTGAATGTGTTTTGTTGATGTGATACACAAGAGGACCTGGTGCAGAGCTACAAAAATCACACAATCGGCATCTAAAATTCTGCTTCTCATTGTGATGAATTCTTTGATGTCTCGCGAGTGATATTGTATCGGGAAAATAATGATCACAGTGAAGGCAATGGTCTGTTCCTGTCCTTTGCATGTTTGATATTTCCTTTGATACATTAGTGTTCCTACGAGGTCTTACATGTTCAAGAGATGGCTTGATCTTGAAACTTTTTGTACTCCGTCCTTTTCCACCAGGTAGTGAGGCACTGACTTCGTCATTCAATCTTGCAAGTTGATCAGGAATACTAGCGACATTGTTCGACTTAATAGCTTTGATACTGTACTTATGAAAGTGTTTTTCGTTTACATGATTTTTCATTTCATGCCGAGAAGTGGTTGCAAACTGACAGAATGTGCATTGTTTCATTACAGGAATTGCTTTACTAACCATGGAAGTCTTTTTGCTTCCCCTTGGTCTTCCCCTTTTACGAGGTCCACATGGATGTGCAGGCTTTGCCACATCACTGCCTGTCTTTGCTGCAGGGATCTTTGAAGGAATCGTTACATCAGACTGCAAGAAGGATGCTTCATGGGCCCGCTTGAACCGCTTCTTTGGGCATTGACTCATTTCACTCAATGACTGAACATTCATTGGGACATTAAATTGGGACTGTAGTGGGTTATTTTGCACTTGTAAATTAGATTCTGCAGAAGTGACTACAATGTTGGAAGTTGAAGAACTTCTTGTTGTACTTTGGGGTGGAACAGACGAATCAGCAGGAGGGAGGTTGATTTCCAAACCAACAGCTGGACTAACTTTACTTGAATATTCCAAATTGCCAGAGCTAAGCCTTACTTCGGTATCATCACTTCTTGTTCTTCGGAGCTGACTCAATGACTGAACATTCATTGGGACATTAAATTGGGACTGTAGAGGGTTATTTTGCACTTGTAAATTAGATTCTGCAGAAGTGACTACAATGTTGGAAGTTGAAGAACTTCTTGTTATACTTTGGGGTGGAATAGAGGAATCATCAGGAGGGATGTTGCTCACCAAACCAACAGCTGGACTAACTTTGCTTGAATATTCCAAATTGCCAGAGCCAAGCCTTACTTCGGTATCATCACTTCTTGTTCTTCGGAGCTGACTCAATGACTGAACATTCATTGGGATATTAAATTTGGACTGTAGTGGGCTATTTTGTATTTGTAAATTAGAGTCTGCAGAAGTGAATAAGATGTTGGAAGTTGAAGAACTTGTTATACTTTGGGGTGGAATAGAGGAATCATCAGGAGGGATGTTGCTTTCCAAATCAAAAGCTGGACTAACTTTATTTGAATATTCCAAATTGCCAGAGCTAAGCCTTGCTTCGGTATCATCACTTCTTGTCCTTTGGAGCTGACATGGCACATAGGAAATTTTGCCTTGAGCAATGGGTGGTGTCCTGGCACAGCAACTTGACTCTTTTCTGTGATGAACCTCTAATGTTGACTTTACAGAGGCATCGTGTACATGCATCTTCTTGGCAATCGATGTGAGATCAATAAGTGGAATACTTGAAAGAGTACTTGTAACTGGAATGGCAAATTTATTATAAGTTTTTGCAATTTTCAGGCCAGGTCCTTCAGAAGTCAGCCCATGGTGCAGCAGATCTCTAAAAGCATGAGGTCCTCCAGCTCTATCCATATACACATTTCTATCTATAGATAAATCTATCACCTTTTCACTTCTCTCTTGGTAATTTACAGGGATAGATGAATTGTCAGCATTGACAGGGAGTCCAAGTTTAATTCTAAGCAAATCAATATTGACATCTTGTCTTGGAATATTCTGATCTTGAGGAGATATGCCTTCTGCACTTCTATTTTCATCTGGAATGCAAGAGTTAATGGAAGAAGACAAATCTGATGAACCACAACTCAGTACTACAGGATCTTGAGGTTTACCTCCATTCACGTCCACACCCCCTTGTACATCTACAACTACAATATCACTTCCCGGCTCTTCAGAATGTGATCTTCGAAGAGTTTCCTGCTTGCGGCTTTCTTCATGGACATTGTGAGGGACCTGTGCTGCATTTTGCTCTTGTGATTCAGTGTCACATAGTATTGGCTTGCAAGACAAATCAAGAGGAGCTGTAGGGTTTTTGTCAACATTTGACCTTGTTCTTCCTTTACAGGTAAGATCAAGAGGCACATCTTCTTTAGCACTACAGTTATTTGAGGAAGAGTGTAATATTTCTGTTTGCCCTGGAAGAGGTGATTCACTTATTATGTGTGGTGTAGATGATGGAGTACATCGACTCCTTGGTGTTGATGTTCTTGAAAGAGGTGTTGATGGAAGTTGAGACTGGTTTGTAAAGATATCACTTGTACTTGTGGTAGTTGATACAGGAGTAGGAGTTCGGCTGTGCATTCTTGGAGTAGGAATACTTGATGTCATGTTGTGGAAGCTGCTAGGAGCACCTGCTAAAAAGCTACTCTGACTGCTTTGCGGCGAGTGTGGATGAAACAACTCATGTTGGGCATCAACTGTATTCCTTATCTGGCTGACATGTTCCATCATCAATGGATTTTGTAAGTGACTGTCTTGTGCGTGGTTTGGAAGTTGATGTAATGCTGTGGATGTTTGTGAGGGTTTCTGAATCAGTGCAGGAACCTGGTTGAGTCTGGTATTCTCATGAATATGTGGGGATTCCAGAGGTGGAATGCCAGAAGTCCGGGTGCCAAACTGGTCTAGGTTGACCAGGTAATTTCTCATGCTTTTTGCTCCATTTCCACCATGAAGTTGCCTCAACAATAAGAGCATTTCATCTCGATCCATATTAGCCTTGGAAATACTCATGCCAGTATTGGAATGAGGATGTTGGAGGGTTGGGGTGAGCTTTCTAGCATGTTGAAGATTTTGTTGGATATTCAAATGAGTTGAAATTTCTGTCTGTGGTACGGGAACATAACCATCAGGATAGACAGCAATAAGCTGTTTCTCTGGCCCTTTAGCAGTAAAAACTGGAATATTCTCTGCATATCCTAACTGATTGTCAACAGGCAAGTATCCCACTTTGCTTTTCTCTGCTTTCTCATGAATTTGCCCCATGTGCAGGGTCGTTGGATTTCTTTGGAGATCATCTGCACATGGAGGGCTAAACGTTCCAGCTGTTGCAACCCTATTACCATGCGGCTGTAGCCTATCAATATCTCTGTGACCTACTCCAGTGGAAATGTTGCTGCTGTTCAGTGCTCTAGAATGATGGAGGTTCATTTCACCAGGTAAAGTTCTTGGAGGAAAGTGTTGAAATTGTTCTTGGTAAGTTTGTACTTGGAGAAAAGGCAATGCAGAGTTATGCCTGTTTGCTGCGCCCTCGTGTTTCTTTCCTACTTCGATCTGTGACTGCCTCTGTTGATTTAAAGCCAAATCTCTTTCTGATGGAAGAATAGCTGAATACACATTCTGATTAGAAACAATTTCTTTGTTGGTTAGGGGCAGGTGACTTTGGGGGAACTGGTTTTGTGAACCTGGCGCAGCAAGCCTCTGTTTATTGAGTAGGTGTTGTTTAAGCTCTTTGCAGGCTCCAGATGGATTCCTATACGATTGCCTCACATGCATCATTTGCAGCGCAGATTGTGGAAGAGAGTGTGGTGACTGTTTTGCATGCGGTAGATAAAATCTGTTATCTGATATAGAATGTCCAATATTAATGTTTGGTCTGAAATGACTTTTGTCTCTCCTAGGTGTACCAAAGAATGTTGCTTTATCCCGGGTAATATGTGGCACTGTCTTAGCACCTCTGCTCCCTTTTCCAGCTGTTTTTTGTACTGAATGCAAGTTTGTACTCTCTCTTATGACATTTTCCATGCCTTGCCATGGTGGATTTGATGGCTGAATTTCTTCCACAAGAGTAACATCTTGGGGGTTTGGCAGACTTACAGATGGGAGTGAAATGTCTACACGTGATGCAGGACTTCCAGCTGTTACTGGTACATTACACAATTTTTGGTCACTTGGAGGTATGCTGGGAACGTCATTAATCAGTATTGGATCATCAACTGAAGTGACTGTGACCATGTCTTCAGCATCTCCTATAACCGGCTCACAAAGTTTATAATCGTCGCTTTTCGGTCTCTTATCTGAATCAGAAACTTCCTGTACTTCTTCATTAGTTGAAATTGGGTCAATTCTTCCAGATAGAGGATGAGTTTCAAGAGGAACAGATTCCAGATTGGTTTCTATAGATTGATTGGTTTGAGTATCTGGACAATGTAGACCATTGAAAGCGGGGGATGAAATGCTAGCCATTTGTAGCATTTCCGGAGATTTTGGTGCCTCTGATTGTTCAATTCCATCTTTTTCATCTTCTAGAATTTCTATGCCCATGTGGTTTCTTGATTCCCTGGTATCACAGGATTCGCTATCAATGGTTTGTTTTTGGAGAAGCAATTTGGGGTTTTCATCTTTATCTACCTCCATTCTTTCTACCAGCTTTATAGTAGTGTCAGCAGTCTCATTTACAAATATGTCCTCTCTATCAGCTCCAAGATCGGTTTTGAGATGGCACTTCTGTTTAGTGTCTGTTTGTTTTGGTTTGCTTGGTTCATGACGTTTCTTGTGTTTTTTACTTCTGCTTTTCTTATGGTGTCTTTCTTTAGATCTTTTCCTCTTCTTTACCTTCCTGAATGTTACAGTCCATTTGCATGCAGTCAGTGTATGTTTTATGTCTGTTCTTTGTTGAGATGTTGTTGGATTTGTCATGTCTGGCACAGGTGAGGATTGATGTTCTTCAACCTCGACAACATTACCAACCATGCCTTCACTAGGATCATCCCAATTATCTCCATCACTGAGTGGATAAGCTATAGTTGCTCCTCCAGAACTTGTTGTAGACATAGCATCCTCTTCATATCCCCCTACTGTTTCTTCACAGGCAATAGACAACATGTCCATTGTTTCATCACCTGCAGATGCTCCCAAGAACATATTGTTATTTTGGTAAGATTCTTTACTAGCATCAATAAGATTAACTAGCTCTTCAGACATTTTAGATGGTTCATTCAGAAGATTATTTCCAAGCTGGACAGTATCAGTCGGAGTTTTTGAACCTTCATCATGACATGGTGTTTCAGCTAATATAGTTTGATCTTTTGTAGCCGTTTCTTCAGGACATTCCTCTTCCAGGTGTTCTGTTGTAAAGTCATTTTGAATTTGTTCAAGTGTGGTCGATTTCTGGTCTTTCAAATTTAACTGCAAGGACAGTTGATGATCTGCAGACTGACCTTGCACCTTCTCCTGGCTCAGTGTATCTTGTTCTGAGGACAGACTGGATTTCTTTAAGGTATCAATGAATAGATTACATTGTGATAATGATACCATCTGCGAGTTGTGCAAGTCAGATTCATTTTGAAAGTCTCCGGATAGTGAATTGACATTTTCCATGGTGTTCTCTGCCACTGTAGCTCCTTGTAGTTCAATACTCTGTGAAGTGTCCAAGGAAATGTTTGGTTTAGGACTGCTGACTGAAGATATTTCATTGACATCAGGGCCAAGTGAGGAAAACTCTAGAGGTTTCTTTTTTTGTTCATGTAAGTCCACTGCATTGGAACGGTTTTCATGGCTTGTTGGTACAACTTCAATTATACCCTCTGTAGACTCTAATGTCCCTTGCAATTCTTCACTAACTGGGGAGGTTGCATGTTCAACAATTTGATCTTGCAGGACGCTTACATTTGAAAGTATCTCCACCATCATATCTGATATGATCTCAGTGTCACTATCTACATGATCACATGGCTGTCCTTCTGCTTTGGGACGTGTATGTAGCCTGATATCTTGCACTTGCTGCAAATCACTGTCCTGTTTCTCTTTCTCAGATTTAGATTCCTCAATATGCACACTAGAAGGAAGATTTCCCCCACAGTCATTTCCATCTTGAGTGGCTCTATCTACATGACCTGTTATATCATTCCCATAGGGTGGTGTGAATTTAGTAGTCAGTTTCTTCTTTCCTTTACAGCATTTCAAATCTCCATCAGAAGAGTTGTTATGCAGTCCTTTAGATTCAGATACAGGAAGTTGTTCATGATATGAGCTATTGAAATTATTTGTATCAGCAGGATCTGATTCCGGAACTTGTACCATTTCTTCTCCAGGCACATTACTTTGGAGATGTTCCTTTTCAATCTCCTGTGGATTATTGGATTCCTCAGAACTCTCAACAATGCATTCTACATGTTTGTTCACTTCACTGTATTTTTCATCTGCAGATGCTATTGGGGAGTCCTTATTGCATTCTACCATCTTTCCAGCAACAAAGCATTGTACAGGAGCCTTCATGTCACTCATTTGTACATCCAGTCCTTCAATGTTGGAGTTCATACTGCTCTCTTCAGTACTATTTTTCTTACTAGATTGTTCATCTGGTTCTTCAAACTTTTTTTCAGCAGTACATTCTCCAAAAGTTATTTCTTCTATGATTGGATCCACAATACATTCTGTAGTACTCTCCATCTGCTCACTGAGTTTTCCATCTCTTTCTCCAATGGATTCTGCCGTATCTTTCATTTCACTGGATGACTTATCTTCTCCTTCGATTTGAAGGCCTAAATTACATTCTGAGGTATTGTTCAGCTTGAGGGATGGTTCATCTTGTTCTTCAACATTTTCGCCCACATCATATTCTGCAGAAGCCTTCATCTCCCTAGATTGTTCTTCTATTCCATCTTTAATTGGATCAACATTCCATTCTGCAGTACTTGTCTTGATGCATTGTTCATCTCTTTCTAACTTTTCGTCAACATTAGAATCTGGAATATCCATCATTTCACCAGAATTGATATCTTCGTTTTCCATCTCTGGGGACAGCGTGATTAATGCTGAGTGCAATTTATCCTGACCCAGATCTTGCGTATTTAGGCTATCTGGAATGTTGTTTGTTTTCTGGTCTATTTCTTTGTCTTCTTGCACCATTTCTATATCAGGTAGTCTGCATTCATTTTTTTGATCTGAGATGATAGTAATGTCATTTTTAGTGATATTACCTGGATTCCTGACTGATAAAGATTCTTCCATAGACTCTTGTGTTTTACAGACTTCTTGAATGGATGTATCATTTCCAGACTGTTCTTTCCTAATGTCAGCAGGAGCTGGAATCTGGACAATTCCAAGTGCAGTTGCCTGACTTGCAGTTCCAATCGTGGTTGACCAACTTGCTGTACGATCTTGAAATTCCAATATTTTTATCGGTGTAGAATTACCAGATGTTGAATTTCCTTGTAGTGATCCTGAACATCCCAATGGGTTGGGTGAAAGACCAAGATTTGGAAAGGAATTTTCATTCTGCTCTTCATCATATTCTGTTTCCTTTATTTCATTCAGCAGCTCCTGGCCATCATGGATACCTTCATTGCGGGAAGATGAATCACTAATTGTGACATGGCACGATGTGGATAGTTCCATGGGTGACTTTTCAGATGGATCTATGGTCATATCTTCTTCAGGAGTCTCAAACTCAAATTCATCCTCATCATCTTGAATACCAATATCTCCTTTCTGAATATCCTGATAAATTTCTTCAGCAGCATTAGTCATGCCAGTATTAGACTGTGGAAAATCTGGTACATCAGGCCAGTTCTTAGAAGAATCTTCAACAGAGACACTTTCTGATGGCTTCTCAAACTCTGAAATATCACCTGATGGGTTTTCGAATTCGAATTCATCTTCGTCATCATTATTGTTACTGGGCCAAGTATCATGAAATGCTTCTTTTTCCAGAATTGGTAAAGTGTCAGAAGCCCCTGAGTGTGGACTAACATTGGAAGCATGTCCATAATGACAACCTCCATAGGCTTCAAGATGAGGTATATCAGAGTCTGATAGACTCATCTGTTCTTGGTTGCAGTCTTCTTGTTGAATAAGTGTACTGGACTCGGTCTCTCCATTGTCTCTGACAAGATTAGAAGGTGGAGAATTCAAGCCTCCTCTAAGTGCCTGGAAAATGTTTTCCCTCTCCCTCCTCTGCGAAATAGAAGAATCATCACAAGCTGGGACTGGAATATCATTTTCATTGACTATTGAATTAACATCATCACCAAGAGTCTCAATGCTATTACACCCTGTATTGTTTGTAAGAAGCTTATCTTGGGACAGTGAAATAGTTTTTGTAATCCTGATTTGTGAGAGTCCATCAGATTCTTGAGTAAATGAATCTTCAGCATTTTCTTGACTGGCTTCAGTCATACTTTGACTGTACTCATTGCTACACAACAGATCTCTTCTATTTTCTGGAAGCAGACAAGGAGAACATGAGTTGGTCCTTTCTGGCAATTCTGAGGACTTGTCTATAATTGTCTTATCTTGATCAAAATTTGGCATATTTGGATGTGATAAAGGTGATGAAGCAACATCTTTGAAGAGGAAATCTTGAGTATATGAAGATGAAATGGTGCTCTTACTTGGGCTCTGACATGATTTCTGGTTGAAAGACTCTTTGTGAATTTGAAGTTTGTCATCTCCTGATATTGAGAGACATTCATTGGATCCCGGAGGTGTCAAACATGACACTTCATCATTCATCATCTGGTATTCCGATGATTTGTCCTTCCAGTCTGGTGTCTGCATAGCATTAGGAATATCGCCACTTTCATTTTCTACTGGATTTGGTTGTATATTATGTAATAACAAGACATCCATGTCATCTTGTCTACTTGCAGTTACTTTTGGAACATGCAACAGACTACAATCATCTTCCGTTCCATGATTTCTTTCTTCAACAACCTTTTCCTGTTGAATGGGCAATTCTGTTTCCACTAGTATTCTCGAACATTCACTTTCCTGATGTAGGCCGTTTCCTTTCCTGGCATTAAATACTGTCTGGGATTCTTTTCGACAATTTTTCTGTGATGACAAAATAGCCCTTGTGTTTTTGCGTGGCCTCCCACGGCCCCTTTTCTTAACAGGCTGCACATGATCTTGAGAAACGATAGAACAATTGTTTGATGCTTTAGTTTGTAGCTGGTTTCTACAAAATGTTCTACTTGATGAGACTGTCACTGGCTGGAACTTAGCTTTACGTTGTGCATGGCAATTCTTCTGCTTCGGTGGTCTGCCTCTTTTCCGTTGTAGCATCACTGGGGGAGGAGGAGGAGCTGGCTCACATGCACTGTCATTTGAGGAATCAGTGAAATCATACACACCTACAGAATCATTACACCAATTCTGACATCTTAAAGATGAGTTTGATAACTTTTTTTCTGCAGAACGATCCACACATAATGGGGATGAAGGAAGATTTTTAGGGAGACAAGTGTTTTGCACCTTTGACTTGCTCTTCAAGAGTTTTTTGGGTTTACTTTTTTCTTTAGCACAGTATGCTGAAGAAACGGTACTTGGTACATCTTCACTAGATTCTCTGTCAGGAGCCTTTTGACTGCTCTCCATTGAAATGACTCCAGGGTTACTGCAAGAGTCACTTGTAACACATTTTGAAATATCATTAATGGTTTCAAGGATTTCTGGAGGAATTTCTTTTGTTTTTAACAATTTCCCAGCAACGAATTTGGAATTTGCATTAGTTTTCACAGTGATTTCATCAATACTAATTGTATCAGATGATTTTCTTGTGATCTGTCCAATACTGTTGCCATATCTAGGAAATCTGGACAACCGTGACCTAGAATGAAGCAATTTTCTCAAGGGGTATTTACGAATGATCTGATGTTTCCCAGCTCGGGATCCAAACTTTGACTTTGGAAATGACTGACTTGTTTGGCTGGCTGCAGCATGTAAGCGACTTACAGGAGCTGCGATAGAAATTTCACTAAGTGCTTTGCCATGACCATTTAATCCATCTTTCCTTTGTCTATCCCCCTCTTTTGTTGGTAAGACAGTTGACTGGCAGTGTGGGGCTTTGGTAGGGCTTACAGCTTTCTTGGCATTAGCACCTACTGATCTAACCTTCTTTGGTGGCCTACCACGTTTTCTCTTGATTTGAACAGCCTGTTTGTCTGGGATCTTCTCTGAAGTTATAAGTGTGGCATTTACATTTACTGCTTCTGTTGATTCCAAGTTTGACTGCAACAGTTCACTTTCATTGTAAGTGCTTTCCAGTTTCCCATCCTGAAGAATAGATCGGTCCAAATCTGAGCCACCATTTGTCGTACGTCTGGTTTCAACCCCATTGTTTTTTATGATGTCTACTCCATTATTTCCACCTGCTCCTAAGTTATCTTGAAGCTTATGTCTTGAAACAAGATCGGGAAGGGAGAGGCGCAGCTCTTTTTTGAGACGAATGAGTGGAGATAGAAGCTTTAAGCTGAAGTTATCACTAAATTTTGATATTATGTCATCATCACTTATTCTCATTTGGTCATTCTTCTCCACCATTTTATTTTTATCACATTTTCTTTATGGTGAAAGTGTGTATAGTACTTTCTCTAATAAATCATTATTTCTCAGATATTTCTTGAAACTTCTTGAGTAGAATTCATGAAGAACAATGGCTCTTGAAAGATTCACAGTGTTTTCTCGTTTATTTTAGGCAGCATTCCTGCACATAGGAAAGAACAAAAAGAAGGGAAATTACAGGTAAACATTTTATATTTCTTTATCAAAATCATTTAGCCCTACATCCATTATTTCCAAACAATTTCACATAAGGTGGAACAGATCTGTGCATTTCAATGTTCTCACAGAATTGAAAGAATACAGCTTTACAAAATATTACAATCAAAATCAAGAAAAATGGCATCGTTATTAGTTCTATGATTCGAATAACTATGAATGGGTGATATTGTTAGGTACAGACAGAGCCTAAAACAGACAGATATTTACAAACACTTATTTGTGGCAGGTTATTACATGTAATGTGCTATTGCTTACTCTTCTTCAATTAGTATACTACTGCAATATAAGGCAATATCATTTACCATCTCGAAAACACAAATTCTTAACATTAAGGGTTCTAAGTATAGTAAAATTATTAGACTTACTAAATTCAACTTTTATTCTATTTTTTTCTGAAAGAAAACTATTGCAATATCAGTTTAAAAATTATCTTGTGTAGATACATCATTCACTGCATATTCCCCACAAATAACATGCACAAAGTACAGCATTACAGCACTGTAAGAATTACATTACTATATTGTCTCACTGAAGCATTTAATGTACTTACATAAAGTTTTTCCACAAAGATAAGTACAGAAAGTAAAAATCAGCAGATAAACCCCCAGTTTGAACAGCGTTAGTTACGTAGTATATAACATAGTTCTCACAGTTTCTATTCTAATACCACAAACAACAGTCATTCCCAAATTTCCATTTCAGTGCTTCAAGCAAAATCAAATAACTGAGCATCACCGAACCACAATAGCCACATTCTTTTGGTTTTGAAGAAAGGAACTGTTCATCATGCAAACAAAAATGCTATCTCTCTTCTACTTTACTCTTCTAGCATGAAGTAAATAAGTAATTAAAGTGATTGGTTAACATTGGTTTGACTTTTAAAAAATCTGAGCTAGAAGGTCCCACTTGTCACTTGTGTCTGTGATATGTTACAAAAATGAAGCCCAGAAAAAATTGCGTTCGAAAATAATTATTTAGTGCTTCAAAAATTGAAATATAAAGTGATCGGAAACACAATCTTAATTTCATCCCATACACTTATGTGTACTATTTAGGTACAAAATCGGGGTTTGCCTTGTAGTTTTAGCTTTTCATTCTCAATAATGGTTGTTTTCAGGGTTTATTATTTCTAATACATGCACTTGTACACATGTTTCATCTTGGTTTGAGAATTTTTTAAATCAGCTGCTCACAAAGTTAAACAATACCTAATGTAAATTTAAGTGAGTGAATACAACTAATATACATCTACAGGGCAAAGTATAAAGATTTTTTTTTTCAGGAGTCCTTGAAATATATTCTGCTCAATATTCGGAGTAAATCATAACATACTCTCACTGAAAAAAGATTGGGTAGGATGGTAGATTGCAATAAGTTTTCAATTAAAAATGCTTCGGAAAAATCAGTAGCAAAGGACAACTTGGTGTGAAAAGCTTAAATAGCCTAATATTGTAAAATTTCTATCAAAAGATCCATAATGCAAGAGATTGTTATATATTCCAAATGTTTTCTTGTTACTTTTTTGTGATGAACACATATCAACTGTCAATTTCTACACAATATTGACACTAATGCTGACAGCACTAGTCAACACACCTGTATCTAGTACTTTATACCAAATTTAATGTGGCATAAGTAGAACTCCTTGGTTCTAAACTTAAATGATTTTCAAATGATACCAACACACACAACTCATTGTTTAAATCTTTGATATTTGAGTTACTTCTGAACAAATTTTTCTCTGTGAATTTCACATGTATTTGAAATTCATGATGTATCATATTTTCTTTTCCTGTACTCCATTTTTTTTATTTAAGTACCTGCCTTCCCCTTGTCTTATAAAAAAACAAGTGTTACATAAACACAAAATATATAAAACTGGATCACAGGGATAATTCTATTTGACTACAATGATCATTATATGCAATGAAGCATATAATCAAGCTTTGTTCAATTGCCGATATCTGTGCTTCCGGCCCCAGGAAATAATTCATGGGTTCTCAAGCAGGGATATGGGTTGGTCGCAAATGTCAATTTCTCCCACAATTTCTAATGGAAAATATGCCATAATACATTTCACTTATTTTATTTTACACACGCATACATGCACTTATCATTTAACATCAAACTTTACTTTTCCACCCAAAATATACAAGAATGAATCAATGTGTGTCCAAATCAAGATAATTAGCAATTAAATCTATTCTTTTTCAAATCCATGGCAAGGACAGACCCTCACATGCCATTAAAATTTGTGACAATATCCTGTATCTGCAAAATATGAAATGAAATTGTAAAAAGTCTGAATCTTTAGCCTAATGAAGCAGTGAAAAGCAATTAACTGCCTCTCCCATTACTGCTGATAAAAAGGAAGAGTGGTGTTAAGCTCTTTGGCACCTATTGAATAAGCTATCTCTTTGAAGTTCTGACAAAAATACTAATCAATCTATAATTTTAATATCTCATTTCATTCAACAGGGAACAAACGATTCACAGAATTCTATGTGTGTGTGTGTGTTTGTGTGGGGGTGGAGTCAGAACAGATCTCAATTATGAGTTATCATGATCCAGAATTATAAATATGGCTAGTTTAATATCATAAATATATTTTTTATACAATAACATCTATTATAACCTATATGATGAACAAGTAGAACACCTCTGGCAGTCACACCTGCATCACATGATTCAATATAGCAGTAGTCCTGACTTTAAACCACAACTAAGAACTCATTATTTAAAAATAAAATTGACCCTAAATTACCTTTGATCTCAATCATGTGACCTGAAATGTGACCTGAAACTCGTTCAAAATTATCAGCGATTCTTGATTACCCCTACTTCAATGATTCATGCAATAGATCCATTTTATTTCAAATTTATGATAACATTACAAAAACTTAATTTTGGTTAAGATGTCAAAGTTGATAAGTTCAATGACCTTACAAGACATTTGACCTTAATCATGAGACCTGAAACTTGTGTGAGATGATCAGTAAAACTTGATTATCGTTATGTCCAAGTTTTATGACCTATATCCATAAACTTTTGACATTTAAGAAAATATCCCCAATATGGTCATGTTCGTTTGCCATAATTGACCATTGAACTCGGTCATGTGACTTGAAACTCATGCAAGATGATCAGTGATATTTCATTACCATAATGTCCAAGTTTAATGAACGGGGTCCACTCCATATACTTTCTTATAGTTATGATGAAATTTCAAAGACTTAACCTTGGTTAAGATTTCAATGTTGACAACACCGCCGCTGAAAAGTATCCCTGAAAAGTTTTGCTTTCCTGGTGTCTGTCACCTTAGTTAAACAATTATGTTTCACTCACTCGCATTTTTTAACAATAATGTCCTGTTTTTTTAACAATGTAGTATATAAAAAAGTAGCAGCAGTGGTTCAAAGACATTTAATTCCTGAATTTTTCATGAAAAGAAAGGAACATGATTTGTTTAATTTTGGACGTGTAGGATGAAGTGGTGGGTTATACAGAACTGGGCTTCATTTCATAAAAAGTTGCTTTCATTGGACGAGCCAATCAAGAAGCAGTATTTTCACTGTTGTCAAGGTAGTTGACAACACATATAAAGTTATCAAATACAATGAAATGTAACAGTAAATTCATCATCATATACTGTACATAAATAAAAGTACATACAAAAACTATACTGTAAAACGCTGTATAAAATTGATACAACACTGTTCACCAGATGAACTTTACAGTTGTTGTTTAACAGTTTAAACAACCATGATGGATTTACTAAAAATTAAGTATTACAAATTAAACTTTGTTTAACAATTAAAACACATTTTAAACTATAAATAAAACTGCATTAAAGTTCAACTAGTAAACGGCATCGTATGAAAAAAAATTGAACAGTGTTTATACTGTGTATACTGTAATTGAATAAGAATATGTATGCAGATATACTGACATTTTACAAGTAAACAAATCAAATGCCGACAAAATCAATTTATTCACACATAGTGACCAGTTTTCTTTCACCGTTTGCACAAATCAGTATTGATTATAACATGCTATGGAAGGGGCATATAGATTTTTGTCAGTATAACAGATATTATACAATATGCTCTATGTGAAAAAATTGAGGAGTAATTGACCTCTCAGGCTGGAACTCAAAAGACAAAAACTTTGACCATTGCTGGGATTACTCTCTAGCAGGTAGAGGAGGAATTCATAAAAAAATAGTGAGAAATATATTTGTAGTGAAAAATTAGCCTTCAATCATATGATTTGCAAGCGCAGCAAGTAAATAGGCCATTCAAATTTCAATCTAGCTATGTTCTTCTCATGATAAAAAAATCCAGAGAAATCTCCATACAGTATACCTTGTCTCATTTGGTAGATGCTTGGGTGAGATAGAGATTATAGCCCGTATTCTCAAGTCGAGTTTAACTTAAACCTCGGTTTAAATCAAATTAGAGTCTAACCAATCCACACTTAGACCGCGGATCCAGTCTTACTCCAGTTATGTGCAATTTGTGTTTCTGAAACTTTGTTTTAGTTAAACCCCGGGTTTAGGTGTAGTCCAACTTAAACCCGCGGTCTAAAGTGAGATTTTGACTGGAGTTAGACCAGTCTCAAGCCGAGGTTTAAGATAAACCCGACTTCAGAATACAGGCCTCTGAATCGAAATTCACGGAAAGATAACTACTTCCTAATCTGAATACCACACACACATCAAGAAATCATAAAGAGAGCAAGAGAAATGTTAGCATCTGTCCCTTGAAAAGTCACTTTATAAAGAATTAAAGGTGGAGCGACTCTTTGATTTAAAAAAATCCTGAAAATGGTTGACACCTATTTTCTGGTCATGCTCACTGAAAAAGACAAAGAATTTGAAAAATTGAAGTATCTAGAATGAATACCTGCCCTTACTGCCCCCAAAATGTCTGAAATGGCACAACATAACAAAAGAGTTCCAGTGCATTGTGTTGGTTCACTAAAGGTGTACTTTTTCATAAACAGAAGTAGAAAAAAAAACCAGAAAATTTCAGATACAAAATAAAGTTCCTCCTGGTTGTCATTGTGTATAAAAATGAGTTACCAGGTAAGCAAATATTATACAATTATAAGAGAAAATGTAAAGTTGCGGGCTTCATATAAAGAGGTCAAGTGATCAATATTAAACAGGCCTTGAAATGTGATTACCATAAGTTTCAATAAAATCAATTACCGGTACTTGAGAAATAAACATATATTGTCCTGATAGAAAAGTTATGATATTCAATATCGACAGGTGATGGTCCAAGAAAACAATATATAGGTTATCTAATCAAAACATGACAGGAAAACTGGTTTGAGAACACAGAGGAATAAACAAAGTCACAATAAACAACACTTACAAACCAACAAGAGATGGGAAAAAGTATGATTGTACTCACTCAGGTAACTGAAAAATATAAAAATTTGAGAAAACATCAGCATGTCCACAGCTTGGATGATGCATCATGATGCGTTTAGCCAAAAGGTTTATCCATGCCCACTACACCCCTACTGTGTATAAAAGCTCATTGACGTAGTGATACTACTCCCATCCCACGCAGGGGGTGAAATGACACACGCAACCGAGAATAATTGCAAAATTTAACCAACGTTCCAGTAACTATTACGGTAAAAAGGCATGAGGGTCTGATCGCTAATCATATCTGGACACGTTGCTCCTGACACTTCACGAGGAGCGTGAACCTCCTCATTTCAGTAACCATGGTTACCGCATCATTGTCATAAGAGGCTTTTGTGCTATGTACCTGGATGGGTGACGGGGGAGGGGTATGTGGCATGTATGAGTAATCACCCTATCAAATATCACACTGTCTGTATTGAATATTTCGTCTGTGCGAAAGCAAACCAATTCGTTTGGTCTCATGTTTTTTTCTTCTCCGTGACTTTTCTAAAGAATAAAGGATATGCCTGGTTGCATGAGCTGTTCTATAAACCATACAATTTTTTTCAACAATGTCATTGTGTTACTATGACCTGTTCACCCGCTCCAACGCAATTCACAAAGTACAGTGGGGGTGGAACATATATAATACTTTTCTGTCAAAAGAAGCGGAGCCCATACAAGCAAAACACAATGAGAAATTCGGAGAGTAGATGAGGCAATACATAGACAAGCTGACAAAATGAAAGAGATTTTCAATACAACACATCAAAGAACTTATTCCTTTCCAATATGATTTGGTTTGGTAACCAAAGCAAAGAGAAAAATATGATTTTATTGGCATATCTAAGATATCAGTCAGGAAATAAATATATCCCATGGGAAAAAAAGTTGTGCTGAGAGAGAGACATCTGTCTCTGATGATTATAGAACAATTTTTTTCACATCTACAATCAATTCCCTTTCCTAATTTTCCCTTCTCCAAAACTAACTCACAAAGGAGCAACATGTGATTCCTGTTTATTGCACTGTGTTTTGTTCTCTATTTTTTATCCTAGTTTCTTTAAAAAATTAAATAAAATTCTAAAAATCATGATTCTTAAAGTTTCAAAATTCCTATTTCTAGGGGGAAAGGCCCATTTAGTGTCACTTTCTCCTTAAAAATCCCACTAAATTTGATAAAACCCTACTAATTGGCAGATCTGAATAATGCTCCCTTTAAGATGATGAAGCAAAAGAGCTTGTGAATATAAGTTCAACTCACATGCATGTGTACCATCATTTATGCATACCATCATCTATTGCAATAGATCAATTTAAAATGCAACATTGATAACTTTCATGTTAAAAGCTTTCCCTCAAACAAATGATAATTCCAAAAGATAAAGCTAATAGCATGCATCTAAACCTATTCAATTAAAAAATGTACCTGAATTGATATTTACTAACCTTTCTTTGCAAAAAAAAGTACAGACGTGATCATATATGAAAAGCAATTCATCATCGTATATGAAGCATAACATCACTCGCAGCACTTTGCCAAATTAACTCTTTAATAATATATACAAAAGCAAGTGAATTCATCTGGCTGGAAGCTTGGCAATAAAATTATTTCTTTTCTAGTTCTGCATGATGAATTTCTCTCTTTATTACAAAGCATAAACCTAACAAATAATTTGGTTGGGAAAGAGCTCATACTTAATTTGTTTACCATGAACCAGTACCAAAATAAAACTATGAATTCAAATTATGGAACTTAACCTGACTATAATATGTGTAACATTATTATACTTGACACCATGTAAACACCTTTTGAGTGTGGCTGTGAAAGAGACAATAATTTATCGATATTACGAATAAAAATGGATTTATATGGGAAAGAGACCTCCTGGTGAATTTTATATAATTAGTTGTGAAAAAGAATATTGCAAGAATTGTACAATTCATGTTTATCACCATCACCATCACCACTCATAAATGAAAATAAATCTATCTACTATAGTTTATTCCAGAAATTATTTCTCATTCATTTTGCTATATTGCTTTATTTTTCAGTTTCAATGCTACGTGATACAGGGTAAAACAAGCGAGGATTGTGATGTAGTTATATATTAAAACAATGATCATTTCCTGAAGAAAAAATCTATTGAACAAATGAATTCTGGCAAATATAGCAAATCAACAAATATGTTCTATGTCCTTGGTATTGTATATAACAAAAAAAAAGCCAGTGAAATACTGAATAGAGTTATATATCACCAGTAATAATATAACAAGGAAATACATGTGCACTATCTTAATAAGATGGTAACATAGTCAATATTCAATACAATTCTGTGAACTCAGACCATTCACCTGGTCAATGGAAAACTGAAGCCTCTTTAAATACAATGGGCACTGTGAAAATTGCAAAGCATTACTTTGAAAAATATCTTTTGCCTTTCTCTCCAACAAAACCATTTTTTTATCATGAAGTTGGAAAGGGGAAGCGGATAAATAAGGAACTTTCTTCATGAAGTTATAAAATCTATAAAAAGAAAACTATTGTTTCTCTGAATTATTCAATGAAGAGAAAATATAGCTTTATTCAAAACAAAAATGTTTGGGAGGCGTGATAGCTCAGTCGGTAGAGGGGTGTTTCGGATTTTGGTGACCGGGTTCGATTCCCAAGTGGTGTGCTAGTGCCCTTTGGTAAGGCATTTATCCTCATTACCAGGTCCCTCTGAGAGGACCTTAAGCCACTGGTCCCCTGGTTGCTTGCTCACACTGTCACAGGCATTTGTGCTTTCTTAGCAGTCAGGTAAAAAAACCTTGTTGTAACAAAAGTTCCTCATACAGGATTAGGAAAACGACAATTTTATATCCCTTACTTTGGACCCCACTAAATAGTATTTTAAAGAGAAATTCCAGTAGTTGCAGTAAACCCTGATTTCATGAGAAAGTCTGTAAAACAAGGCTTAATTGTCAGTATATCATCGAGGATCTAGATCTGGTACAGTTACATTAACTGAACTTTGTGAAATCTTGAAATCTACGCTGAAAAATGTTCACACCGAAGATCCCCAACACAGATAAGCGCACGTGGGACAATGTATAATTATTGCTTAGGGCGTCGGGCCCGACGCCCTACCCGATTCCTGTGCTTATTTGCTGATTTCTCAGCAATTACACAATTTCTTCCAGAATTCTTTGGCACATGCGTTTTATTTATACAAACAGACACTTTGGTGGTCATTTCATTGGATTCTGTACGAACTCATTTTGATATCGTTACCAAAACTAGCATTTACCTTTAAAGCTAATGGCTCTGATCTACAAAGGATATACATCTAAGCCATAGTAGATCACTTATAAAAAAGTCTTTGTCATTGATTTGAATGAATTCACAAATAAAACAACTGCAAATTGATTAAACCCACTATTTGACTTACACATAAACTCTAATTCAAACTGAGTTTTAGGATTATTTCCTCCCTCAGAATTTTTTCAAAAACTGCATTTATTTATTTATTCATTTTTTTTTTTTGGGGGGGGGAGGAAAGTCTGACTCGCATAACACTGCCGATTATTCAATAATTCCCTTCCACATACAAAAAACACACACACGCACCTACACATGTACTCACTTCCACACACACCCTCAGTTAGATAAACCAAACTCCACCAAAACTGCTCATAAACTACTAATTGTGTGAAGGACATCCTGGTATTATTCATGCTTTATATAACAGATGGTAATAACGGGAAACTGAAACAACAGATCATATACACAATAGGGCACAAGGTCACTACACAGATGAGAAAAGCAATATGCAAACAGTTGTTTTTTTACCGGATGTCCGCGACCGCTCTATCCAGAGTACCGATTTCCTTCCAACGACCTATCTTTTTACGGTCATACATAGGCCCTGGCTACCAGAGGGGATGCATATACTCACTTTCCAAGTTTTTTTTAAATACTAAATTGGTGATATCTTCACTTCTGTCAGAACTCTCCTGCATAATGAATGCAAGTTGAAACATGCACCCTACTTCCACTTAATGATCAGTCAGCATAATGCAAGTATAGTGGTTCTATATCTTGATTACTTTATAATATCTTTTATGATAAGTACAATCAGCAGGTAGCAAAGTCCATATTTTTGTTGCATTGATATACGCAACATCATAACAATGCATGATTTTGCACAAGGCACCAAAGTAAGATTTCCTCCAATTATCACGATTTCCTATCATAAACGCAACCGTTTTACAACGCACTCAAGTAGATAAAAAATATAAACATTAACCATAAGTTACATCCATTAGCTTGACTAAAGTTCAAAGTATGAGAGAATTAATATTTAATTGGGCAGTTGTCCTGCATAACCCATATGCCTATAAATCCTATGATATATTCTCCACCCATAGGAACCAGGAACACATTTTCAAATCAGTAAAAATGAGTTCAGTGGAGCGTAAAGGAAAGAAACAGATTTTCAAAAGTTCAATGGTTTCCCCCTTCTTTTCATGAAATATTCACTTTACCGTTCACAGTAGAATATTCAGTCTGCGGGAGCCACGTCAGCTCTAGTGAACGGTTTTCCCAGCCCCAGCATAACGTGTTGTTAACACCCTTCTCCGCTTTAATATGCTGAGCACCAGTCATGAAAGCAGGTCAAGTTATTTAAATCTTTGGTATGATTTTGCTTGGGACTGAACCCACAACCTCTGTTCATGAGGTAGCTATGCGCTCAACCACTGAGCCACCAAGTGCTGTCCCCGGGGTCCAGTTAACTTGAGTGTCCTTATTTAATTTTATTCTTAAAATACACTGTGCAGATTTGATCCTCTTATTTACCAATATTTTAACTACAAATAATTGGAATACATTATGGCTAATCCCCATGTAAAATCAGAGAAGGTTGTAGACTTTCAAGAACAGTTAAAGGTAAATGCTAGTTTTGGTAACGATATTAAAATGAGTTTATACAGAATCCAATGAAATGACCACCAAAGTGTCTGTTTGTATAAATAAAACGGATGTGCCAAAGGATTCTGGAAGAAATTGTGTAATTGCTGAGAAATTAGCAAATAAGCACAGGATTTGGGTCAGGGCGTCGGGCAGACATTCAGAGCCGGCAATAATAATACACTGTCCCACGTGCGCTCATCTGTGTTGGTGATCTTCAGTATGAACATTTTTCAGCGTAGATTTCAAGATTTCAAAAATTTCAGTTTATGTAACTGTACCAGATCTAGATCCTCGATGATATACTGACAATTAAGCCTGGTTTTACAGACTTCCTCATGAAATCAGTGTTTACTGCAACTACTGGTATTTCTCTTCAATACCACAAATGTATGGACTACAAACATTCTATGCAAGTGCATATCCTTAAAAAAAAATGTGTAATAAGGTCTCCCTACAGGTATACCACATGCCGAAGCATCACAGAACTACTATTACTCTTTTTATGGATCCGGTGGGTGCTTCATTAAGCTTTTCGTGAATAACAAGCGACTTTACGACTGGTGACACTTATCTTTGGAGCTAAAGCTATACTAATGAAAATTAGGGTTATGGCATTTACCACAGGATAGGGTCACCAGTCATATACAGAGTAATGCATAGTCATTAATAGTCATGCATGACTTTGATAGGTAGGTACCTCCTAAGAGAAATATCCAATGGTATAGTAAAATTCCAAGAAGGCAATGTCTTTTCAATAACCCCTGTTTTTGTTCAATCTAACCCACTCCTTCATAGGGCAGCCTCATTCATTACATACCTCTCAGAAAAAAATAATTATTACTATGGCTTATATTAGTATAAGTAACTTACTTGAAATTCTTCACAAGTATGGAATATAAATAACTTCTTAAATCTGAAAATGCATGAATTCATTTTCAATATGTCCATGCATGATACTATCATTGTAATGTGGATTCTTGGATACTTTAACCTAAAAGAATGAAGAAGTAAATATCTCAGAAACATTGAATTTTCAAAACTTTTACTTCCTTTCACATTTTTTTTTCCAAATAATTTTAACAGGTATTTGGAAATCAAAATATCAAATCTCATTACTGCAAGGACTGTCCATATGGCTCATATATATTATATTTGCTGGTAATATCGTATACATGTTTGTTTTTCTGCCCCCTGCTCGACCTGTACCATATGAAAATTTGAATAAAATATCATGCAAAATGCAGAATTCCAGCATTCTAGTTCTTAATATTTGCATTATGAAATAAATGCCATATTGGCATTTGTTAGACAGGGAACAGGAGCACCCCCCCTCTTCTAAAAAGAGAGGAAAATAATGCCCCAAACTGCCCTTGAAAATTATGGGAGTGAGCAGAACGAAAATTGTTTTCGCCAATAAATGATTGAATGGAAAGTTACCAAAGGCATTTATCATAAACAGACCCCCCCCCCCCCGTCTATATTTTCCAGTTTCATGGGGAAGTTAGAGAGGATGTTTTCTGAAGCACTCTTTGTTAACAGATGACAGCTTGAGACAGGGAAAATGAAAAAAAAAATGACTTTATTTGACATATATTTTACAAAGTAAAGACAAAACATATAAAGAATGGTATGTTAGAAATACAATACATCATAAATTACTTTGGAGTAAACTATTTTATTCACATTAATTCACAAGAACACAGACTTCAATATTGATCGCATTATCAACTGAATGAAGCATCTCTGACTTATTCTCTAATATTCTTATGAAGATCTAAAAAAAAACTATACGTAAGGATCCAGACCCTTCCCAGAATTCTTAACAAAGCATTGTCCTCTCACTCCTGTGTATTATTTGTTCTATTGAGAGACACAGACAAAACAGTATTAACTATATGAAGCAGCAACAATATCCTATTTGAAATATTGCAGATTAATAAGGTGACATGTACATCAATAAATTATAAATAAATCCACCAAATTAAATGAATAGCAATTAACGAGATCATACTTTATAAAAGGAAAACCAATCTAATGAAATAAATGCAAAGGTTGTATTTCAATCAATCAAATTGATTTTTTAAATGTGATCAATTTCCAATTTCTTGAAAAATAAAGAAGTATATCGAATCTTGCATATTGTTCATTCAGAACCAGAATTGTGTTAACTACATTTTAACTGATTTGACTCATTAACAGCTCCAAACAGACATTACATATATATTTCATTTTATGAAATGCTTGTCTGAAGAACAAAATCAAATTTGTCCTATCCCAAGATTAGCAAGTGTCCTGCTGAGTGTCCTTCCAGTGCTAGTGCTCCTGAGAACCTCATATTGGTTGCTATGGAAACTTGGAACACACCTTGGTTGCCATGGCAGCATGAGTATGTACATCTTGTCCATTTCCATGAAGGATGCTTTTATGAGTATTTTTTTTCTCCCTTTCTTCAAATCATCCTTAGACTTTTTTTAATAGTCCAGATATCGTGACCATCATTCTTGCTTCCAGTTTCTTTTATTTTAACCTCTTGAATGCTGAATTATGTCATTCCCATAGCCTTGTACAGGGCCCACATGCTTCCGGTAGTCAACTGGTTCAGTTTAATGCAGTGTCCATAAGAAGATTTGTCATCCCTGCTCTGAATACCCTCTTTGTAGCAACACTTCACATTTTACTCTGAGATATCACTGACTTAAACTATCTGATTTATGAAAATCTTCAGTCAAAATTATTAATCTAATTCATTTTTTTCTTCAGAAAAGCCAATTATGACATGCATTCACTTTTGCAATTACAACTAGTTTAGCCACAAGAGAAACTTGAATCATGTATGCTCTATATCAGCTCATTTATGTATCATGTACTAAAACAAGATACAAACAACCAACACAGAGTCTGTGTTTCGCTTTAATATTGAATGACTACCATATCATGCAATAAATATGTTCTGAAATATTGGTTTAGATATTTTGCTTGATAATATCTTGAGCATGCACACTCCTTTATTGATTGATTGATTGATTGCAATTATTATTTATACATTGTATTGTTTTAAATGAAAAAAAAAATACAATTCATCTTGAACATAAAGAAAAAATGACATACAATACAAAGATAAATTATAATTCCTTATTAGAAACTTGTAAAAAATAGTTTAAAACTCCTCTATAAAACGCAATTTGCCCCTTTTCCTAAATTAATGGATGTTCTGCATATTTTTAGGAGGCATGGACTATTGTTTACCAATACAATGTAGCCCATCCATACCTTGATAGTAATACTTACCAGACTATTTATAGCTAAGCTCCCAATGGCTCCTCAAAAGCACGTACAGGATTGAATTCTAATGTTGCCTTAAAAATCAAAGTACAAAACAAATTTACAAAAATTCTCAAAAAAACACAAACTATTTCAAAATAATCATGTTGTTCAACATTAGTGTCTTTTTTAAATCATTATATCAAAGATAGAATACAAACGTCAACAGTATATCGCCATATTGGCAGCAGTGTTATGTTCAGTAACAGAAAGCGGATTTCATACATGTAAACATGGACTATGGCTCTATATCTTCCTAAATTCTGGACACTGATGATTGAATATTTTACTTCTCATCAAGAAGCAAAATCATCTTGTCCAATTTACCTTTTGAAAAACAATTTTATCTCATGGACAAAGCATGAATAAATAATAGCAAAACAGGGTAATAATTCATATGGAGCAAGTAGAAACCATGGCGACAATCAGTTTGATGATAACCAGAATGCTGGTAGTAGAATCAATGCCACATCATAAAAAAACTGAGTTTATCCTTGAGACTGGTATTATTTTTTTTCCCTTTCGGCACAAATCTTTTAAATTAATGTTACTAAATGAACAATTCTGGCACAAAACCTGCATTGCCAATGCTTTATATATCCAGATATTCAGTGCATAATCAGCCATACTTACCAAATGTTTCTATATACTAAGCAGTACACCTGTAAGATAAAAAAAGACACAATATGCTTAAATAAAGTTACACAAAATAATTGACATGCAATCTGTATTCTGTATAAAATCTAGCAATCTAAATTTACCAAAATAAAATAATAAAATATAGAAAACAAAGTATTCATCTCACATGCAGGAAACACAAGGAATTCAGATTATAAAAGGAGAAAAAAGGGAAACCCAGTAATTTAATTTTTATTTTGAAAAGGTCACAAATCCATGTATTTTAAGGAGGGCGGGTCACTTAAACAACAGAAAAAAGTGACACCGATCAATACTTCCACCCCACACCATTACACTGTTAAATCAATCTACAGTGAAAAACAACCTGGATCCAATAATGCATTGTTTAAGTACATCAGTGAAATAGTGTACATCTGTCTATTATTTCATAAAACAAAACACAAGTTGTAAGTGTGGAGATATTGATTGGACTCACATTGATTTTTTTGTTTGTCTGTTTTTACAAATTATACAATTTCTTTGAATGAAAATGATGTCATTGGACCTTGCCATTCATTTGTTTATCATGAACTCTCCTACTTCAATGACACAGTGAGAGAGAGTAGTGATGTAGACATTGTACATGAAAGAAAACGTGGGGAGGAGTTCTCAATGATCAATAATTCTTGTGCAGATGTTTATCATATGATCAGAGGTGAAAAGATGTCCCATATAATAATATTCTGTTGCGTTTTGTACAGCTCTTATAGATATCCAATTGTTCAATCACTTTCCACCATTCTCTATTCATATCAATAATCAATAAGAATCTTTTGTTCTGGATTTTTGTTTCTTGGCTTTTTACTTTACAAACTTTTGAATGATTTACAAATTTCAGAAATTTTATTTCTCCCAAATAAACAGATGGGCAATATTTTGATATCTATCTACCAGTGCCACTCCCATCCTAATTGTTTTATTAGTATGATAAAGATTAAGATTGTGGCAATATTGGTATGTAGAAGCATGAGATGCATCGGATGATCGGACAAATGACCTGTAACTTGGAATGACACAGGATTATTGTGGAATGTCCCATATTTTTTTTTTTTAAATTTGGTTATCCTGAAATCAAATCATCATTAGGCTGGGCCATTCCTAAGGAATAAACTTCCACAAGATAAAATATTTTCTTTCTTAGCTTCTTCAGCCTGGTATTAAAACAAGCTTTCCTGTAAATGTAGCTCTCGCCCCTCTTTATCAATTTTTGTTATCTCCTTTCTATACTTCACAATTGGAATCTACATAAGATGGATAACAACACATTACAATTTAGAAATGTTGTTATTATTATCCTTATCTTGTTATCGAACTTGCTCCGAACAGAGGAAATTAAAAGGTCCATACCTTATCCCTAGGTCCATTCGAGAGGTTAATACAAGTCAAACTTTTAACCATTTCATATTAATTACATGTATGTATGATGATTTTGGTGACAAAACATAGTGAAGGTTCCTGAATATTTCAAGTTTGGGGTGATTAGGTGGAGATAAGCAGGGGAGGGGGTTGGGCAAGGTTAAACGTATGGTTCTTACCTGCAGTTTTGTAGTATTTCGGCAAAAATGGTTAATAACACTAGTTTCTCTTCAGAAATCAAATCTCAAATGAGCAACCAAAAGTTTTCCACCAGATCAGATTCTACAAGCTGCTTGATAAAAAATGTAAATGGTATAGATTAAAATACATATTAATATACCACCCCCTCTCCCCCCCCCCCCAAAAAAAAAAAAAATGACAGAAAATTTTCACTTTCTAAAGAGTTAATTTTCTAAGGGTAGTATGGAGCGATTTTAAGTGAAAATGAGTGAAACACTCCAAATCCCTAGATTAATTCCTTAAAAATAATCTAAAAGAGAAAATATATGGAATCAAAAAGTAATATAACATCAATACACATTTCCAATTATGTGCAGCATAACACATATTCCCAGATATTCACAGTTGCAAATTTATTGGCAGTGATGTAAAGTAAGTCTCCATACTATTTCATGTCTAGCCTAAATGAATTTCTAGTGATAAGTTTAAACATTATCCTGATTGAATTATTATTGTGAATATAACAGAAATGTAACAGAAATAGGATAAAATGAGAAAAGAATTATGAAAATAGATGAATAATAAAACAAGAATAGATCTAAAACCTACTTAAATCATTGAAAAGGAATTTATCCTGAATGATAGTTAAGGTTAGCTGATATTTTTCTTTCCTTTTACAAAAAAACCCCCATTCATTATCAGGGTGCCTCTACAACACAATTTCTCATATACAATTTCATACAGGATTCTTAGGTTTCCTAACTACTTGACTGTTAATAAACTCATCTTATGATAAATGATATAACTTTCAGGCATATTTCTGAGAAACTACACCACTCCACAGTTACTTCCTTCTTTCACACATCACCCTTTCCTTGTTTAGCTTTAGGCATGATCTCTCGGTTTCAATAATGGCCTAAGAAATATGCTTTATGATTATTTTGTAGAATTACGACTTAAATTACGATTTGCACAGTGAATAAATGTGCATTTAAGAACAGGCTCGCACTTCTTATTGCAAGGAAAATACTGCAAATTAGTTGTAGTCTGCTTCAGTTGTAGATTATAATTCTGATTCATTTAAAACACATAATTTTATCTTCCCTTTTTATTGCAAAATCCTGCTCATCAGGCGACTAAATTGTATGGCATTATAGTTTGAATCGTATTACTAATGAGCAATGACTATTATGCTAACCCAAGAATGGTAAATATATGAGCCCCCCCCACTCCCAAAGACAATGCCATTGATTAATTAGCAGTTTACTTTCATCAAATAACATGAGGATCATTGATTGTGAAAGCAGGCTAGGTCTATGAAAGAGACTTAAAAATTCATGTTCAGGTCTAGTGTGTAGGGTATGTGAGCTGCCACCCCAAAACCAACAATAAGTCGATCAAAATGATTGAAATATTGAGCTTGAAAATTCACTTCCTAAGCTTTAAAGTGATTATAATATGTTAAAATTGACCAACAATAACCATTACAAGTACTTGATTGAATGCAGAGGAAATTCAGCAAAGAGCTTTAAAATAGGGAGAAAACAAGGTTTGAAGTTTGGGTTCACTCAAGCATGAGATGTGTGTGCATACATAAATCTCAGTGAAACTTCCAAGCAGTCAAAAAAGTATTGTCCAAGAAACCTTTGTATCCTTTCTCATATTTAACTTAACAACTTCAAATTTTCACAGTATGAAGAAGAAGAATTGCTCTTTCAGATAAGGTTTTTTTTTTTGGGTTTTGGAGACTAAATTACTATTTTGTTTTTTTACAGAGACCCTTACCTGGTGACCTATTGGTGGTTTTGGGGTGGTAACATTTATAGTTGTATATTGACGTTATTAAACATTATATCCCATCTAATAAAATCCAATGTCCCCCATAAACTTTTTAATACATCAAGTTACGAAATCAAAGTTGAGGATGAAACCAAAAAATAGATTAATAATTAGATCAGACACTTTTAATGAACAGGTGGAAACATACATGCCAATATCTAAAGTGAACTATATGACGGTATATTTTACCTGAAACTTGTAAAAACTATTATAAACCATGATAAACATAGAGATGTATTATAATATCATCCTTCTGACAATAGCGACAAGTCTATAAATGCAAGCTGAAATAGGAATATAAAAACATATGATTCATATAATCACAAGATATCCTGATATATATACCAATACAGATACCTTGTCTGACAACCTGAACGAAAGTCAATTAGCCATTCATATATGATTATCCAACAATTACCATGCCTATGAGTTAGCTCGCTATGGCTGATTCTTAATAACGATGCATTAGAATAATTACCTGGTTTATATGGCATCAATGCACAGGAGCAACGATTGGTGTAAGATCACACTGAATTCTGCAAAGCCTTGGGATAAAAGAATTATAAACAAGAAAAATGGTGTTATATACAATGAAAAGCTCATGAATCAAAACACATGCTCTTTCCTTCACAGAAAATTGAGAGAAACCTTCGAGTCATTTAAGCTGTATGACCCCTTGCGACTTCCAAATTAACTAAACATACCCTCGTGATAATACCCATATGAAAATGAAACCACAGAATAAGCAGTCATGAGAATAGCCTGGGTCCTCACCAACTGGTCTCTCATAATAACATGCTCCATGAATAGCAGAATTATACATCCCGTCTACCACACGTACATGAGATAAAAACTTACGCTTGTTTCATTTCTCACCAAACGATATACAAACCTCCAACTGTAATGGGAACTAAAGAAAAGTATTCAATTCAATACTACAATAGCACTGTCGAGCCCGACTGCACATGAAAATTAAATGCCACCACCGTGTTTATATCTCTCTTTTCTTTTTTTCCTCTTCTATGTGTGTACTATGAGCAGCCTCCATGATCGTGTGTGTGTGGGTGAGTGTGTGGATAGGGGTGTGTGAGGGTGTTTGGGTGAGTGTGTGACACACACAGGAAGGCTTCTGTGTTTCATTAAACTTGGGAGGAAGTACATATTGCATTTAATCAGGAAGTAGCCGCACACACACACAAACACACACATTATGGACTTTGGACCTCTTCAGTTTATTTCATTTTCTATTGGATCATGATTTGTCTACAAAATCAAACTTTATTGGCATGTGTTCTGTAGACTCCTGCACGTCCTCGCCCTTGCCCTATGCAAGTTCAAACAATCCAATTATACTTTTTAAAAATAATTTGGCTCTAATACAAGCACATTTGGTAAAATTTATGCAAGATGTTAGGAACTGCATGAAATAAATGATAAAACACTTATCATCATCATCATTTGAATACCAATTCCATGACTATTGTCATTGTTGTTATCATTAATCATTGTAATCAATATCATTATCAGTATTATTAAAAGTTTTACTGTTATCATGTGTTATTACCGTTATCATCATCATAATTTTGGTATTATCATAACCAATGCCTTATTTCAATAATTGTTATCATTTCCATTAATCAGAGGGGGGGGGGAGTCATCACAAAAGAGCTGGAAACTAGCAAATCAATGATGTGGAGCTCATCTGGCATCTTGCAACAAAATTTAACACAATTTTTAATTTCAGCCCAGTTGACACTGTAATGAATTATATTGATGACATGAATTGAGGAAACAGAATTAAAACTGATGAAGAGATGAAAGAGAAGAAGCGTTTACTGTGATTTATGAAAACATTTCTTATAAATTAGCACAAATAATTTTCTAGTCAAAATTTCTAAACTCTCGATAGAACTTTGGTGAACCTCATGTAGCTCTCAGATGGAACAAAAAAATCGAAATCAGTCAACAAATAAATAATAAGTATTTTTTGTGAGTTTGGAGAAATATGCATAGATTAACATATTCAATGAGTTTCAAAAATGTGTGTAGAAATTTTGTATCCCCACCTAGAGCTATCATATAAAGCAAACAAAATTGAAATTGATCTACAAACAAAGAAGACAAAGCATTTTTTTTAATTTATGAATTTTGCATAAATTAGAATAAAAATTTTCTATTCAAAATTTCAAAATTCTGTGTACAAGTTTGGTGAACCTCATGAAGCTCTACCAGATGGAATAAAAGAATTAACAAGTGGAATGCCTCTGGCCGTCTCACCTGCATCACGCGGTTCAATATAGCAGCAGTGCTGACTTTGAATACTACTCTAACTCGCACAAGATGTTCAGTGATACATGGTTACTCCTATGTCCACTTTTTATGAACTAGACCAATAAACTTACAGAGATATGATGGTTATTCAACAAAAAACCCAACATGGCCAAAGTTCATTGACCTTACATGACCTTTGACCTTGATCATGTGACCTGAAACTCGCACAGGATGTTCAGTGATACTTGATTACTCTTATGTACAAGTTTCATGAATGAGATCCATAAACTTTCAAAGTTATGATGGTAATTCAACAGATACACCCAATTCGGCCAAAGTTCATTGACCTTTGACCTTGGTCATGTGACCTGAAACGCGCACAGGATGTTCAGTGATACTTAATTACTCTAATGTCCAAGTTTAATGAACTAGACCAATAAACTTTCAAAGTTATGATGGTAATTCAACAGATACCCCCGATTCGGCCAAAGTTCATTGACCCTAAATGACCTTTGACCTTAATCATGAGACCTGAAACTTGCACAAAATGTTCAGCGATGCTTGATTACTATTATGTCCAAGTTTCATGAATCAGATCCATAAACTTTCAAAGTTATGATGGGAATTCAACAGATATCCCCAATTCGGCCAAAGTTCATTGACCCTAAATGACCTTTGACCTTGGTCATGTGACGTGAAACTCATGCAGGATGTTCAGTGATACTTTATTAACCTTATGTCCAAGTTTCATGAACTAGGTCCATATATTTTCTAAGTTATGATGACATTTCAAAAACTTAACCTCAGGTTAAGATTTCGATGTTGATTCCTCCAACATGGTCTAAGTTCATTGACCCTAAATGACCTTTGACCTTGGTCATGTGACATGAAACTCTAATAGGATGTTCAGTAATACTTGATTAACCTTATGGCCAAGTTTTATTAACTAGGTCCATATACTTTCTAAGTTATGACGTCATTTCAAAAACTTAACCTCAGGTTAAGATTTGATGTTGACGCCGCCGCCGTCGGAAAAGCGGCGCCTATAGTCTCACTTTGCTTCGCAGGTGAGACAAAAATCGGTCAACAAATGAAGGAGAAGCATTTAATGTGAGTTTTCAAAAACATGCATAAATTAATTTTGCCTAAAGCATAACAAACTTTCTAGTCAAAATGTCAAAATTCTGTGTAGTTTGGTGAACCTAATGAAGTTCTACAAGGAAGCAAAAAAAAATACAAATTGGTCAACAAATAAAGGAGACGCATTTTTTAAGAAATTTGAAAATGTGCATGAATTAGCATACATGTACATATTAAATGAGTTTCAAAATTCTGTGTGAAAGTTTCTAATCCCCAACGTAGTTCCATCATATAAAGCAAACAGAATTAAAATCAGACACTGAAATGACAAAAAGCATTTTGAAACTTGGTAAACAAATAAAGAAGAGGTATTTTCTGTGATTTATTAATAAATTTTGCATTAATTGGTATAAACAATCTTCTCAAAATTTAAAAATGCTGTGTTTGAGTTTGATGAACCTCATGAAACTTTACCAGATGGAAGAAAAAAAATCAAAATCAGTCAACAAACAAAGAAGAACAAGCCTTTTTTGTGAATTTTGACAAAAAAAATTTTTTGACAAAAAAAGTGCATTTATCAACCTATTTAATGATTTTCAAAATTCTGTGTAGAAATTTTGAATCCCCCGCCTAGTGCTATCATATCAAGCAAACAGAATTGAAATCGGACTTGAAATGACAAAGAAGAAGCATTTTGTAATTTTTCTGACTTCTTTGCTGTATTAAAGCATTTAACGGCGGAAACAGCTAATATACACATTTGATAAAATATGTGTGCCACTTAGAGCAATAAAAACCTCAAGTGAATAATAAAAATTCATACATTAATTACTATTACATTCACTTTCTCAAATATGCTGGTATAAGAGTGTGTTTTGGGTCTCGTTAGCTTGTATAGTTAAAGGGGAATGAAACCTTTGGAACAAATAGGCTTGTGTAGAAACAGAAAAATCAAAGAATAAGAATAAAGAAAGTTTGAGAAAAATCGGACAAATAGTGAGAAAGTTATGAGCATTTGAATATTGCAATCACTAATGCTATGGAGATCCTCACATTGGCAATGCGACAAGGATGTGTGATGTCACTGATGAACAACTTTCCCTTTGGTGGACTATAAAATACCCTCAAAATGTCTCTTTTTGCTGTTTGTTATGATGATACAAACTCTTTATCCATGATGTATTCTTTAAAAAATATGTATTACATGCCCTCATGTAGACAGAACACATGATTTATGGATAGATGTGATAAAAGAGGCAATTCTAGTGAAATATATACTAAAGTAATGGGGAGAGTTGTTCACAAGTGACATCACACATCTTTGTCGCATTGCCAATTCGCTATCTCCATAGCATTTAGTGATCACAATATTCAAATGCTCATAACTTTCTCATTATTTGTCCGATTTTTCTCAAACTGTTGTTGATCTGTTTCTTAGATTTTTCTGTTTTCACACAAGCGATCTTGTTCCAAAGATTTCATTCTCCTTTAAGAGCGAAGCAAATTAATCTACATGTAATCTCAGTTTAAAGGGATACTCTGAGCTGAAGATATTTGAATTAAATAGAGTAAGACTCCGAGAGCAAAATGCAGAAAATTTCATCAAAATTGGACAACAAATAACAAAGTTATTGAAATTTAAAGTTTAGCAATATTTTGTGAAAACAGTTATAATCACTTATATGCACATCATCATGAAAATTCATTAGGTGAGCTGATGATGTCACATCCCCACTTTCCCTTTTCTTATGTTATTACATCATAATTGTTTCATTTCTTCATAAATGTTTAAATGATGTGTCTCCATTATGATGAAATAATTTGCAGCAAGAAATAACTTCTGCACTTAATCAGTTGTCAATCCAATTGTTTTAGCTCTTGGTAGAAAAATTTTGAATAAACCTAATTTTATATAATACAAAACAAAAGAAAAAGTGGGGATATGAAATCACCAGCCCACCTAATGAATATGAATAATTCATGAAACATTCCTACAACTTTTGCACCAAAATAATGCAAATTTTAAAAATTCAATGACTTTGTTATTTGTTATCCTATTTTGATCACATTTTCAGCATTTTGCTCTGTGAATTTTACTCTATTCACCAAGATATAAATATTTTCAGCCTGGAGCATTCCTTTTACACAACATGAAGCTTTAAGATCTGAGATAGATCCTAGATCATCACCACCACCACCATCATCATTATCATTATTATTACTACTAACTACTACTACGACTACGACTACTACTACTACTACTACTACTTTTACTACCACTTATTATCAATATTATTATCACCATTATCATAATAAGTATTATTATTGCTATTATTAGTAGTAGTATATTTTTCAAATATCTTTTGTTTTTACTATTATCATTACCTTTATTCATAAACCATACAATTCATTCCAAAGCACGTACAGAAAATGCAAGTTCCTACTTGAGTGAAGAAGCAGCTGGCAAATCTTCCTGCCAGATATAATAGATCACAATTCCCATGGACCTACAATTCCTTCATAACCATAAGCACCATCTTTTTTTCTTTTTTTTTACAAAGATGTAATATCAAATTTTTGTTTAATTTGAATATACATGAAGATGAAAAGCAATCATTTAAAACAATAGACTGAGCTTTTCTTAATCAGGGATCTATCATCATTTTGCAAGTAATATGCAAATCTATAGTAACAATAATGCTAATTATAATAATTAGAATAATAACAATAATAATAATGATAATAATAATAATGATATATAGCATATTATTCAGAAAATACTATCTTCCTAAGATTATTCCACCACCCTCAATGACCAGGGCATAATTCCACTCCCCATCTCATTTTTTCTTTTTTCCTTTCCCTCACCGTTTTTTCATCCATGTCAGCAAAAAAGAAACAGATTTGAAGAACTTATAACAATAAATATATTCAGCAGAAACAACAAAATATACTGTTGTATTACTCTGGGCATAAACTATTCACGTGAACATGCCTACATATCCACAATAAAATTTTCAAAAGAATTTGGTTTCTTTATTAATTATGCTTTATCCTAAAATCACACAGTGGGTCCCAAAAAAACTATACACTTTTGAAATGGCTGCCAAATAAAAAATACATGTACCTATTCATGAGCATAAATGTTCAATGTTCATTTGTGAACTGATGAGCTTAATTTCTTATCATGTGTTTGCATACTGTGACTTAAAGACTAGAAGAAATCATGTAACTGGTGAACACTTTACTAACATGAATATCAGTATGTGGGACTAGACTGAAATTTCATGATATCTTTGGATTTTTAAAGGTGAAGAAATAAAATATCATCATTGGTTTTAACACATTTTGTCAATATCATACAAATAATTAACATACACGAAAATCAAGTAAAAAAATTATTTGTCCGGGGGTCAAATTCAAGGTCAAAGAAAAGGTCAAGGGTCACGACCTTATAAATCGCTCCAATACATTATTTGATGCATGTTTTGGATTCCTCTCTGAATTTCCTATTAAATGGTACCAGTTTCGTGAAAATTGGTCAACACGTTACGACGCAATGACCATTGAAAGTTGAAGGTCACGCCCATTTTTGTCAAAACAAGGAGAAAAGGGCGGGCTGTAGCGTGAGAACCGATGGACCGATTTGACTAATTTTTTTGTTTTGAGCGTGGGCCATGGTGAATTTTATGTATACCAATTTACAACGAATTCCGAGAGAGTCGGGTGCAAAATTGCACTTTCATTTGGTGAATTGGCATGGAATGACCCATGCACTTTGGGGAAAAAGACTTATAGATATGGAAAGCCAATAAGGTCAACTTTCAAATGACACCAAAAAGTTAGAAAACTATTCATGCTTGAGCGAGCACTGCCCACTGAAACAAAGAGTATGAAAATTAGGGTGGGCTGGAATTAGCCTTCCAATTTATGTCAATTTGAGAGGCAAATCCTTTCAAACTTGCAAAGTTAAGGGCGTTGTGATAAATTAATCATCAACCGTGACCAGTTTGGGTTGCTTAAGCAACTTTTATGAATTATTAAATTGAATGCATGAGTGAACACAAATTACACTTTTTGGGCAGCATTTCAACTTTATCATTTATCACGCATACATTCGTAATTCCGAAGCTTCGTAATTCCGAAGGTTCGGTTATTCCGAAGGTTCGTATTTCCGAAGGTTCGTAATTCCGAAGGTTCGTAATTACGAAGGTTCGTCAATCCGAAACGAAATAGGGTTCGTAATTCCGAAGGTTCGTTAATCCGAAAACGAAATAAGGTTCGTAATTCCGAAGGTTCGTTAATCCGAAAACAAAATAAGGTTCGTAATTCCGAAGGTTCGTTAATCCGAAAACGAAATAAGGTTCGTAATTCCGAAGGTTCGTTAATCCGAAAACGAAATAAGGTTCGTTAATCCGAAAACGAAATAAGGTTCGTTAATCCGAAAACGAAATAAGGTTCGTTAATCCGAAAACGAAATAAGGTTCGTTAATCCGAAAATGAAAATAATTCATTTTGGTAACAAAAACGATGTTGTCATTACAAGATTACACGATATTATGCAATGATAGTAATAACGATCGATGATGTGTGTTGGGGCCAAAGCATGTATTTCATTAAGAATGGCGCCCTGATCAAGCATAGGCTAATTTCGATTTTATCTGAGCAATTGCTGCCTATAAGCAAATGGTTTAATTAAAGATGCAGGGGATCAAGTGTGTTGGAAGCGTGCGAGCAACCTCTAGATAATAGGATTTGTATTGGAGGGGATGTCATTTTTAATAACAGCTTCTGCTGGTAATAAAAATAATACTAATAATGATCCTTGTGAGATGTTGAAAGCGCGAATCGCAAGCTGAAACTAGTAGACATTTCATGTAACAAGACGTGAAGTGAGCATTCGGAGCATTTTTGTAATCGTGAGAAAGATGTGTATCTTTCTAAAGAATTAATGCGAGGGCGAGTTGTAATTTGTTTATATACTGACCTGGGGCCCGTTGCATGAAACTTTTTACCTGAGAAAACTCAGGTTGTTTTTACAGGAGTTTTTGCCCTGTGCTAAAGTAATTGGCGGAAATCAGACTAACCTTAGTTTTCAGTTTTTACCAGAGTTTTCTCAGGTAAAAAGTTTTATGCAACAGGCTTCAGAAAGTAATCTTTTAAGGACTGCATTTAGTGACTCATGAATAGAATATATATCTCACGAACTAAATAATGAGAGTGCGAACCGCAAGCTTAAAATTTGTGATATTCCAACCTGAAAACTGGACATTTCATACTTCTTTTTTGTAACCAGGAATAGAATGAGTTCCTCAATAAACAATACTTGATGCGAGCGAGAAACGTGAGCCAAATTTTTCCGATTTTCCAACCTGAAAACTGGACATTCTATAGCATTCTTGTAAAAAAAAATAATAATAGCTGGGAGAATAGTTTTCAGAACTGAAGTGGCTTCCCTGGGTAAATGATATCTATATCAATATCATCATTCTAGGCCCACATGAAATTTCCAAAAGTTTGAGCACGTGATTCGCTCGCAACATCTCACAAGGATGCCCTTTTCACAGTATTGACCAAAAAGGTGAATTTTACATCTTCAGATTTGACTTTTTCCCCCAAACCGCTTGCTCTCTACGCTCGCAGAAATGAAACGTAAATATATAACGTTAGCATGTTTAGTGATCACTTAAAAAATTGTGCTCAATTTAGTTACTACAAAAACACACAACCTCTTTACACAGATGATAATCTAATGGTGAAAATATCCGTTTGCACCAAATTGCCCTATTGGCCCCTTTTTTTTTTACTTTGCCCCCCCCAAAAAAAAAAAAAAATACGTTCCGCCGCCATTGGCTAAAACACGCATCGTCTTCATGGCTAACTGCAAAAAGTTCTTAAAATGTCCCCTTTAGATCAGATCAGAGCTTATATATTTAAAAATTCTGTTCGCGCTTCTTGCTAGCAGTTATTATCTAAATTTAGTTACATAGGCATCTCGCTTTGAAGATCACAAACATATTGCCCATCATATTAACAAAAATATAGCTCGCGCTCGCATTATTTAAAAAGGGTTTATCATGTTATTACATATTTACTTTATTTTATAAGGATAAAGCTAATTATTGACTGTTAGGACTACCCTTTCAAAGAAACAAACAAAAATCAACTAACTGCCGATCAAGGAAAATATGGCTAACCCCCCCCCTCTATTTGACGAAAGTTGGATCCGCCGGGAGGGAGGCAGGGGGCATCAAAAATGGAATAAAAAACAGGGGAATGGGAAAGTTCTTTTTTCAAAAATAAATATGCCGTTTTTCATGTTTTTTCGAAATAAAATACTCTTTTTAAAGTATACAAGTTAAGTTAAGTTTTCAGGCTGGAATATTGAAAAATTTCAGCTTGCGCTTCGCACTCTCATTCGATTGGTGAAATATGCATCCTAAAGAGGTCACTAAATGCTTTCTTTAACAGGTTCCTTTTCTGGTCAGTATGTTTAAGCTCGCGTTTTGCGCTCGTGTTAATTCTTTAGTTAGATGCACATCTTTTTAATGACAGCAGAAATCTGCTCGTATTTTTAAAAACTAATTTTCATTTTTTATTGAAATAACCTAAAGTTTAGCTTGTGATTCACTCTCGCAACACCTCGCAATAATGCCATTTTAAGAATAACTGACCACAAAAAACGTTATACAACTTCACCTTTGAATTTGTTTTACCAAGCCGCTCGCTCATTATACTCTATCCCGAAAAATAAAGCCTAAATATACATTTTGCCATAATAAGAAGTCACTTCAAAAAAGTTATTCTCTACTTAATCACTATCAAACAGACAATGACTTCAAGCAGATGATAATCTTAAGGTGAAAATATTACCACAGTCCCAATTTTGACGTATGAGTTTCAATTTGGCTTTACCCCCAACGAAAATTCGTTTGGCTGCCCTTACCTTCCCATCCTCATATGATAATTTAACGGCAACAGTGTCCCCCGCCCCCCTCCCCTTGCCTCTGCCTCTGCTTTCCCGGTTTTCATTTTTCGGATTAACGAACCTTATTTTGTTTTCGGATTAACGAACCTGATTTTGTTTTCGGATTAACAAACCTTCGGAAAAACGAACCTTATTTTGTTTTCGGATTAACGAACCTTATTTCGTTTTCGGATTAACGAACCTTCGGAAAAACGAACCTTATTTCGTTTTCGGATCAACGAACCTTCAGAATAACGAACCTTTTTTCGTTTTCGGATTAACGAACCTTCGGAACAACGAACCTTATTTCGTTTTCGGATTAACGAACCTTCGGAACAACGAACCTTATTTCATTTTCGGATCAACGAACCTTCGGAATAACGAACCTTTTTTCGTTTTCGGATTAACGAACCTTCGGAACAACGAACCTTATTTCGTTTTCGGATTAACGAACCTTCGGAACAACGAACCTTATTTCGTTTTCGGATTATCGAACCTTCGGAATAACGAATCGTCGGAATTACGCCACAAATGTTCGGATTAACGAACCCTTTTTCGTTTTCGGATTAACGAACATCGAGGTATAGGCAATTTACGTGTTTCGGAATTACGAACCTTCGGAATAAAGAACCTTCGGAATTACGAAGCTTCGGAAATACGAAGTGTAACCATTTATCATGTGGATCTCAGCAAGGTGTTCAATGGGACTCGGGAGAATAGGGGATGAAATAGTACTTAAGTGGGAAGAAGGTTGATGAAATAAGGGTCAACAGAACATTTAGCACCCCCTCCCTCTTTCCCACCCTCCCCTCCTGTTGAGAGACTGATGGCTGTTAGTCCAGGATAGAAGAGGCATAACCTTGTTTTTTTATATACAATATTTTTTGATGGTTTTTTGTCGATTCGAGGGTGCTGATTACGAATCTGAATGATGCCACTCGTGTAACCTTGAGCATTTTCCGCAAATTGGCAAAATCCAATATGGCCGCCAAAATATGCAAATTACCCATGAAAATCATGAAACTGTCCGCACATTGGCTGTGAAATGCATGAAATTGTGTGGCAGGAGTGAAATACAATCTTAAAACATAATTTTTAATAAAATATTTATTTTCCTGATATTCAAAATGGCCGCCATAGGCCATTGTATACACTATCATGTACAATATGAATAGGGAATACTAATTTTCACAAAAATGAGCACTAAACTGCAAAAAATCGCGATGTATGAACGAAGTAATATATGTAAATCACCATTACTAACAAGATACATAATTTGTAATGTCATATATGGGAAAATTGCAGTATTTTGATATCTAAAATAGCCGCCACTGGCCCAAACAGTATTGCGTACTATTGCAATGGGAGCCAAAAAATTCTCAAGAGTGATCACTAAAATGCTTATTATGAAGATTAAACAATTGGAATACTGACTATAAACATAATTATTAACGAAATATATTATCAATATGCTATGTATGTGGTAAATGTTGTATTCTGATATTCAAAATGGCTGCCAAATGCTCTAAAAGTATTATACACAATGAGAAATGGGAGAAAAGAAATCACAAGATTGAGCGCTAAAATGCATATTTGATAAATTAACTGGATACTGTCTAAACACGTATTTTCTAACGAAATATATCATTCAGGTTTCAAGTTTGTGTTAAATACTGTATTTCGACTTTCAATATGGCCGCCATCGACATTAACCATTATGTAAAATGCAAAGTGGGAAACCAATATTGACAGGAGTGAGCACCATAAATGCACGTAATAGTGATCTATGAGTAAAATATTGTCTGAAAGCATCATTTCTATTAAGATATATCATTTATTCTGCCAGTTAGATGACAAATACGGTTATTTTAAAGTCAAAATGGCCGCTACAGTCCCTTACGTATTATACACAATATGAATGGGAACAAAACAAATCATTTGAACAGAATTTGGCTTTGCTTGATCAAATGGTGATGTATGAATGGAATATTGTCTGAAAACATGATTTATAACAAAATATATAATATCTTATGTAATTTAGGTGATAAATACTGTATTTCAACATTCAAAATGGCTGTCATATGCCCTTTTTGTGAACATCATTTGTCTCCACCCAAATTGTATATATACGATAAGTGCTTATGGTGGCCATTTTCAATTTAAAAATGCAGCATTTTATCACCTTAATTACACAACAAATATGATATATCTAGTTAGAAACCATGGTTTTAGACAATAATTAACCTTTACATCACAATTCACAATTATATGCAATATTTAGAGTCAAGCAAAGCCAAATTCTGTCAAA
This sequence comes from Lytechinus variegatus, assembly GCF_018143015.1. Lineage (NCBI taxonomy): Eukaryota > Metazoa > Echinodermata > Echinoidea > Temnopleuroida > Toxopneustidae > Lytechinus > Lytechinus variegatus. Next base: position 19,082,820 of record NC_054741.1, on the reverse strand, counting down.
ATTATATGTCCCATGTTACAATGTACACAATACTTTTAGGACCTATGGCAGCCATTTTGGATTTCAAAGTACAGCATTTATTGCCTCCACCATGTCCACGACCCATATGTGATGTTTTCAGTTAGAAATAATGTTTAAGACGATATCTTTACCCGTACATCACAGTTCTATGCATTTTATGATTCTCACTCTTGTGAATATTAGTTTCCCTGTTCGCATGTTACATAATTTATTTAGGGCTTGTAGAGGTTATTTTGAATGTCAAAATACAGTATTTATCACCTATATGGAAGAAGAAATGCGATGATTAAAAAAAAATGTTTTCAAATAACGTTTTACTCATACAACAGGATTATATGGATGTCATAGTCAAGCAAATCCAAATTCTTACAAAATTATACGTCCCAATTCACATTGTAGATGATACTGTTAGGGCCTATAGGGGCCATTTTGAATTTCATAATACAGTATTTATCTCATGCATGACAAAAGAAATGATATGTCTTGCTATAAAACATGTTGTCAGACAATATTTTATTCATAGATCACAATTACATGCATTTTATGTTTCTTACTCGTGTTAAAATTAGTTTCTCTATTCGCATTGTACATGATCAATATATAGTGGCTATGGCGGCCATTTTGAATTTCAAAATACAGCATTAACCACATAAATGGCATATTTACAATTATGTTTTAGTCAGTATTCCACTCGTTTATCTTAATAATCTGCATTTTAATGCTCAATCATGTCATTTTTTTGGCCCCGGACATTGCCATTGTACATAATACTCTTTGGGCCAGTGGCAGCTATTTTAGATATCAAAATACAGCAATGTTCCAATATTTGACATAATAAATAATATATCTCATTAGTAATGATGATTTGCATATATTACTTCGTTCATACATCGCGATTTTTGCAGTTTAGTGCTCATTTTTGTGAAAACTAGTTTTCCCTATTCATATTGTACATGATAGTGTATACAATGGCCTATGGCGGCCATTTTGAATATCAGGAAAATAAATATTTTGTCAAAAATTATGTTTTAAGATTGTATTTCACTCCTGCCACACAATTTCATGCATTTCACAGCCATTGTGAGGACAATTTTATGAGTTTCATGGGTAATTTGCATATTTTGGCGGCCATATTGGATTTTGCCAATTTGCGGAAAATGCTCAAGGTTTCACGAGTGGCATCATTCAGATTCGTAATCAGCACCCTCGAATTGACAATTAACCATTAAAAAAAATTGTATATATAAAAAAACAAGGTTTGGTCAATTTTCTACGGGGCCTATCCTGGACTATATTGTCATGTAAGCGTGAAGTCCAGAGCAGAATGTTGATTTAATGATTAATTCTGAATTGGAACATCAACTTTTTCCTATCAATCATTTAATCAATTTAAACAAATTATCAGTAAATCAACTCATTCAATGTGCAATGTGATTAATCAAACATTTATTTTTTTTTCAATAAATCATTTCATTAATCATAATCATTAAATATCTTGGTAATCATTCAATAAAGAAAACAGACCATCAGCTACCTTGGAATAGGCTACAATCCAGGTAGTGAGAGAGAGAGAGGGGGGCTGGAAAATGGAGGTGGAGGGTACATATGACTTTTAATATGTAAAAGGACAAAAAGAAGAGGAATGCCCTTTTACTCAAGTCTTAGCATATCTCGCCCTCTTGCTTGTAACTGACTCTCACGAACACACTTTTGAGGTCCACAAGATGAATATGCTGCACTAAAATTACAATTCCTGTTCACTCATGCATTACATTTCAATTTATACCCTTTTTACACAGGATTTTCTTAGCCCCGGACTATCGCTAACCCCGTACTACTTTTTTTTCTTTTCACACATGCCAAATTGTTATTGCTAACCCCGAATAAGCAATACTTGCTTTTCACACACAAAACTCGCTAACCCCGGACTAGTGGTTTTTGTCGATCATTCGTAGTACAAGTACTTCACTCGTACCTTTTTACATACGCTAAAATTTCCTTAACCCTGTACTATAGGTGGGGCTAAATTGCCATTTAGCCCCACCTATAGTACGGGGTTAAGCTTAGCCCACTTTTGTTTTACACTAGCGATCTTAACCCCGTACTATCACTCTTAGCACCGCAATTGCTGGGATAACCCTACTTTTTTGCAGGGCCAAATAATCCCGTACTAAAGGTGGGGTTAGCCCACTTTGCAAAAATGCTGTGTAAAAAGAAAGTGGGCTAAGCTTAACCCTGTACTATAGGTGGGACTAAATGGCAATTTAGCCCCACCTATAGTACGGGGTTAAGGAAATTTTAGCCTGTGTAAAAAGGGTAATAGTAACTCATGAAATTTGCCTCAGAAACCAAAACCTATCTCACTCATTAATTTAGCTAGGCAAGTTCTAAATGACTTACCACTCAAAAACTGTAAGGCTAATTCTTGCCCAGCCTAGCCGAGCTCAGTCTCTCAGGAGAGAAGCAGGGGGGGGGGGGGAGTTGAGATGGAGAGAGGGGTTGCTAAATGTTCTGTTGATCTTTATCCCATCAATGAACTTCACCTACTTAAGTCACTTTACCCCCTCTTTTCCTGACTGTCATGAACACATTGTTGAGATCCACATGATAAAGACAAAATGACACACTAAAATTGCAATTCATAATCACTCATGCACTAAATTTCAATTTAATAACACATTAAATTTTCACAAACAACACACTGATCACAACTGATCTTTTATTCACCAAATAACCCTCAACTTTGCAATTACCAAACAAAAAAAACTGAAAGAAGTTGGAAGGCTAATTCCTGCCAACCCTAATTTTCATACCCTTTGTTTAAGTGGGCAGTGCTCGCTCAAGCATGAATAGTTTTCCATCTTTTTGGTGTCATTTGAAAGTTGACTTTATTGGCTTTCCATATCTATAAGTCTTTTCCCCAAAGTGCTACAATTTTTATTTGGAGGCCTTTTCAAAAGTGTATAGTTTTTTTTGGGACGCACTGTACAGTGTTTTGGAGCTCATTTGGATAATAAACTTGCAAAGTTTCAAGCAAATGGAGGCACAATGAATGAAATCCTATTGCACAATATTCTTTTATGCCAATAAACAAATACTTGTAGATGACTATCAACAGCAAATGTTTGGTAATTAAATAAGGTTCAATTAAAAGACTCATGACCTTCTTTTCTCAATTAAAACTCCTCACCTCACAATATCTTCCAACTGGTCACTTTCAGCTACAAGCCTATCGTGATTGTAAACATCTGAACTTTTTCGTAATTCCGATCGTAATTCCCAAAATTAAAGGGGAAGTTCACCCTTACAAAAAGATTACTGAAAAAATAGCAGAAAAAAATAATAAAAGATATTGGTGAAGGTTTGAGGAAAATCCATCAAAGAATAAAAAAAATATTGGAATATTTGATTTGTGACATCGTGTACATACAGCTTTCGTACATATTGTATTTCAATACATTTTGTTTTATGTACATGAAGCTTTTGTACATATTGTATTTCAATACATTTTATAAAAACAAACAATGCAGTTTGTTTGAAATGTGGAATGTTCACAATTAAATAGCAGCTTTTCTGACCACACACTTTATAATAAACTATGCCATGATGTCTAACCACAGTGTTAATACTAGTGTATCACTGTCTGACCACAGTGTGGTTGAGTGTAGTGTTGATGTGACTCTTTCTAAGACCACAGTGTATCACGTTTGAACACACCAAGAGTTCACAATTCACATAATTCCTCTCTGACCACAATTAATGTATTGTTACTGTTTATGTTATTCATATTACTGTTAATTCGTTGAAAATTAATCTCTTGCATTACGATGCACACACATTTTGAAACTGATAAAAGCTAGAGAAGTTAGAGATAAAGTTTCCCTTAATAATACTAGCAAGGCCAACATATTCCATTAGCAGCTATTCTGTACTTCAGATTATTCCACTAAAAATTGTTTTCATATTGTATGACAGAAAATTGATACATGTATGAAGGTTGCAATAAAACTCAACAGAAATACATCAGTTGTTTGTCGGTGTAAAAGCTTGCAAGGGTCACTAATGTGATTAGTGTGAATTTTTTCATCTAACACTCTCATTTTACAAAAAAGTAGTGGTTGTTAAATTATATTTCAGCGGTTTTTTTTTTTTTGGGGGGGGTGAAAATTGAATATATATTTTCAATATCCAGTGCCCTCTCTCGGTAACGATATCATTTTTTCTTAGAAAAATGGTCCTTTGTGAGCATATCTATATCTCACCAAATTGGTGACAAATTTAGTGATTCAATATAGAAACAAACTGACAAAAGATATCCTGGAATTTTCAGCCTATGCCATGCTTGAGAAGTGTTTATTATCATACAATCGAACAAAAATGCAGATATTCTATTTGGCAACTAAATGAATGTAAAATCACAAAATTAATCCAACATATTTTTAGTTAATATCTTCCACATACAAACTCTCTAAAAAATCCTATTTTAGGGGATTTGCCTATCAAATCTTATCTATCAAAACCAAAACTTTGAATGAGCTACAACAATATGACTCCTCAAGTTTAACCACACTTGGATTCTGAAGTACTTTCATCATACTCCACCAAAACATGCATCCCAAAATGCTGAAATGCAAAATAAATATGATCGCTGTTGTGCTTGTGCATTCACCGTCAAAAGGCAAAATGTAATATCCAATGTTGAGCAGTGAACCAGAAAAACAATGTAATCAAAGGTTCTTTTATTCCATATTTCTTCTCTTTTCTTCAATTTTTGACCTCCTAGTCAGAGGTAATCCACACCTCAGGGCTCCTATTCAAATGGTGTTGTGCCTTTTCTAAATGATATCACTATTCGTAATCATTTGTATCTGTTTCAAGTGCATATGTGTATATGTAGCTGAACCTTAAAAGAGCTCATGACATGTATACAAATACTTTTCATAATGGTGTAAAATTATCAATACATTTTAACATTCACCATACAGGACACAAATATCTTATCTTTTTACCTATTACTATTGATTAAAGAGAATAACCAATGATTTTAAATCTGACAAATTAAGACTCAAATGTGTTAATTGGTATCAGAAGATTTTTTGTCCCTAATTAAAGGACAAGTCCACCCCAACAAAAAGTTGAAAAGAGAAAAATCCATCGAGCATAAAAATGAGAATTTCATCAAAATCGGATGTGAAATAAGAAAGTTATGGCATTTTGAAGTTCCTCTTAATTTCACAAAACAGTTATATGCACATCCTGGTCGGAGGAGACTGATGACATCATCCACTCACTATTTCTTTTGTACTTCATTATGAAATATTCTAATTTTCTCTTCTTTGTCAAGTGAAACAAGATTAATTCCTCCATGAACATGTGGAATTAGCATTGTTTAATACTATATGGTTCAGTCAAGTTGGTCCTTATTGTCAAATCTGTAAAAATGAAATATTGTATAATTCAAACAATAAAAAACAAAAGAAATAGTGAGTGGGGGACATCATCGACCGTCTCATTTGCCTGTCACTGAGTTGTGGATATCACTGTTTTGATCAAAATAAGCAAAAGTTTAAAATGTCAGAACTTTCTTATACCCCTTTCATAAACCCAATTATGCGGCTAACAGCAGCATAATTTGGTCGTAAAATCGGAAGAGGACCAGAGTTATCCGCATTATTTTGATGCTGCTATTATCCGCATAATAGCAGCATCGGGACCAGATTTTGACTTTATGAACGCATTTCCAAATAATGCGGATAATTGCCATGGTGCGGTCACAAGGTCACCCTTTTCCAACACCACCGCATCGGAGGGGGCGTGTCCAGTTGTCATGACGATTATCCGCCTTTTTCAGGACGGGCGCTCGTAAAAATAGTGCGGATAATTTTCGGAGTTTGTGAACGCAATTTTTATTGAATTATCCGCATTACTCTTAGGCGGCTAATTGAAGGATGGGTTTAAGAAAAGGGGATTATTTTACATCCAATTTTGATGAAATTTTCAGCATTGTGCTAGTTTGATTTTTCTCTATTTATTCAAATTAATATTTTTCTGGGGTGGACTTGACCTTTAAGGAGTATGGTATAGTATAGATTTTTTTTTGGGGGGGGAATACATAACGGATAGATAGGCCATATTCAGTTTTGTCAACATGACACAACTGTTCTTCCATGGGGTCCATATACAATAAAATTATTATTACCTATACCGGCATTTTAGCAGATAAATAAATTTCATATTTCGCTCGCTACTTTAAATCTGAGTTCAATGGGGTAAAAACTTGCCATGTTGCACTCCCGGGCCTTGCCTATAGCAATACTGTGTACAAAAGCAGAGGGTGATATTGGCGGTGCTGGGTAAAAATGGCAGAGGTAAAAATGGCAGAGGTAAAAATAGCAGAGGTAATAATGGTAGAGGTAAAAATGGCAGAGGTAAAAATGGCAGAGGTAAAAATGGCAGAGGTAAAAATGGCAGAGGTAATAATGGCAGAGGTAAAAATGGCAGAGGTAAAAATGGCAGAGGTAAAAATGGCAGAGGTAATAATGGCAGAGGTAAAAATGGCAGAGGTAAAAATGGCAGAGGTAAAAATGGCAGAGGTAAAAATGGCAGAGGTAATAATGGCAGAGATAAAAATGGCAGAAAATGGCAGAGGCATAAATGACAGAGTTAAAGATCATGACATGCTACATCAACAGGATAGACAGAGCCTTTCGGTTAATATCAGTCATAATTATTGAACTTAAATGGACTCCTCTCGACGAAATGAGTATGAACTGACTAGATATTAAGGATTTTTTTTGTCATCATAAATCGTTGTTACACGATTAAACTCAAACATTTTCATGACGAAGTGATTTCAATAAGTGATTGATGAAAGGATTTATCTTGGCCAGTTCGTAGAACAGCACTTCAATCCATACATACCCAACAAACACCAAAGTGTGCTACCATTAACACACTGAAATAGAGACCTATTTTTAAGTGTTAATTCACCCTGGCAAATGGTTTACTGTAAAATTAGCAGAAAAATATATTGGTGGTTTACGGAAAGTCCATCAAAGATTAAGAAAGTTATTAGAAGTTTGAGTTTTTGATCTGTGACGTCGTATACTAGCAGCTGCCCCGTATTCTATGCACCAAAATGTATATTTTTCCATTTTTGGCGGTTCGTGATTGCCAAAAAAAATCTTTCAGAAGCGGATGTGAAATGATTTTATGTTGATATACTTAAGGTACAATAAAAACTATTTTAATTCAAAAAAAAAGAAAAATGACATTTCATATATATTTTTTATTACACCATATGTGGAAAAAACTGCTCGGAAATGACGTCACCGTTAAAGTTCTTATAACTTTTTAAATCTTTGATGGATTCCCCCACCGATATCATTTTAATTATTTTCTGCTATTTCTACAATAAACATTGTTAGTGTGAATTTCCCCTGTAATAAATTAAGTATAATACTTGGGATCTAGAGTGTGCTTCAAATTTGAATATTAGAAGAGCGATCTGACATGGGAAGGCCGTGCAAGTAAGTCCAGGAAAAAATGAGAAATACCAGTTTGGTGCAGAAAATTTACAGTATTATTTACAAATGTTACGCTTTCCATTAGTCAAACATTATAATTGCAATTTCCTTCTCAGAACCTTCCTTATTTAATCTACTGCATGCATGGAGGGGATTTTGGATTTTTTTGCATTTGACAATTTACACCTCTGTCATTTTTACTTCTGCCATTAATACCTCTGCCATATTTACCGCTGTCATTTATACCTCTGCCATTTTTACCTTTGCCATTTTTACCTCTGCCATTTTTGCCTTTGCCATTTTCACCTCTGCCATTTTTACCTCTGCCATTTTTACCTCTGCCATTTTTACCTCTGCCATTTTTACCCTTGCCATTTTTACCTTTGCCGTTTTTACTTCATCCATTTTTACCTCTGCCATTTTTACACCAAGCCATATTGGCCATATCTCTGCTAGTAAGCTTGCGCAGTAGAAGCAGATTTTTATCGCTAATTTCAATATTGCGAATCTAGTTTGAACAAGTTTGTAAACCACCAACGAATCGTACATATACGCAGCATGGCCAGTGCATATGCATTCCCAACAAGTGCAAGGTTTTTTCGCGTTAAGTGTATGAGTGTGACTTAGCAAGAATCACTTTGCCATCATCTGACATCATTCAGTAGTGATAAGCAAACAGGCATATAAATTGTTTCAAATAATGGCTTGAATTATTATACAGCTGTGGGTAATAATGACAAGATTGATTGGCTCTTTTTGCAGGAAACATCAAATATATTGCCCTTAAAAGAACCATATTATGAGGCCGCCATCAATTCAAGCCTAACTGCTCACGATGGCGGTCTACTGCGTTCATTTATTACATTATATATGTTTACATTTATAAAAGATTAATATATACTCACATCCTTATTTGTATTTATTATGTAATATGACCACATTGTTTATATTGTGAATTATTTTGTATATTGTAATTGTAAATAATTTTGTATTGTGTTTTTGAACGCAGAAATAAATGCAAACAAACAATTTTGCCCTCATCTAAAGACTTGTGGCAATATGATCTGTTGCGGGCAACATATTTGATGTTCTCTCAAGTCTCAAGGCTAGTCAAAGTGTTCTATCATCTCTTTTAGGACTCTCTCTTCCACCCCGCAGTCTTAACACAGTAGGCGCCAATATAGGGCCGTCTGCACCATCCGGAGTTTTCAAATTAGAGCTTTATTTCTGATCTGGCACATTATCCCAATCAGGGGCCGCGGAACGGGGGGGGGGGGGGCTGGGCTTCAGCCCCCCACTTTTTTCCAAAACCGTGTACAAAAACGTAAAAATGACCATATGATTGTGATTTTTAGCATGGTCAGTCCCCCCACTTTTGGCTCAGCCCCCCCACTTTGAAAACCGTTCCGCGGCCCCTGCCAATCTGAACAATCTCGAGATTATTTGCAATGGAGATGCAATTATTGCGCTAGTTCGTAGGATTAATCTCGAGATTGCAATCCCAAGTCAACTTGGGATTATTTGCGAAATAGTGCGCTATGAATTATCGCGCTAATTCGTAGGTGCAGACGCACTCGGGATTATTTTATTCACGGCGTCAGACCATAATGCATCTATGCCTCGCTCAAGCAGGAATTGCTCTTCTTCATATGGTGGAGATGAGGTTTCTTGAATATCGAGATTAATCGCAAAGAGGACCGACCGGGCTAAAATCTCGAGATTGGGCAAACTCGGGATGGTGCAGCACCGCCTTCTGCTTCTTATTATTAACTCACTTTGCCTTTAATGCAACAGTAGCCCTACACTACACCAACAACCCAAACAAACCACAATCATATTTTTATTAAATCGTACAGGATGATAAAAAGATGCAAGACATAACAAACGACTTTGTGAGGGAAGAAATAGTTTCAGGGGCTTGTTGACATTTATACATCATAATATTTCAATAACTTATTTTATGGTCTTAAGCAAGTACTTACATTATTGTCAAAATGAAAATCAACCAGCTCGATATATGATTTTGGTGAGGTAAGAACACAGAAAGAACAAGATCTTCACCCGTGCAGCAAAATGCAGTGTAAAATATTACCTGGAACATTCCAGCAACATATATTTTTTTCAAGTTTCTCAACCTAGGACGATTGTTAGTCTTCGCAAAATAGGCCACTATCAAGTAAAAAAATATTTAGCAAATTAAAACAAAGCAGACAATAGTCAGTTGAATAATTAGTAATTATATGGGGGCCTTTGAGCACGCTCAACTATTTTGCTATCTAGAATTAACAAGCAGCACGATGTTAAAACTCAATTATCATATAGACCTACATGTACATGTAGATTAAATTAAATTGAAATGTATTGCAGAGCAAACAATAAAATTTACACACGAAATGAAAAATATTGAATAGGGGTGAGGAAGAAACATGGATCTAGCAGAGAAAAGTGCTGACCAGTTACAACAAAACCATGACAATTAATTGTAAAACTCTTCAAAGTGTCTTTATATCAAAACTAGGCACATTTACTGAAGGGGGAATAACCACAGCATGAGGTAAGGGTATTGCACAATATTTTGGCATTGAGCAGCCCCCCTTCTTTGAGTACAAACCAGCATGTACAAGGCATAACACAGACATGTAGAAACGGCACTCAATAGGTGGTTTCAAACCACCTCGATCACAAGAATCCCCGTTAAAATACGAGAACTTTTTAAGCCTAAAAAATACCCGTTAATTATTCCTGCATTCACACCGCCCCGAAACACATCCTTCGGGATAAGTTCCCGAAGTTACGAGTATGCGCAGTATGGTCTGATAAGCAGGCAAGGCGCGAGATTCAAAATCACTAGCCCAGCAGCCACCCACGCCGCCGCGCCCAACGACACGCTGGGCTAAAAGTTCCCGTAATTTGCTTTCACATTGCCAAAATACCTGCGACCTTGGAAAAATCCCCACGAAAGTTCTCTTAATTTCGCCAAGTACCTACTATTTAGCGGGTATTTTCTTTCGGGGAAATTACGCGTAGTTTGCTTTCACATTACCAAAATACCTGGTATCTTCTGATTGGGGTAAATTTCCCGATCAGAGAATACCTGGAACTGGCGAACTTCGAGGCAGTCTGAAACCACCTAATGAGAGATTAAGATTTTAAAGATAAATTCCAGTTCTGGTAACGATCTCAAAATGACTTTTTACAGAATCTAATATAATGACCACCCAATTGTCTGTTTGTATGAATAAAAATATGTGCCAAAGGACTCTGGAAGAAATTGTGTAATTGCTGAGAAATAAGCAAAATAAATGTGGATTCGGTCACTTCCGTCGGGTCTTTATTCCAGCAATAATAATACACTGACCCACGTGTGACTATCTGTGTTGGTGATCTTAAGTGTGATCGTATTTTAGCTTAGATTTTATGATTTTACAAAGTTCAGTTTATGTAACTGTACCAGATCTAGATCCACGATGATATAGAGTCATACTTAAGGGACAAGTCCATCCCAACAAAAACTTGATTTAGATAAAAAGAGAAAAATTCAACAAGCATAACACTGAAAATTTCATCAAAATCGGATGTAAAATAAGAAAGTTATGGCATTTTAAAGTTTCGCTTCATTTCACAAAACAGTTATATGCACATCTCAGTCAGTATGCAAATGAGGAACTGATGACATCACTCACTATTTCTTTTGAAATATGAAATATATTGATTTTCTCGTCATTGTCATGTGAAATGAAGTTTCATTCCTCCCTGAACACGTGAAATTCCATCATTTTAACATTTTGTGCTTCAGGCAAGGAGGTCCTAATCGTCAAATTCGCAAAAATTGAAATATTGTATAATTCAAACAATAAAAATCAAAAGAAATAGTGAGTGAGTGAGTGACATCATCGAATCTCTCATTTGGATGTAACTGGCTCGTTCATATCACTATTTTGCTAAAAATAAGCAAAACTTTGAAATGTCATAACTTTCTTATTTTACATTTGATTTCGATGCAATTTTCAGCATTGTGCTTGTCTGATTTTTCTCTATTGATTCAAATCATCATTTCTTTAGGGTGGACTTGACCTTTAACCTTGGTTTTACAGACTTTCTCACGAAATTAGTGTTTTACTGCAACTTCTATCATTTAGCTTTAAACGAATGAGGCTGCCCTTATTCAAATAAACTTGCAAATGACAAGAAATACCATCATCATCTTTTAATAAGTTGATATGATTTGAGACTTGAAAATAAAAATCTGATGAAAAACTATATACCGTAAGGGCACTAGTATTCAACCCGGCATAATTCAAAGATTTTGACATATTTCCAAAAATATTTAGAAATATGGAAACTATCTTAATTTCATACCTTTGTTATTTCCAGGGTAATCTGTTGTCGGTATTTTCTTTATCAATCTGTCGACTGTATGCGCGTAGGATCGAATTATGCGCCGATGGCCTTTTGCACTGAATTGCACAAGTATTCAACCTAGTGAGGATAGATAGCAAATCTCAAAAGGGTTTATATTGGTAAATTAGATCTAGATCTATGTAAGTCTCTGGCTTTGATTAATTCCCTGTTTGGTCTCATCTCAAATGGTCTAGTCCATAGTCGGATGGGACAAGGGCAGATTGAGAGACAGGACCATCTTTCATCGCTAGGTTGAATACTAGTGCAGACGGGTTGAATACTAGTGCAAAAAACTGTCGCCGTATAATTCGATCGCCCGCGCACACAGTCGACTGGTTGAAGAAAAAAATAACGGAAAAAGAATAACAAGCATTTGCTCTTAGAAATAAGACGGGTCTGAAATTCAGGTAAATTCTATGTTTCTATATATTTGAGGAAACTCTCCAAACGGGTTGAATACTAGTGCCCTTACGGTATACTGTATAAGTATAGACCTTCCAATCTGCCACAACTTTTAGGACAAAAAAGAAAACTCAATTCATTGTAAAAGAATTCACATAAAACCACAATCTATATAATGTATGATAAGGGCGGGATCTGAAATGTGTCTTAAACAGCACAATGAACTCGGGGTCAATAAAAGTGCTGCAAATTGCAACAGCTGCAGAGTAGAATGAGAATGATCAATTCAAATTTGTAAGACATCATGGATATGCTGAAACTTTGTAAACAACACAACCTGATGAGTATCTGCCCAAGAGAGGGCAACAGACGAGTGAAAAGGATGGAATGGCACTTTGTGAAAACACTGTAGCCTACAGGGCACACATGAGTATTACAGACCCCCATTCACTCACGTGTTATATCATAGCTCATAAAAAAATCATTAAAAATCAATCCCTCGATATATTTTGCTTTAATTCACTGACATTAGTCACAATTAACAGTACATTAAGACTTGGTATGTAAATCAGGTACTTGCCCAGCTCAATCAAAAGTTAAATGGCCTGAAATAAGACTAACCATAATTTCGGCCAGTTCATCGCCAGAAAAACCAGAACTGCATTGTGGGTAATAATAGTTAAAATGAAATACAAAAAAGCAGTCTAGCCTCCCCAAACGCCTTGATTATAAAAGAGAATGAACATAGCATTATGTCTATCATTTTTCTTTTGATATACAAACATTTGATCTATTTTTAATGATTTTAATCAATAAAGTCATGTGATCTTTACTTACGCCTGTCCGGCATGCTTTGCGCGCAGATGAATTACTCTCGTGTGCCCTACAGTATTTCTTGGTAAAGTAAACAGAGCTCTACAGTGCGCTGCCCCCCCCCCCAAATATACACTTTTGAAATGGCTGCCAAATAAAAAATATTGTGCAAAAACTTGTACAACTTTACAACAGTTAAAAGCTACTAAAATCCTTCAATGTGATTGGCTGAAACTAAATTTGTTATAGAAATTGTGTATTTGTCATTTTAACAAGTTTTTTTTATGAAACATGACACTGGAAATGAAACAAATATTTGTTTTCAACTGACATCTAGGCCTATATTGGAATAAATCTCACATTTCTTCTTTTTCATATATTAAAAGGAAATTCATGCTGATGACTGTTTTAATAAAAGCAGAAAATAAAATGAAACATATTCATGAATGTTTGATGAAATATCCATCAAAGAATTGCCAAGTTATGGATCGTTAAATTTTTAGTCTTGTTCGCCATTGAATAGGTAACTGATAATCGGCGCCTCATAAGCGCTCATTATGTCATAAAATGCATGCAGCTCTTTCATACTGTAATGATTATGAACACTGAAAATCAATACCCATTGTACCATCAGACATTTCAACAACAAAAAATATTATCATAATTAGTCGTTAAAAATGCTAGTAGCAGAACTTGCCAATGCCAGCTGAACTACATTGCACACCTGATTCCTAAAATTTGCACAAACTTTATAGCACAGATAGGAGAGCTGGGGAAGGGGGGGGGCAAGAGCCCCCCCCCCAAAAAAAAAGCAACCAAGGAAAAAAAAAAGAGAAAAGGATAGAAAAGGAAAGGGATAAGGGTGGACTACAATATTATTTTTCTGAATATTGTGTCGAAATCTATCGCTAAATTGGATTTTTGTATTTAAATTTTTGTCTCACTCACTTTGCTCGCTCGCAACTTTTAATGACTTTTATGCGATACGCCATATCGACTCTTATTGAGCTCTCACAAAACTTTTGGTTCACTACGCCACTGCTTTATAAACATAGATAATCACTCCCAAACCGATTGATTTATTAACTGATGTAATTAGCCAAGCCATCAGCATATATATACAAACAAGTGGAATGCCTCTGGCCGTCTCACCTGCATCACGCAGTTCAATATAGCAGCAGTGCTGACTTTGAATACTACTCTAACTCGCACAAGATGTTCAGTGATACATGGTTACTCTTATGTCCACTTTTTATTAACTTGACCAATAAACTTACAGAGATATGATGGTTATTCAACAAAAAAAACCCAACATTGCCAAAGTTCATTGACCTTACATGACCTTTGACCTTGATCATGTGACCTGAAACTCAAACAGGATGTTCAGTGATACTTGATTACTCTTATGTACAAGTTTCATGAATCAGATCCATAAACTTTCAAAGTTATGATGGTAATTCAACAGATACACCCAATTCGGCCAAAGTTCATTGACCTTTGACCTTGGTCATGTGACCTGAAACGCACTTAGGATGTTCAGTGATACTTGATCACTCTAATGTCCAAGTTTAACGAACTAGACCAATAAATTTTTAAAGCTATGATGGTAATTCAACAGATACCCCCAAATCGGCCAAAGTTCATTGACCCTAAATGACCTTTGACCTTAATCATGAGACCTGAAACTTGCACAAAATTTTCAGTGATGCTTGATTACTATTATGTCCAAGTTTCATGAATCAGATCCATAAACTTTCAAAGTTATGATGGGAATTCAACAGATATCCCCAATTCGGCAAAGTTCATTGACCCTAAATGACCTTTGACCTTGGTCATGTGACGTGAAACTCATGCAGGATGTTCAGTGATACTTGATTAACCTTATGTCCAAGTTTCATGAACTAGGTCCATATTATTTTCTAAGTTATGATGACATTTCAAAAACTTAACCACAGGTTAAGATTTCGATGTTGATTCCTCCAACCTGGTCTAAGTTTAAGTTCATTGACCCTAAATGACCTTTGACCTTGTCATGTGACATGAAACTCTAATAGGATGTTCAGTAATACTTGATTAACCTTATGGCCAAGTTTCATGAACTAGGTCCATATACTTTCTAAGTTATGATGTCATTTCAAAAACTTAACCTCAGGTTAAGATTTGATGTTGACGCCGCCGCCGTCGCCGTCGGAAAAGCGCGCCTATAGTCTCACTTTGCTTCGGCAGTGAGACAAAATGATGAAAAAAAAAAAATCAGTAGGCCTGGATTGAACAGGATAACCCATGAAAGCCCATCAGCTTATTTCAAGTGGGGCCTAAAAAATTGGCGGCATGGGCATAAATGTTTTTTTTTCAAAAGAATGATAATCAACATAATAATAATGATATAATGATCATAATAATGATAAGAGGAAAATGAATTGAAAGAAAGGATCGGGGGGGGGGGGGGGGAAGATAAGAAGTAGAACTTTGTAAATTATAATGATAGCCTAATAGGAAAATGAAAATAAATTGAAAGAAGGAACGGGGCGGGGGAGGGGGGGGCTAAGAAGTGGAACTTTGTAAGTTGGCAGAAAAAAGAAAAAAGACTTTTAGTCTCACCTGAACAGTTTGGTAGAGACCTAGTGATAATTCGTCCATTCGGTCTGTTAGTCTGTTACAAAAATTTTACAATTTTTGTTCAACTTGCTTTCCTTTCTTTATTTCTGCGTCAATTATGTTCACACTTGGTACATATGATCCTTGGCTAATACCACATGTGCGACCATGAGAATGATGGGGTCAAAGTTCATCTACATGTAGGGCTCAAAAGGTGAAATGATAAGAGGTCATGTCCATCCTTTTTAAAGGTTTTTGTTCAACCGGCTCTCATTTCTTTATTTTTGCATCAATTTTGATCACAATTGGTTTTTGAATGATCCTTGGGTAATACGACCCTGTGGATGATGATGGGGTGAAAGATCATAAGGTTCAAATGATCAACTTTTTGTTCAACTTGCTTTCATTTCTTTAATTCTCCATCAATTGTGTTCACACTGGGTACAGATCACGGAGCTACCCTCCATGGTACAAATGATC
This sequence comes from Lytechinus variegatus, assembly GCF_018143015.1. Classification (NCBI taxonomy): domain Eukaryota; kingdom Metazoa; phylum Echinodermata; class Echinoidea; order Temnopleuroida; family Toxopneustidae; genus Lytechinus; species Lytechinus variegatus. The sequence continues at coordinate 19,066,579 of NC_054741.1, read as the reverse complement.
CTTAGGTAATACCCCATGTGTGTTCATGCGGATGATGGGGTCAAAGGTCATCTAATGGCCAAAATGTATTATGATATGAGGTATTATCCATCTTTTTTCAAGTTTTTGTTTAACATGCTCTCATTTCTTTATTTCTGTATCAATTGTATGTACATTAATTACATATAGTCCTCTGGTAAAACCCCATGTGCGTTTGTGACAATAAGGTCAAAGGTCATCTAGGGGTCAAAAGATTATATTGCACTTTGTATTGATTGCTAAATCAGGTGAGTCTTGTGGTTTTACGACCCACTTATTTTTCAAATACTACCATTCTTTTTTGTCCCTTCTCTCCAGTGATAAATATGTATTTGCTCTTCAAAACAGACTTTTATCCCTTAACCATTAATATTCCAATGCTCAAGAGCATTCCATCTGGATTCACCCAGTGGTTGCACCCGACCGTCTCAGAATTCGTTGTAATTTGGTACACATAAAATTCCCCATGGCCCAAGCACAAAACAAAAAAAATTAGTCAAATAAATTTGATAATAATAATAATAATACATAACATTTATAAGGCGCTTACTACTGTTGTTTCTAAGCGCACTGTGTTCTGTTTATGGTTTGTACTTGGGTTTTAAAAAAAAAAAAAAAAAAAAAGTGGCAGGGGATAATGAAATAGGTAATACAACTATTGTAATAATCAAAACTCAAAACTGGTGTGCACCTCCAATTGACCGACCCACAACTTTGAATCATCTGTTAAACAGGTAGGTTTTGAGTAGGGTTTTGAACTGATTCACAGACTTGGCATTATGAATGTAAGATGGTAGCTTATTCCAAAGGGAAGGGGCAATTGAAGAAAAAGCGCGGTCACCATATTTAGTAGAGGTTCGAGGTCCAGGAGTTAACTGCATTGTAGACGATGAACGAAGAGGTCTTGAGGAGGTACTAGAACGTAGGGAAATGAGATCTGTAAGATATTTTGGGGCTTGGCCATTGAGAATTTTGTAGGTGAGAAGGAGAACTTTGAAAGAGATACGGTGATGTATGGGGAGCCAATGAAGAGAATGCAGAATTGGAGTTATGTGCTCGGATTTCCTACTGAGAGAGACTATTAAAAATCTAGCAGCAGAGTTTTGAACCCGTTGTAGTGGAACAAGGTATGAATGAGGGAGGTTAGAAAATATTGAGTTACAGTAATCTAGGTGACAGGAAACAAATGCATGTGTTAGTTTAGCAGTTGCGGATCGGTCTAGTAATTTCCTAATCCTTCCAATTTTAAAAATACCATATGACGCAGACCTGCAAATTTGCTTGATATGATCTTGAAGTGTAAGATTGTTGTCAATCATTACACCAAGGTCGCGTACACACTCACTACCCTTCAGGGAAACATTATCAGTAGATAAGTCCGGGAATGGAGTAGTGTTTCTGAATTTTGAGGATATGTGTATGATCTCAGATTTTTGTTCATTAAGGCAGAGTTTGTTATTCAGAGACCATATCTTAATGTCTTCTAGGCAGCTATGGAGCTTTTGCGCTGCTTCAGCCTTCGCATTGGGTTTGAGAGTAACATAAATTTGTGTCATCAGCGTACATTACGTGCTGAACACCTTGGTGAGAATCTATGAGTTTGGACAGTGGACTGGTATAAAGAATAAAAAGTAGTGGACCGACTACGGAACCTTGCGGAACACCACAAATTAAGGGGAATGGTTCAGAAACCGTATCATTAATAATTACTTGTTGGGACCGACCATGAAGATATGAGCGGATCCATTCCAAGACAGTTCCCGTGATGGAGAATTCCTTCTCAAGGCGACTTAATAGCAGACTGTGGTCAATAGTGTCAAAAGCGGCTGTGTAATCAAGAAGGACCAATGCTATTTCGTCGCCCTTGTCCACAGCCAGCAGAAAGTCGTTGAAAAGTTTGACCAACGCAGTCTCTGTCGAGTGATGGTTCCTGTAAGAAGACTGAGGCACAGGAAACATGCCGAATCCCTCAAGATGAACTCTGAGCTGTGATGATACAATTCTCTCAAGGACCTTACCGAGGAAAGGAAGGTTGCGATCGGACGTAGTTATTTAGCGAATTTGGGTCGAGTGTAGGCTTCTTGAGGAGAGGAATGAGTAGAGATGACTTGAATGGTTCGGGGAAGAGACCGGGGGACAAAGAAATGTTGAACAGCTTAGTGATGAATGGCAGGATATCGTGAAGTGTGTCTTTCAATAACCAGGTCGGAATTGGGTCCAATTTGCAGTGCTTTGATGGCAGTGATATGATGAGTTTCCTGACTTCCTGATCAGAGACAGGACGAAATTCCGAAAATTTGCACTGAGGACCGACTGGAAGAGTGGATGCTGGTGATAAAGATGGGTCAGGGAAAGCTGATACCACATTGGATATCTTCTTGACAAAGAACTTAGCAAAGCTATTGGCCAGTTCACAGTCAGATGAGTGATCAGGAAGAGTCGGCGAGTGATGCGGTGAGGAGAGTGACTTCACAAGACCGAAAAGCATCTTGGTATCGGCATCGGCATAAGATTCTTAAGGTAAGTTGACTTGATAAAGTTCCTTGTCTGAAGAAAGTCCCAACTTCATCATACGACGTTCTGCTCAGCGTCTTCGTTTCTTTGCCTCCTGTATCTCATCGGTGAACCATGGTGATTTAGGTCGAATTGTGATGGTTCGCGTCTGGAGGGGAGCGTGCCTATCCAATAAAGTACTGAAGAAGGCATTGTAATGACCAGCAACCACAGAGGGACAACTATGGTCGAGAAGTGAACCAATTGATAGTCTAATGTCATTGCACAGGGAATCCATGTCAATACTGCGATACTGTCTATAGCTGACTTTCTTCTTGGGGTTCTGTGGCTTGGTGAGGTTAGCTCTGACAACAAGGGCAGAATGATCCGAAGGCATCGAAGACAGCAGTTGACATGGTGGATGTCATTGGAGTCTGAGTCTCTAGTGAAAAGTAGGTCCAGGGTGTGGCCGGGCACGGTGTGTGGCTCCTTGAAAATGCTGCTTAAACCCTAGAGAATCTACACCATCCAAGAATGACTTTACAGAATTATCATTTGGGTTATCTATGTGTACATTAAAATCCCCAAGTAATATAGGACAGACGTCATTAACAGTTACGGTTTCTAGGAGAGTTAAATACTCTTCCAAGAAGATCCTATTGGATGAGTTGTTACTCGTGGAAGGAGGGGGGCGATAAACACAGTATAACCTAACGACAGAGGATGCAGTGAGATTTAGAGTTAAATCTAATAACTCAAAGGAGGAAAAGTTGTGATTTGGATTAACAGTACACCGTATTGTTGATTTGTAAAGAACAAAAATACCACCACCCCTAGAGGATACACGGGGTTGGTTTGTGTAGTCATAATTTGGCAAAGAGGATTTCAGATCTGCCAAAGTGTGGGCATCTCTACTGTTGTCCCCAGAGAACCATGATTCAATTATGACTAAAATATCAAGCTGATTATCAACAACTAAATCAGTAACTGCATGAGTTTTATTGGTCAAGGACCGTGCATTCCACAAGCCAATATGGAGGCCATTTGAGAACAAAGTAGTTGGTGCCGGAGATTGCGATCTTAGAATCCTACGCTTATGTCCGCGATGAGTTCGACGTCGTCGACCGATACCAAGATCGCAAAAACTCTGTTCCACACAGACTGAACTAAAAGCTGGTGTGGATTGCCGTTCAGTTGATATAAGGTGTTAACATCATAACATATACGATTTGAAGTTGAATGATCAATATAATGGAAGGTGGTGTCATGATCGGAATGAAAAATACTAGGTTGTTGTGGCCCTGGATTGGGCTCGATATCACCAGATATTATAGTACTCAAATGGAAGTAAGCTGTAGTATTACAGTAGTACAAGACCGGCTTACTAAAATACTTCACTCTATTATTTACACAGTGCTGTGGTTTAAGCCACCAGTTCCTACATACAAGAGACAAGTCAAAGTCACTATAAACCTTCAAAGCAGATGAAACTAGAGTTACACAAAAGAACACTTTCAGTAGTCTAGTACCCTGCATTATTACAAAATACCTAGACAGGCAGGTACAAAAGAAGCTTACAAGCTCAATAGAACATTCAATTGGAATACAAATAACTATAGTCAATAGGAGGGCACAATCACATTTAATAGCTTATGCACTGTACTATGTGTATTGGCAATACATTACAGTTCAAGTACAGAAACCAATGTCAAAATTGACAATTTTGTTTCAATATACAATATTGAAACAAAATTATTATCTAGAAATTGTCTACACTGTTCCTTGACCAATAAAACATCAATCTATAATAACAAATACCAAAATCAAGCAGTAATTATTACCAAATAATGAAAATCTTCAGAGCCTAAGTGAGAGGGCTACCACACTAAGGAGGTGCACACCAAAAAAAAAAAATTCAGAGTTATGGTTATTCAACAAATTCCCCCAACATGGCCAAAGTTCACTGACCTTTGACCTTGGTCAAATGTGACCTGAGCCTCACACAGGATGTTCAGTGATACTTGATTACTCTCATCTCCAAGTTTATGAATCAGATCTATAAACTTTCAAAATTAGGATGGTAATTCAACAAATACCCACAACTTGGCCAAAGTTAATTGACCTTAAATGACCTTTGACCTTGGTCTTGTGACTCATGTGACCTGGTACTTGCACAGGATTTTCAGTGATACTTGATTACTCCTATGTCCAAAGTTTTATGAATCAGATCCATAAACTTTTTAAGTGATTATGGTAATTCAACAAATACCCCCAACTTGGCCAAAGTTCAATGACCCTAAATGACCTTTGACCTTGAGGCCTATTTCATAAAGAGTTGCAACTGTTGTAGCTTTGCGATTATGGCAACTACCATGTAACCTTGATTTTGATTGGCTGCTGGCCCTGTTTCCATGGTAGTTGCCATATTGGAAGGGATACAACAGTTTACATGTAACTCTTTGAAACGGGCAAAATGGGCCCCTGATCAACCTCAATTGTATGGAAATCCATCATTTCCATAATATTTTCTACAAGAAATTCAAACAATGCCCTCATAAACAAAGAGAAACACACTGAATATTCAAGAAAATGTATGAATACATCATAATTACAAAATTATTTGAACAAACATTAATAATAGACGTTGACCTTGCTGGCTTTTCATAGACAAAGTTGTGGTTGATTGGATCAAACACAACTCTTTGTAATGTGAGGAAATAATTTGGCTCAAAACCTCTTGGTTTAATATTTATACCATTATCAATTAAGGTATAATTATTTTGATCTTACAATCGAACATTTAATTGTAACGATCAAGAATCATTTATTTTCTAACACTATAGCCAAGCTAGCACATTGCTGCATGCTGCAGTGATAAAACCAATATCAACCCACATGTACAGGCATGGCAATTATTATCGTTTTTTGGTCAAGGCTGGGGGGGGGGGAGGAGGAAACAATGCTGATGTAAAAACAAACATGATCCCTAATCCCTAGCCCCAGACTTATTCATTCTTTTCACCTCATTTTCACATTTCCTTCAGTATCTTAAGGACACAAATATTCACATATGAGCATGTCCTTGTTTCCTCATTTTATAACAGCATACAGTCTCAGGAATGCCCCCCCCCCCCATTGACACAAGAAGTGCAATCGTGTGCATCCAATCACAAAGCAATCCATTATCCTTTAAGGGGGTACCTGAATTAACATTAGTTTACTCTCAACAGGTGGGAAATATTGTGGCTACTGAACAATGTGAAAAAGCAGGGTTTTTAAGTTGGCATGAGTAGATAGAGTGAAACATTGATAACACCATCTATTATATTCTGTAAATGCAACATGAAAAAAAATAGCATCATAATATAAAATAGCATTATTTAACTAGATTTTGAGTTTATAGCATCATACAAGAAAAAAAAATCAAATTTACAGCATCATGTAGCAGATGGCTCACAGTGGACACAATCAAGTTGTGTTGCATAATTCCAGAAGTATTCCTTCATTTCAATTTCAGTGTCATTATCAGGGAAATTCAACCATCTATCCAGGAAAATTTTTTCATTAGGACTGACATTTTCATCTCATGTGGAATAATTAAAGTGTCAGTATCTAATGAAATTAAATAACTGATGAGATAGAACCAGATGGTGCTTTCTATTCTATAATTTACAATTTGGGAGTCTATATTTACATCACAGTTGAAATATCATTTTAAAAATTCAACCATCTGTTCTTGAGAGTAACTCATCAGGACCGACATTTTTAAATGTTTCATATGATTGTTTTGTGGAATACAGTAATTTCCAGAGATAAAAGAACCCAACAGCTCTTCATTCTATTCTAAAGTTGCTACATTTTATATTTCAGATAAGTCAGAAGTTACTATTAAAAAGTTGCACTAACAAGCTAACATTGGCCCTAACATTTAAAATTTAAACCAATATATGTTTAATAACAAAAATGTCAATTTAAATTTGAATACATAGGCTGAGATAGGCCAGGTTTAAAATTATTTATTTCTTAAATAAAGTCAAGACCTAAATTAATTTTACTTACTTACTTTACTTTACATGCTTTAAGTCCTCGATGCTGTAGGCTTGAGTTGAGTGCCTGTTCATCGATTTTAGCTAGACTAACAACTAATAATCAACTTATCAAGCATAACTCACCATTCCTCACTGTGAATATGATAGTCATGGTTCAGCTCTGGAGATCAAGTAGAAATTTTGGAACATGGTTTTTTGATAAAAAATCATTTTGAACAAGATCAATCTCAACAGCATGCAGGAACTGAGTTCTAGTTGCAGCTGCACAGCACTGCACTGGTGCTGCACTTACGTCCACGTGTATCTTGTTTACAAGCAGTTTGCTAAAGTCACGTGACTCGAGAGACCATGGAGTCGCGAATTGTTGAATTTGAAACTGAGAGTGAACCAATTTTTGTAATAAATTAGACAGCTTATTGATTATTTACACACGCAACGGTACATTCGTTTGACTTTTATCTTGTTGGAAGTTTGACAACATACAAGGAATTCAGAAAGTACTTTACTTTGGGGCAACTTTGCAGAATCGATGTAAAAATGAATGAAGGCAGAGACTCACCGGTCCCACCTATTGAAAACCGCCGTAGTGATTCGCCCGCTCTTCCTCCAACTCCACTGTTGTGGTTTGAATTTCTATTGAAGCCAGGCCTACTGGAAATTCATCTTAGCAGTGATAATCCAGGTTCGTAAAATCAATGTAAATAATATGACTCAGAACTTTTACTTATGATATATCAATGGCCTGAAGAAAGGAAAATGAAACCTTTTTTTGGAAAAGTTGTGTTAAAAAATGTCTTGATATTTAATGACAAAGTTAGGCACGGCCGTAGTCACTAGATGGCGCTGTCGCGGAAGTGCTCAAAATTTGTACGTAAGTTTCGTCCGCTTGTCAATGAGTGAAATCGCATAGCGATGCGATATCGTCAAAATTAAGCCCCTGTCAGCGCGGATGAATATGATATTTTCTCTTTGTGATTGTCCTCCCGTGCGATGAAAAATATGTCATCGTAATGCATAGGACTTTCGCGAGCTACCGAAGTCATTTTCGTGCCCCAAATTCCATGAAATCTTCCAAAAATAACCATGAAAGTGTCGGTAAGTCAAAAGTGTCGTGAGTTGCTCTCAATTCTTACCTTATTTAGTTGTATTTCTTGCAAAATGGGTCTCGAAGTGTTCTGGATTTTCCGTTGATTGTGAAACTTGAATTGATTTCCTTTCTGTGTCTTGCAGTTAAATTGCAGCGCGGGGAATCGCAAAGGCTGTGGAAGCCTTTCTCAGTGAGGTTTACAAGCTGAGCTGCCCTTGAATTTGGTCGAATTTCGAGCCATTTTAATCGCGCGCACGGATGATTAATTAACATAACAATTAGCAGATTAGAGATCAAGATTACGTCACGTACGTGCGTACGTGTGATACACAGAAATGAAATAGAACTTGAATCACACGGAATCACAGTCCAGAAATGCTTTGTTTTCTTTGTTTGCTAAATGATTTCCTGAATTTAAAGTCATGAATAAACACCACAGTAATGACATGAAGGAGATAATCATGGTCATATGAGGAATAACTAAATATTTTCTGAAAACGAGTGAATATGATGGGGCAATAATGTGCATGCACTGGAAAATGAACATTCACCTCACTGTCAGTGCCGTGTGTCAGTCACTCAGACACAGTGCTTTACTGCCTTTTACTGGCATTTTCTTTGCACTGCCGCTGCCACTGGTTTTTCTTTTGCCAACTAGATTAAAACTCATTTATATATTAATATGTTTATTGCAATTTTTGAATAAATGGTAGCCTAATACAAGTGGAAAAAAAATGAAGATAAAAATAATTTGGACTAAAATATGCCATCACCCCCCCCCCCCCTCTAAAAAATACACACTATCTTGAATGACTCGTTTATTTAATTTGCATTGAAAAAATAAATAATTGTATTTATGCACTTTTTTATTTCTCATTCTTTCTGCCAGAATATCAGATGCCATCATGAATAACCTCACCTCCAGATTGAACTCCTAAACATCTTGACAATGACTATCTACTGAGATATCTTGCCTTCTTGAGATTGGAAGTTTTAAGTTCAAGTCAGAGTGACCTAAGGCCCTACTAACAAGAAGAATCCAGATTTACATAAAAACAAATCCCACGAAAGATACAAACTGATTTTACTCTTAATGTGTAGTGTGTATCACTATGTGAGACTCTGTGTTTATTTTGAGGAGGACCTCCTGTCTCTGTTTTTATTATTTTATGGACTGAATGATCAATACCTAAAAGTGAGAACTGATTTTTGAGGAGAGTACATTAGTGTATGGTTTTGAGTGAATTTGATTTGAGTAATACATGAAGTATCATATTATCTTTAGGTTGGTTTGGAAAGTAAGTCCTCTAGTCAATATTAATGTCTGCCCAACAAAATGGTACTATCTGGCAATTTGGTGGTTCAATCACAAGCAGAAAAAGTTTAGTAAATTGACACTATAAGACAATTAAACAAATATAATACAGCCAAACTGTCTGACCCCTTCCTTGACTACTGACTTAACTAATTATTGAAAAATGACAAGGGATGCTTAGGCCCTTTGTAACCATTTCATTGGGCAGATTGAAGCAGATGACTAGAATTCATACTTTCATGAAGATGAAGGAACATCAAAATGATTATTACAATTTAGCAAATATGAATTTATAACACTGTCATGGTTATAAAAAATAATAAATTTCTATCAAGTAAAATGACAATACAATGTAAGACATAACTGCAATAAAGTAATTTCATTTCCAAAAGATATCTTCCATAATTTAATAACCAAATTTCTCAAGATAATATTTCTTCTGCACAAAGTGTATGAAATGCTCAGTGTAAATCATGCTGTTTATAAATCTCTAGGAATTTTTTTTTTTCAAAATGAAAATACATGTAAACTTAATCAAAACCAGGGGTGGTGGATCCAGGATTTATCCTGGGGGGGGGGGGCACATTTTCAGGATGAAAATTTGTCAAGCAAAAAAGGGCCTTACGGGGAGGGGGATTCTTTGATGAAAATTGCGTATTTTCATTACATCTTGACTGCAGCTCTCAAAGGGGGGGGGGGTTTGAGCTAGATGTGCCCTCCCCCAGATCCACCAGTGATAAAAATCAACATTTATGAAAGATTGCATACCTTATATTCTGAATGGTAAATTCAATGCATATGTCTACAAAATGAAACTGACATGTTTGGATAAATTGCTTATTTTTGTTTCAAGAAAGAATTCATCAATAACAGCTTAGAGTTATTGAGAAACATCAAGAAAAAATAATATTCTGATATGCAATAACTATATCTATTTTATATATGCTTTTTTTTCCAAAAATTTAATCCTTGACATGGGGGGGCTGGTTTAGTAGTCAAATTCACCCCCCCCCCCCCTTAAGTAAAATGCTTTATCAAAATAAGATTATGCTATCATTTATAAATTACTGCATTTTGGAGCCCATTAAAATTCAAAATGAATCATAGAGGGCAGTGCCACACCTTATTCACTGAAATTAAGGAGGGGCATGCACAGCTGAAAAACTATCAGCAGGGGCAATAATTTTCACTGCAATGTTAGATATCCTAAAAAAAAATCCTGAAAACACATAATTAAAATGAAATTAAACTCCCAGGAAGTGCCCCTGTATACTATTACAGCCCTTGACCTGTATATTCTCAAGGGGTTCAATAATTCCTTCTCTTCCCTTGTAGAGTCGGTTCGGGTGCGAATGTGTCTGAAAAAAAATAAGTAAAAAAAGGATCATTAGTAAAAATTGTAGATAGAACAGAACATATAATTTTTAAAAAATTTAGCAAGCAAAAACAAAGATTGATCTGGCATTGGAAATAAAAAGAAATTAATTAACACCGCCCCCCCCCCCCCCCCCCCCGCTTCAACATTTTTTTGTTGTTTGCTTCTGCTTGCAACTTTATAAATTTACCCGATACACCTTCAAAACTTTGGCTCCATTATCATGATTATGCCACTGTTCAAGTATTATTTATTTGGAAACCAATGCTAAAACTATAAGGTGAAATGAAATTATATAAAGAAAAAAATATATATTCACAAAGTATAAAATCATAATGATGTAGGTCATGTTGAAATTAGACCCTGGACTGGACTCAAAATTAGATCAAGTGTAGTGTAGACCAAATGTAAATTAGACAAAGTGTAGACCAAATGGCAATTAGAATTTTTTTTAAACCAAATGGGTCAAGCCCATTTGGTATATGTATAAAGACTAAAATATATGTATATAAGTTAAAAAATATAATTAAGTAGCCTAGGTTGTGCTGAAATTAGACCAACTGGACATTTCACAAAATGAGAATTAGACCAAGTGTAGACCAAATGGGTTTAGCCCATTCGGCATTAGACTAAATGAGAAGTGGGCAAATTGCATGTGAACCAAATGAATATACATATTTACAATGTGGAACTGCATGATATAAAGCCAATTTTATGTACCAGTATTTGACAAAGTAAAAAAATATATAATTATGTAGGTTATGCTGAAATTAGACCAACTGGACATTTCACTAAATGAGAATTAGACCAAGTGTAGACCAAATGGCAATTTAGTTGACCAAATGGGTTTAGCCCATTTGGCATTAGACCAAATAACAAGTGGGCAAACTGCATGTAGACCAAATGAAAATACACCAGAAAACACATTTCACAAGTTGGGACTGATATAGAGAGCCGTAGCAGACGACGGAGATGGGTACATGATCTGCGTCCGCAAAAAACGCGCACGCATCTATGTACTAACATGAAAAACAGCATATGGGACGATCTGACTAAAAATCGCACATGCGGGGCTATTTGAGAGTCACAGCAGAGGACGGCTAGCAGACGCCGACGGGCGCGCGCATTTAGCGAGCACATCGTGATCGTTTAAACTATCGATAGTAAGGACAGTGCATTAACAGGGACCCGCGATGTCTATGACTTTTTCGACCCATGTTGGTGCTATGAAATTGCTCTTTTTTGCAGTTTAAATGAATTTTACGTAAGTTTTAAGTGGTTTCACATGACAAATTAGATATTAAGAAATTTTTTGATATCATTCTTGGGGACAACAAACACATTTTGAAATTCTTGTTGTCCTGCCTAACAAAGTTGAGTTGTGACGTTGTGTGAAAACAGAAAATAAAATCAAAGAAACAGATCAACGAAAGTTTGAGAAAAATTGAGTAAATAATAAGAAGTTATAAGCATTTGAAGTTTAGATCATTATTGTGGCTGTCCATTATCCTCCCGCTGGCAATGCGACATTGATGTGTGACTGCATGTGACATCACATCCGTAATGTGAACAACTTTCCCATCAGTAGAGGCGCACGGCCAATATGGGAGACTCTCTCCAATAGGGGAGACAATCTCCCACATTGGAGACTTGCTTTGCAAAAGGACAAAAGAAACAACACCAACAAAAGCATGATTTTTTCCACCCAAAATTTTGTCTCACTGAGGTCAGAAGCCCATTTGTTTTGTGTGTGATTGACAACAAAAATCCTTATCAAAACAAAAGTAAACGGTGAATTTTTAAAGTAGAGGGTGAAAAGGGGTAATTTTCATGAGGAATCTGCTTATCACATTTTTATTTGCCGCCAAGGTAATCCTTTTGCCGCAAATGTAAACAAAGGAAATTGGTCTCCAAAACTGGAGACTGTCTCTGAAATTGGATACCCAAATTCTTCACAAAAGTCTCTGATATTGGAGATAATCTCCCACATTGAAGACAGTCTCCAATATTGGTCGTGCGCCTCTACTGCCCATTGCTTTTGTATACAGTATATTTCACTTAAAATGCCTCTTTTATCACATCTAATCATGATCTATCATCAGTAGATCATTAATCATTTCTTTACTTATAGGAACTTAGGAAGGCTTGTAATACATTTTCAAAGAATATATTATGGATAAAGAGTTTGTATCACCCAGGGTGACCAGACGTCCCGTATTTCCCAGGACCGTCCCATATTTTGCTTCTTTGTCCCGGCATCCCAACAAACCCTTCCCGGGACGCCTATTTGTCCCGTATTTCAGTATATTGAACAAAATGTAGTTAATACATTTAAAAGTGATGAATTATCAGAGACAGAGACAACAATAAAATAGATAACTGCAAACTTTTGCAAGTTCTGGATTGATTTTCTTCCTAACCCAATACATTGCAGACAAACTGACCTCCAGCCTGTGTGTGGCAGGCTAGCTAGGAATGTAGGATCGGAGCAGATTCTCAATGGTGCAAACAATCTCACATGATAAACATTTTTTTCCACAAAAATAATCACAAAGTTGGCAGGAATTATTTTCTTTCCTTATAAAGCTTTTCTTTGTTTCCTCCCCCCTTCCTCTCCTTTTTCTTTTTGTTCTTTCTCTCCTTCCATTATTTTCCCTCCTTTTTTCATTCTCTTCTTCCCTTATTCTTTCCTCCCTCTCATTTCTCTTTTCTTTCATTCTTTTATTTTTTCATTCTAATTATTTTCCCTTCCTTCCTCCCTTCCTGTTTTTCTTATTTCTTTGTTTGATTCTCTCTTTCTTCCTTCAAGGAATGAAGGAAACATTTTATTTCCTTCATTCTTCCTTTCCTCCTTTTTTTTTCTTACTTTTTCCTTTTCCTCCTTTATTTTGTTTTTGACGCATTAAATTATCTTCCCTTCCTTTCTTTCTATATTCATTTCAAAGAATGATGGAAACCATTATTCTCTCTTTTAATCTTTCTTTCATCCATCTTTTATTCTAACTATTTTTTTCCTTCATTTTCCCCTTCATTTTTTCTTTCTTTCTTCTTGATTAATCTCTTTTATTTTGTCTCTTCTTTCTCTCCTTCGATCATTCTTTCGTTCACCCTCCTTTTCAATTCTTTATATTTTTTCGCAAGTCTAACAGTGAGTTGCCTTCTTTGTTGATTTTTTTGGGTCTATTTTCCCGTATTTCATTGTGTGAAATCTGGTAGAATGAAAAAAAAAGAAAAAATAATGGAAGGAGAGAAAAAGCGAAAAGAAAAAGGTGAGGAAGGGAGAAGGAAGCAAAGAAAACCTTAAGAAAAGAAAGAATGAAGGAAATAAAAAAAAGGAAATTTAATAAAGAAGGAAAGTAAAAGAAAGAAGGAAAGAAAGAAAATGGACACAGAGAGAAAGGTTCAGGAAAGAAAGATAGTAAATAAAAAAAGAGGGAACAAAAAAGGGCAAGCAGGAAGGATTAAGAATGAGGAAAGAAGGATAGAATAGAAAAAAAGAGGAGAAAAATTCAAACTTCAAGCAAACAAAAAAGTCCAATCTAACAAAGATTGTAATGATATTTGGTGTGTTCTTAATATATTTTTAAAATTTTTAAACTAAAATGTTTTGGAAATTAATAAAATTTCAAAGTGAAACATTGTCAAACTTAAAAATTAGATGAAATATCGTGGCATCATACACAACAAGACTCAAAACGAAAGCTGAAACAACTAGATCTAGTTACGAAAATTTGATAACTTGTTCCTCCAAGTACATCTCCAAATCAGTAATCTGAGAATCCATAATATGATTATAAAAATTTTCTGCCAATTTTTTGATTATTTTAGTGGAAAAACTGTTTATCATTTGAGATTGTTTGCACCATTGAGAATCTGCTCCGATCTTACATGTCTAGCTAGTAGACTGCCACACATGGCCAGGAGGCTCCTAGAGAGTACAAATCATTTACTAACATATGCTTACTCTCCACGGAGCCAGGGATTGCGTCCCATTCATGTGCGTGTACTGCAAAAAACTGAAACTTTCGCCCCCAAGATTTCTACTTTCCTTCAAAAAAATCTAGCCCTAAATCATGTTAATCGAATACAACTTCATTTCTGATGTATAGTTCATTTTTAAACAAGAATTCATTAAAAAACTAGAAAAATATTATGAAAAGACGGGGAAAACTTGCCACCATGTTTACGTAGCCATCTTGATTTCTTTGTCTTTGGCCAAGGATACAGGACACATATCGCGATATTCATGCTGTATCCTTGGCGAATTCTTCCGCATGTAGATATTTTCTTTGTCATATTGTCCATTTATATTTGAGGAGGACAAAAACCGAGAGTTTTTTTTTTGTGGGGGGGGTCAACTCTTGTTTTGAATACACGTATCCCGCTTCGCGGGCCAGAGCTCCTTGGGTTTACATTAGATAGGACAAAAAAAAGGAAACACCATTTCTACTACAAAGCACTAGTATTTGTAGACAAGTCGTGAAGGACTTCTGATGCCTCTGAATAAGTAGATTCTTTGTCTGCACTTATAATATTTGTCATGACATGAAGAGAAAAGGACTTGATGTTTTAACTTTCTTATGTTTATTATTTTTAAATTCCCAATAGAGCCCTCAGCTACTCTCCTACTTGAGCAGTTTGTTGACCAATCTATCAAAGAAGCAAACAATGAAGAATCTCCAAGTCAGCATCGAAAGATTCATTCGCTCAAGGTCCTGGCTCTCAAAGTGGCAGCGCATCTCAAATGGGACTTCTCTTTCCTCCAGACCAGGTACACCCTGAAGGAACCAATTATAATGTATACACTCAAGGAACCAATTATAATGTATACAGTATACACTAATGTTGTAAGTTAGAGCAATTACGGGATCGGAGTTCGGTTCGGAAGTTTTGCTCCTAAAATCGGAATCGGTTCGGATATCGGATCGGAAGATATTCAAAAACAAAAAAATACATTAAATTTTGTATGTGGCCGGCGCGTGGACAAATGCGGCACGCTACACTGATGGCAGAATTTGTTTTGATCTCCGACAAAAGCGGAGGAAGAAGATGATGAGTTGTTTTGATCTCCGACATAATCGGAGGAAGGAAAATAAGATAATGACGTTCCAGCGCGCGACACTACCGCCGATCAACGATAGGCCTCTTCTCTACAACATCGTGGTGATGGCGGAGGTAATCGTAAACTCTTAAAGGTCGCATGACCTCCCGAAAAAGACGCATTATTATCCAGAGTTGTTTACCATGATATTCACCTTTTCTACAACATCGTAGTGATGGCGGAGGTAATCGTAATCTCATAAAGGTCGCATGACCTCCCGAAAAAGACGCATTATTATCCAGAGTTGTTTACCATGGTATTCACCTTCTCTACAACATAATCACTTCGATGTTGTAGAGAAGGTGAATATCACGGTAAACAACTCTTTGATAATAATGCGTCTTTTTCGGGAGGTCATGCGACCTTTTTGAGATTACGATTACCTCCGCCATCACTACGATGTTGTAGAGAAGGTGAATATCATGGTAAACAACTCTGGATAATAATGCGTCTTTTTTGGGAGGTCATGCGACCTTTAAGAGTTTACGATTACCTCCGCCATCACTACGACGTTGTAGAGAAGGTGAATATCATGGTAAACAACTCTGGATAATAATGCGTCTTTTTGGGGAGGTCATGCAACCTTAAAGAGTTTACGATTACCTCCGCCATCACTACGATGTTGTAGAGAAGGTGAATATCACGGTAAACAACTCTTGATAATAATGCGTCTTTTTCGGGAGGTCATGCGACCTTTATGAGTTTACGATTACCTCCGCCATCACTACGATGTTGTAGAGAAGGTGAATATCACGGTAAACAACTCTTGATAATAATGCGTCTTTTTTGGAGGTCATGCGACCTTTTGAGATTACGATTACCTCCGCCATCGGTACGATGTTGTAGAGAAGGTGAATATCATGGTAAACAACTCTAGATAATAATGCGTCTTTTTCGGGAGGTCATGCGACCTTTAAGAGTTTACGATTACCTCCGCCATCACTACGATGTTGTAGAGAAGGTGAATATCACGGTAAACAACTCTTGATAATAATACGTCTTTTTCGGGAGGTCATGCGACCTTTATGAGTTTACGATTACCTCCGCCATCACTACGATGTTGTAGAGAAGGTGAATATCACGGTAAACAACTTTTGATAATAATGCGTCTTTTTTGGGAGGTCATGCGACCTTTATGAGATTACGATTACCTCCGCCATCACTACGATGTTGTAGAGAAGGTGAATATCATGGTAAACAACTCTAGATAATAATGCGTCTTTTTTGGGAGGGCATTATTATCCAGATTGGTTAACCATGATATTCACCTTCTCTACAACATCGTGAGGTAATCGTAATCTCATAAAGGTCGCATGACCTCCCGAAAAAGACGCATTATTATTGATATTTACCTTCTCTACAACATCGTAGTGATAGCGGAGGTAATCGTAAACTCTTAGAGGACGTATAGTCAGATAGTCGTAAATATTACCGCGCATGTCAGCGTGTTCAACTAAATCTTATTTGCCTCCGCTTAAGATCAAAACATATCGTCTTTTCGTTGTTTTTCTTCCTCCATTTTTGTCGGAGATCAAACAAATTATCACCAATTATCATTATCGTTTTGTTCTTCCCCGATTATGTCGGAGATCAAAACAAATCATAATCTTCTTCTCCACCTGCCTTTCCGCTAATATCACAGATAAAAACAAATCATAATTTTCTTCCCCTTTATCTTCTTTTCCTTCCACCGCTTTTGTCTGAGATCTAAACAAATCACCAGCGCATTTTGACGGCAAACATGCATGTCGCCACGTGTTTTTTTTTTGTCTTGTTATGTTTTGGTTTTTCCGATCCGATTTTTTCCCCACTGGTCAAAAATCGGAGTTCGGAAAAATGTAGAAAAAAGGGGAAAATCGGATCGGATCGGGAATTGGATTAAAAATCGGTTACAGCATTAGTATACACTCAAGGAACCAATTATAATGTATATACTCAAGGAACCAATTATAATGTATACACTCAAGACATAATGCATACACACAAGACATAATGTATACGATCAAGACATAATGTATACGATCAAGACATAATGTATACACTCAAGACATAATGCATACACTCAAGGAACCAATTATAATGTATATATATCATTTTACTCTTTCCTTTTCTCTCTCTTTCATAGATGCACATTGTAGTATCAACTGAGGGTCTTGGCACAAGTTTTCTTATCTTGTGCCAGTCAATTTTAAGAACCAAGTCAATCATACATCTTGCAATCTATTGCAAATGTGCAATTACGACTTATTGCTTGCCTACGTTTTGCAAGAAAGTATTAATTAAGAGTTGCCAAAGAAGAAACTTATGATCATTTGCAAATTCGTAGTTGAAATTTGATGTTGAATGAAACACAGTTTCTTGTAGCACCCCTGAGATTCAAATAAATCTCGAGACAAATCAAACCTAATATCTTGATATTTCCATTATTTACAACTCATTTTAACTTCATATGAGATATGATAGGGACTTCTGCATTTTGTGATAACTAGTGAAAAGACCCTTTGAAAAAAAATTCAAGATAACAACAGAACCTTTATATTAACTATTAACCCGTTGCCAACGGGAGCCGGATATATACGGTTCCCTAAAACTTATTCATGTACGGGAGCCGTATATAGTCGGTTCCGCAAAGGCTATTACTCGCATCCATTTGCAGGCTTTAAAAATACAATTTCATACTATGTTTCTGCCTTTTCTGTGTTATAATTACAATGTCCATTAATTAAACTACACATTCCAGAAAGTCATACGTTTTTACCTTTTGTTTCTATAGTTTATAAAGCATTATAAAACGAGTTATGCTTCGAAGAGAGTCCAATATTGGCGTACAGTGGGCATTGCCGCGATGGAAGCTTGATTTCAACGATTTTTAGTTTCGCAGAACCACGTATATACCGTAATCAATAAAAGTGAGGGAAAACAATGGGAGCAGCGAAATGCAACCCAAAACGCACGCAGAGCTGCGTGCGTGCGCTGATATGATCAACGATAGATCGAAAACGATCGATACTTTATAAGATTGCTTGTGAGGTTTCAAAAAGTCCGGGGTTCGATCCCGGCCGCGGCACCTATGCCCGTGAGCAAGGCATTTAATCTACAATGCTCTTTTATCCTGCTTTTCAAAGAAATGAAAATGCTATATGCATTACTGCTAACTAGGTGTGCACTTCTTGTTTTAAAAAAATGGCGCTGTTGATAAAATATAGGAAGAAGAAAAATCAGGGTTTCAGTTTATAACACATCGATTTTTGTTTTCTTCTTTCATTTAGGTGCATTATTTTGCCTCTTGAAAATGGCTGTCATAATATTCAACTTCATGAACTGATCAAGCTAGATCAAACTAGAAGAGAGTACACGACTTTAAGTTGATATCGATTTCTATAATCCTAAACAAAAAGTGTATACAGCTGGCTATTGAGAATACCTCGGATCGTACGTACACTCTATTTTGTTCTAACGATACGGATGTGGTAATTGATGGAGGCATGGCCCCCTTTCCTTTGAAAATCACAAAAGGGCATCCAGCGAAGGTCGATAAAGTTGCCACTTACTAACAATGTAAAAGAGTGACTTGAAAGGGAAGGATGTACGGATGAATTCACACTTTGTCAGTTTGGTTTAACACCAAAGAGTGATAAACGCCGTGACATAGGCATAATCATGCTAATGAAGACTAATATGTGTTATTTACGATGTACAAAGTATATGAAGCATGTTTTATCCATATCAGTAATCTCATATGAATTTTCGAAAAAAATCTAAGGTTTCCCCAATTGATTTTATTCTGATTGAGTATGTTATCGTGGTTTGGTTTGACCTGCATATAAAAAAAATGTGATGCGATAGGAATCCAGAGCATGGAGTAAATATGCATTCCATGGATATATTATTCGAGAAGATAGAGGGAATGAAAAGCAGAATATATTAAAATAAAATATTTATGTCTGCAAACAGGCCTATAATGCTTTTCACGGAACAAATGGTGTAAGCCGGGTAATGAATAAGTAGAGCGCCTTGATCACAATGTTTAGTGGATATTATATGAATTATTAATCATTATCATCATGCGGCTCGTTTAATTTTTTTAATTGCTTGTTAGAAGGGTGCGAGAAAAACGGCATAAAGCATATTGTGATTCCATATACGTCCATTCAGTTATTTGTTTCATTTTTGGCCGTACTCCATAGAATATAACAGACGTTCAACTTTGATGAATATGAGATAAAGCAATCAGTACATGAATTGATTAATAAAGACAATTAATTAATTAATTAGAGATAATATATATCACTTAATATGAGCTGGAATATGATATTTAGGCAGGCGAGAATGGCCTTTCTATGTATCTCTTTTGAAGCACGCTCTTCCTCTTACAGTTCTCTAATTAACTCGTTATATTTGTATTTTCATCGGAGCTCTTATGGATTGTTGGCTACAAGGAAAAAGGAAGTGGAGAAATAAAACATAAGAATTATTTTAATACATCGAAATTCTGTAAAGGTGAATGTACCAGGTGAGAAATTATATACACTTACGACATTTTAGAATTATACTTTGGCAATGCAGGTTGATTTTCAGAGTCCTTTTTCATCTTGACGAAATTGGATATTAAAACAAACTGAACGCAGGAAATAATAATTTCCGAACGGAAAGTTCCTAAAATGTTAATCAAATCATATTGTCCGAAAATTTGACAGTGAGTGTGGCGAAACAAATGGGGGGGGGGTTAAATGATGGAATATAATTTATATGCACTAGAATAAAAAAAAGGGTATAAAATTAGGCAGGACAACAAGAATTTCAAAATGTGTTTGTTGTCCCCAAGAATGATATCAAAAAATTTCTTAATATCTAATTTGTCATGTGAAACCATTTAAAACTTACGTAAAATTCATTTAAACTGCAAAAAACAGCAATTTCATAGCACCAACATGGGTCGAAAAAGTCATAGACATCGCGGTTCCCTGTTAATGCACTGTCCTTACTATCGATAGTTTAAACGATCACGATGTGCTCGCTAAATGCGCGCGCCCGTCGGCGTCTGCTAGCCGTCCTCTGCTGTGACTCTCAAATAGCCCCGCATGTGCGATTTTTAGTCAGATCGTCCCATATGCTGTTTTTCATGTTAGTACATAGATGCGTGCGCGTTTTTTGCGGACGCAGATCGTGTACCCATCTCCGTCGTCTGCTACGGCTCTCTATATCAGTCCCAACTTGTGAAATGTGTTTTCTGGTGTATTTTCATTTGGTCTACATGCAGTTTGCCCACTTGTTATTTGGTCTAATGCCAAATGGGCTAAACCCATTTGGTCAACTAAATTGCCATTTGGTCTACACTTGGTCTAATTCTCATTTAGTGAAATGTCCAGTTGGTCTAATTTCAGCATAACCTACATAATTATATATTTTTTTACTTTGTCAAATACTGGTACATAAAATTGGCTTTATATCATGCAGTTCCACATTGTAAATATGTATATTCATTTGGTTCACATGCAATTTGCCCACTTCTCATTTAGTCTAATGCCGAATGGGCTAAACCCATTTGGTCTACACTTGGTCTAATTCTCATTTTGTGAAATGTCCAGTTGGTCTAATTTCAGCACAACCTAGGCTACTTAATTATATTTTTTAACTTATATACATATATTTTAGTCTTTATACATATACCAAATGGGCTTGACCCATTTGGTTTAAAAAAAATTCTAATTGCCATTTGGTCTACACTTTGTCTAATTTACATTTGGTCTACACTACACTTGATCTAATTTTGAGTCCAGTCCAGGGTCTAATTTCAACATGACCTACATCATTATGATTTTATACTTTGTGAAATATATATTTTTTTCTTTATATAATTTCATTTCACCTTATAGTTTTAGCATTGGTTTCCAAATAAATAATACTTGAACAGTGGCATAATCATGATAATGGAGCCAAAGTTTTGAAAGGTGTATCGGGTAAATTTATAAAGTTGCAAGCAGAAGCAAACAACAAAAAAATGTTGAAGCGGGGGGGGGGGGGCGGTGTTAATTAATTTCCTTTTATTTTCCAATGCCAGATCAATCTTTGTTTTTGCTTGCTAAATTTTTTTAAAAATTATATGTTCTGTTCTATCTACAATTTTTACTAATGATCCTTTTTTTACTTATTTTTTTTCAGACACATTCGCACCCGAACCGACTCTACAAGGGAAGAGAAGGAATTATTGAACCCCTTGAGAATATACAGGTCAAGGGCTGTAATAGTATACAGGGGCACTTCCTGGGAGTTTAATTTCATTTTAATTATGTGTTTTCAGGATTTTTTTTTAGGATATCTAACATTGCAGTGAAAATTATTGCCCCTGCTGATAGTTTTTCAGCTGTGCATGCCCCTCCTTAATTTCAGTGAATAAGGTGTGGCACTGCCCTCTATGATTCATTTTGAATTTTAATGGGCTCCAAAATGCAGTAATTTATAAATGATAGCATAATCTTATTTTGATAAAGCATTTTACTTAACGGGGGGGGGGGGGTGAATTTGACTACTAAACCAGCCCCCCCATGTCAAGGATTAAATTTTTGGAAAAAAAAGCATATATAAAATAGATATAGTTATTGCATATCAGAATATTATTTTTTCTTGATGTTTTCTCAATAACTCTAAGCTGTTATTGATGAATTCTTTCTTGAAACAAAAATAAGCAATTTATCCAAACATGTCAGTTTCATTTTGTAGACATATGCATTGAATTTACCAATTCAGAATATAAGGTATGCAATCTTTCATAAATGTTGATTTTTATCACTGGTGGATCTGGGGGAGGGCACATCTAGCTCAACCCCCCCCCCCCCCCTTTGAGAGCTGCAGTCAAGATGTAATGAAAATACGCAATTTTCATCAAAGAATCCCCCTCCCCGTAAGGCCCTTTTTTGCTTGACAAATTTTCATCCTGAAAATGTGCCCCCCCCCCCCCCAGGATAAATCCTGGATCCACCACCCCTGGTTTTGATTAAGTTTACATGTATTTTCATTTTGAAAAAGAAAAAATTCCTAGAGATTTATAAACAGCATGATTTACACTGAGCATTTCATACACTTTGTGCAGAAGAAATATTATCTTGAGAAATTTGGTTATTAAATTATGGAAGATATCTTTTGGAAATGAAATTACTTTATTGCAGTTATGTCTTACATTGTATTGTCATTTTACTTGATAGAAATTTATTATTTTTTATAACCATGACAGTGTTATAAATTCATATTTGCTAAATTGTAATAATCATTTTGATGTTCCTTCATCTTCATGAAAGTATGAATTCTAGTCATCTGCTTCAATCTGCCCAATGAAATGGTTACAAAGGGCCTAAGCATCCCTTGTCATTTTTCAATAATTAGTTAAGTCAGTAGTCAAGGAAGGGGTCAGACAGTTTGGCTGTATTATATTTGTTTAATTGTCTTATAGTGTCAATTTACTAAACTTTTTCTGCTTGTGATTGAACCACCAAATTGCCAGATAGTACCATTTTGTTGGGCAGACATTAATATTGACTAGAGGACTTACTTTCCAAACCAACCTAAAGATAATATGATACTTCATGTATTACTCAAATCAAATTCACTCAAAACCATACACTAATGTACTCTCCTCAAAAATCAGTTCTCACTTTTAGGTATTGATCATTCAGTCCATAAAATAATAAAAACAGAGACAGGAGGTCCTCCTCAAAATAAACACAGAGTCTCACATAGTGATACACACTACACATTAAGAGTAAAATCAGTTTGTATCTTTCGTGGGATTTGTTTTTATGTAAATCTGGATTCTTCTTGTTAGTAGGGCCTTAGGTCACTCTGACTTGAACTTAAAACTTCCAATCTCAAGAAGGCAAGATATCTCAGTAGATAGTCATTGTCAAGATGTTTAGGAGTTCAATCTGGAGGTGAGGTTATTCATGATGGCATCTGATATTCTGGCAGAAAGAATGAGAAATAAAAAAGTGCATAAATACAATTATTTATTTTTTCAATGCAAATTAAATAAACGAGTCATTCAAGATAGTGTGTATTTTTTAGAGGGGGGGGGGTGATGGCATATTTTAGTCCAAATTATTTTTATCTTCATTTTTTTTCCACTTGTATTAGGCTACCATTTATTCAAAAATTGCAATAAACATATTAATATATAAATGAGTTTTAATCTAGTTGGCAAAAGAAAAACCAGTGGCAGCGGCAGTGCAAAGAAAATGCCAGTAAAAGGCAGTAAAGCACTGTGTCTGAGTGACTGACACCACGGCACTGACAGTGAGGTGAATGTTCATTTTCCAGTGCATGCACATTATTGCCCCATCATATTCACTCGTTTTCAGAAAATATTTAGTTATTCCTCATATGACCATGATTATCTCCTTCATGTCATTACTGTGGTGTTTATTCATGACTTTAAATTCAGGAAATCATTTAGCAAACAAAGAAAACAAAGCATTTCTGGACTGTGATTCCGTGTGATTCAAGTTCTATTTCATTTCTGTGTATCACACGTACGCACGTACGTGACGTAATCTTGATCTCTAATCTGCTAATTGTTATGTTAATTAATCATCCCGTGCGCGCGATTAAAATGGCTCGAAATTCGACCAAATTCAAGGGCAGCTTAGCTTGTAAACCTCACTGAGAAAGGCTTCCACAGCCTTTGCGATTCCCCGCGCTGCAATTTAACTGCAAGACACAGAAAGGAAATCAATTCAAGTTTCACAATCAACGGAAAATCCAGAACACTTCGAGACCCATTTTGCAAGAAATACAACTAAATAAGGTAAGAATTGAGAGCAACTCACGACACTTTTGACTTACCGACACTTTCATGGTTATTTTTGGAACATTTCATGGAATTTGGGGCACGAAAATGACTTCGGTAGCTCGCGAAAGTCCTATGCATTACGATGACATATTTTTCATCGCACGGGAGGACAATCACAAAGAGAAAATATCATATTCATCCGCGCTGACAGGGGCTTAATTTTGACGATATCGCATCGCTATGCGATTTCACTCATTGACAAGCGGACGAAACTTACGTACAAATTTTGAGCACTTCCGCGACAGCGCCATCTAGTGACTACGGCCGTGCCTAATAAAATAGTAATGGTGTAACTTGGGTTGCGATTTCATTGCTGACCTCTATTTCTCCCCCCCCTTTGCTTGTCAGAAAAAAGTAAAGAAAAAGTAGCGCATTTATAGTCCCCTCCACCAAGAATTCCTTGGTTCACCGCCGATCTCTGACAACTAGAATACCAGCAAAACCGAAAATGTCTTTCTGGTCACACTCATTTTTTTCCATTTTAAATTGACCAACATATACTTAAGTTATTTTTTCTTGCATTTTCCATGAATTACTAATCATTTGTTGATCATTAAATCCTTTGCACATACATGTCAAGAAAATAACCACACACGTTCTAAACTAGTGAAATAAACTGAGAATTGAGTAAGTTCACAATAAATAAAACGGTTTGCAGGGACTTATTGTATATTCTTGGATAATGAAAGAAAGGCAGAATGTCTTGTTTTTAATACAATTTTAATTACTAGAATAATTTGATACATAATCATTTTTTTAACACAAATACATGGCAACGTCTCCGTTGGATTTTGAATTAAGGAAATAATTTGGAGGTTTTTGTTAAACATTTCTCGACGACGTATAAAATCTAGAAATCATTTGAAATTGATTATGGGCCGAATATGCCGGGCACCTATCCTAATGTAGGTTCTATTTTTTAGTATGGGTTGGGCTTGGAGGGCCGGGTTTGGACATATTTCTGTGATGACGAGAATATACTCAGAAGGGAAAAAATAGAGAGACGGCCGGGTGGCACGGAACGGGAGATGAAGAAGAGAGAGAGAGCATAACCCACTTGTCTGCGCAGTGTTGTAGTACATTTTTTTCGATTAAAAGCGCCTGGTATGAAATTGAACCCTCTCCCCCTGCGTAAGCTACTGATTGAATAGAAGGGAAAAAAGTAAAGGGGAAAATAGAGAGAGAGAGAATATAAGTAGAGGTTGACTAGAGGTAAGGGGATTAGAGAGAGTAGAGGGGATGGCATTCATGACAATAACAATAATATTTTTCAATCGAATTAAACTAATTTTTTTTATTCTTTACATGTAAAATATTCAAATGTTTACATAATATCAATGATAACAATTATAAACATTACTATCAACACTAACAATGATAATAACAAATAATAAAAGAAAATATAACAATCGGATAATAAAAAAATAATAATAATATTGATAATAATAACAACAATGGTTAAGATTATGAATATAATAATGATAAGACAAAGAAAAAGATAAAATAAAAAAGCAGACGAAACAGAAAAAAGATGAAGGGAGAAGATAATGGTGATCATGGGGGATGGGGTGGGCTAACTTAAGTAACTGGATGATAAATGATAAATAATCTTCATAATAATTGTCGTATACCACCTTGCAAATTTTAATCGAGAAGATTATGATTTCTTGTTCAGAAAGTATTACTTGTATGCATATAACGATATTTTGAAGATTCATGTTTTGGGGGGCATACTTTTAAAAGGAAATATCATATTCTTCATTTTTTTTCATTTTGCATGAAGAGAAAAACAGAGAGAACAAAATTAAGCAAAATAGGACGACGGGAGTAAAAGAATGAGAATAGGTATAAAGAGAAAATAAGACGACGAAGAAAAAAGGCGAAAAAAAGAAGCACAAGCAAATTCATAACAAGAATAAATAGAAGGGAAAAAGAAAGAGAAAACTTAGGAGATGGAGGTGTAGGATTACACAATTATCAGTGAAGAAGAAGGAGGAGAAAATGAAAAGGGAGCATTATAAAAAAGGAAGAAAAACAAGGAGGATTTCATTTGCAAGAGGAAACAAAGCAAGACTATATCAAGGGAGAAGGGGGGGGGGCTATAAATAGGAAGTATAAGAACAAAAAGATGAGACAGAGATCGAACAAAAGAAGAAAGGAAATGAGGATGATAAGATAAGAAGAATATCGAAAAAAAAGAATATGAGAAGAAAAGAAATGAGAATAATAATTTTGATAATAATAAGAAGATCGAAAAAGAAGAAAAGGAAGAAGAAAGGAAGGGAGAATATTATGATAATAGTAACATTATGAGAATATTATAATAGTAATATCGAAAAAGAAGAAGTCCAAGAAGAACTTCAAAACCCACATCACCAACAATACATTCTCAAAGAAGTCACTCTGTACGGACATAATTATAGCACTGGAGCGACAGGTGAGCTCTGAACTCCGTGCAGCCAAAACAGGAAATGAACTACGCATGCGCGAAAACTATCGATCGATCAATTCACTCATCGTGGATCGCACACACGCTTTTGTAATCAACGATCCAGCTCGCACGCACGGAACAATGGAGCTGTTCGAACTTGACATGGCCGGCTGATTAATCTCGTTTGGGGTGTTAGAACCTATTCTACTATGCCGTCGCGAACGGGTTAATTCAATTGAGTGGAATTAATTTATTCCTACAACACCTACATGTATTTAGCAAATCAAGTCATTTATTCCACATATCACTCAAACTATAGGCCTACATATATTTTTATCTTTTACAGCCTTCCTTTGTACATGGTACATAAGGTTCTTAAAGACTTTGTTGAGTGGGTTTCCCCTCCAGAGTTAAACATCCAACCAACCACTGATGTATGTAGCTTGGATGACTCTGTTTTGGTTGCTTTGACAATCTACAATAGATGGTAAGAAGGTTTAGAAATGCATTTTAATCTTGATGTTTGTTTCATTGTATTAGATTTATCATTATCTGTTGGTTTTGTTGGGCGTTTTTAATATGAAGAAAAAAAAATTGGTCAAAACAGTGATTATCAAAGGCTTAAATATTTACTGTAATACTGTAATAGTCCTTCCATAGTTCAGTTCCACGATTTCTTTAAAATACAGTCCGACCTCTCTTATCCGGACACGTTGGGACCAGCACCAATCCGGATAAGGGATTTATCCGGATCTGGGAGACCCAATATTAAATACACGCAGCTGCGCTACCGGCTGCCTCCCCAGGCCACCGGCGGTAGCTACACTATAGTGGGTGTGCGGTAAAGACAATTATTCACTGCAGCGTCAGTGCAACTTATAGGCAGTGTTTTAATGGAAATGAAATCGATCGATGGCCAAAACTCTTGGATAATTTACCTGCTAAAATGACCGAGGTATATCTCGAAAGAAAGAGAATAACTCAATGAAACCAAGTTTTAAAATTAGATCATCGCGGCGGGTATCGCAGCTTCGCAATGTCAGCCATTGTTAAACTGACTGTAGGCTCAAACATGATAGATGGCGCTGTCCGTATTGAGGCCTAAAGTCAGCTAGCAAGACAAGTGTTGTTTTTCCCGCGAAGCAAAAAGAGAAACGCGATGAAATGTTTGCACTATGCCCTGATTTACTGGAAATCATCATTCCTAAAGTTCTTTTGGTGATTTGGGTGAGATATTTTCATGAAAAATATGTTTGGTGTAGGGTGACTATGTTGGGAAATATATGTAACAAAGTGAGTTTACGTATAGGATTGAGTTTAGATTGAAATCTTATTTCCTAACGTACCGGTACTAGATTAAAAGGAAAAAAATCTCGGCAAGTGTGCGTCCGGATAATAGAGAGATCCGGATAAGGGGAGGCCGGATAAGAGAGGTCGGACTGTATAACTCCAGAGTGAATTAGGTCAAACCGTCAAAGTAGTCAAAAGTAACTGATCAGAATCATCAACTAGAAGCCTTTCATACTCTTGTTCCTTTGCCTTCATGTTTGTATATCCATTGTCCGCCTAGCCCCCCCCCCCCCCCCATATGTGCAACCTTCTTGAAATGGTTTGTCTATTTTTTTATGATTTCATTTGGTTATTACTCGGGTAGTTAATGAGGTAAAGTTAGAATGAAGGAAGATTGGAACTGGACCATTAATGCCGCTTTCAGTAACTCGCTGGCCCAGATCAGGCTCGGGCTAAGTCGTAATACTTTTAGACCACCGCCAGGTCTGCACCATGCATCGACCAAAGAGTTTATTGATGATGGCTGCACCACACCCAGGCCAAAATTCCTCACACGGACCAAGGTAACAATGCTGTGCACTTCCGCTTTGAATGTGGCGTGTTTGGTTACCATGATAGTTATCCCTTGTGTGCCTGAGTTTTTGCATGGGTGATCATAAAATTAGTACAGCTCTGCTATAGTTACTGAATGCTCATGTTGTCTATTTTAATGACGGCCTGGTGCAGACCAAAAAATCATGAGTTACTGAAAGCGGTATATTAGAAGGTTGATTATTTTCTCGCTTTGTCCTTATATAAAGCGTACTTCCTAGAATGTTTATTTACTTTCTATAAAAGCATATTAACATTTTTTTTTGTAATTTCAAGCATAATCATAAGGTTGCAGTTCCATGAATAAGTAATTGGCATCACACTTTTGAGAGTGAATTATTTTTTTACCATTAGGAGTGTGAGAACATATGTTGAGAGATCAGTCCCATCCAAGTTAATCAAGACACAACCTGGTAATGTTCCTGGGTAAGTTTATTTCATATACAGCAGCAGAGAAATTCTTATTTTTTCTATTTTGGGGGTCAATATTTTTTGTTTTTTTATTTATTTATTCATTTATTGGGCTCTTCAAACTTATTCAAGGTCATAAATAAAACAATATCAATCATTACATGAAATGAAATTATACAGGTACTTGCAATATTTGCTAGCAGTTTGCCCAATGCATCAGTTGGTGGACAGGGAAGAAAAGAGCTAATCACTGTGACCTGATGGTCTCTCCGCCCAAACCTGATTTAGGAAACAATTTGATTGGTTTAAGCAATTTTATAGTATTTCCTAGATTGTGTCTTGAAATTTTTTTTTTAATGTAATTTATTGAATTTTACCCACCTTCAGATAAACTGTGTAAGACAAAGAATTTCTTTAAACTAGTGATCATTTGCTTGGGCACTATAGTAAGTTAGAACTGAAACATGAATGAAATGTATCTTGATTTGTGTAATTTAAATGTTCTTTTGTTTCAGTGCCTTCAATGTGGCTGGGGTAAACGATATGGTCATGAAAACGGTAAGTTCCCATGGATTTGTGTCGGGGGTTTTCATTAATCTTCTTATTTTGCTTTGTGTATTCATAGTCAACCTATATCCTATTTTTTAATAAAACTTATTTCTCATGCAGACCTTAAATCAGGTGCCATGCATTAAGTTTAGACAGATTTCAAAACCAAAGAAGGAATATTTAGTTCCAGGGCTCCACACTAACCCATTTTTTCTACTGGTCCAACCTATTCATGTCGGACCAGTAGATACCCAGTTTTTCAAATTTTTACTGGTCCGAACCTAAAATCTACTGGTCCCAAAAAATAAAGAAAACATTAAGAAAAGGCGCAAGTTTATTTTTCTAGCCTTTCGTTCCCCCCAAAAAAAAAAAATTAAGGAAAATGAAGGACAAAAAGAAAGCAAGACAGAAACGAAGAAAGACAGAAACAAAGAAAGAAAGAAAGGAAGGAAGGAAGGAAGGAAAAGAATAAAAGAAAGGAAGGAAAAAAAAAGGTAAAGAAAGGATAGATGTGAAGGAAGAAAAAAAAGTAAGAACTAAAGAAGGAACAAATATAAGAAAGAAAGAAAGTAAGAAAGAAAGAAAGAAAGAAAGAAAGAAAGAAAAGAAAAAAAGAAATTAACGAAGGAAATGAAGCTAGCAATACAGAAAGAAAGAACAAATCCAGAAAGTAAAAGGAAAGAAAGAAGAAGCAATAAAAAAGAAAGGGTAAAAGGAGAGATGGAAAGACGGACAAAAGAAAGAAAGGAAGGAAGGATTGAAAGAAGGAAGGAATTAAGGAAGAAATGAAGGAAAGGTAAAATGATAGATAGAAGGAATGAAATAAATAAAGGAAGGAAGGGAAGAAGCAAGCAATTATAAAAAAAAAGAAAAGGTAAAAGAATAGATGAAAGGAAGAAAAAAAGAAAGACCGAGAGACAAAGAAAGGAAGGAATGAAAAAATAAAGGAGAGAAAGGAAGCAAGCAGTCAAAAAAAAAGAAAGGAAAGGTAAAATGATATAATTAATAAAGGGGAAAAGGAAAGAACAAGACAGATAGAAGAAAGGAACGAATGTAAGAAAGAAAGGGCTGAGAAAAGAAATAAAAAAGAAAGGGTAAATAAATGATGGATGGAAGAAACAAACAAAGAAAGTAACAAAGAATGAAGAAAGGGGTAAAAAGAAGGAAGGAAAGAAAGGAAGAAGAGAAGAGATGAATATAGGATGGATGGACTCAAAAACTAAAGAAAGAAAATATCAGAAAGAAAGAGAGAGAAAAAGGAAATATAGAGAAAATATTTTATAAAAGGATAGAAAGAAAAAATGAATTAAAGAAAACAAGGGAAATTAAAAAAGAAAGACAGTAACAAAAAAAATCGAGGGAAGAAACAAAGAAAGATTTATAAGAAGGAAAGAAAACTAGGAAGAAAGCTAAAACTATTATAAATAATTTATCAGTTTCTTTTCTCATTTAAAATAGCTACGAAAGAAAGTCAGATACCATTAGTGTATCAACACACACATAAATGCATATGTGGGGCTATTATGTATTCAGACGATATCACCCGAAACCCGATCTGTTTGAACCAAAACAGAAGTGAAAATTTCTCCTTTTACTGCTTACAAATGACAGAGTTGCTCCAATTTTTAGGAAATATGGACATTATAAGAGCCTTTCATGAGTATGAACCTTGGATTTTGACAGTTATGTGAGAGATTTCTGCCAGAGTTTAGCCAGGCTTCGTTCGTGCGGCCAGTGGAGAATTTACCATGTGGTTTGTGTGGCAGACTACATGTACACTGTATGCATGCTGTATAGTACTCTAGTAACACTTACGTGTGATTCATTCTGTGTGTATTCTGTGTGTGAATGGCAGAATTTCACGGGGGAAATGGTTTGCTGTGAATTTGACCATTTCTGGAAAAGTTATTGGCCCAACAATGGTTTTTATTACTGGTCATGTCGGACCCTTAAATCTTGCTATTTTTGGAAAATTTACTGGCCCGACAATGATATTTTTTACTGGTCATGTCGGACCAGTAAATCTTCCAATTTCTGAAAATCTACTGGCCCGACAGCGATTTTTACCGGTCTGGGACCGTCGGACCGCCGCTAGTGTCGAGCCCTGAGTTATCCTTTGGGCTGGTTCTCAAACTGTCATAATACTGACATTCTGCTTCTCTATATAATTTGTCGTAGATTTCACCCATTTTGTGTGGAGATCTAGGAGGTCTAGCTTGTATAACAGTTTCAAGACCTTTCTAATCCTTCTGAATTACCTGTACATTAGCTCAACTTTGCACAAAGAATGTTCTTGTGGGATAGAGATATTATGAGATTTTGGGACGGGACGGTGTATTGATACAATCAACTTAAAAAGCATTTTTGATTTGTGTTTTGTTCCTTTCATTACCAAATTATTGATTTATGGGAAAGTTTCTCAGTTTATACATTCCTCTTAATGGAGAACACACATGAATTAATCTTTCTCATCGCACTCAGGTCAAGGACACTCTTCCGGATTCTCTCAACTTCTTGGAGCGATGCTTACCCCTTGATCGAGACATCTACTTCCCAGACACCCATACTTTCATCGACATTGATGCCTTCTCCTCCTCCTCACCCACCCCATCATCATCAGCCAATGCCAACAGCTCGCTCACAAAGCTACCAGCTCCACATCAGCATGGAATCAAGGTCACCAAGGAAGAGTTCCTCTGGCAGTTGAACTATGACCTTGGATGCTACAGCTTCCATCAGCAGCAGTACGGAAAGGCAGCAGACATGTTCCAGAGAGTCCAGGAACTTTCTCCCAAGGTAAAAGTACATTTCATTATGATATTTTAAAATTGATTTTTAAAGGTTTTCATAAACAGATCTGATATGTATTGAAAAATATATTTATAGAACTCTTTTTGACTAATTAATTCTTGTAAGCTTTTGGACAGACTAAGAGGATGTCCAATGAAAAATACAGTCTGCAGCTGTCCATTATCTTGTTCAGTAAGCAAATCTTTGACTGATTTCAGCAATGCAGTCATCGTTTATACGTTTTGTTCTGTTTACAAGCCAGTACTTTTGAAAATGTTATTATGGAAATTTATATGATTATTTGACACTTATTATTGATTTTGTTAGTGTAAATTTTATTTTTCTGGGTTTCACTTGTCTAAAGGTTGAAACTTCCTTCTACTGCCACCCTGAAGCCTCAAAGTTAGAAGGTTATCTCGCTGCATGCAGTGCCCTCATTGGTCAGAATCTGAACAGACTTCCGTCCAATGAGCCTCCATCACTTCTATCAAGATGTGAGGCCAGCAAAGCAAGAAATTATCAGGTTTGTGTTCTGGTGACGTTAGTTCTTTTAATGAATTTTCTTTTTTTTGTAAGTTGTATGCTAGAACCTGTGAATTGTTTAGATCCATGCTTGACTTTTTTGCAAAAAAAAAAGATTCTATGAAATTACTCTAATGAGAGTTGCTTACGTTAAAATCATTGCCAAACCCAGCATTAGCCTGAATTCTTTTCTTTTTATAAAAACTGATCACAACTCTCATATAAAGTATATAATATAGAGAAAAAACAAATGAAGGAGCAATTTTTGCAGGAGTAAATGTCAAGTCACATGTGTCAAATATTATACATTTCATTAGAATTGTGTGGATAAAATCAGAATGATAATATACCTCTACAAAGTGAGAATTGGTTCTGTTTACAGTATTTTCACAACTTATTGTGTGATATCAAACCCGGTGTTGGTGTTGGAAGCACAATTTGGATTGCTTCCCCTACTTCCAAAACCTATTCCAAGTTTGAAAAACTGATCCAGATCACATTATTGACATCTCAATATATAGTGAGTGACTTTTCAGGACCATCTTTGTTTATGTTTGGTGTTATACTCGTGTAAAAATTGGCACCAAACCTTTATCTCCCCATCTCTGTCTGTCTCTCTCTTTCTATCTATCTCTCTCCCGCTGATTGTCTGTGTGTCTCTGTCGGTCTGCTTGTCTCTCTATCACTCTCGTGGCCTGTGCGTGTTCTCCCTCTTGTGTTCTTGTTACTTTTCAGGACATTGTGGCTGTACTTCTGGAGGATAATTTCAAGCAGGAGCTTTCCATGTGGTACAGAGAATGCCTCGGTGATGACGTCGCCAAGTCCGCAATCACTCCTTCCAAACTAAAACAACAGGTGGCGCTCTGCAATTCAGCACGGTTGGCAGCTGAAGGGAGGATGAACCTAAACGACCTTAAGATGAACCTTCAGCAGTCTCCCCAGGAGACAAGGCCGTTCTTTGTAGAGGTAAGTTGGCTCAATCGGTAAAGCGTCTGCCCGTCGAAGCAAAGATCGTGGGTTCGAGTCCACCCCGGGCAGATGACTGAAGCCAGTGCGTTGTGTGCAAAGGTCTCTTCCCTATTCCATAGGTGCAGGCTGTGTTACAGTGGAAAACATTCCATCCCTCGGATAGGATGTGAAATGGAGGTCCCGTGTAGAGGAGATTCACCACCTCTGCACGTTTAGAACCCACTGCCCTATTCGTATAAGCTTGGGGGGAAACCCCGGTGTAGTGGTCCACCTACACTCCCCCAATGAGTTATATTGGGAGGTGAGACTTGCAGGTCATAGTCATTCAGTTCACCTTCCAGGCACGGGTGATGCCCAACAAATATGATAATAATAATTCTACATTTAGATCAAGTGCTTATTATGTCAGACTTTCTCTTCTAGAAAATGCACTTATTTTCTTTAAGTAAACAAGTATTGCTTTTTATATTATTGATGTTTTACTATCATTCAACTTTTTTGTATACAAGTAAAATACTGTTTACATATCTTTAGGGGCCTGTTGCACAAATCTTTATGATTGATCTTTGGACTGATTCTAACAAGTGATTTCGGAGATAAATATGTTCAGTCCTTCATAAAATGAAATAGTTCAGTCAATTGCATATCTCTGTGTAAACTGCTGTGACAATTTTCAATGAATTGTATCCTGATAAAGTTTTGATTTTAGAAATTTAAACTGAAACAAGTGATAATTACCATAAATATTGATATTATCTGAAATCCATAGGCAGAGCTGCCAAGTACTACTGGTTTTCAGTAATTATTACTGAAAAAATTAGACAGAATAGTGGTGGTTTCATGCAAATTACTGATTTCGAAAGTTTAAGATTA
The DNA here is from genome assembly GCF_018143015.1 of Lytechinus variegatus. Taxonomy (NCBI): domain Eukaryota; kingdom Metazoa; phylum Echinodermata; class Echinoidea; order Temnopleuroida; family Toxopneustidae; genus Lytechinus; species Lytechinus variegatus. The sequence continues at coordinate 19,031,873 of NC_054741.1, read as the reverse complement.
TCTGATTTTCTTACCCAAATGTTGATTTTCAGCCTTTAGAATACTGAAATGTTCTTGATCAGGTTGGCATCTCTGCATATGCTGATTGTTTTTTCTCCTATCTATGATCTTTGTATTTCAGTGTATTGTGAAGACATTGTCATCCAGTAGTGAACATCAGAAGTCAAATATCAAGTCTCTTTTGAGGTAAAGATTTTGATATCAGGTTCTTGGAGTGGAAATTAGCTTTCAATAATGTGACTTAGGGGTATTGGCAAGAGCTGGCATATTTTAGTTTAAACTTCTTTTTTAAAATCTCTGTACTATTATGAGATATTGACATTATTACCACAATTTTAATCCAGTTTTCATGAATGAAATACCAGTTTGGATCATGATTACAGACTTTTGATCATCATTTCATAAGCAAAGATCACAGTTCAGCGCTGTCAGGTTGAGTACTCTTTGTTCAACAGTGCATAAGTAGGTATGTGTGTAATCAATACATACTTGTAAAGTCTTGTGCAGAGCATATTTAAGAACCAGCGTGTATGTCTTGGCCTCTAGAATATATTGTGTGAAAACAACTGCGCTTTTATACAGAAGGGGCCTTAAATTGAGTATATACTTACACAGCGGCTTACCTAGGATTTTCCAGAAGGGGGGGCAAGAAAAGGATTTTGTACCGAAAAAAAATTGACAAGCAAAAAAGAAAAAAAAAGGTCTTCAAGTTCACACGTCTGTTTTCATTGCACTTCTACATTACTAATTATTAATTTTGTTCTCAAAAGGGGGGGGCATGTCCCCTGGATCAGTTGTGACTCGTCAGGGTTGGGCAGGGGTACGTCCCCTGCATGGGTTGTGACTCGTCAGGGGGGGGCAGTTTGCCCCCCCCCCGCCATTAGGTACGCTAGTGTACTTACATCTGCCAAGGATAGCATTGATATCCATTTTTAGATCCTCTGTATGATGATGGTTATAATGGATTCTGTGAATTGCTTTTACTCCTATTTTTCAGGTTATTATTCCGAGACGACATGCTGTGTAAAGGTATCCTGGAAGGCCCTCTGAGTGTCCTCTTCTCTGAAGATGAGAGACAGGAGTTCTTGAGATGTTGCAAGCCTGAGGAAGGGAAACAAGCAGGTGGGGACACGAGTCAGAGGGATCTACATTCAGGTATGTGATTGTCATTGAGGAAGCTGCTCCGAGCCATCATCTGTGGCTCATCAAGTAAAGACTTTTGATCAGTTATGAAGTGGAAATAATCATTCAAGATCCATGTGACATGTGCATGTATATACTGTTTGCATGAAGCCTGATTATTTGGTAGGAAGCAGGGATGAAAGGAGAGAGTATGGATTCATGGTGAACAGAGAGAGGCAGAGGAAAGCCTTCAGCATTCAAACCTTGTCAAACTTCCTGGGGCCATACTACAGAGCTTAGCAGTTATTATAGAACGCTTTTGTAGAACATTGAAGTCAGTGATTGCATTGACTACAATCTACAATTCATTGTTAACCTTTGTGTTATGGGCCCCAAGGGGTCAACACAAAATAACTTGGTGGATGAGTGAAAATTGTTTCCCAGACAATGCTTTGTGCAAGGATTATGTTCGAGCATTCATAGGTCTTAAACAATCACACATCGATTTCATGTTTTGAAGATTTAAATATTGTTACCCTCACACAATTTGATGTGGGAAGATAATAATAACAATACGCAACATTTACATAGCGCTTAATACAAATGTTTCTAAACGCTGTATACTATTACCCCGGCTCTAGCACGGCTATCTTGATCGGACGCTCGAGCATTCAAGGGATTCCTTCCTACCAGGTACACATTTACTACACCTGGTTGGTGAGTAGGAAATGTAGATAAACGCCTTGCCAAAGGACGCAAGTGCTGGGGTGGGATTTGAACCCTGGACCTTGTGGTTCAAAGTCCGGAGACATATCCTCTGAGCCACCTCACCTCTACATAAATAAATTTAAAGATAAATTTGGAAACTTAGATTAGAAGGTTTCACAAAAGAGTTTCAATCAAATGAAAGGCCTAGTGTAACAAGTTTGATTACAGATTATAATACAATGATCATGAAATGAAGTAAAATGCTATTTTTGTTTTCTTCTAGACAATCAAGGGCTTCAGATGGGCCAGTTGGAACTGAAGCTGCTCCTAACACAAGATCCGAATGAACTAGAATCTGTTCTTAGGGCTTTGCACAAATTGTCTCCAAACAGGAGATTCTCTGCAGTCTGCAGCAAGGTAGGTATATACTCTCTGTAAAGGGGTGTCAAATCCTTGAAATAAAAAGAATTGCTTGAAAGGTGAAAGGTTGGAATATGAAAGATTTATTGGTTAAAGTATGATAGAAATCAGACTAACTTTCCGCCAATCAACTTGAATGACTTTAGAAGCATATGTGACCTGCCACCCAAAATCAGCAATAAGTCGACCCAAATGAATATTGAGATTTTTAGTGTGCTTGAAAATTCATTTCCTAAGCTTTAAAATGATATATTACATGTTAAAATTGACCAACAATAACCATCATTACAAGTACTTGATTGAATGCAGAGGAAATTCAGCAAGAGCTTAAAAAAAGGAGAAGACAGGGTTTGAAGTTGGAGGTTCACTCAAGCATGAGATGTGCATACTGTGTAATCTCAGTGAAACTTCCAAGCAGTCTGAAAAAGTAGTGTCCAACAAACTCTTGTATCTTTTCTTTTATTCAACTTCATGACTTCAAATTTTTACAGTACGAAGAAGAAGAATTGCTCTTTCAGATGAGCTGTTTTTCTAATTTTTGGTTTTTGGAGACTAAATTACTATTTTGGCTTGTTTCATGAAAGGACTTGTCGGACGTTTTATCCGACAAGTCCCATTTTATCCGACAGTTACTATAGTAACAGTGCCTCTCAGCCAATCAGAATCAAGGAAAGATGTCAGATCTGACAACTTGTCGGACAAAAATGTTGATGAAATGGTGACTTATTGGTGGTTTTGGGGTGGTAGGTCACATATAGCATTAGCTTGTGAGCTGTCATTGAAAGCAAACTTCATGAAACTAGGCCAATATCCTTTTCACTATACGTGTGGTAGTAATACTTCTGCTTTTCTTTGTTTTACAGTGGCAAATTGATAGATCATATGGCTACATCATAGATGCTATGAACAACAGACTGATACAAGATTTCATCTTTATTCTACTGGTCAAAGCACAGCATTGTATAGAGAAGAAAGTAAGAAAAGTAGTATATTTCAATGTTGATTGTTTAGAGCATTCAGTTTGTGTACTAGTACAGGTTTGTCTGGAAGTTAATTCGTGCTGAAGACTTGCATGCCTTTCAGTAGCTAACCCAAAATAAAAATAGCTATGAAAAGCAAAGTAGACCTACCTGAGGAAAGAAGACCTGAATGTGTTGCGATTTCTGTGTAATCCTGTGAATATTAGTTCCTGGCAATATTTTTCCCATTGGCATTTTTTTTTTCATTATAATTTGGTTCTAGTATTCCCGTCTTTCCTTTTTGTTGAAACACTTTTTTCTCTTTATTTGGAGCGTTGTGGCCCAGTGGATTAGTCTTCGGACTTTGAAACAGAGGGTCGTGGGTTCGAATCCCAGCCATGGCGTAATTTCCTTCAGCAAGAAATTTATCCACATTGTGCTGCACTCGACCCAGGTGAGGTGAATGGGTACGCGGTAGGATTTTTCCTTGAACGCTTTAGCGCCTATTAATATGGCGGCTCAGCTACAGCCGGGGTAATAATATGATACCAATTATCAAAGCGCAGTAGAGTATATGCACATAGTAGCTGCGCTATATAAATGGACCTATTATTAGGTGATCTGTCAATTGACAGATCACCTCTTATGTTTCAACGAATTTTCTTTTTTATTTCTTTATTCTTTTTATTTATTTTTCTTTTTCCACCCTTTTCTTGTTCCACCAAAATCATCAAAACTATTCACTCAATTTTCATAAAAGTATTATCAATTATGCACAGTTATCATGCGATGTGTACGAAACAAGTTCAATGTCAAATGGTCATCGTGACGTCATCTACGCGCCATTTTGTAAAATCACATTATCAATCATATCTTCATTATCAATCATCAAAAGTTAACAATATTAACATGAAATCAACTTCAGATCAAGGGTCAACTGTCCATGTCATCAAAGGTCATGTACATGTCACGACGCGCATGTACGCGCGCGTCAAAATTTTAAAATGCTCAAAATCACTTTTTGATCAAAGTAGAGTACGTTTCAGGTCATTCTAAGCATTTCAGGAATTTGCGCGCTCACAGGTTTTCGCGCGCGTTTACGCGCGTAACGTCCTTACGCAACGTACAACTGCACTTTATTTTACATCAATGCATTTTTTATGAAATTTCCAATAATTTGATACCTTAACCGACCTTCTACGACCAGTAATAAAGGAATGCGCCTCCGTCAAAGTTTGAATTACGCGCGCAAGCTCGCGTTCACAATATGCCAAAAATGTGCAAAAACATGCTTTTACAAAATTCTATATAACTCTTCAGATAGTCCGTTGACCCCCAAATTTTCTTTTATATTCTGATAGAGTAGGTCTTGTAGATGTGATTTCATGTCACATTTGACAATAAATTTTATCATAACGTCATCATATTGGCGTCAAAACTCAAATTTTCAATTTTTGTTTTATGACGTTTCAATAAGTTTGCAAATATGACTATAACTCCGTAATCATTGGTCGTTTTTCGCCCGGTTTTCGACATATTGTAGTTGGTTATATATTCTTCCAAATTATGTTACATTTTTATCACTTAGAGCAGGAGATCATCAAAAATACTAGCAATGTATAGAAGTATATTATTATGATAAAACTTTCCCTTGAAAAATTCAATTTGAGGTTATATTTTATCGTTGCCTTGCAAGTGTATGGCAGTTACTATGGTCTGATGGTTAGTGCATCTGCCTTGTAATGCGAGGGTCCCTGGATCGAAACCCATCAGGATCTATTTTTTTTTATTTATTAAGTTTTGTCTCATTTTGCATGTAACCCCTATAAGCCAGTTTGGGGTTCCATTCTGCGCATGATAAGAAGTTCATTCGGATAATTCAGTGACATGATTGTTTTATATTTAATGAGATATTAGCAACAACCTTGATGTCTTGGTTATTCTTTTGAATTGTATGTTTCATTACATCCATAAAAACAACAACGCGTGCACTAGCAACTGGTATTTCAAACTTGGCTACGTATTGTTATTAGAACATGCTAATGCATTCCAAGAAGAAATGCAACAAATGCCTCCGTTAGTGTTCATTGCTTCGCTATTCTATTCACCAGGTCTAAGCAATTTCTCCATCTTGCTATGCAAGACATGCTTGCATAATATCTCGCAATGAAATCTACTTATCGTCATGTAAGAAATTAAATGTTATTTGGTCATAACTGCTCATGAGGTAACTAAATACTGGTCTATGCATACTGATTTAAATTTTTCAAAACTGGATTTTAGATTCTTGCTTTCGTCAACACTATGCTCACTATTTCGTGTTATCGCTTGCTAAATTGGAATTGACATTCTTTACAAAAACGAGATCTTTTCATACCACCTTTTATTTCAACTTTCAAAAGTATTCAGCATGTCCTTTCATTAATAAAACTGGGCTTATTCTCATGAAGCTCATATTGATCTGCATTAACATGGTGATCATGAGAAAAGAAAATAGATCGTGATCGTGATCATGAGATTCACAGACAGATCACCTAATTCGTCCTCAAGACGAATGAAAATTCTAGTTATTATTATTTTTGGGTATTTTTGTGCAGAGCTATGATAAAGCTGTCAACAACAATTTTTTTTTCCACTTTGAACATTTACCTTACACTATTGATGCTTGAAACCATATGCTACTACTTTACATGCTACAGGGGTGTGAGAGTTCAGATTGTTTTTTTGTTTTGATTTTCAGCTTAATTTCAGCTTATTTTGGCTTTCCTCTATACAAAAAGTATGGGAGCTCTTTCTATTTCAGACTTTTTCAACACTCTTCAGCTTTTTTTCAGATCTTTTTATTTGTGACCACTCATACCCCTCATGCTACTGTGTTGTGAAGTAATTCGTACCCTATGTTAGCGGTAGTCTTTTCACTTGTCTTGTGTTTGTGCAGAGTTACGATGCAGCGATCAACCACCTCGAGGCTGCCTGTAAGAACACCAAAGATTCGTACTTCAGGCTCTACACTGGCGTTAGGAACGAGATCCTCTACGTAGAACTACTGAGGTTGGCAGAACAGAAAGGGGCCAAGACCGCTGGACCGGACTTCAAACAGATGGTTCTGGCCTGTCTGCTAGGAACTCGCAGTGGTGAGTAAAAAAGGGGAGGGTTAAGACAGATGGACCATTAATGATTTGAGTGGGAGGGAGGGTTAAGAATGATAAAAGGGACCAAGGCTGCTGCATCAGACTTCAAACAGATGGTCCTGGTCTGTCTGCTATGAACTCGCAATGGTCAGTGAAAAGAGGAAGGTTTAGGACAGATGAAACAGTGGTGAATCGAGGGGGAAGGGAGAGTTAAATAGGGGCCAAAGTGGCTGGACCAGACCTCAGACAGACAGAGAGGGTCCTGGCTCATGTGCTATGACCATGCAGTGGAAGGTCAGATGAAGGAAAAGGGGTGTGATAGTAAAAGATTGAAGAGAGGGGCTGACAGACATGGTTCTGGAGTGTTTTTCATGAACTACCATCAGTGTGTAGATTTCATGACCCCTTGGATGGATTTGAAGAATGAGCAATGGAGATGATTTTAGTGCATAAGTTGCAAATCAACAAGGGGGGCGTTTCATGAAAGGACTTGTCGGACGTTTTATCCGACAAGTCCCATTTTATCCGACAGTTACCATAGGACTAGTGTCTCTCAGCCAATCAAAATCATGGAAAGATGTCAGATCTGACAACTTGTCGGATGAAAATATTGATGAAACGTTCCCCTGGTCTGAGAAGCAAACCTGACTCGACTAATAAACAGTCATATTCAAGAAAAAGAAGGGCTTTGAGGTAGTTTCCAAAATTTTCAAATCGTATTAGTCATATTTTAAGATATAGGAGAGGTCATGAGGATAATAAAGGGTGTAGAACTCTGGGTTGCCTTGGTACTTAGAGAGGGGTTAAGGGCACTCTAAACTGTAGTATTTTGACTAATTAGCTAGTTCTTCAATTTGGATGAAAAGAATCAACTGTCATGTCAGTTCATTGCTTATCTTCAGCACAAGAGCTGTCTTATATTCAAAGGCAGTTGATTTTGCTCAAAATCATCATGTGTGGTACTCATAGAATGGAAACTACAATCTCCTGTCTCATTATTGTTTTAGATCGAGATATCCAGCCCAGGGAACCAGTCTTGGATCAATGCATCCTGTTCCTACTCAACAGTCAATACTGGTTATGTTTCTTCAATGCTGATATTCCCTTGCCTTTTTGGAAGGTAAGTTTGTTGTTGTTGTTTTTTTCTATGAGTGATTTTGTCTCAATATATTATGATTCTTGTGGTATTTCCTCCCAGCCCAGAGTCATAACCCTTCATTTGGTCCGTGAAAAGATAAACCCCTTGATACCTAAGACCATAATTTGTAGAAATTTACAACTATATTTCATTACTTTATGACTTTTGCATGATTTATGCTCCTAACAAACATAATATTCCTGGCCCCTCCTCCAAAATAACATAGTTGATTCATATCAGTCTAAAATATGGAAGGCCAGTGAGGACATTCATCATCTAGAATGATTATGCACATGTATGCATCATCAATTTGACCATTCCCATATTTTTGGTAATAAGACAGTTTGTATGCATTCTTTATAGCAAATTAAAGAACTGTTGAGTTTCCATATTTGAATTGTTATGAATTAATCTCAAATCTTAATTAGACTTGGATATTATTTTATTTATTTCATAAATTTCAGATTAGTAAATTCATAGCCTTGTGTATGAAGGATGACCCATCTGATACAAATAAATGCCGACCTGTGGCCAAGGAGCTTTCCCAAGCTATGGTGTCTGTGTTCAGTACGACCACACAGACTAAACGGAATATCACTGGAGGCAATGCAGCTACTGTCACGAGGGAAACCAGTACAGCTATCATGACCAGGTAGAAAGAAGATAGTGGATTTTATTATTCTTATTGTAATAATGATGATGATGATTATGGTGGTGATGATGATGATGGTGGTGGTGGTGGTGGTGGTGGTGATGATGATGATGATGATGATGGTGGTGATGGTGGAGGTGATGATGGTGGAGGTGATGGTGGTAATGATGATGATGATGATGAGATGATGGTGATGGTGGTGGTGGTGGTGGTGGTGGTGATGATGATGATGATGATGGTGGTGGTGATGGTGGTGATGATGATGACGGTGGTGGAGGTGATGATGGTGGTGATGTTGATGATGATGATGGTGGAGGTGATGATGGTGGAGGTGATGATGGTGGAGGTGATGATGGTGAGAGTGGTGATGGTGGGGGTGGTGGTGGTGATGATGACGATGATGATGATGATCTTGACTCTGATGTTGATATCAGTATGCTGCAACAGCCATGATAAAAAACATGATTTTCATTACGAATTTTATTGTCATCCTTATCATTGTCCGGAAGATATAATTGTAATTGTCCATATTGTGATTTACAGGGTTGAGTTTGTGAACTTTGTGAAGTCTCTTTACGATGATAGATGTCTAAGTCTAGTCCTCTCCTGCCTCGTCAAGATTTACAACCTTCTCAAAGATGATGTGACTAACGAGTTATCCCATGAATACCAAGCACTATGGCCAAACACTATCACAAAGTGAGTCTTCTAACTAACCACTTTCTTGAGGTATAGATCAATCTGATTTTACTATTCATATTGGCAACAATTACTTTTTTCTCCTTATACATGGTCTGAAAGGGGCAATGAAATGAGATGAAATGGCATCGTTGATGATTGAAACCCAGCAAGTGTATTTCTAAGTAAACTCACCAAAAATATTTTTAATTTGAATATGTAAATATTTTTTAATATTCAAATCTTATGATGAGAAGAATATTGATTTGTTAGTAGCTAGCAGCATAAACAACCTCCTTATCTGCATGAAATACTTGTTATAACAATAAGTTAACTTAATGATAAATAACTACTATGCTCAATAGTTTTTATATCCATTCTGAAATGTCATGCTAATGTTGATTGTGTACATACTGTACATATTTCCATGAATTCTCTTATCTGATATATAATATGGGAGAGAAACCTTTGTAACACTTGCATAGTCTGGTGGCTGGCATTGTTTTCTATAATTCTCATATCTCTATTTCTTCTTTACCCCCAGTCCTGGCTCGGTGGATATTGATGCCGTGGCTACGACACTCCATGAGGTCATAGGTCATGCTGTATCTGTGGACCCGATGAAATCAGAATGGCTGTGTACACAGGCCGATGCACGCTATGGTAAGGCACCCTGCATACAGAGTGGTTGAGTTCAAGTTTGGTGTAGGACATGGTGTTATTGTTGGTGTTTGGGCGATACAGCAGTTGTCACAATATTGAACAAGGATTAGGCTTTTAAATTCTTAGTAGCAATGCAGGCATCTCAATGATATGCAAAATATAGGCCTATACCCCTGAGTGCCTTGCATTGTCACTTGCCAACTCACATCTGTACATTTTAAAATTTATGTTCTGCTGACTATAAGATACGGGAATGAACGAGAAATCTGTCCTTTTTTGTGTTTGTGTCTGTCTAGCTAAAAAGCAGTTTGGATCGGCACTAAAGTTTTACCTCCAGTTTGAATTTTTAAATTGTTGGTAGCAGTGCAGGCATCTCAATTTTATCCAAAATATATACCCTGGAGTGCCTTGCATTGTCACTCACGCACTCACAACTCAAATCAAATCATGTACAACTGTACATATATATTTTTTTAATTTTGTTTTGCTGACTATGTGATATGCAAATAAATGAGAAATCTGTCCTTCTTTGTGTTTGTGTCTATCCAGCTAAAAAGCAGTTTGGATCGGCACTAAAGTTCTACCTCCAGGCTGCTATGGTGTCCACACAGTTCTTTGAGAACCCAATACCCAAGACTGTATGGACAGAGCAGGTCTACAAGCGATGCATCAAGGCCTGTTCTGGCCTTCAGTGCCATACCCAAGCAGCCATCTTGTGTCAGTTCCTCCAACCCATTGATTATGTGACTGCTTTCCAAGCTCTGCAGGAGAAAAGATGGTAAGGTTCTTCTTATCTTGTATTCATCTATCTCTTGCTTGTGTGAACTCCAACTTGATTTGTATTTATCATATTTTTTTAAATGTTGTTTGATTATTATGAAAAGCAAAAAAAAAAACAAATGTATTTGCTAGGCAAAGTCCCTGTATGTTTGTAATTGATTTCAAGTTTGTTTTTAAGAAATTAGATAGTAAAATAGAAAACAAATCAATGAAGTTTTAGCCAGAAATTGTCAAGAAGTTTTGAATTTTTGAAAATTTTCTGTGCAGTCATTTGTGAAAAGCTCCCAAGATACTGTGTATCATTTGTTCCATGACTTGACTTTTTTTTGTGTTCATAATGAAGCAACTTCACTCATTTGAATGTGTATGAAATGAGATAATGCACAAGTAAAATCATTTGAGATAATCTAAACAAATGACAGTTTATAAATCTATAGTACATGGCAGAAGAGTTTGCATTTGACAATGAAAAATGAAATTTAAGACTAGTTTTGTTGTTGAATGTTATCTTTCAATAGATTTTCATCAAACTTTCATTGATATGTCTCTCAGTTTTCTGCTTTAAGTAAATCTTGACATCTGAATGAAGTTCCCAGACCTGTCCTGATTTTCAACTTTCGAAATGTCTAAAAATTACTGCATCCTGATTTCTGACATTTCATTTGAGACTAGAAAAAAGTGGGGAAATGGCCATAAACCCATTCATGCCGCCCCCCCATCCTCTATGCATCTCAATAGACCAGTCCGTATAGGCTTAACATTGCTAAAATCCAGGAGCTTCAGGGGATGCTGCCTTCTTGACCTGTGGACCCTGCGGGGGGGGGGGCTTAGCCAGCCCCCTGGACCTCCAACCACCTGGACCTCCAGCCATTGCTTGTCCAGATTTTAATATATTAACTCTTATTTACCCAGGGTAGCCACTTCAGCTTTAAGCTGTTCTTCCAGCGGGCCCTGCATAACATTACATTATTATTATTACCCTTCTCCATTTATAAATGTCGAGCACTTGACAAGAAGGCAGAAGGTCACATTTTAAGTTTTTGGTTATGAGTCAGCCGGGGATCGAACCTACCACCTTCCGTTCCTTGGGCGGATGCTCTACCACTGAGTCACCATGCCCGGTGTTTTTCTAATTGACTTTTTAGGATGCTTTTTTTCAGGGCACTACACTTTTTCATCTTATTATGATTATAGTATCTATGTTTTTTACTCCCTCTTTCTCTCTCTCTCTGTCATCAATACAGCTATGATGGTAGTGATAGCTTATACAGTTGCTTCTGGGACTTGGCCATACTAGAGTTCCTAGTGTGTATCCTTTGACAATAAAAGCAGAAGGACATGTGTCCAGTTTGATCCTGTCAATGGGCTTAGTTTCAATCTTAACCCTTTGAACCTTGAATTGATTGGGACGGTCATGACCCTCACCCTGAATTATTTGCAGATTAAAGATTATCAGGAAAACGAAGGAATATGTGACATTTGAAATAAATAATCTCCCATTCTCATGATTCGAGCCCAGCCATGCCAGCGACACCTTACTCTGCTAGTACCCGGCCTGGCCCGGCTGATGTTCTGTAGCTTCTCGTACTAATGATGATCTCAAATTTTGTCTCAAAATCACTGCTTTGACAGGAGGTAAAATTAAAAAATAGCTTATGTATAGTCTGTATACGACTTGCCGTATATTATGGCATGAGCTTCCTTAGTGGGGTAGTATATTTTGGTCATTTTTTTGCTAAAATGCTATAATAAATGAAAGCCAGTTGTCGACGGAATTATAAACTGAAGTTATCGACTGAATATCTCTAAAATGACATCATTTTTAAAGGTCACCAGATATCTAACACCCTTGCTTTTCACATCACATGACTTATTCCTGCTCTTCGGGTTCAAAGGGTCAATGACATGGAGCCTTGGATGATTGTTTTATTCATTTCATTTCTCTAGACGTTTTAAATGATTTGTGTGGAGTAGGTCATATGCCTCATTCATCTTAAATGCTTGACTTTCTGCTGTGTATGTATTATCAAGGAGAACGTGGGTAGTCTTTCAGGAAACAAGTAGTGATTTTTCACTCACAAATTTGCTCTGAGCCAATCAGATGCAAGGATTTCTGTAGCTTATAACAATAGTCAATGCCCCATTTTAGGCGAATATCATGCTGTTTAAACTCAAAGTGACATCCTGGAATATATATTTTCTACACTCTATCCGGGTTGGTGAAAAAGTGATTACTTAGTGTGAGTTACCTGAAATTACACTGAAGTAAATGGCATCGTTGTTTGAGCCATACAGCCATATATCAGGGCTCTGTCTTACAAAGACTTATGATTGATCCAATCAATCGTAAGTATATCAAAATTCATCACTGTCATCATTTTTTTTTGCAGGAAATTTGCAAAATGTCCTTTCTAACAAAGGCAAACACACCATATTGTCAAGAAATCAATGAATTTATGATAATACATCGTAGCTAGAAATATTTTTGAACAAACATGTATTTTTAGAAGTAGGCATTGCTGGCTTCCATAGTTGAGTTTGATCAGGAGCCCATTTCATAAAGGACTTGCCCCTGGTGTAACTTTTTTATAATGGCAACTACCATGGTAACAGGGCTCGGCAGCCAATCAGAATCAAGGTTTCCATGGTAGTTGTCATAATGGCAAAGTTGCAACAGTTGCAATTCCTTTATGAAACAGGGCCGCAGATCAATCGTAACTTTTTGTAAGACGGGGCCCTGATGTACATAACTTTATGTAAGAATTCATTGCTGTTTTTGTTAGTGTTGTTATGTTATTAATCTTTAACTACATCCTCCCCATAGTCACACATCACAAAAGGAGTGAAATGGACAAGAAACAAGCTGCAGTAAGTTAATCTCCTTTGTTGGTATTTTCATAGTATGAAGTCAAACTTGATTTTATTTTTATTATCATTTTTTATCATGAAAAATGAGGGTAATAAAAATCTAGTTTAGTTTGGACTCAACCCCTGGTTTTAGCTGTGAGGAATCAATTTAATCCCATAAAATTTGGGGAAAAAAGCAGTATAAAGCAGGAAAACATATCTTTATCTGTTATAACAGATAGGTACCCTGGGTCAGTTTTGCAGGTTGACAATTTTAATGATGATGATGACAATGATGATCTTTTAGCAATTTTAAAGCACCATATTTCTTTTTCAAAAGTATAAATGATGCTCCTGAATTTCTATGATTTGTTTTCCCCGTAGTAATGATAGTTTGGTTATTTCCTAAATAAAGACCACCTAAGGGAGACAAGAAAAGTGGTCCTTACGAGAAGAAATTATTCAAGGAATACAAAATATTGTGATCTGTATGGACAGGTTGTCAGACTTGACTGTATATCCCCCGTTATAATGTCATTGCAGATGGAAGTCCTTAGCCAGGCTGAGCTAAACACCTGCAACTCAGAGACGGTCTTAGCGGCAGCAGCGAGGAAACGTCAAAAGCTCTTCCTGCAGTCCATGGCCAAACAGTATCTATGATGATTCCTTCATGACAATGAACTGATACAAACTGATACTATGGAAATCCATCAGGGTCATACTTTTTTCTACAGGAAATTTGCACAATGTTCTTCGCAAACAAAGAGAAGCACATTGAATTTTCAAGAGAACAATGAGTGCATGAATATACATCTTAGCTAGAAAATATTTTGAACAAACATACAGAATAGATGTTGATGTTGTGATTGATCGGATCAATCGCAACTCTTTGTAAAACGAAGCCCTGGGCTTATGTCATGTTTCCTAAAGCTCAATATAATTACATTACAATAACTGTATTGAATGGTGGCATGTGATTTGTTGACAGCAATTTTATCTGGATATTTGCATTTTTGAGTGCTAACAAGCTTTAAGAAAACTTCTAGCGATTGATTGTGGAATGAATATCAATGATTAATTTAGAGCAATTTGCAATCACTTGTATAATTAACTTTACATCAATTACTGATCTTTGTGGCGTGGAGCCCTGGACCCGCTTTCATAAAACTTGTAGCAATGGTTAGGTTACAGTCTACTGTTAGAAGCAACTGAAATGGTGATATTTTGTTGGTCACTGGCACATTTTTCATAGAATTATTCAAGGATTCGTTACTGATGAAAGGGTTTTGTGAAACAGGGTCACAGAAAATATCCATGGAGAAAATTGACAATCCACATTCTCCACATTATTTATATTACTCTTACCAGCATACAAGATGGAAAATCATTTACAGGCATTCTGACAGCTGCTTTGTGATAAAGAAATAAGAAGACTGTTGCTCAGGTGGTGAATTCAGGATTGTCTGAAACGTCTGATCCCAAGAAGAGCATAAACATTCTCATCATTTTAAAGCGATTTGGGCGATTATTCCTCTTCTAAATTTCTAGGGTCTTTTTCTTCAGAATTCAATGGTTTTTGCGAACTTTGCTCTCTATCTTTTAATCATGGAAGTCAGTTTCCTAAATGCATTAAATTATCAAAGCTATCAGGATGTCATAGCAATAATCAGCCTATAAAAGTACTTAAGGGTGTATTTAGGTGACCACCTTTCACCCAAGCATAACAGTTTGAAAACTGTTGTTTCAGCGATATATTTCCCATCATGAAAATGGATCTTAAAGGTCAATAGAGAAAAATAAAACAAGCTTAACGCTGAAAATTTCATTGAAATCGGATGTACAATGGACAATGTTTCAACTTTTAGAGATTTGGCAATAAGGACCAGCTTGACTGAAGCACAAAATGATAAAACAATGGTAATTCCACGTTTTCAGGGAGGAAGAAAACTTTGTTTCACAGAAGAATTAGGAGAAAACTCGAATATTTCACATATGTAATTAAAATATATAAGAATAAAAAAAAAATATATATATATATATATATATAAGAATACCGACCAGGATGTGCATATGACTGTTTGTGAAATTAAGTGAAACTTTTAAATATAACTTTAATTCACATCCGATTTTGATAAAATTTTCATATTTTATGCCCCCGCAGACGACGTCCGGAGGGGGCATTAAGCGTTGCCCCTGTCTGTCCTTCCGTCCCCCCCACTTGGTTTCCGCGCAATAACTTGAAAAACATTTAACAGAGTTTTAGAATTTTTGGTGTACATGACACCAAAATACAGGCCAAGTTTGAATTCGGAGTCCGCAGGTCAAAGGTCACAGCTCATTATATATGCATGTTGGTTCAAAGGTCTAAATTTGTTAATTATACCTTATGTAGGCATATTGGTTTCTGCACGATTTCCGGTTCAATCATATTGAATGAATTTCTGATAGCGTTAAGCGGGGGCATCTTTGTCCTTCGGACACATCAAATTACTAGTTCTCTTTTTATTCAAATGAACTTTAAGTTGGGGTGGACTTGTCCTTTAAAATGAAAACACAAATCACTGTTGTGTTTCAGAATGCTATTATGCACAATTGAGATTGCTGAAAATGGATCAAACACGGCACAGATCTCAATAATGATGGCATAAGTACATGTTGAGAAATATCTGTCTTGAGACTATGTCTAGAGAAAGTGATTGTACGTATCATATCTGGCATCAGACACTAATGCATTGACCTCAAAGGGAAATGTCTTGTGTCTCGAAAGCCAAGACATTCCAGAGACAACGAAAAGGACAGGTTATCTCGCTGCTTTACTTCAATCCATCAGTGTTGGGGTGTCTACTCTTGAGACATGTCTTGTGGCAATTATTGTGTCTCATGTCTCATCTCGTCTCAGTCTTGGCCGATTCTGGGGCCCTATTCATGAAGGACTTTCAACTGTTGTAACTTTGCCATAATGGCAACTACCATGGTAACAGGGCTCCACAGCCAGTCAGAATCAAGGTTACCATGGTAGTTGCCATTATGGCAAAGTTACAACAGATGCAAGACCTTTATGAAACGGCCCATGGACATTTCCATCTGCCAGTCTCATTCACTCTCTCATCTGAGAGTGTCTCAAGCCCAACACTGCTGAAAATGCGGAAGAAATAGTGTCGATGTTGTTTGAGAGCTCTCCCGCAGTAATCATCTTTGCAATTCTGTTTTATTATGTGACTTGTGATTGTGATTCTATCTTGAGAATATTGCAAGGACAAACATCTAGACACCATTTGGTAATGTGAAAACCAAATATGAAAATCTTGTTTTGACATGATATCATTCGTGGAATTGGGACATCAAAGTAATAACCTACTGTATGGCATGGAGGTGATCAGAAACCCATCCAGGAAATCCTTTATGACCTGTGTAAGAGAGTAATTCAGGGTAAATAAAGTCCTGATTGTTCAAGTTGATAACCCTTAAAGGGTCGTATTTAGCCAATGAAAATATTCTTCTTCCTTTAAGAGACCATGTTCATGCTCATCGCATCCACTTTGTTGTTAGATGTGTGTTTGGACTAAAGTCACTTTATGGACCTTGAAATTCCATTCCATAAACTGGCATCTTAGTGTTATCCAAATTCCAAGAAAAACGTACTCTATTTGTTATTAAGTAGTTTGGCCTATCTGAAATTTAAGTATGTTAATTTTCTTTTCCTCATGCTAAAGGATGAATATGTTAAATTTTTAGAATGTAAACAGTCAAAAACAATATCATAATTTCCTTTAAGCATGTAGTAGACTCTTCTGCTAAGTAGTAAAATAAAGGCTGATGAAATTCACATTCAAAGATATTGAAGACGATGCTGATAACATTTACCAATTTTTTTATTTTAATGGTGGGAATTTGGCCTTAAAAAATACTGGTAGATTGGTAGGCTGTGATTGATGAGATAATGAAGTGTAAATCCTGTCCTGTAAGAACAAAAATGTCCATGCCACATAGTTGTTCCAATAACAACCCATAAGAACTGCTCACAGAAAATAACATGTTCCCTTATGTATGTCTTACATATATGTGATAGCAAATATATGTGAACTGTGATTGTGTATCAGTGACTTAAAAAGTTGTATTTATAAGCATTTTGTAAATAAAGATACTTGAAATAAGAAGTGTGATTAAATGATTTCACTGTGTTATAAAACGAGATTATTTGATTTGAGTGATCAATTGGAATATTGGTTGAAAGGCAGGGGCCATTTCTCAAGTAATACTAATCTGCTCATTATTCAACCTTACTAATGGCTGCCAAGTGTAGCTGTCAAGGAGGCTAGCCGCTTCATCTACAATGTCTGTAACCACTAGAAAAACTGTTATCCAAACAGCAGATATGATATCGAGCACCCCAGTCACAGTGATTATTCAAGACTTGTCCTCTCACTCAACCAATATGAGGTACTCCCTTTACACATTACCATTCAACTAGGGAACTTGGGGGGAAAAACTATTTAATATTGCATTTCATCATTTCTTTGGTGTGTTTTGGACAATAACCTTTATTATAACCAAACCAAAATCATCATCAATTTCCCCCCCCCCCCCCTCTCCACACACACCCACCCACCCACATGTTAACAACCAACAATATACCATTCTGCAGTGTTGCATATCGTGTCATTACTAACTTGCTTTGGGCAAATGCATACAGACATTGTGCAGTTCAAACTTATCATCTTGTCATCTCTTATGCAGCCACTAAAAAAAAAACAAGCAACTGCAATGGAATACAATAGATGTACACAATGATATCAAAGAAAATAGGATTTATTTTTTCTATCTAGAAGATTCTTTACACAACAAAATATAAGGTGAATCTGTTTACAGTTAAACTACCTACGACATGTTAACCATAATTTCAGGAAATATCAAATACAATATTTCAATTTTTCAACTGACCTTGAATATTAGGGAATATTGAACATTATGTTCATTATCATATTGACCTTAGTATTGGGATATGTTAAATCAAATGAGTTCATTTTCATGTTAATCTTTGTAAATCAAACACTGGGCAGAGATACGATGCTTGGACATAACTTAAAAGGGAAAGTCAAAACCATGTCAACATTTTGAAAACAAAAACTTTTTAATAAAAATAAAAAAACAAGTTCATATAAACTGTAACCTACTCTTACTTCAAAACTAAACTTACATGTTAATCATCCTAGTAACACTATTTAAAAAAAATCAACATACCACCTCCCCCCCAAAAAAAAAATTGTTTGCTTTAACATTAAGATTTGATTTTAAAGTTAAATTGCATATTGCATTTGTTATGCTCTTTTAACTCTTGCAATATTTTATGTCCACTTAAACCCAGCACGGTTTTAAACAAGAGTAACACACAAATAACACATCTGTGACCTTGAGAAACTGAAGTACACTTATGTTTGCAAGAACGGGTAAACAGTATTTCAGTCTGAGGCAAATATGCTATAATGACAAATAGATGGAGTACAATAAGAAAAGTATGACACATACATACAAGTGGAAAGTACTTACACGTAGCTACGTATACCTGACAGATATTTAGGTGATAGGTCTAAACCCTCTTTATCTAATCATAATTCACACAGCCAGTTTCCTATTTGGTATACCAGTAATTGCTATTGAGCACATTCATCATTTGTCTTATTCCACTTAGGTACACAATATCCACTTTAGTCTACACTGTACGTGGTTATTATATTAACTGTTCATGAATCAAATTTTCATTTGACAAAGTACCAAGTAACTAGTAGATGAAGTGGAAATAACGTTCCATGACATTTGCTCTGACGACAATTGCTCCGCTGCAAATTCCATACATGAATTCACTTAACAACATACAGTAAACCCTGGATTTAACAATATACCCTACATGTATCCTTAAGTTACAAAAAAACCTAAACCTAACATGAAACCCTATGGCAACTCTAAACCTTTATCTTAGACGAAACAATACCAGAGCAATTGTCGCCAGAGAAAATGTCATGTCACTGGAAATAAAGACAATCTGGGATTTATACTGCGAACAATATTAAGTGGGCATTAGAAATGGTGTGGACTGAATTGATAGTAGACTAAATGGTTTATCTCAAGTTTGGACTGCTTGTGCATCAATTGACTATAAAACATCCTGACACAGGCTATCAAAAGCATTATCTCAATTTCATTACAGGAAAAGAACACTGTAAATTCAAACAACTACCGTGTTATTACTTCAATATCAAAGGGCAGGACAAAATGAAAAAAAAATCACCAGTGAAAAAAGAAAAGTTATGGAATGTTGAAAAGCTTCTTGGCCTGATGTCAAGTCTATACACGAATTGGCAAATTAAGATTTGAGATTGTCCATCGCAAATCATTGTAGGAAAACAAACTGAAGGAAACAATCTGAGATGAAATAGGGGGATAAAAAGAGCCTGATAAGGAGAAAAAATACTTTTATTAAAATTTATCATATCAAAGAGAGTTATGGAACTTTGATGTTTGATGGGGTTCTTTAATGGCAAACATGCTTCAAAATGGCTAATTTTATATGGTTTTGTACATAATATTTCAGATTTTCTAAATTTGCCTTCATTCATAAATTACAATTGGATAGGAACAGATCAAAGATTCACAATAGACCAGTTCGTAGTTACTTCATGGACAATTTTGGTCAAATGACCTTTCATTTCTTTCATTAAGATAGGCAGATTTCAAAGCAAGATATTACGTAAGCTTGCCTTACATAGCGGGATGAAGAAATTGAATAGACCAGGTGACTGGAATAGTACACCAATGAACACTTTATGAAGGTATTTGGTGCGTTCCTATTTTGAATGCATATCATAGCATGTTGCACAATGTACATGTACTTGGCAATCTGTGAAATACGTGTACCAGTCTTTGCGGACGCATTGTTGTTTTTAGTGGATGTGAATGAAAATCACTATTCAAAAGAATATATGAATAATCAGGACATCATTATCTCATTAGATTTTGAACCACCATGTCACTTTATTGTTTAGTACAAATGACCTTCCTCTGATAATGCGTAGAATCTTTTTATCATGCACAGAAGGAACTACAAACTGGCTTATTCAAGGGTGGTGTTTCAGGAGGATGTGTTAAGAAGGATAGGAAACTCAAGCACTGTGCACTATACATTAAAAAATGTACAGGAATACAAATGCATCCCAATCATTGACGAACCATTCCTAGGGAATCGACATTCCATATAACAATTTGGAGCCGACTGGCTTCTGCAGAAGCAAAATATCTGTATTTACTATTTTTTACTCCACTTTTGGATCACTTTCTTTTCCAAATTTCAAATTAGTACATGGACAGCAAAAGGGAAGCCCTTGTGATACTAGTATTTCATGCCTACATAAAAGAATTTCAGAATTTTATTTTTAGAGCTAACTCAATATGAAAGATGTATAATTATGAACATATTTTTATAATAATGCTCTTGCATGAATCTGAGATACATGTAATAAACTCTTAACATTACTCAAATTATGGTTATTTCTTTTCGCTGATACCCATTATGCTCACCAAAAATGTACTAATGAATCATTAAGAACTGGACAAGCCAAGTTTGAATCTGACAGATTCCTGTTGCTTCAAGAAACTGTCCCCAAATGAAAATCTGTATGGTTGAAACTCCTGAAAGGCGTCGCTGAAACATCTGTTTAAAACACATTATCTTGACGTCAGCTCTTCACATGGGGTTAAAGCAGGCTGGTACTCTGCAGGTACATTCCTATCCTTCCTACCACATCGCTGGTGGTACATAGAACTGTTTGTAAGCTACACATGACTGTGCAAGACTGGAACCTATTTTCAAGTGCTGAATCTGCTTAATAGGAATCTATCATTTAACACAAGAAAAGGTCACCAGTCATGCAAAAAGTCAAGAGTACATACATACACTGTACCAACAGCTTTATGAAACAACCTCCAGGGGGCCTGTTTCATAAAGGACTTGCAACTGTTTTAACTTTGCCATAATGGAAACTGCCATGGTAACGGCTCAGCAGCCAATCAGAACCAAGGTTTCCATGGTAGTTGCCATATTACAACAGTTGCAAGTCCTTTATAAAACATGCCCCTGATATTCTGTCAGTAAAAAAAAAAAGAAATCCTTGATTTATTGTTCGAAATAGAAATCTGAAACAGAAATACTATGAAAATTTTTATTTTGACAATTGATCATGAGCCTGGCAACCACTGTGCAGCACCAGATAGATATAGCTCTACCCCTTGAGTCGTTGAACGCCAAACAGGGTAGCAGCAAATTACATCTTTTAGCGTCTTTTGGTCTGACGCGGTCGAGGTTTGAACTCCCAACCTCCCAGTTGTGAGACGCATGCTCTACCAACTGAGCCATCACACCGGCTTACGAAACACTAACATTTTCATCCTTATTGCAATTGGAAAATGTGTTGCACTTGCATTTTAATGATAAAATGTGCGGATAATCTTCAACCCTAGGACAAGAATATCATGAGCATTACCAATCACATTACATGTGAACAGTTACACGATGCACATGGCAAGACGTCCTTATTACCATTCCATGAATTTCTATTCATAATAGTACATGTACATTACAATGTCAAATTTACATTTAGTAAACTATTAAAGGAAATATTTACAGAGAGATACAGAAAATTCATATCAATTTAAAGTCATAGATCATTTCATCAAGAATGGAATCATTTGACATGGATTGTCTACAGACCTAATCAAATCTATTTCAAAATATATGGTGATTAAATCAACCATTCACATAAAATTTGTTCATATTACAGTACATCAAACGTTTACCAGAGACTAGAGAATACTGGTACAGTGCTAAAAATTTAGTGAACCCCTTTGAAAAAAACACTCCTTCATGCTGAATGTTGAATGTAGACAACATCACTACAATGTTTAGCGAGCCCAGAGAAACAAACTTTATTTAATGTAAATTAGCATCACCTGGGTCTCGTAACACAAAGGTTAGCGATTAATCGTACGCTTGATTTTCACGATTGATTGTACATTGTAGTCAATGGAATCAATCATAGAAAAATGTTCTACGATATTTCACTATTAAATACATCTAAAACATGGCTGAACTTGAACCAGGGTGCTACATAACTTTATAGAAGCACTTGCCCAGTCGGGCAAGTAAATTTTTAAATTGTTATAAGATACTTGCCCGAAAATCTATTTCACTTGCCCGAAAAAAATCCTGAAAAAAGTTTTACCCTTTCAAAAGAAAGTACATGTATTGCGGTTTTATAAACCACTGACCTTTTTCTCTCTTTTGACATGAACTGATCTACCTTATTATTGCCTGCCATGACCAAAATTAAAGTCAATATCATATCGACCCTAATTTTGGTCATTTTACTGAGAGAATTTTGCTTGCCCAATTCGGGCATGTAGTTTTGGTCTTTACTGCAAAACACTTGCCCTACTCTAACTTTTACTTGCCCCGGGCAATACTTTTCAATATGTCCATTTTCTGGTGGGGTTCACTAACTTTTGAGCACTTCTGTACATACATTTCCTTTGCCAGTAATTGTTTAATTGATTTTCATATTCAGGCACTTTCTGCCAGGTAAAATACATAGAGTAATACCCCATTACATGGAAAAGCATTCAGAAATAATCTATTGCAAACTCACAGCTTACAAATGGACGCTTTCTGCCAGGCAAAATATTTAATACCCAATTACATGAAAATGAAAAAATGTAGAAAAGATCAATTGCAAACTTACAGCTTTCCACAAAAAAGAAAGCACAAACTGTTCAGTATTTGGATTATTCCATTCTTCTCCAATACAGAACCCAAGTCTGTTTAATACCCTTATACAAGTAAGTCAGCCTACAAGCAATATCCCTGTTTCCTTATAATAAGTCAGCATTATATGATGTGTGCATTGTATTCATACACCTGTTGTCCTGTTTATTTTTTAAAGGGTTAAATTCACTTGTTTTTATAGCTTGCATGCTCAGAGTCAGAAAAGAGGGATATTAAAAATTGATATAATTATTGTAACAAACATTGTTTGTATAAAATGCTAATTTCATGTTATATTTTTTTTTATTTTCAGAAGGTTCAAATATGAAAATACAGTAATAATTATTGTTCTTACAATAATAAAATTCGCCCTCTATAAAGTATATGCTTTGCTCTTTACTCCTTAGAAGCTGAATTTGATTTTCCATTGTGACCTTAACATAAAATTATCAGTAATAATGACATCATTATGGCATCATGAAATTATATTATAATGGAATCATAAATTCATGCATTCTCCATAGGAACTGCATGGACCCTTTCTGAGAACTGAAGCGTAATGCAGGCTCAATAGCTCAAGAGGTGGGACTTGTCCAATCATATCTGAACACTAGGCTTTGAGCTTTGCTGTTATGATATTAGAAAAAACATCTGGCAGGACTAACAATCATCTTTTTGGCTCTTATTCTGCACCCTGACTCACCTACATGTTCATCTACTTGCATCTCTTAAAACATTTGGTGGTGAGGTAAGTATTGATGATCTATAGATAATCAATCTTGATGTTGGTGGCAGAGTGACCATCCTGACTGCACTTCTCGTAGATATCTTTGTCCACTTTCCTCCTTGACCCCTTGAAGACTAGGCACGTCTTGATGAGGTAGTCGTGAAGTTGTTTCCGGAGCGGGATGACCATGAACATGATGGCTGATAGGACAAAGACGCTTGCAGTACAGACCAGGGAGAGCGTGTAGGAACCAGTCAGATCATAGATGCCACCTGAGTTGATGATAAAAACACTGTCAGAATCATTTAAATTCACCTTACACTGGTGGGAGAAAGGAAGATGAGAATTAGTAATGGTGTGAACATGGAATGAATTCTGACAGAATCAAATGACCACTAAATTATTTTAAAGAATAAATACCATGAGCCAGATAACTAAGAGAATGCAAAAGAGATATCTACATCTATAGAGGAAAGACCATGAACATGATAGCTGATAGGTCAAAGACATTTGCAGTACAGACCAATTTGTGTGTGCAGGAACCAGTCGGATCATACATTCCACTTTAGACATCTATGTTATTAGTGAGAGGCATGCATACAAAAAATCAAATTGACCATGACCAAGTAGTGCTAAGAACATGATAGGACGAAGACGCCCATCGTCAGACCAAGGAGTGTGTGCAGGAACCAGTCAGATCATACATGCCATCTTTGACAACAAGTTAATAAAGAAAAGTACAGAAAATCAAAATTGACCATGAAAAAGTAGTGCTATGAACATGATAGATGATGGGTCAAAGACACCTACATGTATAGTGAATACCAAGGAGTGTTTGCAGGAACCAGTCAGATCATACATGCCACCTCTGACACCGAGTTAATAAAGAAAAGTACAGAAAATCAAAATTGACAATGAAAAAGTAGTGCTATGAACATGATAGCTGATGGGTCAAAGACACCTACATGTATAGTGAATACCAAGGAGTGTGTGCAGGAACCAGTCAGATCATACATGCCACCTTTGACACCAAGTTAATAACGAAAAGTACAGAAAAATCAAAATTGACCATGAACAAGTAGTGCTATGAACATGATAGCTGATAGGACAAAGACACCCGTAGTGAAGACCAAGGAGTGTGTGCAGGAACCAGTCAGATATGCCACTAAGACATAGATCTATGTTAAAAGTGAAAGGCATACAGAAAATCAAATGACCATGAACAAGTAATGCCATGAACATGATTGGCTGAAAGGACAGAGTCAACTGGAGTACAGACAGATTAGACAGTGTATAGAAACCAGTCAGATCACAGATGCTACTTGGGTTAATAGTAAAAGGCATACATCGTACACTATTAAACAATGTTGTGCAAGTTTACCCCCGACGAAGGGAGGGGGGGCACTCAAATCATATTCTGATGGGGTGTGCTAAAATCTAAAATGGGGGTCTAAGGACAAAGGACTTGGGTCTTGGGAACTAAGTAAGTACCGGGCAAAGTGAAAACGGACAGGATATTAACAGTACTGCACTGTAGGCCTACTGTAAGTATGGTGCGTGCAAGTGCTGTGCATGTGGGCACTAGCCATGCATGGTGCTAGCAGTGTGGTATGAAGTGAAGGGATTTGTGAGCCATGCATGCAGCTAGCATTGCATTGCTCACCCTGGATAATTTGTTTACTTTTGGCAGGCCTGGGGAAAGCATATATTATGTAACAGGGGTCTCGTGAGCGAGGCGGCGCAGTTTCTGAATGGAACTTTTGTCATACAGAGCATCTGCAGAACTAAATCGAGGTCTGAAAAGGGGGTCATCAAGGAGTGCCCCCCCCCCTGAGGTTTACCATACTATGATGAAAGAAATGATGAATCCTAATTTACAGCCATGGTAACAAAATCAATTCCAATGGAATCATCATGAAAAGATAGCTAAATAATTCTTTTTAGGACTAGATACCATGCAGCAATTGGTAATGAGGGAGTGATGAAGTCGTTTGCGTAGAGGGATGACCATGAACATGATGGCTGATAGGGCAAAGACACTTGCAGTACAGACGAGGGAGAGCGTGTAGGAACCAGTCAGATCATAGATGCCACCTGAGTTGATGGTCAGAGGCATAAAGAATAAGAATCATTCATCTTCACCCTACTATGATGTGGGAAAAGATGATCAATTCCAATAGAGGTAACAAACCATAAAATCAAATATAATTTGTGTAACTTCTTCTCATTCATCCACTCTTGTTCAATATGAGGACTTTAAACAAAAAAATCAGGAAATACAACTAATTTGTTGCAATGTTTTGGCAATCATCAATCAGCTTCAGGTGAACGAGGAAGGCCCTTTAAATGTCCGAGATTGTGCAAATTCTGTGCGCCCTCAATAAGGTCCAGCGCTTAGACCGACATGTAGCGACTCTCGACAGCAATCCAGAATCTGCAGTTTACACTCACATCTGCTCTTGAGAGCAAACACTCATTTGACATCAAGGAAGTGATTATTTCTGACAAGGAATCCAGGTGGAACGAACTTGGTATTGAAGTGGTCATCTGTGAAAAGTGGCAAGCCCCTCACTAAACAAGAAAGGAGTTTCACTACTTCAATGCGTGGGGTCTGGCTTTTCAAAAGAATCCAAGACAAGTTCACTAAGAATTTGAACAAACTCGGGGCTTTCTTTTTTATGGGTTCATCATTCACCTGACAAAGCCAATAGATAATTGGTGAAAGTCCAACAAGTTGCTGTATGTTTACAATAAATTCCATTTGATATTATCATAAAACAAAATATAAACAAATAGATATATGGCTCTCCTTATAATAATAATAATTATACTTGCTTATATAGCGCTTAATACTTACTTTGTCAGAAGTCTCTAAGCGCTCTACAGTATGCAGCATAATTACCCTGGCTTTAGCAGTGCAGCTGTTACGCGCGCTGCGACGTACATGTAATTGATCCAGATTCCAATGTGTGCTTAAACTAAACACAAACAATTTTAGTATCTGACAGGTCATTATTTAAAAAAAATTAAGCTCTGAAATTAAATGTAACTTTTATATGTGAAATTGCGATTTTAATTTGTTAAACCTCATTTCGCACAACTGTGTAACAGGAAGCTAAATAGAACAAAAAGAATACTTGCATGAATGAAAGAGGTAATAAATTATTGTGTTGTTGAATAAACCGGATTGATGTCAACCTTGCATACGACAAATTTGTAGCGACAATGACAAGTAAAATTCTCAACTTGACAGCTAAAATCTAAAGACAACAGGCTTTGCATGGACAAGAAAAAAACACAGCAATCAAAACAGTATTAACAATAAATACTCTTGGCAATACCTAATAAATTTTCATTCTTATAATTATACGAAAAGATGAATTATTATTCACCTGGGATGACTGATCCTACAAGATAGCCTGATCCATAGCTGAACATTGCCAGAGTAGACGCCTCTGAAGTTCGGGAAGTCCCAAAGATCTCTATACCAGCTCCAAACGGCACAGTATTGAAGATGGCTCTCATTAGCCCGATACCTAAAAAAATCATTAAAATAAGAGATCAGAATATCAGACAATAATCTCTAAAGTGTCACAATCGACATTTTCATTGATCGCAAAATCTTACTTTTAGAAAACATGGCAATATAAAGGAGCATCACTAAAGGGATGATGCAACTCACTTTGCTTATTTGCATAATAGCCCATTTAAACAATCACTTCGCAGATGCCTTCTATAATGCAGAGAATCTTTTGTAAAAGGCCCTTCCATGTATGCAGTCTTCTTGAGTTGAGGGAGCCCTTAAAAATGTTGTGGTAATTCATCATTGGTTTGCTTGAACATTGCAAAGGTTGACATTTATTTAATGATGTGTTACAGATGTTCATCTTTCTAAATCACTCTCTGTTCGTCTTGTGGAATGGACAGAAAGATTGACCCAAATTTTTTTCAGGAAAAAAAGTTTATCAGCACTCACCAATAGCTATTGAGATCATACTGAAGAAATCCCTACAGAAAATCATACCGCAAGATATGACCGCCGAAAGGATATTACAGACGATGATTATGTAGACCTTGGCAATGGGAACATGATCACCAAAGATGCAGAGGAGTGCCTTGCCTACCATTTCACCACCAGCCAAGATAGTGAGTAGGATGGAGCCATGGTTTGCTGTGATCCCGACACTGTCTGTGTAACTCACCTGAAAGTTAATAATAAAAACCATTCAACGCTATGACCGTTCACCCTTTCAAATAGTAACTTTAGTGGGAGACGCAGCATCATCCCCCCCCCCGTCGACACCAAATCATAATGTAGCATAGATAGTTCTGCAAATAACATTAATTTATTGTAATGTAATAACCGATTGGGCTCATGGGGGGGGGGGCGAATTCAAATCATAATTTAGAGTTGGAGCAGAAACAAAGCCTGATAGGGTACTCTGATTGGGCAAATTCATCAGATCAGCAACAGCAGGCCAAAGCATCAAATTCGTTGTGACAAAGGGCCTTTTCACACGTGAATCTTGAAGTACAGTACTCGCCTCTCTAAAGTAATGATGCCACTTTCAAAATTTTGATTTTGAGATGCTACTAGGTTTGAGATTGTTTATGCTCAAATACCATGGAAATAGCAATCACTTTGACACTGTTATACTTGAGCAGTAAGTTAAAAATTAACTGGGGGCCTTATTTACCCCCTGGGACTCAATTCAATTTATTTTTTCATTCTTCAACATAATACAAATAAATACAAGATAAACTACCCCACTCTCCCCTATATGTACTTTTAAGTACATTGAATTGAAACTCCAACAGATAAAACTGGGACTACAGTCTACATGCCCATTGTACAGGAACTGACAGCTATTGGTAACACAATAGGTAAATAGACATTGACAACCCTTATGGAGACATAAAGATAAGGGTTGCCTATTTCTAAGTTACTTATATATTGACATAACTGTTCTTGTAGCTGTTTTGAAGTATTACACAGGAAAAACATAACACTGTATGAAGGTCATAGTAGCTGGAAATAAAGAACCTGGGCTAATTCATTGATGTCTGATTTGGATAATAATAAAAATATTAGCAGGCTTAACTTTCGGGAACATCAAATATATTGCCCTTAAATTAAAACCATATTGCCCTCGGCCTCGTCTAAAGACTCAGATCAATATGATTCTATTGCAGGCAAAATATTTGGTGTTCCCCTCAAGGTCAGTCAATATTATATTAATATCGACTGGCTGTGAGGGAGATATAATACATAGGGCCTACTGAGGGAAATACAGATGTACATGTATGAACATATATGTCACTCATCAGGTACATGTATCTCCCGAAAATTGAAGCCGGTCAATATAATTTTTATTACCTACAGCAGTATAATCATGTAATTCAAGCCATTACTTGGGAAAATAATAGCTTGTTTGGTTGTCACTACTTCTGATTTCTGGTCGCTCATGAACTTGATGAAGTAATCCTTGCTATTGAGTATTTGTGACGTAAATTGTTACCACACAGTCACGCACCATGCATGGCGTGCACACACAATGACGCGTACAAATCTTGAGCTTGGCTCTGATCAGCTGGGAATGCATAAATCATCATGTGTTGCATAATATACTGTACAGAGCGCATAGCATTGCTACACATGGTGATTCCAACTGGATTTCACAAATATTGCCTGCTGCAGAAATTAGCAAAATTAAAATCGTCTCCTGCTGCGCAAATGCACTGGCAGGAAAACATTACCCTTTGTTTTTGAACAGTTTCCAATGGGCAAAACCTAGAAGAGGGCAACATACATGTAGCAAACTTATGCCGTTTTGGTCTCGGATTGAAAGTACTGTACCGTGCAAAATATGACTTTTTATTTTGCTGCTAAAGTGCCGGAAATAATTATTTTAATTTCTGAAATATCCTTTCTATGTTATATGTGCACACTCAAGGCTGATAAAAGTATGTACCTTTTTTTCCTGATTTTGACAATTTTGGTTCCCTTTTCATTGCATATATGCACACATACATCGCCTGTTCATAAAATAACCCTTTTGTCTCACCCACCAGACGTGAAGGCAAGACTAAGGGATCCAAACGTCGTCTGTCCGTCACAAACAATATGACACATAGCTTTGCAACAAAAAGTCACTTTTCAACCAAACTTGGATTGTAGATGTACTAGGGGACCTGCGTGTTATGGTTCAAACACAGGTCACATAAAATTCAAAGGTCATTTTGAGGTCAACATTCATATTTACATACAAGACTATCTTATGACACATAACTCCGCAACTGTAAGTCACTTTTCAACCAAACTTGGATGGTAGATGTAATTAGGAGAACTGCATGTTATGCTGCAGTCAGAGGTCACATGGTAAGATCGAAGGTCATTTTGAGGTCAACGTTAAAATTTACATGACTCCCTTATGACAAATGTTATTCCATCTGAGTTATTTCACAATGAACTTTTGATAAAATTCTGTTGTGTGCAGTCGCGATATGTTTCGTTATTTCCACAAGTGGGCGAAACACAACATTGCTTTTAAGTCTTGTTATTAAGTGCATTATTTGACAAGTATGGTGTCTAACTTGTAATGATAGAGGTCCACCTGCCATGTTTCCAGTACAAAGTCTGATGTGTTCACACTTAACAGTGAAACACTGGGGTCATAAGTACGTATCGAGACCTTGCATGTATGTGAACACATTCTCTCTCTCCTTCTTTTTCTCCCTCTTTCTCTTCCCCACTCTCTTTGTAGTTCTTTATAAACACACAGAGATCATGAACTAGAGCAGGAATGTCAGAACAAGGGCCCGCTCATCAATGGATTATTTAATGAGCTCTACCATCTTGTACATTGTACGAGAAAAAAAAAGCAACTACGCTTAAGTCAAATCTCTTAAAACTATAGAAATCTTTCAGCTTAGGCCAAATTCATTAAAGGGTTTTTCATACACTGGTCTGGGAAATTGTTTTAAAAATGAGATTATTCACCTAACCTGTATGTAAATACTGAAATGTATGCAAAGAAACATTTTGACTGTACGTGTATATGTGTATATATGCATAAAACGAAGTATAAGATTGAGAAGAACTTACCAGATTAACATTGAAGAAGGTCCATGCAAGGGAAAGTGTAGCCAGAGCAATGGAAAAGAAATACGTCACAGGATTTCTAGACATCTTCATTTCAACAGCAGTCCTTTCAATCTCGGGTCCCTCCTCCCCTTTCCACTCTCTATCTTCATCCTCTTCTTTCCTCTTCACGCAAAATTTACAGACTGCTGGTTTTGAACAGTGGTTCTTCGGGGGAATCGAGTCTCCTCGGTCCTTGGGAGTTGAGATCTGAATCTGATGACTGGCATCTTCCCCCGGTGCGGTTGGAGTATCGTCATTCCCTGATGATGCCTGAACCCGGTTGCCATTACTGCTGTTCTCATTGCCATGATCCTCGCGACCTTGATCCTCCTTGCATACCCGATAGACCGCAAGACGTTGACCAGTCTCGGGATTCCCCAAAGCATTGCTCTTCTTCCTGGGTGGAAGCAGGATGATGCAACTGATCACACCAGGGACAAACACGATCCCACTGAATATACGAAGAGCAAGACGCCATCCTTTGGACGCAACAAAGAAGGCCATCAACGGATTCAGAGCAAGAAGTCCTACAGAAAATATAGAAAAATAACTATCAGTTTACGAAAATAAGAATGGCACAACTATATGTTTAAAACATTCTTAAAAAGTAAGATATTCCGTTTGATTTTTATTTAATCAAGCCGAATGGAACACCCTATCACATGCTGTCTTTCATAGCTCTAGGTTTCATTGTATACCCCATAAGTATTCAAATGAAAATTAACATAAAATGCTGAACTATCTAATTTACTACCTTACTATTCATCAAACATAATTGTCATTAGAACTCTTCGCCACCTTGTCCTTAGTTACATCAGGACTTCAAAACAAAAATACAAAACACATTTTCCATTATATGTTTTAGATGACACCTTCTCTTGTTTGTATATTTAAGAGACAGTCTCACAGAACAGAAAACTATGCATCATCATCCTCAACAGATTCATGTAAACCCAACAGGCCTTTAATTGTGTATAAATGATAGATATGATCATTGTTCAATTAAGTTTTCAAGATTTCAAATGCAATTCTAATAATTGCATCATATGGGTCAACTACAACAACAATGGGCGATTTCAAGTCCGGTGTTGGCGTTGGTTTTGGTGTTGGAAGCACAATTTGGATTGCTTCACCTAGCTCCAAATCCTATTGAGTTTGTAAAACTGAACCAGATCTCATTATTGACATCTCAACAACTAGTGAGTGACTTTTCAGGACCATGCTTCATTTTATGTTGGGTGTTATACTCGTGTAAATACTGACGTAGCACCAACACCAAAAGGTCAACACTGAACTTGGAATCACCCAATAGGTAGTCATACCAACTTGGCATCCTGTCAGGGCAAAGGAGATGGTTCTTGTAGAGTTTTGCTTTGGGAAGTAGGTGTAGATGAGGCAGAGCGTAGAGTGCTGGGCAAAATTGATCCCCATGCCATACATGACACTGAAGGTAGCAAACAGTGAGTAGACATTGGTGACATAGGATGAGATGAGGAGACTAGAGGAACAGAAGATGATGCCAAGGAGGGCGATGATGCGGGTCTGACAGCATCTCAAGAGGATGGCAGTCAAAGGACTCGTCAGGGTAGAGATGGCCCAAGCCAGAGATCCAATCCAACCTTCATGAAGAGAAATAAAAGTGAAATACCAAAATACAACTGAAATAACTGGCTTTTATAAAGGGAAGGTCAACACTAACTAAGAATAAAAAAGAAGAAAATTCAAATACGCATACTTGTCTCTTTTATATTTCATGCTGTACATATATTTTTAAAAAATAAAATACCCTTTTTTTCTCTCATAGACAAAGTCTATCCCCCCCCAAAAAAAAAAACAAAGAATTTTCATTCTATTGTGATATAAATGCAATACAGAGCTTCTTTTTGTCAAAAAAAAAACTAAAATGAATTCCTATTACAAAATACAAAATGAATAGTAATTGTGTTTCTGACATAACCAACTCTCTTGTTTACATCCCACATATCACTGTGTTGTGCATACAGATATTTTTTTGAGAAAAATAAACAATTTTTGTCAGTGTCAATACTTTCTTCATTATACACTGGATTTTTATGAAATGGAAGGGAAAGTTTGCTATACATTCAAAATGCGAAAGCAATGTCTTGGTATGAAAATGACTATCCTAAATCAATTCAAGACTTTATTGCAATGTAGAACTAGAAAATCTTTTAAAAATCATTTAAAAAACGGTAAGGATTTACATGTTATATTCACACACAGATTTTTTTTTTCCTTTTTAAAGGAAAAACATCTGAAGTGCTTGTGCAGGATATTGTCATTGAAAACTAGAGAAGGACACAGTGATCTGGGCCAAATATTGACACAGCTCACTACCAAGAAGCAGGAAAATGGTATAACACACACAGTGTATGTATGGTCTTTCAGAACTTTCAAAGTCAAAAGTGAAACAAATATGAAAGGCAAGACAGTGGGCCTGTGACAAAGCAACAGAGATTAATAGCAATTGTCTCTGTGCAGATGAATGTTGTTTGGAGAATATACATGTAATCCATCAATTCAACATGTCACCTCAAGAGGTTGTATTTTAGGTTTTTTTTTATTTCAAGTTTCATGTAAACCTTGTACAGTGCAATTCTGCTACATGTACATGTACGTAGACAGAGAGACGGACAAAACAGAGAACACAATAATAAACCACGATATGAAGGATTTTGAAAGATTCTGAAGGTTTGGGGTATAATGTGTCTGTTGAACCAAAGAGACAGTCTATTCTTTATTTTGTTGTAATCAAAGGGTAGGAATGTGTATTATTCCATCAGAGAGCGGAGGAAACTTAAAGCTAAATGAAAGTAGTTGCAGTAAACACTGATTTCGTGAGAAAGTCTGTAAAACCAAGGTCAAGTATGACTATATCCTTGTGGATCTATATCTGGTACAGTTACATAAACTGAACTTTGTGAAATCATAAAATCTAAGCTGAAAAACGATCACACTGAAGATCGCCAACACAGATAGGCACACCTGGGACAGTATATTATTATTGCTGGAATAAAGACGCGACGGAAGTGCCCGAATCCACGCTTATTTTGCTTATTTCTCAGTAATTATACAATTTCTTGCAGAATCACATATTTTTTATTCATACAAACAGACACTTGTGTGGTCATTATATTGGATTCTGTAAAAAGTAATTTTGAGATTGTTACCACAACTGGCATTTATCTTTTAGGTGAAATACATTACTTCATTATAAAGACCCAAATATAAAATAATGCAAGGAAAACAGAAAGTTTTCTTTTTACAACAAAACTACCATCATCTTGTAAAGAATCCTGGGATTTCCCTTCTCTATTCTGTGAAATTGCATTTAGACAAATTCAGAATGTATTGACCACACAATTTTATCGCACTTTCTAAAAATATTAATAACCCCGAAACCTCCAAGGTGTTTACTCGGTTTAATCAACTTTAAATACAAAATCGATACGCAACAGACTTCCAAACTGTTCACTCTTCCATTACAAATCACTATTAACACCAGACTTAGAATCACACACTATAAAATTTTGAATAACTGAATACCAACCAATGAGTGGCTCACAAAAACAGGAAAGAAAACCAATGCATTATGCTCATTTTGCAATGTGACGCCTGAGACATTGGATCATTTGTTTTTTGCATGCTCTAATATGGCATCCTTTTGGAATGTTTTGCGAATGAGTGACTGATTTTAATCCTAATTATTTCCATTCATGTGAAACTATTTTATTTGGATTATTAAAACCATTTAGTCAATCTACACATGTACCTCAGCATTCAATTTTCTAATTTTACTTGGTAAACAATTCATTTTACGATGTACATGTAAATACCAAGAGGCTCTCCCTAATGCCATGGTCACATTTGTTCTACGGCGGCCGTACGTCGAGTAAAAAACAGCCGTTTTAACATTTTTTGTCCAACTACATATGGGTGGTTTGAATCAAAATTGATAAAACGGCTGTTTTCGACTCGCCGTACGGCCGCCGTAGAACAAATGTGACCATGGTATTAGCTTGAAACAATTTACAAATCTTCTATCTTATAAAGTCACTGAGGAAATCATTGCAAAAAAGAAAAACAAACTCAATAAATACAATGTAAAGTGGCAAAACAATTTTTTTTTTTCATGTTTTAGTGGTGTATTTTTATGTCATACATGCATGTTCAGTCATGTTCTGTTTTTGGGGTTGCGCTATACCCCGGCAATGCCGCCAGGACGACCGTGGACTGACAGGTAATACAGGTAATACCGTACCCCTTTTCTTTTCGTTTTATGGATCATCCTGTCGGCAGGGCTAGGGTACAAGTTAAATTATTGTGAGTAAAGAACAATTTATTTAGGATATTTTTTATGTGCTTACACAGTTTGTATCAATGTTCTGTTTAATTGAAGTACAACAAATGTTTTGTATATTTTGGATGTTTTTATGACGAATAAAAACTGCGAACATGAAAAAACATTAAGACCCCCAAAAAATGAATAGACATCAAACCTATGTCTACAAGTAGGGACCAACACAAATATTTGACTGATTTAGATTATGCTTTACATGATGTACATGTAGCACCACTCTTTTGAAGAACTGCTTCTGGCAGTAGAGGATGCATCTGCGAAGTTTGGCCTGTACTGAATTCCCCACAGACCGAGTGCATGACATTTAATGAAGAATATGATCATGCATCAATATGACAAGGGAAGGGGCCAAGCTTGGGTATTTAGATTCATATGTATGCGACTCAAGAAAAAACTTTCCATCGAGGAAATCTCTTGCACGGAATGCATGTAATTAGCAGCATTTAATTTGGGAATCAAATATTTTTCTGTCAACAAAATTCTCCCTACGGTATTTAGGGCATGTGTAGAAAGTTTGTATGGTTCAGAAACATGGACAATTATTAGAGAAGTCTTTAAAAAATATAGACTAGATGGCACATATACTCGACATTTAATGAGGGTACAAAATATTAGATGGAGAGATCACAAAACAAAAGATGAAATTTATAGAGATCTTCCACCACCGTAATTATACCTCGGTCACATTTGTTCTACAGCGGCGAGTCGAAAACAGCCGTTTTAACATGTTTTGTACCAACTAAATATAGGTGGTTTTAATAATAAAATGAATAAAGGCTGCTGTTTTCGACTTGCCTTATGGCCACCGTAGGACAAATGTGACCAAGGTTTAAAACGTACAGCGTAGTATGAGATTTGCTGATCACTGTCATAAAACAAGAAGACGGAGTCCTTTGAATTTTGTTGATTACATATGTAGGAAAACAATTTATAATTTGTTACATGATTAACTGTCATGTCAGATCGCGAAGCCTGGCGTACCATTGTTCATTCATTCTCGGATGCCTCCAATTTGTAGTGCAGTGTATTTAGATTTTAAAATATCAATTTTGGTCAAAACTGGATTTGGCCCTTTTGGAATCAAGCTCTTCAATTAATTAACAAAATTCACCGCAATATATTTAGAGAGAAAACAAGACATTTTAAGCACTTTTTTATTCATGTTTTATCTAACCAATCAAGACATGAATAATGAAGAGTAAAATAAACGGGCAATGCAGGCGCGAAGCACGAGCTGAATTTTTATTTTGTTCTGAATATGAAGCGTAAAGGTATTTGTCAGTCCCCTCCTCTCCCTTTTTTTCATTTGAAATCTTCCTTGTATTTTCCTTCCTCTTTTATCCTTTTTTTTTCATATTTTCTTTCTTCTTCAATCTCATCTGATAACCCCTCAGTTCTCTTTTTTTATGACACTGGTATTTTTCTTTACTATTTCCACTTCCTCTCTCACTTCTTCATTTTCTTCTCTATCTCTTCTCATCTCTACCACTGTCCCTTTTGCTGAGGGTGAAGGAAAAGCTCCCTTGGACGTTGATCATGGAGCAGATAAGCCGACGTTTACAGTTATGATGAAAGATAGTCAAAAGAGTTTGGCAATGATTTCGACACTGTTAGCCTGAGGTATTTTTAGGTTCAATTTGTAATTATTGTCCCCAAAGTGTTTGGGAAAAGTATAAAAACTATCTTGCTTTTATAACAAATCATAGTTTTAACAATGCTAAAAATATGTTCCCTCAATTTCGACTTATAGAATTTAAGACTGCATGACACAAACAACTTGGAAACATAGGGTTAGGTTCCTATTTGTTTCAAAATATGGTATAGAAATGTTTCGTCCAACCGTTTTGAAAGTTGGGGGCTGACCAGGCAAAAATCATATTTTTGTACTCATTTTTTTTAAATGGAGCATTTTATCCATTTATCCAGTGTATAGTATTATAAATCTTGTAAACAATACATTTAATCATAAGAAAATTACGATCAAACTATCACATCTACCACACTATCTCACTCCAAAGTGCAAGAAAAAAAGGGGAAAAAATCCTTTAGACTACTCTAGATCTATACTATAGATCTAAGTTAGACAGGCCTAATACACTATGTACGAATGAGCGCGCTAAGTGAGCGGGGTGAGGGCAGTCAGGTGAGCGGCGAATTGGGCACACTAAAGGGTAGACCAAAAGCTTCAGTCTCGTTAAATTGGTCGTTCCACTGAACTCCATTGGCTCCACTCACCAATTACACAGACCAAAGTTCTAACTCGATCTGTACAGGGACTCAAATGTTCATGCAGCGCACAACACTGGCACTGGTACGACGGTCCCAGACCAGTAAAAATGGCTGTCTGGCCAAAAAATTTAAAATGTTAAAAAAAAACTCCTTGAAACAGACTGCTGCCATCTTTATAACGCAAGGGGTGCCGAAAACGGTGTATTACATGTACGCATCGATGCTTAAAAGACAGATACTGTACAATTAAGACATTTTTGTACTTAAGGGTCAATTCAGCGAATACTCTTTAAGGATACCGTTTTGTTTCCAATACTTGCACTTGTTAAGGGTAGGGTTTCACACACCAATACTTGTTAGGGGGTGCATTTTCAGAACATGGAAAATACTTGTTTAGGGTGCTTTTCGAAACACCATGGTCACGCATGGTATCCACTCGTCAATGGAAGTGCCCCCCCCGGTGTCCGGCAATCGATTTTCAAACAGCCATTTGAAAAAAATTACAAGCATATCTCATCAGTTTTCAGTACAAAATGTTAGGCAATATTATAAAGAACAATATTAACAAAGATTTCAAATATTGAATTCATAACTTTTGTGAAATCCAAAGGCAAAGTAAAATTTATTTTTAAAAAAAGATTAAAAAAGCTAGCTTCAATATTGTAAGTGTCCGGACACCTACTGACCTAGACCAAAAGCTTCAGTCTCTAGCTGTTTGATTGGTTGTTCCACTGAACTCCGTTGGCTATACATGTAACTCGATCTGTACAGGGACTCAACGGCCATATGTTCATGTATTAAGTTTGGATAAACCAGGGAAGTGGGAGTTGCGTGACAGCCATAGTAAGTCAATGTTTTTTTTCCCTTTAAGTTTATTTTTCCCCATTTTGGTGCATTTCAGTCCAAAAACAAAATGGAATGTAAATTATCTTTATTTCTGGTCCAGTTCTTTTTAGAATCTATATATTTTTATGAAATAAAGACGAAAATCGATAAGCCACGTCGGGGGAGGGGGGATTTTGCGTTGTCAATGCCCTAATGGCGGCTGCACGATTGCAAGCCATCTGTGTACGAGAAGAAAAAAAAATGTTTATGTTATAAAACTCCTAGAAACAGATGGCTGCCAGCTTCGTATAGGCCTAGTAGTACTAGTACTAGTAGTGTGAGCTTGAGCGAGTGGCTGCCAGCTGTCAGCGCAGCGGACACCCAACCCCATCATGCCCAAACCCCCATCCTATCACTCAGTGCCAAACTAACCTATTATTGTGGCACTGCTCTTGAAATCTTCTTGCAAACTGATAAAAATCAAACCATAGCAGTACAAGACACCAATGGTGATAAAGTAGAGAACAAATGAGGCAACGGTGACGATCCATCCCCAGCGGTCTCTTAGCCATTCAATCGCCGTCCTCAGCCGGGTTCCGATAGCTTGTGACTCCGTCCCCGGCATGATTCTCTAGCAAGAACTCAAACGTTGAACTGAAGATAGAATCAAGTCTTTTTCAACCATACGCACGAGAATTTATTTCTGGCACATTACATCGAGGCCATCGGCCAATGTATTGGATTTGATGTCAACAATACTCATTTTTTAATGAAATGAGCATCCCTTGTCCAGTCCAGGCCAGCCTGCGAATGACGATGTCACGCCGGTGTCATCTGAAACTCGCTAAATATATAGCGCATGCAGCGCTCGTCGTCGCTGCTGCTCGCGCTCGGTATATCGATCCAGGATTCACGCGCGCGGCAGGAGGATCGAGGATCCATGATATAGAGATAAATACAGTAATACATCTCTATGCGAGGATCTTGTTCCCCGGACCCGGTCTTAATTGTTTCCCCGGATCCAGGATATTCCAAAAGGGGGGTATAGTTTTCCGATGAAAATTTGACAAGCCCCCCCCCCCAAAAAAAAGGGCCTCACTTTCAAAATGGGGAGGGGCACAAAAAACGACATATTTACGTTACAATATTTCTTACTTGGCCAATTAGGGCACGGGCCATATGATGTGCCCCCCCCCCCCTGGATCCGCCGTTGGTCTCCATCTCCTCATCCTGATCCCCTTCTTCTTTATCTTTTTTTTCTTTTTCTTCTTTTTCGTCCTCCTAGCTCCTCTTCTTCCTCCTTCCTCTTCTTGCCTTTATACTTTACCTTACCCGTTAGGCCTACCATGGACCTACCACTCAGAGTGGTAGGTCCATGGGCCTACTGAGTGCCCTTTTTCTCCTCAAAGTCTCCCTTTTCTGTCCCTCTCCCTTCTTCTCCACCTCCTCTTCTTTTTCCTCCTCACTTTTCTTCTGTTCTACCTCTCCTCCAGCTCCTCTGATCTGTCTTCTCCGTTTTCTCCTTATTCTTATTCGCTTCTCTTCCACTCCTGCTCTTCTCCTCTGCCTTCTTTTCCCTCTTCTTTAGGCTTCTCTTCCTCTCCTCGGCTCCACTATATTCTTCTTTTTCCTCTTTTCCTCTCCTTCTCAGTCTCCCATGTCTTCTTCTCCTCCTGCTCTTCTTCGATCGTCTCCTCCCGTCTCCTCTTTCTTCTCCTCCTCCTCTAGCTTCTTCCTCTCTTAATTCCTCCTTCTTTTCTTTTATAAGTTCTTCTTTTAAGTTATTCCTCTCTTCCTTCTTCGTCTTCCCGGCCCCCCCCCCCCCCCTTCTTCGAATCCTATTCCTTTTCCTCCTCATCTTTAAGCTTCCTCCGCCTCCTCCACCCCCTTCTAGATTTAATCGTCAATAACATTGTATATACCTACAATTTTTCACGCCGATGTTGATCGTCTTCCCGGATCTCTGAAACAAAAAAATAATGGGTTTGAATCCCAGCACTGAGATGGCGCTATGGAAAATATAATTACATCCATCTAACACTTCAGTCCTCAGCATTCCGTAGCAAATTAAATTACTAATTAATATTTTTGTTAATGTAATATCAAGAATGCACCTAACATTAATATTAATAATTCTCTCTTGCGACCTGTTATAACACAACTGGTTATTTCATGGGCATTAACATGAAGATGGAAGACTTGCCAAATGAGTGCCTCACATAAATTATGTAACAATTATACACAGGCAAACGGCAAACAAAACATCTGTAAGTTTGAATAGATATGAATTACTAATAATTAACAAAACAAAATAATGATTATGATGGCAATGACTTTTTCGGATTTTTAGGAAAATAACAGGGTTTTTTTTTTACATGGAGAAAAAGTTTGCACTGATGAAGAAAGAGAGCATAAATGGCAATATGTAAAAGCCAGTGGTGTTAAGTGTTGAATACCATTCAGTTGCATGTTTTACATTTGTTTTATGCTATAAGAACAAACAAAAAATCATAATCAAAATCAATTTTCTTCAAAATCAACAAAAACAAAATTACGACGGTTGAGGTTTGTGTGGGTGTAATATTCCATGCTGATAATGACATTATTATCTCACAACGCCCTAATTTCAAGCAACTAAACTTCAGAACACAGATAGTATCTATAGTCTGGAGCGGATCTGGAATAGCCAGGGATGGTTGCATTGCAAGAGCAAGCCATTGTAGATTTATAAATTCTCATTTGCATACATATACAGTGAATATAAAAAAACGGGAGTTTCGTCAAAAGTTGTCAAAATTTTGTTTCAAATTATGATGTCTATATTTCGGTGTTCATATAGATGCTATGACGTTATATCTTTCCAATACCATTAAAAAAGTTTTGTTCATGCTTGAGCAAACATAGGACTATTTTATTGGGGGTTCAAAAAAAGTTAGACTTGCACCGAAACGGAAAATGAGAACTATGCTCATGGGACTTGGTAACCAGCAGACATACTCCTCTTAACCTTTTCATTATTTTGGCCATTAATTTTATTAATGCTTTCAAAATACCCTCTGTTGCCCACAATGAAAGGATTTGAATAAAGTACAAGCTCTCCCATGCAGTAATACATGTAATGCAAACCCCCAACATGCGTTGACAAAAAAAAGATTTATCCTATGAAGGAATAATTCAATGCTGATACAAGGTGTCTTGCGAACCACAAGTCTCGCTTGATTTCGCGATCGACAAAATATACAACATGATCTTTTCACCCCCAGATGACTTTTGACCCATCGTCCTCAAAAACACATGTGATATTACCCAAGGATCAGGTGTACAGTACAAGTGTAAACACAATTGATGCAGAAAAAAAAGAAATGAGAGCAATATGAACCAAATTGACCTTTGACCCCTAGCTAACCTTTGACCACATCATCGCACTGAACACATATGTGGTATTACCCATGGACCATTTGTACAGTGTGATCATTATTGATGCAGAAATAAAGAAATAATAGCAAGTTGAATAAAAGTTGACCTTTTGACCCCTACATGACGTTCACATGGTATTGCCCAATGATAATTTAAGCCAATGTGATCAAAATTGATGAAGAAATAAAGAATTAGAGCAAACTGTACAAAAACTTAAGAAAGGATGAACATGACCTCATATCATTTGACATTTTGACCCTAGATAACCTATGACCCCATCATCCTCATGGATACACAAGGATCATATCTACCAATTGGGAACGTAATTGATACAGAGATAAGGATAAAGAGCAAGTTTAACAGAAATTTAACATTTTTGTGACAGACCAACAGGAAAAATAATCACTAGGTCTCTGCTGAACATCGTTCTGGCGAGACAAAAATGGACAATAATAAGATGCATAAGTAGCTTTAACCCTTAACCTTTTCATTATTTTGTTATTTTGTAATGCTTAGGGGAGTCTGTTGAATACAAGTCTGATGATCATATTTCTCATCTTCTGCAATTTGGCACAAGTGTTTTTATTGAGGTTGAACCCCCAACAGGAATAATCCATGTTCGCTCAAGCTTAAACAAAATTTAAGTTGTTTTT
Source organism: Lytechinus variegatus (assembly GCF_018143015.1). Classification (NCBI taxonomy): domain Eukaryota; kingdom Metazoa; phylum Echinodermata; class Echinoidea; order Temnopleuroida; family Toxopneustidae; genus Lytechinus; species Lytechinus variegatus. The sequence continues at coordinate 18,989,591 of NC_054741.1, read as the reverse complement.
TTCGCATACATTCGTAATTCCGAAGCTTCGTAATTCCGAAGGTTCGGTTATTCCGAAGGTTCGTAATTCCGAAGGTTCGTAATTCCGAAGGTTCGTCAATCCGAAAACGAAATAAGGTTCGTAATTCCGAAGGTTCGTTAATCCGAAAACGAAATAAGGTTCGTAATTCCGAAGGTTCGTTAATCCGAAAACAAAATAAGGTTCGTAATTCCGAAGGTTCGTTAATCCGAAAACGAAATAAGGTTCGTTAATCCGAAAACGAAATAAGGTTCGTTAATCCGAAAATTAAATAAGGTTCGTATTTCCGAAAATGAAAATAATTCATTTTGGTGACAAAAACGATGTTGTCATTACAAGATAACACGATATTATGCAATGATAGTAATAACGATCGATGATACATGCGTGTGTTGGGGCCAAAGCATGTATTTCATTAAGAATATAGGCGCCCTGATCAAGCACAGGCTAATTTCGATTTTATCTGAGCAATTGCTGCCTATAAGCAAATGGTTTAATTAAAGATGCAGGGGATCAAGTGTGTTGGAAGCGTGCGAGCAACCTCTAGATAATAGGATTTGTATTGGAGGGGATGTCATTTTTAATAACAGCTTCTGCTGGTAATAAAAATAAAAATAATACTAATAATGATCCTTGTGAGATGTTGAAAGCGAATCACAAGCTCAAACTAGTAGACATTTCATGTAACAAGACGTGAAGTGAGCATTCGGAGCATTTTTTGTAATCGTGAGAAAGATGTGTATCTTTCTAAAGAATTAATGCGAGGGCGAGCTGTAATTTGTTTATATACTGACCTGGGGCCCGTTGCATGAAACTTTTTACCTGAGAAAACTCAGGTTGTTTTTACAGGAGTTTTTGCCCTGTGCTAAAGTCAGTGGCGGAAATCAGACTAACCTTAGTTTTCATTTTTTACCAGAGTTTTCTCAGGTAAAAAGTTTTATGCAACAGGCTTCAGAAAGTAATCTTTTAAGGACTGCATTTAGTGACTCATGAATAGAATATATATCTTACGAACTAAATAATGAGAGCGCAAACCGCAAGCTCAAAATTTGTGATATTCCAACCTGAAAACTGGACATTTCATACTTCTTTTTTGTAACCAGGAATATAATGAGTTCCTCAATAAACAATACTTGATGCGAGCGAGAAACGTGAGCCAAATTTTTCCGATTTTCCAACCTGAAAACTGGACATTTTAAGCATTCTTGTAAAAAAAATAATAATAGCTGGGAGAATAGTTTTCAGAACTGAAGTGGCTTCCCTGGGTAAATAATATCTATATCAATATTATCATTCTAGGCCCACATGAAATTTCCAAAAGTTTGAGCACGTGATTCGCTCGCAACATCTCACAAGGATGCCCTTTTAACAGTAATTGACCAAAAAGGTGAATTTTACATCTTCAGATTTCACTTTTCCCCCAAACCGCTTGCTCTCTACGCTCGCAGAAATGAAACGTAAATATATAACTTTAGTGATCACTTAAAAAATTGTGCTCAATTTAGTTACTACAAAACACACAACCTCTTTACACAGATGATAATCTAATGGTGAAAATATCCGTTTGCACCAAATTGCCCCTATTGGCCCCTTTTTTTGCTTTGCCCCCCCCAAAAAAAAAATACGTTCCGCCGCCATTGGTTAAAACACGCATCGTCTTCATGGCTAACTGCAAAAAGTTCTTAAAATGTCCCCTTTAGATCAGGTCGGGAGGGAGGCAGGGGGCATCAAAAATGAAATAAAAAACATGGGAATTAATATTTTCCAAAATGGGAAAGTTCCTTTTTCAAAAATAAATATGCCGTTTTTCATGTTTTTTCGAAATAAAATGCTCTTTTTAAAGTATACAAGTTAAGTTAAGTTTTCAGGCTGGAATATTGAAAATTTTCAGCTTGCGCTTCGCACTCTCATTCGATTGGTGAAATATGCATCCTAAAAAGGTCACTAAATGCTTTCTTTAACAGGTTCCTTTTCTGGTCAATATGTTTAAGCTCGCGTTTTGCGCTCATGTTAATTCTTTAGTTAGATGCACATCTTTTTAATGACAGCAGAAATCTGCTCGGATTTTTAAAAACTAATTTTCATTTTTTATTGAAATAACCTAAAGTTTTAGCTTGTGATTCACGCTCGCAACACCTCGCAATAATGCCATTTTAAGAATAATTGACCACAAAAAACGTTATACAACTTCACCTTTGAATTTGTTTTACCAAGCCGCTCGCTCATTATACTCTCTCCCGAAAAATAAAGCCTAAATATACATTTTGCCATAATAAGAAGTCACTTCAAAAAAGTTTTTCTCTACTTAATCACTATCAAACACACAATGACTTCAAGCAGATGATAATCTTAAGGTGAAAATATCACCAAAGTGCCCATTTTGACGTATGAGTTTCATTTTTTGGCTTTACCCCCAACGAAAATTCGTTCGGCCGCCCTTGCCTTCCCATCCTCATAATAATTGAACGGCAAAAGTGTCCCCCGCCCCCCCCCCCTCCCCTTGCCTCTGCTTTCCCGGTTTTCATTTTTCGGATCAACGAACCTTATTTCGTTTTCGGATTAACGAACCTTCGGAACAACGAACCTTATTTCGTTTTCGGATTATCGAACCTTCGGAATAACGAATCGTCGGAATTACGCCACAAATGTTCGGATTAACGAACCCCTTTTCGTTTTCGGATTAACGAACCCCTTTTCGTTTTCGGATTAACGAACATCGAGGTATAGGCAATTTACGTGTTTCGGAATTACGAACCTTCGGAATAAAGAACCTTCGGAATTACGAAGCTTCGGAATTACGAAGTGTAACCGTTTTTTTAGATGGATAAGACTTCAGAGCATATACATGTATGGACATCAAAATATAGACATCGTGATTTGAAACAAAATTTTGACAAACTTTACAAAACTGTCCCTTTTTTTAATACACACTGTATAACCGTTTTTTATTGCTAACCTGCTATTGCAATGTAAGGTACAAATTGATTTCTGTATCTTAATAAAATCTGTATTATTTATTTTGTAATTATCTGTGTTATTGTTTGAATATTTTTTGTCTTTATTACCTTGTGAATACATCGCAATTTGGCCTTAGCCGCGATGTCTTGATTTTTATTAACAAACCATTTATCCAGCTATCTGATTTCACTGATTGCAACTTTTACAATTTATGTTTGCAATTGATCGAATTTGATTTTTCCACATCTCTCTAACTACGTGTTTCAAGATTTTATGAACTTATAGGCTAAAGGGATGGTCCGGGCTGAAAGTATTTATAGCTTAATAAGTAGAGTCAAATTCACCGAGTAAAATGCCAAAAATTTCATCAAAATTGGTTAATAACAAAGTTATTGAATTTTAAAGTTTAGCAATATTTTATGAAAACAGTTGTCATGAATATTCATTAGGTGGGCTGATGTCACATCCCCTCTTGTTCTTTTGTAGTTTATTATATGAAATTTAGGTTTATTCAAATTTTTCCTCCAAGAACTAGAAAAATTGGATTGAAAACTGATTAAGTGAATTAGATATTTATTGCTGCAACTTATTTCAAGGGAGACATATTATTCACACAAGTATGAAATAATGAAAAAATCATGATTTTATGTAATAACATACAAAACGAAAAGTGGAGATTTGACATCATCAGCCCACCTAATGAATATTCATGACCATTTTCACAAAATATTGCTAAACTTTAAACTTCAATAACTTTATTATTATTTGTTATCCGATTTGATGAAATTTTTAGTATTTTGCTCAGTGAATTCTACTCTATGTATTAGGATATAAATATTTTCATCCCGCACCATCTCTTTAATATAAATCACACATCTACATGGCATCAATTGAATCATTACAAACCAAACCAGCAAATGAATGTCTTTTCACAGGATTTTTATTGTGTAAAGGCAACAGATAAGCTTGAATATCACATAATTCTACAACAATGTCCACATCAAGGTCATGTTAGGATTATTTAACTAAACGAAAGCAGCCAATAATGACATTTTACTAAAACCTGAAGACCATTATAAATTCCGCATGTCACACATGGGATAAATTTCTAAGTTTGCGTTTTACAGAAACAGTACGTTAACGATTAATATTCTGATGAAATGCTATATTTTGTGCTGTAGAACATTTACAAAACATTTGTCACCATAACACTACAATAGTTAATATAACAAATTTAAGTAGTGTGAGAGTACAGTGGGAATTAGTTTCTTGTAGTAGCAAGAGTTTTCTATCATGTTGCATTAACATAAGGAGCTGAGACCATAGCGGGATATTACTGCTCCAAAAAATATCTCTGATTTAACATCATCTTATCTCGAAGATTGTTGTTTTCTATTGATAGACCCATGACTGACATTCCAATTTTAGGCAAATATTTCAAGCCTTACACAACATCAACATAGTAACTCTGTGCTCTGCATCATACAATAAACTCCTCTTATATAAAAATATATTTACAAGATAATTTACAATGAAATTTGCTTGAAAGAGAAGATTTCAAAGGCAATACTTACTAAAGCACTACAAAGCCGTCTTGTCCATAGCAAGTAAAATATGATATTATTGTGTGATCAAAGAAAAGAGACAATCTTTTCAATTGGAAGCAATTCAAAAGATGAATCAATTTTGTTAAAAAAAATCAAGAAATAATGCCTTCTAATAACAAATTAGGGTAAGAATTCATTTATATATCATATCTCAATAATCATTCAAAGTATCAGGGACTACATGCATGTACATGCAAGACATAATGCAACATCAAACTATAAAAGCCTTTTAAAAAGACAAAGAGCTACTTATTCTGGCATTTAAACTGCCAGAATCATTCACATCCAGGTAAATTTACGATAAAATTTTACGACACATAGTTACATTCAGACTTAAGTCCTGGTCATAAAATAAAGTGTCAATTCAATGTTTTGCTTGCTAATCACATTTCATAAATCTGATGTGTAGAATAACACTGATACATGTACAAGCAGCTTGAATACAAACAATAATATCAACTACAGTATTTCTGTGACAAAAAGGCAAAATAAATGATAGAGTTTTTATTTTGAGTCTCCAGTCTAATGATATGGGGGAAAGAGGGGTCATTCCACCAGGTAAGGTTATGTTACAAACCATGTCTCACAAAAACTAGACAAATATCTGATAATAATTTGCAGGGGGGGGGGGGGGGGGGGGTGGCTTCACCACAAATACTTAATAGCATCCAAATAATATCTACTTCACAAGCATTGTGGTGAATTGAAATTTCACGTTAATAGGTAACAATAAAAATTTTGCAAACAATCAATTTAAATGTGGCTGATTAAAACATCGACTTACACAAAAAACCTAGCCACATCTAAAAAAATTTACTGTGAAATGTGGATTTGACATAGATGTCATATCGTCGCACGCACCACGAACCGTCCTCTCTGCGCACTTCGATGCAAAGTTAGTTTTGTAGAAAACGCATTTAAAGAAAAGCTATTTCAAAACCAGAAATAAGTGCACCTACAAGAAGCGCAAATTATTTACCGGTGTCTTCATTCGATAGTTCAGGTTCCAAAATTTCATCCCATATTTTTATATTTTCTTGAAGTGAATTATTTACGCCACAGTGGGCATCGTCACAGAGAGGACGGTTCGTGGTGAAATCGCGAGGCGCGATAGCGCACTGTATCTATCCGGAGAGGACGGTTCGTGGTGCGTGCGACGATATGGATATCACATGAATATCCCATGGATGTCAAACTGACATCACATGGTCATGTAAGACAAACATGATGGAATAACCCAATAGGAAGGTCTTTAAACTACCAAGGTACAAAGAATACTTTAATACATATTATGGCAAATAAATAGATGGAAACTGAAGTACAAATAAATGCAACACACAAGTTACAAGAGTACTAACACAGATATAAAAAGGATCAATGTAAATAAAGCACAAAATAAATGTTTACAGTAATATTTCTTTAAAATAATGTTATCAATCGCTGAAAATATGCCAATGTTTGGCTAGTTAATCAGTTACAAATTAAAAGTGAATTATGAATGTGTAAGGGGAAATGATTTTTAAAAAAATACATTTCGTTAAACAGATAATCTTTGAAAAATGTGGATTGGATAATAAAGCCACTTGAAATTCACATTATGAATACTTAAAGCCTCCCCCATTACAGAAAATATCTATATCATCAACAGCAATCTTAAGGAGTCGTTAAAACAATGATAAAATATTAATGACTAGCGCATTTCAAAACTATTGTATACCATGAAAAATGGAGAAAGGAAGAAATGATGCTGTAATACTTCATATTAGCAGCGTTCTGAGAATACAGAGTGTGACAGATAATGCCAACCTAATTACACGAGCTATGACTTGTCACATCCAAAAAATTTAATACAATCTTGTCTGAAATCTCTGGATTGCACTTTCCTTAAGGCCCTATCACATCGTTCTGTGGGAGAGTTGCAGATGATTGCCCGCAACTCCCCCACAACAAAGTTTTGAGCATTTCCTGAAATTTTCTGACTTGCGTGCGCTACTGCAGGCAACTGCGTGAGAGATATGGGGAGATACTGTCAATGCGGGCTACCTACGGGTAGCTCAAATAGTTGCCCACAACTACCCCGCAAGGCTTGCGCGGAACGATGTGACAAGACCTTCAGATTAGAAGATCTAGATTGTATTAAAAAAAAGATTTAATTGAAAATGCATTTATGACAATAATTTGTCAACTTCCAACACCCTTAAAATTAGCTTCCTTACAGTTTAGATTTATGGCAAGTCATCGTAATTATTTCTACAAAGTACTACATCACTGTAGGTTTTCAGATACAGGAATTATTGAATTAAACTGTATTAGAATTATACTCACTCTTTAATCGAGAATTACAGGAAATACACCATGCACACAAGGTCTGCTCCATAAAATATAATGCAGATATCCAAAGAATACAGAAAAATTTTAAAGTAATGAAACGAGATGTTTCAAATTCAACTTGTTTTCTACAGTGCACATCATTTGATTTATAGATGTTAATTTCAGTAATGATTTTGGTAATTTTCAAAAAACAAGACAATTCAATTGTTTTAGAGAAAGTTGGTTTTGCAGAGGTAGCCTCATATCAATACAAAAAAATAAACAAAAAGTAAAACCAAAGAAACCTCCACCACTTTATTTAACACATGATATGCAAACATAAATCCAGAGATATTGTAAGAGGTATTTAAGCATATGAAAGCAGTTGTAAATTTGACTGTCTATACTATAAAACTCGTGTACTTCATGAGCAAAAATGAATTCTTCAAGTAATGATGGTATTGAGCAAGACATCATAAGAACCTTCATTTCATGACAATCTTTCATGACAAAGATTTGTTTCAATCTTGCTATCAATGATATTCTGAACAAATTTACAACTTTGAAACAGTAAACTAAACAAGATACTTTATTGGCAGATTGGGTTACAAATTATTATGAATCTGTCCGACAGACCCAACAGCTCTTGACTTCATAAAACCACACAAAGGAAATGAAACCTTATAAGCAAATTGCTTAGTCAAGGCTACCATAGTCAAAGTTACCATAGCAACCATTGCATTAGCCAGTCGCATCGTATGTGAAAAAAAGGTAACACAGGTCATGTGACAGGAGAAAAAAAATGTGTGCTTGTGAAAGTCGTGGGTGTTGAGATTCATGCAAAATTTCTGAAGTTATTTTATTATAATCATATATTTTTGCTACAAAAGAAACTATAATTAAACCCCTGCCTGTTTGGAAGTAAGAAATATTATGAAATAGACATGCAAAAAACATGCATGTAAATTGAGAGAATTTATACTTCATCTTCAATTTTACTTACCCTGTAAGAATAATTGCAATAGTGATTAGATTTATGTATTTACAGGGAAGAGATGTAGTTCTCCTCAAAGCTCTTTAGACATCTCAATTGCAAATAACTAATGACATCCAGAGATGATACATTAATTTTTTTTTCAGTTTTTCAAGGGGTAATGAAACTCCCCCCCCTTATATTCACCATTTCTGCAATATGTGCAATACAATTTTGAGAATACCGTCTTTTCCAAAAATGCAGATTTCCTGGCAAAGTGGGGTATCGAATAGTGCAAAACTAACAGCTGGATACCTCTTGTATTTCATTGTAAGTAATGACTAATTACAATCTCATGAGATATCAAGGCTTCATTGCATAATAAAACTAATGACCAGTACAGACAACACATGAACATTGTTGGTGCTGACAATGCATTAACAGAGGCTCTGTCACAACCGGTAATGTGATGGTGATGCCTAATGTTAGAACAATGCATTACTCATACACTGAAATAAATTTTCTGACTTCACAATCTGAAAGATGTGACTGGGCTTACTGTTAGCGCTCTGTTACTAGACTAACAACGTTTCTATGCGGCTGGCACAGGAGAGAAGAACTCCTACAACAAAGGAATCTGTACTGTATACGCTTGTCTAATGCCACTTTACCGCAACCACACTACTTGGAATACTGTCATCAAACTGTATTGTTTTGTGCTGAGTTTTGCAAGACTTTGACTTGTATACTACAATTTACACCTTGCAACTGGATGTAGCTCACCTATCAAAACCAGATTTTTATCTCATCATTATTTTAAACTAAGGGCTAAATTAACCCAGAAAATACACATCTTGGACTGCAGGTTTCCAAAACCAGCACAGCAAAACAGTAATGTTTTCACTTTAGATTATTTGCATACATGCAATAGTAAGTATGCAAACAAACTTCAGAGAAAGGACCCTGTTTCTGCAGTACAGCTAGTTTTCTCATCAATAACATTGTATCCTGGAATGCCTGGAAACGTGGGATCATGAACAATGATGATCTAATAAAAAGCTGACAGCATCTGGGTTGGGGCGCTGGTGCTGGGAAGTTCCTCGACGTTCATATGTGAATGGAAGATGTTTGAAAATGAGAGGTGGCCGTTCACACATGAATGGTAGCTGATGAATTACATTCTGCTCAAATTCACAAAATAGAAAATCTATGTTAAATTCATGAGATAGATAATCTGTTAGAACTGGAAGAGATACTATTCATTCTCAAGTCCTTTTTCTCAAGTTATGAGAGAAATCTCTTCAAATGTCTCATAAAATCAATACACGGTTACTCAGGAGGGAGTATCTAGCTGATTGGACAGGAGCTATTCTCATTCCTCGCCATTTATCCTCTCAACGACTTGTCCAATTAGATCCTGGAGGACTCCTGCGCGCCATTTCCCGGTTTCAAGGACTTCTTCATGACACACCTCACCTTTGGTGGCATAGTCCATGATGCAGGCATTCGTCACTAGTGAGAAACCAAGGACGCGCATCCCACAATGCCTTGCAGCTATCACTTCCGGGACGGTGCTCATACCTGCCAGGAAAAGCAAACAACGAATATGAACACTGGAAGAAAAAGATCATTACATTCATTTGGATTACTGTACAGACATAATGCACCACTACTTTCGGATATTGTTGATATTCATGAAAGTTTTGTCCATTTGACATTACAAACAGATTCCATTCAAAACGAAATAGACTTCAAATTTTGTTTTTAATCTAACATATCTGCTAATTAAAAAAGAAAAGATGATCCACAAACCACGAGTCTCGCCTGATTTTGCAATCAATAAAAGATGCAAAATTATCTTTTGACCTCTAGATGACCAGATATAACCTGATAGACGAATTGTCGCACCTGGCTAACAATAGTTACACCCAACATGTTTTGAGGCCACCGCATACCTTAAGAACCGACTGGTCTGCAACTGGCTTGCGACTGAGTGAATCGCAAGGTAGTCATAAGCCTCGACACCAAACACCTTGCGATCCATCCACCATGCTGTCTACTACTCACGCATGTGCTTCATGTTTTTTGTCATATCAACTAAGATATTGGGCATTGTATACCATATACGCGTCGTGCAACTCTGTTGTCTGATTGGATGGAAGGTTGAGCTTGCGATCCAGTCACAGGGATTCAACATGTCAAATCCTTATGATTTTCCTTGCGACAGGTCTGCGACTCTCTAGCTGACAAGAGCTGTGACGTCATATCTCCCCTCACTCAGTTGCAAGCCAGTCGTAGACCAGTCGTGTCGTAAGGTGTGCTGTGGCCTTTAGCTGACTAAACCTTTGTCGTCAGTGCTAGGCTGAATACATGCTCACTTACCTACGACATCGGCTCCCAATGCTCTCAGAAGCCTCAGCTCAGCTGGAGTCTCGTACGACGGCCCTCCGACCATGACATAGACGCCCTCTTTCACATACGTTGAGCACTGCAGGTCCTGGGCAACCTTCAAAGCGAGTTTCCTCAGCTTCTTGTCATAGACGTTAGACATGTTGATAAATCTTGCTCCAAACCTATGAGAAAACGACACATACTTTGTCAAGATGCCATTTACTCAATCGTGAAGCAAGAAACTTACCTATCAAAGATTTATTACACTTTTTTTTCCCTCTCAAGAGATGTGATTTTCCTACAAATAGAAAATTTTGAAGGACAATTGGACTTGATGTCTACTCACGCCCAGATCGAACCTTCCTCACAAAATACTGCAGGCCTAGTTACTATCATCTCAGACAAATTATCCTTCATGATCTAAAGCCCATGTGAAGTATTGAAAACGATAGTTCATTGATCTGAAACCGATTATCTGTCTGGAAATTTAAAATATATTTGCAAGGCCATCTGAAATAGAGTCGGGGTTTCTGATTAATTTGAGTCTACTTCTGAAAGCCATAACACTTCAAAACACCTGGTTATTCTCCACAATTAAGGTTGTGTCTATGCTTGCTGACATGAAAAATAAATGATTCAAGCTGTTATAGGGCATAGGGATCTTTTACTTGTTTTATAAATGAACAGAGATTTTAACCACTTTTGTAGGTTCTGACTCTTGTAAACTATTAATTGTGATTAAAGCAAAAATCATTATTTTGCTACTCACAAGCTAAAAACAAGAACATGTAGTGCTTTTTTTTAACAAGAAAACTCTTTAGGCACTTATAGAACTCGAAATGTGTTATTATGGAAAGCACCTTTCATTCTTATCTGGAATAACAACCTCATTAATGAAGATTTTAAGGACAGGAACTGATAAAGGAAATCTTTCACAGATTTCAGGCAGGCTACAAGGAAATTGTTAAGAGGGGAAGTACCTATCATCATTGGGGCCACAGAGGGGGTTTGAATTGGCCAATGTTGGCATTCCGATGTGATCAATCATGACCATGATATCCCCGACTTTGTAGTTAGGATTCATTCCACCGGCAGCATTTGTTACGACCAGGGTGTCCACGCCGATGAGCTTCATGACACGCACAGGTGCTATAAGCTGAAATAAAGAGGCGACAAAGAGAAAAGGGCTTTTAAACATTATCTTTTAATCCTAAGAAATATTATTGTAATTTTGACTACAAGAGATCAGGGCCCAATCTTACAAAGAGTTACGATTGATCAATCGTAACTATGGAAATCCATCAGTGTCATATTTTCTACAAGAAGTTTGTAAGATGTCCTTTGTAAACAAAGGAGAACACACCTAATTGTTAAGAAATCAATGAATTAATGGATTTACATTCATATCTAGAAAAATTTTTGAAAAAAAAACCCAGGCACTTTATATGTTGACGTTGCTGGCCGTCCATAGTTGCGATTGATCAGATCAATCGCAACTATTTGTAAGATAAGGACCTGATATCTGTTCCTCCAACTGCTGTCCCGACTTCTCATAATAAATGAGGTAAGTTGTTTGGGTTGAAGGAGACTGTAATATCGCCTTTGGTCGAAGGTCCAAAATATTTTGACAAGTATTCTGTCAGAGGTTTCATCATGTTTAACTTTGATGTGAAGATTTCCCATGGCAGTAAATGTCAGAGCAATCCCGTGAAGAAATTACAAACCTCGGGTATATTAGATTATTTTTGCCATCCTTTTTTTTAAAACAGTTATAAGCACACCTAATTCATGGAATCAGGGCGGGGAAGGGGGGGGGGCAGGGCAGATTGAAGAGAAAAACGAGATGACAGATTCAAAATGGCTACCTACCTTCCATGATGGATATCCCTCATAAAGATGGAATCTTCCCTGCATCATCATTACAGTCTTTCCATTCAGAGTTCCAAAGCAGAACTGACCATGGTGTCCTTCAACTGAAAAATTAAAATCATTTGTAACAGAAACCTGAATTGTTAATGCCTAAGATAATAATAATACTCTTTCCTTTTTTAAAAAAATCTTCATTTTATTATTTTTAAAAGTATTTAGAACCAACCTACATGAAGATCATTACAACTGTAACTTGTGACAATCCTACAAGGAGTATAGAAATTAGTTATTATGAACGCCAGTGGGCTGTAACACAGAATGCTAATTGACCTTCTATTACAGTAATTGAGAGTCGCTGGTACTACAAGAAGCACACCAACCTTGGGCTACTTACATCAATTTTGACATCAATTCTCATATAACGTGGTGATACAGTTTTTACTAAGAGTGTGATCTCTGTCCTGATATTTGAACCTCACAGAACGAAAAATTCTCCATTGCGAACAGGCAGGATTTTATTCAAAGAAAAAATTAATGTTTTTTTAAAAAGAAAAATATGATAACGGTCAACGCAATTAAATCTAGAGTGATCAGGGGTGAGAGTGGTCACAAATAAAAAGATCTGAAAAAAAAGCTGAAGTGTTGAAAAAAATCTGAAATAGAAAGAGCTCCCATACTTTTTGTACAGAGGAAACCCCAAAATAGGCTGAAATTAAGCTGAAAAAAAAAAAAATCAGAAATCAGATAAAAATCTGAACTCTCACACCTGTGAGTGATTTTTTTTTGTTCTTCATGATTTTCCCTTCCAACAATCCTTACCTGTACTGACGGGGAAGTTTGGAATCTTCTCGTATGGTATGGTGTATTTCTCCTCCAGCTTATTGGCCAGTCCCATCAGGCCAGACCCACAGATGATGCCTATCGTCGGACGATGAGGTTGCCTGGCCAACAGAAATTCGGCCATCGCCTCGATGTCCTCATAGGTATACCTGAAAATAAATGGGGAAAATATTATTCAAATGTTTTTAAAAAATCTCAATTCACTTGAAGCATGAAACAAGCTGTTTCAATTGCTTCTTAAGTATAACAATGCACTTTTTCACATTGCCTACATTCACTCTGATAATAATCACACAAATACACGTAGACATTGACAATTGTACATTATCTATTTATTCTGTGGATAGTTGGTGTTCATATCAAAACTAAACTCTAATCTTTGTGAAACTGTCACGTCACATACACATGGGAAATATCATGCGATGATAAATCACAGATTAGGGAACATTCATTGCAGAACAAAAAATGTTTAAGAGGAAATTCACCAAGGCAATTTCACAGAAGGGAACTTGTTCAAATTACAAACTACCACCATCATGCAATAGTGAACAAAAAAATGAATATTTCTATTTTTTAAAATGTGTATAAAGACTTCAAGTAAACATGCATAAACTGCAAAAAACAATTCAATGACACAGATGATACAGATCCAAAGTGAAAATCAATGTCTCTCATTCTCTGTCCTTTATTAAAGAAAAAGGGCATTACATAGCAAAACATGTCAAACATCAAGAACTATAGATTTCACAAAAACTCACATTTACATTGTAAGCAGGTTAAAAAATGAATGGTGGAACATGGCTTATTACTGTCTACCAGTATATTTAGGTTTGTTATCATATACCTGTATTTATTTTTTGCAATTGTTGTCTGGAGGACACAATCTTTGAAGTGTACAATTTACTCAAGCATGTTGAATCATTTAATTATATGTACTAGTTACAATTTGCTCGAGCATGTTGAATCATTAATTCTATGTACTAGTTACAATTTGCTCGAGCATGTTGAATCATTAATTATATATACTACATGTAGTAACAATTCGCTCAAGCATGTTGAATTATGAATTAATTATATGAACTGAGAGCAGAGTACTCCACCCTTTGCTCAAAATACAATTGAGAAAAAAAATGATTCAGGAATAGAACTAAAGACAGTTTTTATCATGCAATGATAGAATGCTGCACATACTCTTTATATGAGTATTAAATTGAAAATAATTCGTAAGCAACTGATTGTAATCATTCAAGTCAAATATTCAGTATATTGGGGAAAAGCGAGGGAAGTGGGATTCCATCTTTTGTGTCCCAACAATGACTGAAACATATTACATAATATTTCTGAGAACAAGGATAATGCCTTCTTCAGTATTTGCCAAGACTTGTCATCCTTTGTCATTACACAGTTTGCTCTGAGGCCTCTGTGTAATTTGACAGAGATAATGAAGATAAACTTAGATGAATCTGCAGTGTATTGTATGTTTTATCTGTGACACAACTAATACAAATGGTGTGGTAGGCCTAATCATTACCAAATAATATATATTGGTCATCATCCGTTGAATCATTTGTTGTGAATTGTGATGTAGATATTCTAAGTATAGTTACTCATAAAAACTGAGTAAGATATAACTGTAATGAAAATGTACTAAAAAAATAAAGACAAATACATATCAACAGTGAATTAACAAGTTTAATTGTTAAATAATACTATAACAATTCCCAGAGAATATATTTGATAATATTAAGCTGGCAGGCCTGCTTTAAAAACATGAGAACAATCATTGTACATGTAAATTTTCAAAAAATCCTTACACCTAAAATGAAGCCTGTGTCACTGGTTTTTTCCATACCACAAAAAATTCATCCAATTTCTTCGAATTTGGTATGGAGATGAACAAATATATTTTCTGAATATGTGAATGGCTTTAACATTTTCACTTGAAGAAATTGTATATTGACTCAGGTTTTATGGAAATCTAACGCAAAATCTAACAAAAAACAAATAAACAGTTAAGTTTAAAATTAGCCAATGCCACAGAATGATGCATCAAATACATGCAGATTGATAAACTACATGTAGTACATGTAGGCCTACTGAGTACATGTACAGACCCAGTCAGCTATCTTTGAGCATACATGTAGATTACACTCAATTTTACATTTTGCATTCGGGTTAAAGGCAAGCCTATGGTACTGACCACTGAAATCTTTATTCCTTTTCTGTCTTTGTCTGGAGGTCAATGTGAAATCAATTACACAAACACAACGCAGATTAGATCTGGACATTTCGCTCAATGCTTTAAAGCCCTGGAGGAGAGAACACATGTAATGCTATGTCATAGCTTTCTTATTTTACACCCGATTTTGATGAAATTTTCATTGTTATCCTTGTTGAACTTTTCTCTTTCTATTCATAACTTTTTGTTGGGGTGGACTTGTCCTTTAAAGATATTTTGGCAAAGGAAATAATCAGAGGAAATTTAAAAAGGAGAGAAATTGGCTTATCCGGATGTAAATGCAGTGAGTTCTGTGAAGTCTACATTCATCAAACTCTAGGAAGGAAATTCATCAGCTATTAAAAATAAAGGTGTTTACTGTGCTACTCATATCGAATACACGTACAATATCCAAACAAATTGGAAGCAATAAAAGGGGAAATCAGAGGTGAATGGCGAGGTAAAGTTCATCCTCTGGGCAAAAAACTTTGTATGGCTGCAGTCGAATCTCATTCTCCAACCTTAGAGAAGAGTTGATAAAACAATGGACCAACTCGGGGTGTGTTTATGCTTCAATTGCGAGGACAGAATCAGCGTTTTCAAACGTCGATTCCAAACGCCGCTCGTAAACGTGGTTCTGGGAGTGCTGTTTCTGCTTAACTTTTCAGAGGCGAAATCACGATCTCCAGCTTGCTTTGCATCGTAAAGCGAGGTCAAATTGGGCGTGCCTTTTCTCGAATGTTTTTTTTCCGAGTGTTGTTATTACGTGGAGATAACATGAAGCAATGCGACTGTATTCGCCCGTGGATTTTCATCTCACGGGAAGCATGTACCAAATAAGCCTGATTCTGGGCAAACAACATTTACAAACGTACCTTTTTGTGAGTTTTACGATCAGCGTTTTGAAACAGCGTTTAAATGAAAGCATGAATACAACCGTGTTTTGGACTAATGACGTTTGGAAACGCTGATTCTGGCCTGAAAAGTGGAAGCATAAGCACGGTCTCAGATTAATAGCTCAATGATAAAACCAAGAGGCAACAGTATTTTGTATATATTTATCTATTATTCACAACTTGTGGGATGGGACACCCTTTCAGCAAATGCAGTTTTCTTTTGTAGGGGTCCAAAAATGCACTGGCATTGGGCATAACCGAGACATACTTACATATCGGATGAATGAGTTTGAACATCAACAACTTTTCTTTCCACACTTTCCATGATTCTGTATCCAAAATCAGCGTTTCCTTGTCAACACTCTACACACGTATTCACTCTAGGAGGTACTATCCTTCACTAGTGAAAGAAAATTAATTCTGATAGCGTGCTTGAACTGAACGGGAGAATGACTAAACACCATGCAGAGGATGAAATACCAAAGAGGGAATAAACTGTACTAGTCAAACAGCAATATTGGAATGATGCCAAGATTCTTTTTTTAGATGGAGCCTATTTTGTCTACCACGCACAATGCAATTCTATACCCCTTGTGAGATTCAGTCTAAACAATGAGACTACAATTAACTATCTTAACCTAAATTGAAACTAGACAATCCTAAGACCTTCATTCACAATATTCCATCTGAGTCACTGCCCCCCCCCCCTTCTACATGTACCCCAGAAACAAAATCACAAAAATATCTCAATTTCTTTTAGCATGTAAAAATGCATGTCATGATGGAAACCTATATTAAATAATTTTACACAAATAAAACCAGGATATAATGATCTAAACTAAATGAGTAAGGGGAAATAAACAGAACTTATCAGTCAGCAATGCCACTACATGTAGGTTGCTTGGCTAAGTAATCAATACACACTCACTGCTTCGATTGGCTCTCTGTGCATAGTCTGTGTGCATACACAGCACACCAAAGGCCAAGCCCCCAACACACCCCCACATTGGTAGTCTCTGCTATAAGACCCCTTGTGGCTCAACCTCAAATAACATGTCAATCAAGACTGAAGAATGCTTCATGATGTCAAGTGATTTCAGACAATACAAGTACAGCAAATGGATTTAAGTTCAGTTTGTCAAATGGAATTTTCACAAAGCTACTCATATTCAATAATAGTTTTGCATTTCAAACAAAACCTACCTGCACAGGGCTGTAACACAAAGACTATTCATACAGTTACAGGTAATTTTAATTCCTGCTGCTGGCAAAAGGAGAAAACTGTTGGCACAGTGCCAATATGATGCAAACATATCATGGTATAGACATATATGCACATGTGCTTAAATACATGTAGAGAACTGGGCGTTGTCTTGGTCACACAATTAATATACACAAAGTAAATATCTTTTGTAAATATTATTTTATTAGAAATTAATAAAAATACTCATACATGTAGGAAATTGAAGGCCTCATGTTGGGTCGAGTTTAATACAAGCAAAAAAAATTAAATAAAAATTTGATCTGTAGCTTGACTAGCTGCATGATTTGAATTGTCAGGACAGTGAGTGTTCTTTTACTGGTATAATTGAAATGGAAAATCTGTTCTTGACTTTTCATGTAAAAAACTGAATTCATGTTTTGCTATGACAGAACAGAATATCCATTTTAGATGAACTTTGAATGGAATTAAAGGTTTTTAAAAACAGCAAAGACTTTTTTTTATTCAATCACAGAAAAGACTATTTGGAAACTTGAGAGGTAAAAAATTGAGTATATTAACATCACAACTTTATCATATGACTAGAATATCAAAACTTTTTTTGAATAGAAAGACCACTACACAAGTTCCAACTCCAAGTGGGAGCCCTTCTAAACAACAGGAAGGCCAGGGACACGCTGGGCGTATCTTCATTACAGTGAGCGTATTAATGCGCTTAATCCCAGAGAGAGATAGGGTTCTGAGAGTCAATTTTGGAAGAGATATAGAAAGAAGAGAAAGAAGAAAAAAGGAGAAATCAATGTATATCATGGTATAACTACTTGTCTTGTAGCATGAAAAAGTATTTCAGAAAATGGTCATGAATGACGTGTGATACAAATGCAACAATCTAATCTAATTTTTAATTAATGTCGTTGTGTGCTCGACATTTACATGTATTTGACATGCTGTCGGAATATTAGGGTGCTAAAAGAAAAATTGTTGTGCAAGATATCGAGAAAAGAGAATATTTATGACAATTTTGATGACAAAAGTTAAAAACATCCACCAGAATACTGACTTTTTCAAACATGTACAGGGCGCGACAAACCCGCTTGCCCGCTTGCCCGGGGCAAGTGAAAATGACGTGCGGGCAAGCACCTCTCAAAGTCAATTGCCCGATCGGGCAAGTGGTTGTTGCGTCTTTTTTTTCTGTACCGTACCTCGTTTTTCCATAAATCATCCAAAATCCACACTCAAAATCATGAATCAGCCTTAAAAAATAGCGAGTAGCGCAGTTTCAAATTCCGAAATTGCGTTATTTTTTCTGTACCACGTATTTCCATACATGGTACCAGGTATGAAAAAAATCAACGCAATGGCCGGGAAACAGTTGAATGTAGTAGGTTCCATTATGACTACCACCATGTGCAATTTCTAATGCACATTTCCCCCTTCCGATATCACAATTCTGTGATAAAATAATTAGAATTACACAGGAAATAAATCACAGAGTCTAGTAACCTCGCATTGGTGAGTTGTCATGTCATTCGGCTTTGCTTTTCAAAACGGCCTATTAACATCCAAAATAACTTGCCGTATTTGTTAATTATAACTTAAAATTCATTTGTTTCCCTTTTTGAGGGGATGAGGTAAATATCAGACAATAAATCATCAAACAAAGCTCCATCTATTTTACATACTAGCTAGCCAGTCTGAGCTCTGTCTCTCTGCCAGAGCTCTGGGGGACAATTCGCTCAGTAAAGGCCTCAATGATGGTGATTTTCTGTTTCAGACAGAGTTTACATTTCGGGTATATTATTCAAAACTTCCAATAAAGTTTGATGATTTCTTCATTGTCATGTATATTTAAGTTATTAATGAATACATTCTCACCAAATTTAGACTCCCCCATAGAGAAATGCAATTTTCGTAGAAGTCTGCGTTTTCAAAGAACTTCAGGAAAAGTTAGGGTATGTGGGCCTTTATTACATGGCCGAGTACAGGTTATTGTACTGGAATAGGCGAAGTAGAAATTAGATATTGAATTCATTTATATCAAAGTTCAACTCACAGTCACACCCACACAAACACACGCACACACACACACCCAAGATTCTAAGCATAGTGAAAAAAATTACTTAAAAATCATACAATATTAAACAATGTTACTAATAATTCATTAATAAGTGAACAGGTATTCCTCAAAATAGAAAAAAAAAGTAGCATGTGAAAACATGTAGATAAAATTATTGACCGAGTGGAACATCATAAAATGATGAAGAAAAGACTTGATGGTTTCCAAATAATTTTTTTTTTTAATCAAGGAAATATGGAAAATAAATGACCATTTCATGGATTTAAAGATGCAAAATGTGAAATTTTAGCCACTCCACTTTTGATGATAAAATAATTTTTTCCGAGTCAATAAAGAGCTGAACATTTTTCACTGGCTTTCTTTATAGTTTCCAACTATGGTAAATGAAAGCAATTCTAAGGAAATATGTTACGCAGGTAGCCATTTCATGGATTTAAAGATGCAAAATATGAAATTTTAGCAACTTTTGTTGAAGGGTTTTTTAAAACCTTAAATAGCCATAAAATATTGATTTTTTTTCCAAAATAAACGCAAAGACTCAGGCCTACGTTGCTTTCAAACTGTACATGATTCTCAATTGTTATTTAGTATACCTTAATAAAAATAAGAGTAGTGCCGTCATAATGAAAAAATTATTTAAAAAATTGGGCAAGCAGTTTTTTCTATCGGGCAAGCAAATTTTTTCATCACTTGCCCAACAGGGCAAGTGACGAAAAAAAAATTTGTAGAGGCCTGACTTTTTCAAACATGTATCTCTGAGAAAAGATAAAATACTGAAATGAGACTGGACATTCAGAAAACTGCCCTAGGAAACACATTGAAAAAAATGAATGATGAATGCTAAGATATTATTTTGAAAGCAATGAACAATCATGCCACCATTTGTTCTTTACAAAGGGAGAGAAAAAAACATAAATTGGAAAATAAAATCTTTCAAAAGGACAATCTAGCTCACATAGGACAAAGACATCTTGAATACTTAACATGTGTACACTATTACAGCATACATTCTTCCAATTATAAATCTTAAACATGCATTTGATTATCAAATCAATAAAAATCAATTCTTCAAATATATCAATCACTACCAGTCAGCCATCTTAAACTCACTATTACCTGTAAAAACCAGAGAATAGATTTGGTCCAATGAATATATTGCTCTTACAGGTAATGGTGCGTTGAAGATAGCTGACTGGTACTGTAAAATGGATTAAAACAGAAGTGTATAAAATTTGAACTAATTTCTCCATCATCGCAAAAAAGCAGTGTATGTACACAATATGAAGTGTAGGCCTATACATGTATACCAAGAGTACCAGTGCAATCATTTCGCGGTAAAATAATTCCCTTCGGCAAACCATGAAAATGAATTACATGTATAAATAGACCCAGAATACATACAGTATTCAAGAAATTAGTAACTGTTGCGCTCATATCGAAACTGTCAATCTAAATTGTAAGAAACCTACAGATGTTTTATCCTATAGAGTACCGAAGTAATAATAATAATACTTATTTACCCAGGGTAGCCACTCTCAGCTGTTTTTCAGCGGGCCCTGCATAACATAATATGTTATTATTACCCTTCTCCGTTCTCATACGTCGAGCGCCTGACACGAAGGCAGAAGGTCCCATTTTTAAAGTCTTTTGTATGACACGGCTGAGGATCGAACCCACGACCTCCCGTCCATGAGGCGGGCGCTCTACCACTGAGCCACCATGTCCGATTTAATGACGTCACATAAAAAATATTTTACATTTCAACGTTTTAGATAACATATTCTGGTAGAGCATGATGAAAAACCCCCCACTTCCAAGATTTGGTGATATTGAGAATCGGTCTAAGGGGGTCGAGATACATGTATGACCTCATGAATACATAATTAACCCCACTGAAGGCAATGCATCATTGGCCTGGTTCATGAGGTCATATCCTTGGGGCCGGCTGGGGCCCCATGGACCGATTCCCACATTTGGGTTGTGGGGGTTTTTCATCATGCTCTACCAAAATATGCTATAAAAAATGCTGAAATGCAAAAAGTGAAAATTAATGAGATCACACTTCAGTACTCTATGGTCATCTGTTAAATTCTCCACTTCCATGAGCTAGATGTAGGTGTTCGTCTGGTAGGAAATTTTCCATGCATTATGAAATATTTACTTACACAGTGTAAATCAAAGGCATGACACTATTGTTAATAAGTTAAAATATTACACTTAGTTGTTAAAAACACCTCTTTCAAACTAAAAAAAAAGTCTCCAGTTTTCAGCAATAAGACAACATAAATACAATGAAATTGGCATGGTGCTCTAGGTAAAAATGATCTGGGGTTAAAAAAAAGAGAGAAAAATTCAATTAATGCAAACATCAATTATTATGCTTCAGCAGAAAATCAATTTTCTGGCCTGTTGTGGTATTTAGGGCATAAGTCGCTGCATGTTTGCAACACAGTACCGGCAAACAGATTCTAAATTGCTTCAATAGCTTCAAGTCATATAACATGTACTACATGCCACCAAAAGAAATTCAAATTTAAATTTTAGAACATTGAAGAAAATGGAATTTGTTTTTTAGAAAATTGAAAACTGGAGACTTTCACATTAAGCCATAGATTCAGGAAGAATGAATAGTAGATGCATTATAAAATGTGTCAAGCCAAATAGGATTAAGCCTTTGATAATAATGTTTAATACACCCTTTATAGCACCAAATAAATACATGTGCTTTGTGCAGTTATCGAACAATCAAAAAGGTTGAAAGGAGACTAAACATTACAGAACAATTTCAAGCACTGGTGACTAAAAGCACTTTCGCGATGATCATAACACTAGTACACCATACTTTTAAAATACACCTTCAAAATACACCAATTGAAAGCTATAAAAGGTAATGATACCCCATAATTTAGTAGAGTACGAGAGATACAATACACATGCAAGGTGAGAAGGGAGACAGAACGCAGCGACACTAACTGGATGTCAAATAATACCTGCTCGCCTGAAGTGCGGAATGTGTGGTGCTAGGTGGGGCCTCCTCAGACAAAGGGGCACCATCCGAGGTATGTGGTTCACCATTAGCCAGGGTCGGTGGTATATCATCAGTCATGGCGAGCCGATTACGCGTGCCAGAGGTAACTGGATCTGCAAGGTTACTGGTAGTTAAACACTCGAGAGATGAAATGATACCGTCACAGGAACTCCCCGACATCACTGCACTGCTACTGGATGCCATGTAATACAATATGTTCTACACTACGCTACATGTCAAATGTTAAAACACATAAACAGTGTACGTGTAAAATGGGAGAGATCTTGTCTACACTGCTCCACACTGAACACAGATATGACCCAATTACTGTATAAAGAAGTCTTTTGAAGAACAACTTGTAATGACGTGTGGGACATGCAAATAAAACCTATGATGAGAATGGCTGAAATGAATTGCCCATTTTCAATTTTACCCTTCAGGCTCTATTCATATAAATACCTTTCCTTTTCAATCTTTTCAACCATGCTCTGTTGCATCACTGAATCCAAGGTATTTAATAGAAACGTTGTCTTCTTCTTTTTACACTTCAAGCACGACCTGGATTTTTACCAATACATGTAGCTACTATACCACATGTTTTCAGAGCATAAACAAAAAATAACTAAAATTCTCCCATATAAGGATTTAATAACAAATTTTTTCCCTATAAAGAAGGATGTTCTGTTTGTCATCTTGACTCATCTTTGCACTGAAAAGTCAGGTAGCCATAGCCCCCCCCTCCCCTTGAAAAACAGTCCCCAAACTAAAATTGAAATATATTACAAAGTTTCTAATGATGAGAAGAAAAAAAAGAAATTTTCTAATAATATTGTATAATTTTCAACATTTTTAATAAAATGTTGGTTTCAATATCGGTCCCATTTAATATCCTACATAAGGTAATTTTTTTTCTCAATATAGTCGATAGACTACCCTGGATTACCAACATGTTATATCTACATGTAGGCCTACATGTATATTTTTAAGAAAGAAAAACTGAATGAATGCAAACATACTTTCCTATTTGGGATAAGATGGCTCCGCCTACAAATCTATAGATTGCTCCTCCTCCTAAAAAATATTGGTTAACAAGTCCCTAACTTTTCATACTTTTACATCTTAAGAGTAATTAAGTAAGCTGGCTTACAATGTACTGACATCACGCATTTCCTAAAATGTAATACTACAAAAAAAATTCAAGTGCAGTTATATCATTATCAAATAACTCAAAATGCAAATATTTATTATAGATAGCGGTACAGTAACATCCTAAGACAGTCAAGCACATGATCAATTTTAGGTCATGCATATTTGATTGAGATAAGAACTCTCGAGCTATCTGACACATAACATGTATAATTCTGAGTCAACATTGGCCTAAATGCAGATATTGAAATAAATACAAACTGCAGCGATAATACTGATACTAGTAAACCTGATCTGCACCCCAAACCTGTCCCCTACAAACATTGTGAAGTACATGCAATTTTAGTTTAATTACTCTGTGGGGTGTATATCATATATGACTGAACTCTCTATTGCAGTCAGCTAATGTATTTTGCACAGCACTGCTGCATTGCAAACCTACCAGGGCAAGGTCACCTTTTCAGTCGAGGCCTATGATTCAAAATCATAAAACCAGATTGGGTTAGAAAATCATAAAGGCTTCTGTTTCAATACTCATGTCTGCTGCCCTCTAAAGGGACTTGCTCCTAATAGATGTAGTTCTGATGCGTAGATCTATGCCTGTGCAATGACGAATCGGGCATTCTCATTGTTGTTTAAGCATACATGGAAATTAGTGGGTCCAAAAATAAAATTCATGGAACAGGAAGAGACGCACAAGTCTGCATATGCTTGTCGTAGCACAGCTAAGCTACTAACAAACATGACAAAGGGAAAAAGATTAGTGCTGCAAGTCAGGCGGCATGTTCGGGTTCGGTTCGGCAATTTTTTTCCGAACTATGGTTCGGTTCGAGGTATTTTAGTGTTGTGAAATCACTCGGCGTTGATCGTCAGAACTAAGACGGAACTGATAATCTATCATTTCATTTTTAGTAATTGACCAGATTAAACCACTTTTAAGAAAATATTGACAACGGAAAAACGTTTCAAGTTCGGAATACGAATTTTACCTGTATAATAGCAACCGAAAGCAGGTTGTTTCAACTTTCCTTACCAACCATTTCCGGAACATCGATCAGGGAACATGCGTTGATTTGGTTTGATTTTTATCTTTTCTGTTTTTTCACCCTCATTCCTTCATGTCTTATTTATTTATCTTTTATATTAATATGGAAATTTCAGAAGGTGGAATATATACTTTTTACCATTACTTTGTCAGTCACAAGGAATTAATTTATATCTTGTCTTTTTCTTTTTTGAATACAAAACAATTAAATGTACGTCCGATTACAGTAATACGTAATTCAACTACCCTTTTTAACTGAGTTAAGCTGAAAATGTCCCCACATTTTATAAGGAAAAAATATATTCATGTTTATAAAAAAAAATTGAAAATGATAAAAATTCAATCAAACACGAGACCGAAACTGTCATACTTTGTCATTTACGAGGAATTAATTCTTTTTCTTTATTAAATACAAAATGATTAGGTCCGATTACGATCACGATCAATTACGGCAGTACGTAATTACACCACACTTTTATACCGAGTTTAGCTTCAAAATGTCCCCTCATTTTATCAAGAAAAAATGTATTTATAATAATAAAATATTCTTAAGTTGATAACAGTTCAATCAAAGACGAGATGGGAGCTATCATAGTGGATTTTAAAAATATACTGAGTGGAATTCTTTGTGCACAATCACTAACCAATATTTTTTTATATTTTATACTTAAATCTATGTAGTCATCGCACTTACGCATTGCATATTAATCACTTTAGTCACTTAATCATCATGCTTTATACGTCTGTACATGTATTTTAATATCATATGGACTGATGATTGTACATGTGTATGTATCAGCATTTACTGTTTTTAATTCTATATAGTTGTATTGTTTGTTATCCAGGGCCACATGGAAGATCAACTTTTGTTGAATGCACTACCCTGGTGAAATATTGGATAAAAAAAAAAAAAAATACTTTTTTTTTTTTTTACTGAACTTCCGAACCAGGCCTTTGTGTTCGGTTCAGTCCGGTTCGGAAGTGCCAAGTTCGGCGAACTTCCGTTCGTTTCGGCTGCAGCACTAAACAAGATGCATGGCCAAGTAAACATCACCAAGTTTTTTCCCGTCCTCTCATATTTTTCTCATTTTTTTAAACATGAATACTTGTTTAAAAATTAAATCAATGTTGTATAAATGTCGGAAATGAAGTTCTAGCCCATTTAGAATTGGAGGCTGTATGATTTAGATCTAGGGCTAGAATCTAGATCTATGTTTTTACAGGGAAAGTAGAAATCCTGACAGGGGCTGGGGGCAATAAATTCAATTTTGACCACGGCATACGCACATGACAAGGCCAGGCACAGGCAAATCCCTGGCTCCGTGGAGAGTAAGCACACATATTTAGTGAATGAGTTTTGTATAATTCCTTAATATTACCTTATTTAATACTGGTATATTGTATACCACTTTGGGGCAATTGCAATCAACCAAAACTAAACACATGCCTCCAAAAGAAATCAGTCTGAATTTGCACAGGAAGCCATTATCTTGCACATTCTGCATCATTATTTAGAAAATCAAACTACTTCTTCTTCCTCCATTAGCTTCGGAGATCAGCAGAGAGATCCTGCACAAATAGTATATGTAGCTTAGTATGTATTTTAAGAGAGGTCAGTCAGAGGTCAAACATACGGTAATGAATGATTATGACTTATATATGTATTTACTATGGATCTACTGCTGTTCTTGGATTCTTTTATTTTCAAAATGTATTACCATTGAACGTTTTAGATAAATAGCGATGTTCACAAATTTTACAACACTCGAACAACCAACGGAGGCTTCTAGAGAGTAAAAATCATTTATGGTCAGTTCCCCCATGTCTGCGCGGTCTCCCAAGTCTGCGCACCCCCGTATCTGCGCAATTCTAGTAAAAGAAGATAAGCAACGAGCACAAACTTTACACATGCAATATATAGACAGGTATTCACAAAAAAATCTGACTCAAAATGGTGGAAAAATAATGAATTCAGGGCATTTCATGTGACGGCCTCAAAATGCAGCTTTTCTCATCAAAATCCCCAAATCGTGTGCAAAGTGAATGAGTGCGCAGACGTGGGGTACCATTTTTTTTTTTCAATCTGAAAATGACTGCACGAGGTTTTTTCAAGAAAATCTTTTCTTTTTTTCTTTTTTTAATGAGAAATTTGGTACACTTACTCTTAATAACATAAGGAACACTATTAACCAAAAGATTTTGTGAAATAAGAAGAAATTCATGTTAAATCTCAACTCAAATTGTTAGGTGCGCAGACTTGGGGCCCACCATCATACTATCAACGACCGTAAGGTTTTACTCTCATACGAAGCCAGGTCTTCTTTTCTATACATTTGTGAGTACCACCAAAAAACCTGAAACTTTCGCCCCCGAAATTTCTACTTTCTCTCTAAAAGATCTAGCCCTAAATCATTTACATGGGATACTTCATTTCCGACATTGTATCCCATATTTAGGGCTAGATTCTAAATCTTTTAGTAAGTAGAAATCTCGGGGGCGAAAGTTTCAGGATTTTTGGTGGTACACACAAATGTATAGAAAAGACCTGGCTTCGTGTGAGAGTAACCTTACGTTAGTAAATTATTTTTACTCTCTAGAAGCCTCCTCCTGGCTACACTGGCTGCCAGTCCCGGCAAAAAATTCAGGTCAAGTCAATCTTCAATATCTTCACGTTCATTCATATGCCATCAATATGATTATGAATTATAAATTAATGATTTGTGGGCATTACAGAAAGACAAGACAAGAAATTGAAGAATTGAATTTCTACTCTCTAACGACAACATCAGGAGCCTCCTGGCTAATGACCACATCACTCACATTCACAGTCAGGTTAGCCTGGGGCGTTGTGGGGAGTGAAAGTTATATACTGTACGTAGCTCACTCCCCACTAACGCCTGGGATTCCTCCCTATACTTCCCCACATACGGGTACAAAACCAGAAACTTTCGCCCCCGAGAATTCTACTTTCCCTCTAAAAGATCTAGCCCTAAATTAAACATGTACATGGGGTCCAACTTCATTTCCAACATTTCAGCGATATTGATTTCATTTTTAAAGAAGAATTCATTAAAAAAACGAGAGATTTGTTTTGAAAAGATGGAAAGAGCTTACTTCCGTGTTTACGTCGCCATCTTGATTTCTTTGTCTTCCGCTTGGCGACAGCACGCAAATCCCGCGATTTGCGTGCTGTCGCCAAGTGGAAGACAAAGAAATCAAGATGGCGACGTAAACACGGAAGTAAGCTCTTTCCATCTTTTCAAAACAAATCTCTCGTTTTTTTAATGAATTCTTCTTAAAAATGAAATCAATATCGCTGAAATGTTGGAAATGAAGTTGGACCCCATGTACATGTTTTAGGGCTAGATCTTTTAGAGGGAAAGTAGAATTCTCGGGGGCGAAAGTTTCTGGTTTTGTACCCGTATGTGGGGAAGTATAGGGAGGAATCCCAGGCGTTAGTGGGGAGTGAGCTACGTACAGTATATAACTTTCACTCCCCACAACGCCCCAGGCTATGTCAGGGTACATGCACTACTCCGCACAACATGTGTAATTTCACTGAACCGGCCATTCCCTATAGGCTATACACTGTACTGCGCGAGCATAATGCATTGCTGGCGTGGCACTCTGTATGGTCTGTGCCTGTGGCTGTGGCATGCACATGCCGGTATAAATCTATTTTCAGACATGTTTCCCGTTGGATTATGCCGGGATTATATTACAAATACCACTAAATTCATCGTTAATAAAACCATGAAAACCTTCTTTAAATAACTTACTCGTTGTTGTTCTTCTCAGACATGGTTGATTGCTGTTATAAGCGAAGTTTACTCGTTCGTTCTAATTGATGACGACGATGATGTTTACTACTCACCGGCACGAGGTTTGGCGCGATCTTTCGCTATAAACATAAACACGAGGCGGCGCGCCAAATGTGGAGAAAGGGCGCGGGTTACTTACGTAGCCATATACGTCAAATATGTCCTAAGCACACGCATGCGCTGTGACTTAATCAAGGGTCAGTGTTCAGTATTATTTTTTAAAGATCTTATTTGACTCGTTTATCTAGAGTATAAAACATGTTCTTATTTAAAAAAAAATAAAAATATATGTATAGTTATCCAAATGTATCGTTTATATCCTTACTTCTTTACTATGATCCCTTTTCCGTCGAGAGGAAAGACTATTATGATTTTTGCTCATGAATATTCATAAGCGAGTTACAACAATAAATTCATGAATGGACAGCAATACGGTACGAGGCTCATGAGCGTGTTTAAATTCCTTGGGGCGGGTAGTTTCTTCCTTTCTCGAGAGGAGGAGGGGGGGGGGGGGGGGGGAGGTAACTCTGCAAAGAAAATTAAATATAATTTCAATTATCTTCAAAAATAAAAACCATTTAGATTACAAAATATAAAGAAAAATGCTGGAGTTGTCTGAAATGAACTTCTGTCTAGTTTATACATTATCAGCGATACAAACAGTTAACCTAAAGGTTAAAATGTTCCTTTAGATAGCAAATAGTATAAAAGGGTTGAGATATGTCTTTTATTTTCATTCATCATTATCTGCTGTAATTTTCCAAGGGCTCTGCATCCTATCTCGAAGATGAAATTAGACTTGGACGCACGTTATGAGGAGGAGTGAGCAGTGGCGTAGCTAGGATTTTTTTCCTAGGGGGGCACTGGGGGGTCCTTGCTTTTTCAGAGGGGGGCACCGGCCATTTTTTCCGATGTGTGTGTATGTGTCACAAGGGCGGATCCGACTTCGCCGATAGGGGACGGGGCCCGAAATTATCTTCACCTCCCCGATCAGTCACTTCTTATTCTTATAAAACAACATAAACATGAAATAATCTCATAAGCCTTATAAAAAGTGCGAGCGCGAAGCGCGAGCGATTTTTTTTTTTACTTTTATGTACTTTGTCCCGAAAATTTAATATTCTGGGCAATGTTATGTGTGAACCTGAACAAAATTCGTATGTTACTAGCTGTTACTGCGAACGCCAAGCACGAGCAGAAATTTGTATTAACTGTTCTAGCACTATCTAAAAGGGACCTGTTAAGGACTGCTCACAGTTACCCAAAAAGACGGTATATATTTCAATAATGCAAGCGCGAAGCGCGAGCAATTTTTTTTGACATTCCGACTTAAAAAATGGTCATTCTAAGTACTTTTTGTATTAATAAGTCGGATAGGTATGTAACTAAACAGTTGATGCGAGCGGGAAGCGCGAATGGAAGAAAATTGAGATTTTAGACCTAAAAGCAGGACACTCTATTCATATTTTGTAAATCATTAATAGGATATTATTACTTGGGTATCATTAATACTGCGATTGTGAAGCGTGAGCAGACAATTATTGATATTCTGATGTGAAACTTTTTGATAATTTAAGTACATTTTGAATAAACAACATGCAGGCTATCGCGCATGTTTTACATGTAGATTTAGACCTATACCCTTTTTTCACACGCTAAAATTTCCTTAACCCCGACTATAATAGGTGGGGCTAAATTGCCATTTAGCCCCACCTATAGTACGGGGTTAAGCTTAGCCCACTTTCTTTTTACACAGCATTTTTGCAAAGTGGGCTAACCCCATGCACCTTTAGTACGGGATTATTTGGCCCTGCAAAAAAGCAGGGTTATCCCAGCAATTGTGGTGCTAAGAGCGATAGTACGGGGTTAAGATCGCTTGTGTAAAACGAAAGTGGGCTAACCTTAACCCCGTACTATAGGTGGGGCTAAATAGCAATTTAGCCCCCCCCCCCCTATAGTACGGGGTTAAGCGTGTGTAAAGTGTATGAGTGAAGTACTTGTACAACGAATGATCGACAAATGTATTTAAAGCATGAGCTACCACTAGTCCGGGGTTAGCGAGTTTCGTGTGTGAAAAGCAAGAATTCCTTATCCGGGGTTAGCAATAACAATTTGGCATGTGTGAAAAGGAAATAAAATAGTACGGGGTTAAGGATAGTACGGGGTTAGCGATAGTCCGGGGCTAAGAAAATCCTGTGTAAAAAGGGTAATAGAATTTGGGCATTCTGAATACATTTGTTCAATGAAACATTATGAAATACACGTAGACAATAGGAACTTGGCAAATCAAACAATGTCACAACGCAGCGTGAGCTTAAAATGCTGATATGTTGACCATAAAACGGACATTTGTAAATGAAAAATAAATAATGAAAGCTCGATATCCGAATTAAAATATGTTTAGTATATTAACTTCAAAACTTGCTCCATATCAACCTATTGAGCAAGATATGAATCTCATCGAACAGGCAATTCTTGCGCGAAGCGCCAGCAAAAATTTTATATAGTAACACTAACATGAAAGATTTTTTTTGCAAGTCTTTAATCCCCTCACATTATTTCATTCACTCGTCTTCCTCCTCTTACTTTCCACTCCTTTTTTCTTCTGTCTTTCTTCTTTTCATTTTTTTCTATTCTTCTTTCTCCCTTTTTTTGTGCTCTGCCAATTTTTTTCTGGGGGGGGGGCACACCAAATCTCAGGGGGGGGGGGCAAGTTTATTACTATTTTGTGAAAACAATGCACATCGTCAGAATATTCATTAGGTGGCAGCGGCGTACCCAGGATTTTTCAAAAGGGGGGGGGGGAATTTTGTGGAGGATATTTCGTCTGATGTGAAAAAATTGCAAGCAAAAACAAAAATGTCTTATTTTCAAAAGAGGGGGGCGCACGTCTGTTTTCATTGCATTTTTACATTCTACCTAATGAATAGTATGAAGACATTATACCTAGAACTTAACCGGAATAATACAAATCTTTAAAATAAAAAAAAATCGTTTATTTTGTTATCCGATTTTGATATAAATATCTCCAGCCTGGGCCATCCGCGAGCTGGATGGAATGCCATGGATACTTTTATGTGCCAAGTACGGTATGTCGATATTAATATTTTTCCACTTCCTCTTAAATCATTTCAGGTGAAATATAGAGAGAGAAAAAATAAATTATTGGCCCACTTGTAGGGCGCGCCGCCAGGCAAGGGACGTACGTCGGACCGGGACCGGCCGGCCCTCATGCCTGAGAGCTTTACGTGTGAATGACGTCCCCACGAAATCTGACACCGGCTTTGCCTTTCCTTTGCTGTAATGTAAGTAACTTCTGGGTAAATATTTTTTCAATATATTTTAAACAGGATTTAAAAAAAAATAATGGAAGTATAGATCTAACGTTAGGGCCTGCATACATTTCTTGCATTGATCGAAATTATTATTTTTTTGCTTATTTTTCCTCGGTTAAATTTTTGAGTACCGTAGATCGGTGTCCCACGTGCTTGTATTCGTGCTGGCAATTGCATGACAATGATAATATAGGCGAGGACCACTCATTCTTAACCCAGGACTCGTCCGACGTCCGTGAAATACTAGGCGGACATTATACAGATATACCAGGCTTTGAGTAAGTATAGGGGGAATTATTCATCCGAGGTTGGACTAGCATTACTCTTTTTCCCGAGGGGAAAATTGTAATTTGGCCAGTACAACCCACTCTAGGCGACACCGCAATACTTACCCGTGTTAAGAAACTGGGACTCCACTCACGCGCATTTGGGCAGCCCTAGCTTAGAACTAAGCTTTCTTTCCGTAAAAAATCTTTATTCTTATGATTCAATAAACGTTAATGAATATATAATTACTCTTAAATCGGTACTCACCGGTTCTTTTCTTGAATTTTCTGCCAAATTCCCACGCTACTGGCAACAATTCTGCCTACGATTCTGTCGCCATTGACAGCTGTTCATGCAACTCTATTTATAAATGGAGCGCCCTTACGAGAGTTGTTAATGCCGCGGAGAAATCGTTAGGCATTTTGGCCTGTGATCAAGGCTGAGCTGTTCTATTTTTTTTCATATGTGTGAGATCGAAATCACAGAGAGTAAACACTCTTCCATATGGAAGAGTGTATACTCGCTGTGATATGATCCCGATAGGGAGGCGCAACACCCCCACCCACATGGGTGCAAATCCCAGGGCCGGGGGACATGTACCCCTCACCCAAAATAGTAGGGGGCACATTATGAAATATCCCCCTACTATTTTTGGTCATTTCATTCAAAATCGAAATAAAACATTTGGAAGAGACGATCTTACTTTTGGGATGCCCCCTTTTTTTGCTTGTTTGCTTGTCAAATTTCTTTTGGTTAAGATGACCTTCTTTAGGGGGTGATAAACCTTTTTTTTGTTTGTTTGTCAAATTTTCCAGCCCCTGGTCCCCCTACCTTTGGGGAGAGATTTCCGCCCTTGCAAGTAGACATACTCTTGATATTGTTTGCGAATCTGCACGGGCGTCGGAGGCTGGGGATGAGGAAAAGCGGTGAGACGAGAACAAAAATAGAAGCGGAAAAGAGGACAGAAAAAAGTGAAAGAAAGAAAAATTAATGGAAAATAAAAGGGAAGAGAAAATAGGGAGAAATGTGATGGGTAAAAAAAATTGGGGAAAGAAGACAGAAAAAAGTGAACGAAAGAAAAATTAATGGAAAATAAAAGGGAGGAGAAAATAGGGAGAAATGTGATGGGTTACGTCGAGATTTATGTGCCCGTGCAAAAAGAAATGAGCAGAGGTTGAGATGTTGTCCGTTTGGGCAAATGCCTGTCTGTTTCTCGGACTGGCGCCCATGTTGCAAAAATTATTACCGTAAGCTGATGGAATCACTGCTTCATACCGACAGTGACAGGATTTAGCGGTTGTAGGTATAAATCGCGCTCTAACACTCTAAAACTGTGTTCTTTATCAAAAAGCTGTCCTTCATATTCATTTTCGCAAAAGAATATAAAGTTAATTTAAATCATTGTCTGTAGTTATCCTGTTTATGTTTAAAATACTTAGAAATTGGGTTAGGTTATAAGGTTACCAAATTATCAGGGCAGAAAATATATATTTTTTCTGATTTTGCGCGTCGAGCTGGCATTATTTGATCTGTGAGATTATGTTTTTGATGACATTCATTGTGTTCACAGCAATAATTATTAAACATTGCGCACGCGCCGTGCGCCGCATGAATTATGTAGATCAGTGAATAACTTACCGCTACACACGAGCAGTTGCATAGAGCAACTGCCCATGTTTGATGGTCCATAATATACCGACTTTTTTCTTTTTTGGAAAGAGTATGAAGTTATCTACTGATATACTGAATGTACAATAAAAGTCATTATCATGTATTTCTTGACATTTCATTTACTTTTTTTCCCATCCCATGCATAGCTGCTCGCATAGACCTACGCCGTCACAAATAACAAAACAAAATCTCACTTTTTTTTCTTTTTTGGTGGGGGATGGATTTTCCACTGGATACGCAACGGTACAATTTTTCAAATTATTTTTTTCTGCTATTTTCATAATAAACTTTAAATGATTTCGCCTGTGCACTATTATTTTTTTAAGACAACGTAACAAAATTACATCTCGTCATCATCATCATAGCATCGTCACCAACTTCATTCTCATCTTCATCACCACTACCACCATCATTATCATTATCATCATCATCACCGCCACCATCACCGCCACCATCACCACCACTATCATCTTCACCAAGATAATTTCATCATCATCATCATTGCCATCATTGTCTTTCTTTTTTCTTATTTTTTCCCCTTCCCTTCTTTTTTTCCTTTCTATTTTCTCCTTTTTTAGAGGGGCATACCACCACGCCCCTCACTGGATATCGGCCTCTAAATATGTTTGTTGTTGTATATAAGTTGGCGGATGCCTCATGAAATGAAATAAGAGAAAATAAGGAAAAGGAAACTAAGAAGAAAAAAAAACAAGAAATGAGGAGAAGAAAAAAGAAAGCCAAACAAACAAGAAAAAACAATATCAAAATTTTGTTGTAAAGTCTTCTACGTCAGTTTAATAATTATGTTTTCAGTGAAATGAGAACATAAAAGAATTGAAACAAGTAAGAAGGGCTATACATCGTAGCAAAGAAATAGAGGGAAGCTCCGAGACAATAAAAAGGGTGAGAAAAAGAAGACTTTGAAAACCTCACAACACGTACGAGCATAATAAAAAAAACTGGAATAAGCGAGGACAAGTAGCTGAGGGACCCTCCCCCTCTCTCTCTATTTATTTATCTATCAAACTCGCATATACAAGAACTTCTTACTAATCAAAATATTGCGAGCAAAAAGCACGAGCTGACATTTTTTTTAAATATTCAAAACTTATAGAGAGACGCATTTTAAACATTATTCATGAAACTTATTAATCATTCATTTCCAATCATTCGATTGCGACAAATGATCTGAGAATTTAGTGTTTTTAGGAATTCATTAAAGCATAAAGTTGTATCTCAACATTAAAATATTGCAGGCGCAACGCATGAGCTAAAGCTTTATACAAAGATTTTAAAAAATGACATTTTAAGTATTTTTGGTAATCGCGAAAAAGATTGATATTTCATGAAAGAAAGCTCAAATCCCGAGGAGGAATATTTTTATGAATTGACTTTAAAAGCCGGGGGCCACTTCCATTCACGAGTGGATACCATGCGCGATCATGGGGTCTCAAAAAGCACCCTAAACATGTAATTTCCTGATTCTGAAAATGCACCCCTTAACAAGTATTGACGTGTACCGTACCCTTGACAAGAATTGGAAACAAAACGATACTCTTTAAATATTCCCTGAAATGCACAAGTACAGGAATGTTTATTGTTACGGGTCCTTCGGTCTTCGGCTTTTTTACCTTTAATTGGCTTAGCACGACCCCACCTAGCTTCTACACCTTGCGCAAATTGGACTCTAAACACGAGGTGTTGGGGAAAACAAGGACATCCTTTATAAAACATTTTAATCTTGTTTTATCATCCCCTCAAATTCGACCCTAAACACGTAATTTTCCTAGCGAAATAGATATACCCCTTTTTCATTATTTTTGTGTTTTTGACACCCTTATCACGTTACGTACGTAACGTGCCCTATAGTGAAAAAGTTTTTTTTTTTTGGTCGCGCATATGGTATCCACTCATGTAAGTGGCCCCCGGGCTTAAAAAACTGTGGAAGCCCCATTTAATATTTGATTATGGGATTATAAGTCGAATAAATAAAAGCTGAAAAAATAAAGTATTTTGTGTTCCTCTATCATAATTCTCTTTCTCTTTAACACTAGTTCCCTTTTTTTTGGGGGGGGGGTATTTTGGTTAAAAAAGCTAGGAGAGAAAAAAAAATCATAATTTCTGGCTATAGTCGTTGAAGTGGTAGGGACACCCCCCCCCCCCGTTGTTATGCATTACGCCAATATGGGACCAAATGATCCTTCATGTCCGGCGCGAAACTTATGCAATAAATTAAACTTTATTTTTTGAAAAATTTAAAGCTTGCGCTGTTAACTCCAATCGCTTTCACCTGAATTTGCGATGAATGCTAGCGTTATGAAATATATCATTATCAACGTCTGGCGAAAAGAATAACCAACCGATCACCTGACGAGAAAGCGTATCACGTGATCTGCATAACAGCTTCGATCGCGAGTCAGAAGTGAAGAGCAACTGCCAAGAAAATCAGGAAAAAGTCGTCAAAATGTAAGTTTCCCTTAATATCTTTCATTTTATTTTTGTTGCTTACAATGAATTTACGATCCTTAATTATAATATTGGCCAAAAAAAGAAATAGAGAGCGTACTTGTGAAATAATATCGAAATATCCTGTACTCAAAGATTTCTACCCCGCAATTCCACTGATGTCGCCTATGAGGTCCATACATGTAATGTTTGGACCTCATTGGTACTAGGAGTAGTACAACCGAGGATGAATAATTTTTTCTATAGTCGAATTCGAAATAGGCCTGGTATTTTTGTTTTAGATCTATATCCTACATTTAATAACTGAATAAGGTAGAAAAATAGTTTATCTACTCTTGTACACATATAGTTCATCTTATCCTAATCTGAACTTACATATATATATAGATAATGCTCTCAGTAGAGGCGCACGGCCATTATTGGAGACTGTCTCCCATGAGAGAGATTATCTCCAATATCAGAGACTATCTCCAATATCAGAGACTTTTATAAAGAATTTGGGTATCCAATTTCAGAGACAGTCTCCAGTTTGGGAGACCAATTTTCTTTGTTTACATTTGCTTAAAAAGGATTACCTTGGTGGCAGATAAAAATGTGATAAGCAGATTCCTCATGAAATATTACCCCTTTTCACCGTCTACTTTAAAAATTCACCGTCTACTTTTGTTTTTATAAGGATTTTTGTTGTCATCCACACACAAAACAAATGGGCTTCTGACCTCAGTGGGACAAAAGTATGGGTGGAAAAAATCATGCTTTGGTTGGTGTTGTTTCTTTTGTTCTTTTGCAAAGCAAGTCTATAATATGGGAGTTTGTCTCCCTTATTGGAGAGAGTCTCCCATATTGGCCGTGCGCCTCTACTGGCGCTGCGCAGGCTGATTTACTTTTTCTGAAACCATGCACTCAGCGGAACGCGGATTTGTGCCTGCGTCGTCCTTTCACGGGACTTGCCCAGTAGAGTCAACTCGCTGACCGATGCGCCCGACAAATTGCATGATCTGTGAAATCAATGATGGAATAGTCGACTATTCCATCATTGACGTCACGGAATAGCACATTTTCTTCGGTGGGCTTTTCATTTTTGACATCATCGCAAAATAATGAGAATATGTTTGGTCACATGATGCTATTTAAACCAATCCGCATACAGGATTTAATTAATGTAGGATAACTTCGTTCATAGGATGAGTGATGTTATATGGATATGTTATGTGGCCTGTGGAAAAATAATCTTGTCTAACGTTGTCAGTTTTGTGTGACTTTTGTCATGACACAACAATAAGTTTTATTCTGTTTCCATATTATCTCTAAACAAAAGAAGCACAATGTGTGTGCGCAATAGTGATGCATTTTCCTCTCGTGAATTCAGTTTACTTAAGAATGTTTCA
This sequence comes from Lytechinus variegatus, assembly GCF_018143015.1. NCBI lineage: Eukaryota > Metazoa > Echinodermata > Echinoidea > Temnopleuroida > Toxopneustidae > Lytechinus > Lytechinus variegatus. Next base: position 18,952,045 of record NC_054741.1, on the reverse strand, counting down.
AATTAATCTTGGAGTGTGAGCCCGAATTTGATATGGATGATTTTTATTACCGGTATATGCCCGTTCTACGGGATGTATATGGATTATGGTATCACGCTCGGTGTCTGTCCGTTAACTTTTCCTTGTAAACGTGATAACTTTAGTTTAAATTAAGCTAGGCTCAAATAATTTGGTGTGTATGACACTAGCATCGATCCCAGGAAGCCTATTGATTTTGAGGTCAAAAGGTCAAGGTCACAGTGACATGTTTTAATCTTACCCTCCTAAAGTCCTTGTAAATGTGATAACTCCAGTTTAAGTTTACCTCGGCTCATATAATTTGTGTGTATGATACCAGCATGGATCCCAGGAATTCTATTGATTTTGAGGTCAGAAGGTGAAGTCGCTACCTTCCACTTTTCTTGCTGTACCAATAACTCCATATTCTGCGTTACAGGGTGTATTATGTGCTTGCCTTAGTTACACTTTGTTATTTAAATGTCAAGTCTACCTCAGAAAAATGTTGATTTGAATCAATAGAGAAAAATCAGACAAGCACAATGCTGAAAATTTCATCAAAATCGGATGTAGCATAAGAAAGTTATGACATTTCAAATTTTCGCTTAATTTCTAACAAAATAGTTATATGAACGAGCCAGTTACATCCAAATGAGGGAGTCGATGTCACTCACTCACTATTTCTTTTGTGTTTTTTATTGTTTGAATAATACAATATTTCAATTTTTACGAATTTGATGATAAGGACCTCCTTGCCTGAAGCACAAAATGTTAAAATAATGGAATTTCATGTGTTCAAGGAGGAATGAAACTTCATTTCACATGACAATGATGAGTAAATCAAAATATTTCTATAAAATACGAAAGAAATAGTGAGTGAGTGATGTCATCAGTTCCCTCCTTTGCATACTGACCGAGATGTGCACACTGCATATAACTGTTTTGTGAAATAAAGCGAAACTTTAAAATGTCATAACTTTCTTATTTTACATCCGATTTTAATGACATTTTCAGTCTTATGCTTGTTGAATTTTTCTCTTTTTATTCAAATCAAGTTTTTGTTGGGGTGGACTTGTCCTTTAATGCTATTTTCTCTGCATGGTCATGTAAACTGATTTCATTTGAGAAGAGTTTCTTCATTGACGATGTTGCCCTTGGCAGCAAAATTATATTTGTTCAGCCTACTGATTACCCTTTGCTGCTTCTCTTGGAAAAAAAAATGCTTATTGCATGTGATTACTGCAAGGAGTACATCTTCCAGTGACAGCTAGAATAATTCTGATCAAGAATTTTGAGATGAAAACAATTTTCTGCAATTTGATTTGACTCTATGTTTTAGTAATCTGTATTTTTCTCAACTTTTGAACATTTTGTTTCTGACAGTGCAATCAACAAGTCACCTTTCATCACCATGCCATCCATCGGGTCATTTGTCAACAATGTAGTCATCCTTCTTGTGTTGGGATATCTGTGCAATATGGTTTACACCATGTATTATCTCTTCAACCCACCTCAATGCAATATCATCAAGGATGCTAATAAGTGCCTTGCAAGACACCAAGGAAATCAAGGAAATATGCCTTTGCAGGTAAGAAGACTACATTTTTTGAAAATTCTTCTCTCAATGCCCCTCCCCCTCTTGTGTCCCCATCCATGATCAATAATTTTCTAAACATTATAAATCTGTGTTATACTAGATGTTGAGTCCTCAAATTGAACCTTGAAAAAATGATAGTTTGCAGTTTTGCACAACTCACACTTAATGATAGATTATAAATATACTTTGAACATATTTCTTTATGACTTTGGAATTCAAAAGATTGACATAAAATAAATAAGATTGGATTTTTTTCCCCTTAGGTGCAAACATTCAAACATGTAAGAGAGATCAAGTTGAAATAGCAGCAATTTCATAATGCAATCAGTTTATGCGGAAATCAATTGATACCAAGGAGTTGATCATTATTTCTTGTTTTATTTTACAGGCAGATACCTCAAAATAATTTAATTGAGAATATTAAAATCATGTTTTTTTTCATATAAAGTTTATTAATTTGTGATTTTGTGAGTAAGCCACAGCTCCTGTTTTTACGTGTGTGTTTCTTTCTTTCTTTCTTTCATAGCTGAGATTATATTCATCACAGAGCAAGTTAAAGCATCCTCAAGAAAGTCAGCTCACAGAAATTTTACATGTTAAAGAATTCAATATATCAGAGGACCAGACATGGTGGGTATCCATTCAAAACTATTGAATAAAAAAAATGCAATTTGTTTAATAATTTTTCAATAACTTTTTTTTTCATCAGGGGGGGGGGGAGGTTGAAATGCCTAAATGTGCTTGATGTGCTGCCAATACACTTCTCTTTCTCTCCTAATGACCCCCTTCCCCTCGTCGATGCCTTTCCACTTTCCGCTCATTCCTCTTTCTATTTTCATTATGATTGTCTCTTCAAGTGTGTTTATTGATTCATCAAAGATCAAAATAAGCAAAAATATGAATAATGATAATAATAAAGAGAAAGAATTGAAGAGTAGATATAGTGAATCTTACACAACAAAAGTTCATCTTTTTTTTTGGGGGGGGTGGTCATATTTTCTTTGCCCTTGTGTCTCTTTTCCATCCCCATATATTTTCCATTTACTTATTTTCTTGGATTTTTCTATTTTACTTTTAATATAACCAGGACAGTGAATATCTCCCTGCCAGCAAGGACTCGGAAGAATGGCACACTGTATATCCATGTGTACCTTCAGGTTTCAAGTACAGCTAGATTAGATGCAAGCATGGCCGCATATCAAACCTCATCTCTCACCAAATACTCTCCTCCTAAGATGGAAGCATTTAATCTACTTGGTGATAGCAAGCCTCAGGTCAGTCTAGGGTTATATTCATTAGATAAATTGCTGCATACTGGGAAGGAGACTAATTTTCTGTTATTAATAAGGCACAGCAGATCGAGAGACAATGGTCTGAATTCACAAAGGTCGTTTTTAAAATCTTCGGTTAATCTTATGGTTTTTATGCAGATTTACTATATGAATTACGCTTATTTACCGCATATATTAGAAATGTCTAATGCTGATGCGTGCTTTTGTCATTGTGCAAAATTGACACCAGTTGTCATTTATTTTATTTAGGAGTCCACTGTTTAAAAAGTGGACTCATGAATATAATAGTGTGGATAACCATGGAACAGGCGACAATTCGTGCACTGTGACAAAAACGCGCATCAGCATTAGACATTTTTTAATATACGGTAAATAAGCTGGTTTTTCGATTGATCATTTTCATCAATGTTGTTCATGATGGGCGCACACTGAAACGAGGAACCGCAAATTTGAGGATCTCCAGAACGGAAAAAATAGGAATTTCCATGGGTTTCTAAATTGGTGATGCTTTGGAATGGACATTTACGTTGAAAACGGGGTCTCGACAACGGCTCATAGGTATTCTACGTTTATACTAAGTATCCCCCGGGATTATGTCATATTGGACTATCATTAAGTAAATACGCTTTTCCGATTTTCATAATTCAAAGCACAAAATGTATACCAAAGTTTAATGATAAAATAAACATTTAATGATTTAAAATGTGCACATACCTGGAGCATAGAAAGGCTGCATACACACACAAAAATCAGGGGTGGTATTCTGAGATCCATTTCATCTCTGATAAAATGAAATATTTTATCTCTGTTAAAATCAGAGAGATAAAATACCCTTAAAATCTCTCCGGATCGGTAGGGGAAGGCGGGGTAAGTTGAGCATAGGGGCAAGTTGAGCCACCAGCCCCAGGCCAATAATGAATGAGTCAGACATTGTGGTGGTGTCATGTATTGATGACCCATATCATAACCCCTAACCCCACCACATTGTTTCCAACTTTGAAACAAAAAGTAGTTTTTTGGAGGGAAAAATATGAATTTCAGCCAAAAAAGTAAAAAAGAGTGTGAAATAGATAAGTGCTTTATAAACACACATGTCTTTAAATATAATAAAGACATGATAACAACATTATTAGTCCAGGTATGGATCTTCATTCTTGTCATAGTCTTTTATATGATGGATCCATAATAAATGTGTGGATACAAAATTATCGCACTAAGTTCGGACTGGGGTAAGTTGAGCCAAACAGCATGGGGCAAGTTGAGCCATGGTAATTCCTATGGTAATGTATCTTAAAAAACAAACAAACATAAAAATCGATTGAAAAGCAGGCTGAAAGGAGCAAATTTACATGACTGCTCTTTTCCTTTTACAGGATGTTAGTATTTATAGAGAATTAGCAAGTGAAAAGACTTTAAACAAAAAATTGACATGCTGGTTCTCCCCATACATTTTGTACATAGTTTTTGTGGCTCAACTTACCCCAGAAGGTGGCTCAAACTTACCCCATATATGGGGCAAGTTGAGCCATTTGACATCGTTTTTTTCAAAGGTCACGATGACTTTCAGTGTGGGGATAGAAAGTTATATATAGGTGGAAAATATTTCAGAAGAATTAAATTTCAAGGCAAGGTACTTATTTCGACAAGATTATTAATCATATCAATTCTAACATGCAAAAAGCAAAAACTGTCACAACTTACCCCGCCTTCCCCTATTCTGAGAACAGTTTTATCTTCATTTTATATTTGTAAGACACACCTATTTTTAAATCAATATCCAATTAGAAACGCGCTTTTATAGCTCTCTCATATCACTCAACCAATGGAAATCCATTCCACCAGGAGGTGTGGCAAAGGAGTGAGAATGCATCAATTAATTGACTTCAAATACGCTTGCACTATACGCTTGCGCGTCTTTGCAGAGATTTTTTTTTATAAAATGACAATACTCTAAAAAAAGATTTCGAAGTCTATATCGCATCTTTTCAAGCATCATTTCAAAGACAATATTAGTCAAGAATAGTCTTATGAAATACTTCATGATTGTACAGGAATAACGTTAAGGTGTTATTCTCAATAAATATATAATTTTTCTTAATTTTCACGTCAACATTTGGAGTTAATTCACCTAGAAATACTGATGAAATCAACGTCGTGGAGATAAAATAGCCCCTCCCCTCTTTTAAGTTTATTTTTATTTTTTCTTCAAAGCAACATGGGCACAAGCACATTATCCGTGTTGCAATGGCCAGATGCGTGATGGGTATGTCTACGCTGGCATTGTTCTATTGCGTATAATCTGTAGATACGCAAGATAAAATTTATAAGCGAGATAAAATTCCAAATTTTTATCTGAGAGATAAAATGTCATCTCAGAATACCAATTTTATTTTAAGAGATAAAATGAAATATTTTAAAGATAAAATGACCTCAGAATACCGCCCCAGATCCCTATTTGGTCTCCTTTTCCCCTCTGATCACTCTCTAAATGTTTCTAGGGCTAATTCATGTCAGAAATATCTATTTGCATATTCCGATGGAATCTTGCACGTTTTGTCGAACCTTGTGATGATGCTTGGCACCACGCTTTTTGAAATCCTTTCCTTCTTTTAGGCGTGGTCACACTGCCCGAGCGTTATTGGAGCAGTCATGGAGCGGTAGGGAGAAAGGGTCGAATTTCGCTCACAAAATTGGGAGAGAAAAAACAAAACAATCGAAATCGAAAATGGTGAAAGGTAGCGAGCGGGGATGATTTTTGTCTCCCCGCTCCATGACCGCTCCAACAACGCGCGGGCGGTGTGACCAGGCATTTTCCTTGACCTCGGGGGTGTTTCACAAAGATTTGAGTATGACTTAGGTCACACTTAACCCTATCTAGGCCGCAGGGGGGGGGGCCTCCGAGGCCTCCTCCCTCGAAGAATTGGACGATATTTTCGTCGCGTGAAATTTTTTGACCGCGCTGCTCGCTGAATTTTTACTTTTTACAAGTCTTGCGCAAGTTTTGAGACCAATTTTGCGTCACCCGGGTACATGGTTCCGAAATTACACATCATTATGTAAGTGCATGTCAGACCAAATATTGCTCAAAAACGTGGTTTCGTGTACAAAGTCAATGCAAATTGTGTTTTCAACCAAAATTCATAAATGTATGATTATTTTAGGTTTTGCTGGTCTAAATGTATTTATTTAATGCTTTTTATGATCTCAGAAGAGTCCCCAACAATTTCATTGAAAACACAATGAAAAACAAAAGGACAAAAAACACAGAAATACATAAGAAATTGCTAAAAACAATATAATACATTAGAAAATGATATGATATCGCATTGTTTTTAATGTACACTTGCTAAGAACACCACAAAGAGTTCCTATACCAAAAATAAGTACATTTGGAGCTTTATTTAGGGAATTAGAGGAAAAGTATAATTTCGCATACTAATTACATATAAATTAGCATAATCACTTAATAGATATTCGCATGAAATAAATATCTATACAATTTTGTAGATTATGTCCCAGGCAACTGGGATGCCAATTTTCGGCACGATTGCGTGGTCGACGGCTGAGATCTCAAGGGGGGGGGGGCCCTGGCCCTGGGCCCCCCGCCATATGAACTCCCATAATACCCTGGCCTAGATGGGTTAAATATTGTTGCGTACATGATATGCAATGTGCAATCTAATTGATCAATACGCAGAAGTGCGCATCCTCTTTGCATGATGTGACCAATACTTTCATGCCTTTTATACCACATGCAACAAGGTATTTAAGTGAGACTCTAAGTCATATGAAAATCTTTGTGAAATACCCCCTGACTATGTGTGTAGATCCGATATTTTGATAGCCACCCGGGGGGGCCACTTCCTTTCACGAGTGAATACCATGCACGACCATGAGGTCTCGAAAAGCACCCTAAACACGTAATTTCCATATTCTGAAAATGCACCCCTTAACAAGTATTGGCATGTGAAACTCTACCCTTAACAAGTATTGGAAACAAAACGATACTCTTTGCAAATATTCCCTGAAATGAACCCCTAAACAAGTACAAAAATGTTTTATTGTTACGGGTCCTTCGGTCGTCGGCTTTACCTTACTTGGTTTAGTACGACCCCACCTTCTACACCTCGCGCAAATCGGACTCTAAACATGAAGTGTTGGGGCAAAAAGGACATCCTTTATAAAACATTTTAATTTTGTTTTATCATCCCCACAAATTCGACCCTAAACACGTAATTTTCCTAGCGAAATAGATACCCTTTTTTCATTATTTTTGTGTTTTTTACACCTTTATCACGTTACGTACGTAACGTGCCCTATCGTTAAAAAGACATCCTTTTTACGTGTTTTTTTGGTCGCGTATGGCATCCACTCGTCAATGTAAGTGGCCACCCCCCCGGGGATAGCCTATCAGGAACTTAAAGACATTTCATGAAACAATATGAAAATCATGAATTTTTCATGTGCAACACACAATTTTGGACACAAGTGTTTTTGTTTCTTTTTTTTTGTAATTAGGAAGAGGTTAAGGGGAAAAAAGAAGAAAAGTATGAGTAAGATGAAGATGAGAGAAGGCATGGGAAGCATGCAGTGTGTGATAATGTATTCATAATAATGATGTTTTTATTTCAGAATGATTCTCTGGAACAATCGGTCGTACCTATAGCACATTGGAAGCCTAGAATTGAGCTCAGAGTATTAGAAGAACCATTTGTGTTCCATAGAATGCAGATTCCTGCAGATATCTACAGATATATCAGGTATATCAATTTGTGAACGTTATTAAATAATTGAACCTTCAATATAGATAAATCAGTAATGATATTACCATCAAGCTTCCTGTTTGAATTCAGGAAATGACATAAACACCTGGGGCTATTCTTACAAAGAGTTGCGATTGATCCGCTCAATTGCAACTATGGAAAGCCAGCAAAGTCATCCTATAAAATGCATTTTTGTTCAAACAATTTTCCAGATATGAATGTATATCCATAAATTCATTGATTTCTTTACAATTTGGTGTGTTCTCCTTTTGTTTACAAAGGACATTTTACAAACTTCCTGCATAAAATGATGACACTGATGGATTTCCTTAGAGTTACGATTGATTGGATAAATCGTAACTCTTTGTAAGCCTGGTGGGTGTTTCATGAAGCTGTTCGTAAAGTTGCGCACAACTTTACGCACGACTGGAACATGATCTTAGGTGCTAAATGAGTTACATAGGGATAGTGTGGCACAAGAAAGGTCACCAGTCGTGCGTAAAGTCGTTCGTAACTTTACGAGCAGCTTTATGAAACACCCACCTGGGACATTTTGTTAGCTTATATCATCCTTGGAAAACCTTCCAAATATATTTATGTATCATGTTTGTTTTTTATTTTCAAATGTTATTTTTGCTTCATTTTCCTGTCCTCCTCTCTTTCAGTGTGCTATAGGCAATGAAATTAAGCCAGTTTATTCATATCATTAAAATATGTATTTGGTCCTTTGTTTGATTTTCAGATTGACACCTAAAGGTGACTATCTTCCTATTTTGTACTTACATAAGATGGCTGAAAAGCTGAAAGATCTGCAGGTAGATATATTGACTGTTAGATATTATGATAATTTGAGTCATTTTGAAAGATATGATCACCACTCTCAGACCATCAAGTCTGTTCAGTCATAGATTATAAATACAATTTAATAAATTTAATAAGTTTTTGACCTGAATATCACTCAGTCATGTAGAAGATTTCTTTTACCATACATGGAATAGCATACTTAATAATAAACTTGCATTTTAGATTTCTTACTTTATTCATTTCATTTCATTTATTTCCATATTCAAATTAAAAACAAATAAACATCAAATCATAAGTAAGAATATATGTCACTTTAATATAAAAAAAAATTAAAAATGGAAAAGAGAGAAAGTTGTAGTACATGCGGTAGAAACACCAAAAGCCACAAGGGCTTATCGAACTTCAATCATGTCCCACTTTGTCATCCTTCAAATGAAAATGTAAATATAATATATTCATATTACCAGAACTGCAAGCCATCCTTGTATATTGAAATAGATATTATTAATAATCATGTCACATCTTTTCTAACATTTGTACTTGCCAATGACATTGATAATTGATATGATAATCATTCCTTGAAAAATCTGTCATGCTTTGTTTATCCAGCCCATCAATTCTACTTGTAAAGAAATGCCATTGACCATAGAATACAGCCCAATATCTATTGGTCAGCTTAGATTATTTGGCAGTCTAGAAGAAGGGATGAGTACCATGTATCAGTTAGGTGAGTAATCATTTATTTCTTATGTTTTATCTGCGAATCTATCTCTCTTTTCTTGTTTGTTTCTCTGTTTTTATCAATCTACGTGTATTTCGTTTTTTTATGTTTTTCAAATTCTGTCAGATTTTTTACGCTATCCTTTTTTATGTCTGATGATATTTCGTACAGCTATTTTTGTTAATCCTCTTCCTGTTTCTTTGATAGTTTCTTCTCTTAGATTTCTACTCTCACTCTCTCTCTTTCTTTGCATGTGTCCTCGTCTTCTCTCTGTTTTTGTCCCATGATATAGCTATGTAACTATACCTGTGGCTCTTCTTTGTCTCTCTGTTATTCCCCTCTTCTTTTCTCTCTGCATGTTTTTATGGTAGCTTGTTTCTTTACTATACACTCCTCTCTCTCTCTCTTGAAAATTATCATTTAGGTTTCACAGAAAAGGATACAGAGGAGGTTAAGTCGATATTCACAGACACAAATCTCGTACTTCTAATGGCAACAATATTTGTATCCTTCTTTCATGTGAGTATCCTACATATCTCTTTGATAATAATACCAACATGCTTATATAGCGCACATCACTGCCAAATGCGTCCCTATGCGCTTCATTGGATATTATTACCCTGGCTTTAGCCCCGCAGCCTTTTACAGCACGGTGGCATTTCAAGGAATAAATTCCTGCCAGGTACCCCACTTACCTCACCTGGGTCGAGTGCAGCACAACGTGGACGAATTTCTTGCTGAAGGAAATTACGCCATGGCTGGGATTCGAACCCATGACCATCTGTTTCAAAGTCCGAAGACTAATCCTCTGGGCCACAACGCTCTCTTTATTTACCGACAATAAAATTTATACCAAGTGCAGTTCACTGATGAGTGTAATAATGCAGTTTTCTAGCAGTGTTTCCAATACAGATTAGAATGATAATGATGATTATTTACTGGTTGTATTTACAATATAAATTGCATGTAATTGTGTAAAAAAAAACTATTCAGCACAAGTACCAAGTTTCTATTTTTTAAATCCAAATTTTCACTTTCCTTGTCATCGTGTATTTCACGAGATAAATTATGGATTGATTGGATATTACCTTTATTAATTCTCCCAGTCACCTTTTTATCTTTTCAGATCCTGTTTGATTTCTTAGCCTTTAAGAATGACATTTCTTACTGGAGGGCAAGAAATAGTATGGTTGGCCTTTCTATAAGAACAGGTAAGAATTTCAAGAGGCTTGGTTTTTACTTCCTACATTTATACCTTAATACAGTATTCACAAAAATGTTGGAACTATTGTTATTAAAGTACAGACATTTAAAATTTTTGAATGTGTATTATTCAAATTGAAAATATACTGTGCCTTTCTATTGATAAGAGAAGAAAAATACTTGTTCAGTATGACCATGATAATCAATTTGTTTTATTGATCAACCATGAATATGAAAATAAAAACCATAACTTTATTTTACCTATACAATAGAATCTGCATAAAGGTAAGTCAAATGTCTTGAAACCACATAAATCTACTTGACCTATGCAAAGATTGACTTTGAAGATGCAAATAACACATGTTTTTATTAATTGTCTGAAAAAATGCTTTGAATTTTGCAATTATTTGATTTTTTTCACACTATACTTTACCAATAATTGTTTTTATTTTGTTTTTGTGTGTAATCCCCAGTTACATGGCGGTGTGTCAGTCAGATCATTGTCTTTCTCTACTTACAAAATGAGAATACCAGTCTCTTGGTCTTGATACCCTGTGGTATTGGAGCTGTTATTGAGGTAAGATGACCTACTTTGCCTCTCTGGTAGTATAATTGTAGTTCACACTACCCTTCACTGCAAGAATAGAAGTCTAAATTAATGAGCATTCATTATGTTTGAAAATCACTTGTCTATCCACCCCTCATTCACTGTGAACCAAGAGTTTGGATTATTTTTTCTTAAATAATGATGTTCATGAATTATTTTATTCAGATAACTCACCTTATTGGCATGAGGAAAATACTGAGCAGACTTGCGCATGAACCCTCATTGCGCCCTGTTGGTAAAAGTGAAATTTAAAGGAAGCAATAGACAATGCTTGAACTTAAGCTCTATCCGATATTGTGCCCATGCATTTACTATTGCATTTTAATAGCCTTTAGATTTGGCCCTTTAGATTTAATTTATGTTGTTTAAATAACATATCTTGTACATGTTCTGTTAACCAAAATAAACTTTTGTTCACATTATGTCAGATTGTAATCCTGTTGCCAATTTTTGGATAAAGATAAAGAATTCTTTGCAATTAATGTTTAAAATGACAATGACTATCAATGAAATGATGTTCACTGGATACATGAATCAAGAGCACATGTTTATGATGGTTAATTTGTTTATGATATTTGCACATTATGCAATATACAAATCCTATGTTATGTGTAAGATACAAGGAATAGCTTTTAACATTTATATTCAATTTGGTATGAGTCAATTGGCAATGCAACAAAGATGTGTGATGTCACATGTGAATATCTTTCCCTTTGATGGACTATAAAATACCCCCAAAATGTCTCTTTTTGCTTTCTTATGGTGATACAAACCCTTTATCCATAATGTAATCTTTTAAAATCTGTATTACATGCCCTCCTATACAAAGAATACATGATCTACTGATAGATGTGATAAGTTTAAGTGAAATATATACTAAAGTAATGGGAGAGTTGTTCACAAGTAACATCATACATTTTGTCCCATAGTCAATGGGAGGATCTCCATAGCATTAGTGATTGCAATATTCAAATGCTCATAACTTTCTCATTATTTGATTTTTCTCAAACTTTTGTTGATTTGCTTCTTTGATTTTTATTTTGTTTTTACACAAGGTTTCTTGTTCCAAAGGTTTCATTTTCCTTTAAATTATTATGGCTTTAGCACTTGGTGAAGTGAAGCAAGAATAGATGAAAAAGATTGAGCATTAGTTGAGAAAGAATTGTTTTTCAATTTTATGTAGCATTAAGTGATTTGATGATCATTGCACTTTTTTTTCTTTTCACCATATTTAGGTTTGGAAAGTGAAGAAAGCCTTTAAAGTCAGTATAAGCTTTGAAGGTTGGAGACCTAGCTTTACGTTTGGTACAGCTACAGACTCTGAGAAAGCAACAGCTGAGTTTGATACCACTGCTATGAAATACCTCTCGTATCTACTCTATCCTCTATGTGTTATAGGAGCTATCTACTCACTTGTATACGTCCCTCATAAAAGGTAAGATCCTCAACAAAAAAATTGTTATAATGTTTGATATTAAAGGAATATTCATTTGTCCTTTAACTCATTGAGAATTCCCCTGCCCCAAGTTTATTTTATTGATCCCATTTCCAAACATAAAGGATTACAATAAAAGAAATTAAACAATTTTTACAAATGATCAAACAAAGAGTTACATTGATAAAAGAACATTTTTTTAACAATGAACAAAGTTGCAAATTAAAAAAAAAAGGTATTAGTATATGCTGTTAAAAAAATGTGTTAATCTCGATATGTGTCATTTTACTTGAGTACTTTACCAAGATTTGAATATTTCATGTGCTCACTGACAATATTTTCATATATTTAAAACCAAAGCTGACTAATGGTCCACCCTCCATCTTATCTGTTTGATATTTGTTTGTTATTCATCGAGGCTTTGTTGTTAACTATGTTATTAGTTGAGACTACTGATTTGTTGCTTATTATTTTTTGCAGCTGGTATTCATGGCTTATTAACGGTCTTGTGAATGGAGTCTATGCATTTGGATTCTTGTTCATGTTACCTCAGCTCTTTGTCAATTATAAGGTAAATAAATGTATGTGCTTTGAAATTAATATCTCAAAAGATATATTTATATTATCGTTATTTATAAGAATATTGAAAATGCCTTCCGACTATTTGCTTTTATTTGGTCAAAGAAGATCATATAGAGTGCATATCAAAAAAAGTTTACACTTTGAAAAAGCTCTGGGAATTAATAAATATGCAACATGTGGGTAATTTTTTGACATGTAATCTCGGGTTTGGGTCTCATCTATCAAATGAAAGTAAAAGTTTTGAGAGAATGTTACACTTGAGTGAGCACTGTCCATTTTTGTAAAGTTTGCAGAAATCTGTTTGCTCAGAAATGCTTGTTTTCATGCTGTGTCAGGGGAAAGGGCGAAATCAAACTTACCTTGCGAAACATTTCTCATACATTTCCCTTGCACTTTCAGTCAATTGAAATAAAACGGATACATTCAACCATTTTGTAACAATTTTCCACCCAAATTGAAATTTCAACACTTAGTAAGCACAACCTTTACCATTTTTGTGCCAGCTGGATCTGAGGACACAACTGAATCTGAACAAAAGTTTATATCAGACATCTCCAGCATTTTTTCACTAAGTTTTTATCATTTAAAGTGGGTTTACATTTCATTTTTCATTTAATACTTGTTTCTCCACACTTTTCCCAAGCTTGAAAATGATTAACACAATGAAAATCAAGCCTAAGTTATTTCATGTAATTCACAGCTCAGTGTAAAGCAAATATCGTCACGATGGCCTCGGTGTGTGGGGGAGTTGGGTGGGGAGCAATGCACTCCTCGAAGAGTTGTGGGAAAGGAAACAGGTTAAAAGGTTAAAGAGATCTTCAAATCAGTTTTACTAGCTGAATTCCATGTGTTCTTCATGATTAAGGTCTACTTTTATATGCATAACTATTTCAAAGTTCTGCGCAAATCATTTTTCACTAACTTTTCAAAGTAAGTGGTGCTCACTCAAGCGGAAATATGTTTCGACAGTTATATCGTCATTTGATTAAATGGATCTGTACCAATGTTAAAATGTGGAAAAATCTTCAGGATTTTACAAATATATAATTTTACAGGATTTTTCTTAAGTGTAAACTTTTTTTTGATACGCACTGTATAGGCCCCTCTTAATCATCACATGTGGAATTTTATTTCATCACTTTTACATTCATTCCTCAGTAATAAACATTCATACCACAGTAAATAAATGTATGTTATGATAATGCCCATTCTTTTTGAGAATATGCAATTCAAAATACTGCAACGTATGTATTAAAATATATATACTTTAAAATGAAATTATTCTTTTATTACAGTTAAAGTCAGTTGCACATCTGCCCTGGAGAGCATTTATGTATAAGGTAAGTCCTCACCTTACTTGGCAAACATCTTCAGTTATGATGAGGAGGAGGACGGTGGAGGTGGTGAAGTTGATGTTCATGTGTACTGATGATGATGATATTGATGATGGAAAATTTCACTGATAATATAAGAGAAGTGAAGAGTTTCATAAGTAATATGATTGAAACACTTTTCAATACCTTTCTCCTATTTTTTTTCCTATATTTTTTTTTCACAGGCATTCAACACTTTCATAGATGATGTATTTGCATTCATTATCACCATGCCGACAGCCCACCGTGTTGCATGTTTCCGTGACGACGTTGTATTTGTTATTTACCTCTATCAAAGATGGTGAGTGTGGTATTCTATTTATTTCAACATTCTTTCTTGTTATCTTTCACTGTTGCTGAATGTGAAGTTTTGCATTTGCATTTTTGCCTAATTTTACTTGAAGTTGGCCAAAGATGACTGTAACACTAACATTACTATTATTAAATTTATCTTTACCCTTGTTAGAAAATGTTAATGAAAATATCTTTCATTGATGGGAATAATCAAAGTCTAAATGAATTACCAAGGTTACATTTGTACTTTGCAAATGCACCAGTTTTCCTTCATGCTGAAAAGCAATACATTTTTCTTTGATTATAAGAAAGATAAACCTATCAATATCGTTGATGAATTCTTAACAAATTGTTTATTCACTCAGGCTGTTTTCGATAAAAAAAACCCCCCATTTTAATGGGGAAGATTCACACAAAATGGATATTGATAATAGTTATACTGCTTTCTTCTTTCAGATTTGCATTGTTATCATTATTCTTTTATTATGGTGATGATGATGGTGATGATGATGATTGATGATTATGATGATATCATCATTGTTGTGCTTTCTTTATCTCACAAATGAAGTACGGAGATGATTATTGATTACAGTCTATCAAACATATTTGTATCATTATTTCTTGACACAGGTTGTACCCGGTTGATAAAACTCGAGCCAATGAGTACGGAGTTTCATATGAAGATGAGAAGAAGGGGAAAGAACATACTGACTGAGATTATATGCAGAGAATATTTCAGTATGCATCACATTATTGCCAATTTGTGAGTGGATTACAACTGGGAACATTTAAAGGTCAAGTCCACCTCAGAAAAATGTCGATTTGAATCATTAGAGAAAATTCAGACAAGCACAATGCTGAAAATTTCATCAAAATTGTATGTAAAATAAAGTTATGACATTTCAAAGTTTCACTTATTTTTAATAAAATAGTTATATGAACGAGCTAGTTACAACCAAATGAGAGAGTCGATGATGTCACTCACTCATTTCTATTGTTTTTTATTGTTTGAATTATACAATATTTCAATTTTTACAAATTTGATGATTAGGACCTCCTTGCCTGAAGCACAAAATTTTAAAATAGTAAAATTCCATGTGTTCAGGGAGGAATGAAACTTCATTTCACATGATAATGACGAGAAAATCAAAAATATTTCATATTTCATATAATAAATTAAAAAGAAAGAGTGAGTGATGTCATCACTTCCTCATTTGCATACCAACCGAGATGTGCATACAACTGTTTTGTGAAATGAAGCGAAATTTTAAAATGTCATAACTTTCTTATTTTACATCCGATTTTGATGAAATTTTCAGTGTTATGCTTGTTGAATTTTTCTCTTTTTATTCAAATCAAGTTTTTGTTGGGGTGGACTTGTCCTTTAAATTTGTTCAGATTTATAGTCCTAATTCTTCAAAATCTCACACTCCTCTGATGCTTGTTTTTCTTCATTTTTTTTCATTTTTCTGGTCAGGTTAATTTAGTATGGTGGGCTATTCTCAATTTCATTCTGTCAGTTTTACCATGTTCAGATAACTATGCTTTTGACAGTGATCTGATTAGATTATTTTCTTGCCATGTATTGTGAAACCTGGACCTTATCAAAAGTTATCTCAAATATGGAAAGCCAGCCACATCAAAATTCATTTTCTAAAATGCATTTGTTGAATTCAATCAGAATGCTCCTTTTGTTTGCAAAGGACAGTGAATTCGAGATGAATTATGGTGCTGTTAGCTTACCTAGCTTACCAGTATTTAGATTGATTTGATTCAATCACAACTCTTTTTTTTAATTAAACTCAACTCTTTTTTTATGACAAGGAATGAGGAAAAGGTGTATGCACCAAATATTTCAATATTTCAGACAAGCAGTTCACATTCAGGAAATTACATGTTGGTCACATTCATTTGTTTATGCATAATCACAAGTGGTGCCTCTCTTTTGATAGTTTGTTTACTTCCTATAAATGCATTTGTTGTTCACAGAGCAAAATATCATTCAAAAGTGAATGGTAATGTTGTTGAATGGATATTTTCATGCAACATTTATCATTGGAATCTGGTTTATTGGAATGGTTACAAATATTTCAGATATTAATTAATAGTGTCAGTCTTGTCAGAGGGAATATTAATATGTCAGATGCATGTGACTGATCAGTAATATACCCTTGGCTTTGATTCTGTCTCTTGTTTATTTTGTTTTTACCCTAAAAAGACTTGGGGCTGATTGAGCCCCCAGATACTGTTGCAAGTCTTGCTATAGTTGTTTTTACTATGGAGGGAGCTTGTACCCCCCCCACCCTTATGAATTTTGTACAGCAGCCTATGTGAGTGGGTCATCTCAGCCCCCCCCCCCTGAGGGACAAAATGTCATACAAACTCGCTGCATATGCTGAGGACAGTGGTTATTCCAATCACTCCCATGCCAATAATGTGACATAGAATTTTGTTGTGAATTTATAACCATTGGGTATTGTATTGTCCAGTTATTTTTCAGGGCATTAATTATGGGCAAATCCTCATGGAATAATTATAACAAAGTAATACAGCAATTTTTTTAATAGATTGTTTTTTGGGGGGCATTAGTGAATTTACCATCATGATTTGATTCTCTGTAATACAGGTATATTGATTTTTTTTTCTTTTTGTAAACCAGGGGAGCATTTCATGAAATGACTTGTCGGACATTTTATCCGATGGCTACCATAGTAGCTTTGCTTCTCAGCCAATCAAAATCAGGGAAAGTTGTCAGATCCGACAACTTGTCGCATCCGACAAATTGTTGCACAAAAATTTTGATGAAACACTCCCCTGGGAACTGTTCACCTATAATTTGAATTGGACTTTTAATTATTTATTTATCTTACATGTGGCCCTAACATTTGGTCTATTTGAATGGAAAATCTGTGCTCTGAATTTGTTTGAATTTGAGATTGATTTTGGCTATTGCATTTTGGGGATAATAATGAGTAATACTTATCGTACTATTCATTATTTTGCATTCCCACTTCACTTGCCTCTTTCATTAACATTCCTTGAATATACATGTTTACCCAATATGTCAATGATTTTCCATTGTACCTTGTGCCTTTTTTTTCTCTTTTGATCAAATTGTTTTATTAAATTTTACATTGCAATTCAATGAATTGAGCATTAAACTTGAGAAAATAAGGAGAGGATAGAATTATTTCTCTTAGTAAAGAAGTAGATTAGGACACATGTCAATAAAGCACTTAAGCCTATTCCTAACAAGTTTAAAGAGAAATGCCAGTAGTTGCAGTAAACACTGATTTCATGAGAAAGTGTGTAAAACCAGGCTTAATTGTCTGAGTATATCATCGAGGATCTAGATCTGGTACAGTCACATAAACAGAACTTTGTGAAATCTTGAAATCTACGCTGAAAAATATTCACACTGAAGATGACCAACACAGATAAGCGCCCATGGGACAGTGTATTATTATTGCTTTGAATGTCGTGCCCGACGCTTGACCTGAATCCTGTGCTTATTTGCTAATTTCTCAGCAATTACACAATTTCTTCCAGAATCTTTTGGCACATATTCTTTATTTATACAAACAGACACTTTGGTGGTCATTTCATTGGATTCTGTACAAACTCATTTTGATATAGTTACCAAAACTGGCATTTAACTTTAAATCTGTACTCAACTAGTTGTACCTCATTGTCACCCCATCATATTTCATGATGGGGGAGGGGGGTATGAACACCCTCAAGCACCCCCTCCCTGACCCATTTAGTCCAAGATAACTCATTGCGAACAACAGACCTTATGCATTGATGTCGTTATACTGTCATCTTAAAAGCGACCGCACACCTTGCGACTGGTCCAAGATCTGATTTTGAAACAATTGCATTTTGCTCATTTTCCGAAATGTTATTGATAAGTATCTTGACACAGGATCAATTAGCTGAAAGAATACTAATATAACAATTTTGGATGATTGCCTTTATTTTAGAGTGAAGGCCGAGTTAGTTATAAATCGTACGACTGCTATGACATCATTACGACTTGATATTGCAATCGCTTTACACAGTATTCTAATAAGGATTTTAGCATAGTCACATAGTTTAATACAGGTATTTTACGGTGATTTAGAACATTACACAGTAAGATATCTCATGTCTCAATACTGTATTAGAATCAAATTCTAATATTTTTTATTCCAAAATGGGGTCGCAGACCAATCATAAGGTGGCCTTATCTACTGGTGCCTCTCTGACAACTCCATTTACACGTATTCCTTTATCCTCTGAGAGAGGGCGCTGTTAGATTGTTATGTCACATGTATTAGGTCTTTTGTTACATGGTTACTGTATTTGTGTAGTTTGATAAAAAGCAATTTTATTGAGGATGTAGTGAGCATATGACAAAACAGGAGAGTAGTGTCGCTAATTTTCACTATTTGTTATTCCACCGTATCCTTAGCTGCAAAGGTGTTCCATCAAAAGGTTGTTTCAGAATTCATTATTAATTTCATATATAAATCATGAGTTGGAAATATTCTACAAGAATATATATATATTTGTGTATATATGTATGAATAAATGTGCCAGACACAGTTCACAGAAATGTCACCAGTTCAAACTTTCTTTTTTTTAATGTCATGTATAAAGTGCATTAGGAACTCCCAACGACGGGGCAGTATGAAAATTGAAGCAAAGATAACATTCAGAAGGGTTTTTATGATTTGAATATGCACAAACTGAAATGATTTATATTTTGAAGATTTAATTCAAAATAAATGGGTGATGTCATGAGCTGTTATTTGCAGTGACAGATCAGGGGGGGGGGCATTTCTTACCTGCCCCCCCTTTGAGTCAGTCAATATTTTATTATAAATATGTAATTTGTATACAAGTGTGCCCCATCCTCACCCTTTTGTGTCAAGCAAATATTTTGGGAGGCCTGTTTTTTTTTGCCCCCCTTTTTTTGAAAATCCTGGATCTGCCCCTGTATTTGCATACCGGTATATCAAAAGCATCAAATATGAAGCAAAGAATGTAATGCAGATGAGAGAGTGAGCGAGATTGAAAGAGAGGAAGCATTCAGACAGAGAGGGGGGGGGAGTGTAGAGAAGGCAATGAAATCTCTTAATATTAATGGAAATGAAAATTAAGTTCCAAGTAAATTTCAGAGGAAATTATATTTTCATGTTCACTTAAAAAAAAAACTTTCTAATATTATTTCATTCATGTTTCAGAGGAAATTACATTTTCATGTTTACCTTAAAAAAACTTTCTAATATTTCATTCATGTCGCCACGTTAATCACCTCTTCTTAATCTAATTTTACACCTCCAAGAACCGCCCCCCCCCCCCTCCCTTCATCTCTCCCCTCTCATCTCTTTCTCTCTCTCTGTATTACATCTTTTCCACTCTATGATATAATATAGTTTACAAGCAAATAACTACAGCATTGTTGATATCATAAATGATTTAATTTACACACGACAAAAAATACCACGGAAATATGGCAAAAGTATAAATGTAACAGACACACAGCATTACAAATTGTGCTTAAATACAGTCTTTTCTCACAATGAAAAGAACTCTGAAATTATAACAAAGATGTTAATGCAATCTTATTCCATTTTTTTCTTGAATAAAGAACATGTATATATTACATTGTGCTGATACAGCTTTTTCTGATCTGTAAGTAGAGCATACATGTATTTCCCATCTGTGCTAAATCAACAAGATCCATCGACATAAGATTCATGTTGAATTTAAAAGCCTTAAAAGCTATTATTGCATTTGCAAAACACTTATCACGACTTACTTAGTTTTTATATGTATATGTACACATACACATGTTTTTAACATTAATGATTTTAAGGTATCCATGTACAACATGGAAAACCGAGTTCATTGCTAAAAAACAAGTAACATTGCCTTTTTAATAGACAAATCTTTTGGGACCACAACAATCAGTTCGACTCTAGAGAAAAGAAGTATTTAAAAAATTTATGTAAACAGGGTCCAGTAACATAAATATTAGCGATCAATCGTATGCTGTATTTTAACGCTTGATTTTCCATTGTAATCAATGGAATTAATCATAGAAAAATGTGCTATGATGATTGCTGTGTTACGGGGCTTCCTGATCTGAAAACTTTCTCAAATATTACGGAAGTTCAACTACTGCAAGTTTAGCTGTAATATGCATTCAAAGATTGAGTTTGTACGTTGTATCATTGTAAACACCCCAATCTGAAAAACTGCTCCTACTTTTGCAATCATTTGACTTACAAAAGATGGTACAAAGCGGACCTACTCGTTTCATATAACCATCCTAACCCAATTTTCCACCACTACCAGAAATGAGTGCAAAGTTAATGGGAATTAAATAACCGAGTAAATAAACAGGTTGAATAATATTCTGGAGCATACCATTATACTATCACTATCATTATCTCATTCCATACAAACATACAATCATTTGAATATAAATAAAATATTTAGAAAGAGTACTGAAGTGTGATGTTATCAATTTTCACTTTTTTCATATTAGAATTTTTTATACCATATTTTCGTAGAGCATGATGAAAAACCCCCACAACCCAAATTTGGGTGGAATCAGTCCATGGGGCCTTAGATATGACCTATGAATACATAATTAGGCCCACTGAAGTCGATGTCTTATTGGCCTGGTTCTAACATTTAGAACCAGGATAATAATAGACTTACTCCAATGGGGTTAATTATGTATTCATGAGGTCATATCTAAGGCCCCCATGGACTGATTCCACCCAAATTTTGGTAGTGGGGTTTTTTCATCATGCTCTACGAAAATATGTTACCAAAAAAAGCTGAAATGCTAAAAAATGAAATGTTTTTGTAACGTCATCACTTCGGTACTCTATGAGCTTTGTATTATCGTTTCTTGTGCCTTCAGAAGTATTTTCACATAATGGTTAGTTCTGATCAGTCTATTCAATATTATATTTACTCTAAGCCACAACAGGTGGTATGATTAGCAAGCTCAAATACCAGCCTCAGAATCATACACACATATGACTTATGGTGGCTTTCAATCACTCAAATCCAATCCCAGGAAAGTCTGGGAGATTGCAATGGTAAAGACATAGTAAATAAAAATCAAATAGTCTATGTCTCATTGAATAAACTTTTATATTACATTATCTAAGCCATCATAGTAATAACCTTGGTAGAAAGTTTGTTTTTTTTAAATGTTGATAAAAGTGTATGAGGTATGTATTAGAATTTATAATATCGATTTTACTATGATCCATTCAAATTCTCTCAAATCCCTTGACTTTGTTATGATTGAATATTAGTAATATTAAACCTGTACCCTTCACGTCAACACATAGAGATTTTGAAGGAAATAGTGCTGGAAAAGCCCAAATAATTTGAAGGAGATCTGAGGTGCTGCAATACCATTTCCAATCATTCAATAAGTTAAAAAGACTTTTCATCAAATGAAAAGTCACAAGAAGGGGATTGAGAGAATAATTCCATTCTACACAGGAACTTTGACATTTATAAAATTTTACACCCCCCCCCAAAAAAAGAAGAATAATAGGCTTTAGTATTAAACAGCTGATGTAGAGCTCAAGAATGTTTAACAAAACAGGGAAGTAAGTAGGACTTTACACTATTAACGACACATTTGACTGATTTTAACTCCTCTGATTTGCCTACTGTTTAATCTGTTTTCAACCTACTTTCACCATGTGCCTATTAAACATTCCTCTGCTTTCGTCCATGCATGCACAGTTGGACACACCACTGAAGATTGTCAGAAAGCATTCTTCAGTTATATGAAGGAATACCAAAGAATAAATTCCTGATGTCTCACTGAATGAGCTAATTAGAAACCCAGGTCCAAGAACAGGTATCTTTCATGTTCCTATTTCATGCTTATTGTCTTGAGAAAGAAAATGTCGACGAGTTATCGGGAGGATAAACAAGATTTGATATTCAATTTTGTAAAATGACTGCAATTTTGGAATCAAACAATGCAAAGAATGTCAGACTTGTTTTCCAACCATCCAGCACCATCATGGCTAATGCAGCATAATCCACTTAGCTTTCAAAGTTCTCACAAGGTTGATATGTCACTTCCAACATCTCGATCTTCCCGTACATTGTTCCTCACCAAAAGGAAGTACACTTGTTATAATGCAGGATTTCTCATAAATAATATTTTCGATTGCAGCTAATAGTCGTCATCATCCGAGTCTAGCCGTCTCCTGTCAAACTGTACAATGAAAATGGAAGAGAAAACATATATTTACATGTACTAGAATATTAATTTGAATATGTGCTAACACTACCCCCGTGGGATGATCTTCGGTTTGAATATAGAGAAGAAAGAGAAAAAATATGACTATCCTTGACTTGCCTGATATTTTTCTTAGATTTGCAAGTTAAAAAACAAATGTTACAAAATTTGCAGCCATTATTTTTCTTTTTTTATCAGCAAAGAGCTAAATGGCAATCCTAACAAAGTCCTTTTGCAAGTCAAAAAGATTTCAAGGACAGATTTTAAGAAAGAGATAGAGAAGAGAAAAAATATGACTAACCTTGACTTATCCTGATATTTTTCTTAGTTTTGCAAGTTATAACACAAACGTTACTAAATTTGCAGCCATAATATTTCTTTTCTAATTGGCGAGAAGAGATAAATGGCAATCCTAAGTCCTTTTGCAAGTGAAAAGGATTTCCAGGATAGACTTTAAGAGAAAGAGATAGAGAAGAAAGAGAAAAAATATTGACTAACCTTGACTTTTCCTGATCGACCTGTCTTTTCACTGACCTGCTCTAGAAGACCCTTTAGCTGCTCTTCATTAATCTGTAAAAGCAAAAAAGGACAATTATAATGATCAACCATTCCAATGATGCTGATCTTCTTAAAATGTTGCATTAAAAAAATAATTATTACTACAAGGGCTTGACAATATTGCATATTCGAGTATTCAAATTATCACAAGTTTTAGTGTAATGATGAGGCAGCAAATCTTCCCCACGAATAATTATGATACTGTGTTCACATACGTTATTCAGCTCAGAGTAGCACTAGAATTTTCTCAGACCTAATTTTACCTCCTGATAATTAGTCTAATGCATAAATCTAATGCGAATGACATTTTTGTATTCATTCTGTCGACTATCATTTTGCTTATGAAATATTCAATATGGTCACTTAAATGATGAATCTGATTCTGATACACAATTCAAACTTCATGAGGGTATCAGTAGATCATTCTGGTAATTAGACCAAATGATAACATGGACAATGGGTTTATCCCAATTGAAGTTAGTCCATCTGAAAATTAGACCAAGTGGTAGAACTAAGAAGCTGTATACACTAACGACATGATAGAGTGTCAGACGATCAGATGTTGGGTCATACGTTAATATCAAATAATTACCAGTGGCAATCAGATCGTCGGCGTTCGTCTGAATCAGTATCAGTCAATTTCGGCATTAAAAAAAATTGACTTTGATCTTTTTGCAGAAAATGAATGTACAAGTCTTATTCTATACATAATAAAATTTTTAGGCAGCAATTTATTTCATTTTCTGAGACATGTGGGGATTTTCACAGCGATGGCATGCAAATTGTTGATAAAGTACCCTAATCCCATAGGAACTGTGTACTGTAGCAAAGCAAACAACTACACGCACTTAATATGCAAATGCGCAGACAGCCAAACCATCGCACTGCACTGCATCAACTTTACACATGAAATGGCGACACATTGTTTTTACTGATCTTGCCTATTGAAATCGCAGTCAGGGTTGTTGTATCCCCTATGGCGTTTTTGTACAGGGAAAATCTAAACGAAATTATAAGCATGTAGCTCTCTTGCAATATTTTCTCTGATCTTTGGTTTTATGTTAAAATAAAGATACCAATGTCAAGCAACTGTCTTGGTCCTTCCAACCATGTATTTTTGTAGCATGTAAGGCTGGGCAATAAAGTGTGGAAATAATAGTACACTTTGAAGTCAATTTTCTCTGAATGTGCGATACAATGGTTTGGATGACCGCCAAGGAGATGGTTGATTGAGGGGGGGGAGCATTAGCCCCCAAAATGTTCCACAACCTAGAAAAAAAGTCAACAGAGAAAGAAAGATAAGGAAAAACAATGAGTGAAATATAATATAATTTCATGAATATTATGTCAAAATCTATCACAAAATTGTGATTTTTATTTTTCACAAGGTCAAAATTTCCACCTACTCACAACTTCTTTTAGGGATTTTGCCACATAAACCATAGTGTGTTCATTCAAAATTTGTTAAATACATCAATCAGACTGAAAATTACTTACCTTTCCACCAACTTGTCCAGAACGTGCCATATTAATCAACATATTCTCTACCATCTTAGCTTTCTCTGGCTTCACAAGAGCAATACTATTCACTGTAAAAAGAACAATGGACGCAGGTTAATTGCAATACAGGTAATTCTACTGATCTCTTAAATACACGTAAAAGAAAATTTGACATATAAGAAATACATAACATTTCTTTTCCCGTTTCTCACTCAAGTTTGCAAAAATTAACACAAGTGTTGTAGATTGAAATAAGCATATAATCAAATTTACTACATCAAATTCAATGACATTGGCATCATTTTCTTAAAAAGCAGGTGCTTTAAGCAACCATTCAAACAAAATCAAGCAATTTTGGCACTTCTTTAAAATACACCATTCACAACATCTGTTATGCCATTGCCTACTGGAACCGAGTGGTTCATGTACAAAGCCCATGGGAATTAGAGAATTCAGAAATAAACAGGATAAGAAATGGGATAGCCCATTTGGTAGAGTAGTGCACCAAAGTCAACGACCTTTGGAAACCTTCCAACCTTTATAACTGAATGGTAGGCACACTGTGCTGCTTCAGAAAGAGGAAAGAAAGTAGTAACCACGTCCCTCAATGAGGACCTAATTGTGCTGTTCTAATGGTAATATTATTGATGAAATGAATAGTTGTTAAGAAAATCCAACCAAATTAAAGGTCAAGTCCACCCCAGAAAAACGTCCTTCAATAACATCATGTACAGGTCAGAACACATATGCATCCAGGAACATATATATTTGAAATAGAATTAATGTTTCATTGTTGCACTGAGACTACATCTTACAAAATAGAATCTTACATCTCGCCCTTGCGGATTGATCCAGGAGTTGAGCCAGCATCGTGTTCTTCATTTCTTGTTCCCTGGATAGATGATCATAAATAGAACAGAAAGCAGCTCAAGTCAAAAGAAAATATTCAATACAGGTAGGCCTACATGTATTGATGTTTCTTTAGGTTTGCATATTATTTTTTGCTTCATATTTCATGTCTTAAAATTAAACTCTGCAAATCATTCATCAAGATACAAATACATTTTTTTTTAACCATGACAAATACTAAATAAATATAGAAATATCAAGAAAGGTAATTAAACTCTGACCTACCAACAAATGCCTTATGCGAGGAACATAGATGAATGAAAAAAGAATTTTCCCTGTTGGGTCTTGCCATAAATGTGTAAGTCAAAAAAATGGCAACACAGTATCAAAAAAAAAAAAAAAATCTGTAATGCACATCTTTACTCCAAGGCCAATTTGTAGTCTCATGAATATGAGCGAAAGCAGAGGGAGTAGATCGAACTTTAAGATTTTCAGATTTATTGCCTTAATATGTCATTTCCATGACAATGCAATTCCAAACACATTTAAAAAATGTGTCATGTCCATCTTCATTTCAAGACCAATCATTAAAGGTAATCAGCCAAAACTTTTGAGGGGGCCAGATATGATGGATGTAGCTAAAGTCCTAAAAAGAGGCGAGTAAGCGAAGCAAGTGATAAAAAAATTGACCTCTTTAATTAAACACGTGGAGCACCTCTGGCAGTCTCACCTGAATTACGTGATTCAATATAGCAACAGTGCTGACTTTGAATACTACTATAAAATAAATTTTCACAAAAACACCATTCATATAATGATACAATACTACGTTCATTGACCCCAAATGACACTTGACCTTGACCCTATATTATACATTGATATACATGTACATTGTTTTTTTTTTACTGTTTTTATGTTCGTATACTGAAATTTTAATCTGTATAATTTCATGTACTTCAGCCTTTGGCTGCTAATTTGATTTTATCATAGTAAATACCATTTATCTACATTATTATTGCTACACCATGGACCTATCACAAATGGACATTCAACGAGAGCATTTTATGACCACCACCTGTTTCCAGCTGTCAAAATCGCTACCTAACCTTAACTTTCTCTTTACGCTGTTTTTACGACGACCGCCCAGGGCGATTGTTTACACAAGCTCCTTTCGGCCAATGATCGTCACCGATCGATCACTGGCCATCTTTCAACCAAAGACAGTCATGTTTTAGCCCCTACATTACCTAGAATGCAATGCGCAATTCATATCGGTTTTTCAGTACATGATTTTAGGCTGTCTATAATGTGCGATTGTCGTCTGACCATCAAAAAAAATCCCGTTAAATTTCATCAACCCTGTGGAATTTTACGCTCAAATGAAAATCAACTTGTAACCGAAGGTAAGCGCTACTATCGACATCAATATTGTCCGAAATAAATGCATTTTTAACGGTTTTCCGCACATTTCTCGTCAAATTTCAACTGCATCTTTGCTGTAAATATACTGATCTGCAAGGTGATGTCAATGCATTTCATGGGCGGTTATTTGCGATGTACGTAAAAAATACATTTATGCATGCCTGTTTTCTTGTTTCTGCAATCATTTTCATAGCGCTAACATTCGTTGCTGTGCGTTGCTTTTGATAAAATGAACGAACAACATCGCAATGGGTAGAGCAGCGCACAATTGATTTCCGCTGTCCATCAGTGATAGCGTATTTTACGACTGGCTTGATGGGCGTCAGCTGCCAGCGCTCTGTTTATAAAAGGATTAGTGGTGACGGTCTTTGGCCCAAAGGAGGGGATTCGTTGAATGTCCATTTGTGATAGGTCCATGGTTACACTAGTCTAATGATAATTTGGTGGAATCTGGGGGAGTAGTTTGATCCACTAGATTTGCAATAAATCTCCCTACTGATTCCTATATATCTTCTTCAAATTTGTCAATATATTTGTATGAAAAGATTAATAAAGAGATTGATACCAGAGCAATCAAGTATGAGGGGGAAAATGGCAGTGCAATAATATCTTTGTCAACTTTGAATTGATTTGTTAATTATTCACTCAGGCTTAGTTAAAAACCAGTTTGGAGACACTGAACCCTTACTAACACTTCCTGATGATTATGAATGAGTATATACACAAGTGTAAAAATGTATAGATTTATTGGTGAAATCTTAATCTTACCTCTGCAAGGCTTCTGCCCTTTGCTTTTCCTGATCTACATCTTGCCCCTGGAAGAAAAAAAAAGAAAAAGACTCAAAGCATGGATTAAAAAAACAAACAAGTGGAATGCCTCTGGCCGTCTCACCTGCATCACGCGATTCAATATAGCAGCAGTGCTCACTTTGAATACTACTCTAACTCGCACAAGATGTTCAGTGATACATGGTTACTCTTATTTCCTTTTTTATGAACTAGACCAATAAACTTACAGAGATATGATGGTTATTCAACAAAAAACCCAACATGGCCAAAGTTCATTGACCTTACATGACCTTTGACCTTGATCATGTGACCTGAAACTCGAACAGGATGTTCAGTGATACTTGATTACTCTTATGTACAAGTTTCATGAATCAGATCCATAAACTTTCAAAGTTATGATGGTAATTCAACAGATACACCAAATTCGGCCAAAGTTCATTGACCTTTGACGTTGGTCATGTGACCTGAAACGCGCACAGGATGTTCAGTGATACTTGATTACTCTAATGTCCAAGTTTAATGAACTAGACCAATAAACTTTCAAAGTTATGATGGTAATTCAACAGATACCTCCGATTCGGCCAAAGTTCATTGACCCTAAATGACCTTTGACCTTAATCATGAGACCTGAAACTTGCACAAAACTTTCAGTGATGCTTGATTACTATTATGTCCAAGTTTCATGAATCAGATCCATAAACTTTCAAAGTTATGATGGGAATTCAACAGATATCCCAATTCGGCCAAAGTTCATTGACCCTAAATGACCTTTGACCTTAATCATGAGACCTGAAACTTGCACAAAACTTTCAGTGATGCTTGATTACTATTATGTCCAAGTTTCATGAATCAGATCCATAAACTTTCAAAGTTATGATGGGAATTCAACAGATATCCCCAATTCGGCCAAAGTTCATTGACCCTAAATGACCTTTGACCTTGGTCATGTGACGTGAAACTCATGCAGGATGTTCAGTGATACTTGATTAACCTTATGTCCAAGTTTCATGAACTAGGTCCATATATTTTCTAAGTTATGTCTGATGACATTACAAAAACTTAACCTCAGGTTAAGATTTCGACGTTGATTCCTCCAACATGGTCTAAGTTCATTGACCCTAAATTACCTTTGACCTTGGTCATGTGACATGAAATTCTAATAGGATGTTCAGTAATACTTGATTAACCTTATGGCCAAGTTTTATTAACTAGGTCCATATATTTTCTAAGTTATGACGTCATTTCAAAAACTTAACCTCAGGTTAAGATTTGATGTTGACGCCGCCGCCGCCGCCGTCGGAAAAGCGGCGCCTATAGTCTCACTTTGCTTCGCAGGTGAGACAAAAAACTATCAATCATTCATGCAGTGAAATGCATCTTTCTTAGTTTAGTTTCTGCCATAATTTCACCAGGCTTTCTTTTAAAAGGCATTTTATAAACCCCGGGCCTTAGTCATAAAAGATGTCAATTCAAAGGATATCAAAATGGACAGGGAGTAAAGTAGGTATAAAGTGTTATTCTTATTCATAAAACCTTAGGCTGTTAACATTTTCAAGTTTATTAGTACGTTC
Source organism: Lytechinus variegatus (assembly GCF_018143015.1). Classification (NCBI taxonomy): domain Eukaryota; kingdom Metazoa; phylum Echinodermata; class Echinoidea; order Temnopleuroida; family Toxopneustidae; genus Lytechinus; species Lytechinus variegatus. The sequence goes on along the minus strand of NC_054741.1, from coordinate 18,922,413 downwards.
ACAGGCTTGGCATGATTTATCAATCTCCAGCCATGAAGCACTCATAAGAAAGGCTCCAGTTCAAGAATATAGATCTTAAATAACACTCTTCAAGAGGCAAATGTTCCCTGATACATTCCTCTAGAGCTGGATAAAAACTAAAGTTGACTGAAAGCTTCGGTCTCTGTCAGTTGAATGATTGAAACTTTGAAAAAAAATCAGAAGCTACAATAATCAACACCTTCGTCCTATCTGGTAAAATCAGAACCCTGGATTAAAGGGGAATAATACACTGAGCCTATGGAATACAGGTCGCTCACTCTATGTGCAAGATGGCTAGTCATCTGTGTATGAGGAGAAAAAAATAGAATAAAAAAATGTATAAATCAGCTGTCTAAAATGACATTAAAAAATTTTAATCACAAAATAAAATGGATATTCTCTTGAGTTTTTTTTTAATGCTTGTTGTTATGGTTATTAATCTTTTCAAATGGTATGGTGGTCTCTTCTAGAAGATACATGACACCAAGGTTCATCCCCTCAATTGTGGTTTTCCTTGTTGAATCATATGGGCCCATTTCATAAAGGACTTACAACTGTTGCAACTTTGCCATTATGGCAATTACCATGGTAACATGGCTCAGTCAGCAGCCAATCAGGATCAAGATTTCCATGGTAGTTGCCATAATGGCAAAGTTACAACAGTTGTAATTCCTTTACGAAACAGGCCCATGAAGATGATAACAGCAAGGTTCTTTGAGTATGAAGAGCTTCAAATCCAATTACCTTGAAGAAAGGTGTACCATGCTTTCGTCATCTCTTTAGATGCTCATCATCAAAAACTTGATAAAGACTCTCAAACTGAAAGAGCTAGGATGCAACTTCCAAAAAAGGTATACAATTAAACTTGTTCTGGCCCGCAGATGATATGGCCCATCTAGCCTCCTCTACTGATGATTAACATTTACAGATGCGTGAGGCAGGGTGCCGTACTCTCACCATCCCTATAAACACTCTTTATTGACAACCTGATAAAGACTCTCAAACAGAGAGAACAAGGATGCAATTTTCAAGGGAGGTATACAGGTATAATCATTCTTGCGGATGATAAAGCTATACTAGCTTCCTCTGCTGATGAGCTACAAGAGATGCTTTCGGTCACCAATGAGTACACCAAGAGGTGGCAATACTCCATTAACTCCTTTTAAAGTGCAGCTATTGCCCTCAATGAGAAGTATGGCCCTACTGACAAAATCAACAATCATCATGGATGCTGGCTGAGGGTCAACTCATCAATAGAGTCCCCATCTTGCAATCACCAAATCATCAGTGCAGTCTGACCCTATCATGAACATCATCGCAAGAAGATGACTCAAGAACCTTTACTTCTGCCATGTTCTGCCATGCCATTGTGTTGGGGCATACACATCCAGCCTGTCTCCTCACCTCTGTGCAAAGCTGTGGTCTGTGTTCTGTATCTTCCGCCAACTTCCGGGTATATGTATATACTGTACATATATCACCTTATACTCCACTTAATATCCAAACAGACAGCTCACAGCAACCCCACTCAAAACCAGCTCTTCACAGAGATTTTAGGAATCCATCAAAGTGCAGCTAATGAGGTAATATTCTTCTTCACAGGCATTATTCCCTTATTGCAGCAAGTAGAACTGGATAGCCTCCTTATCATAGTTCAGCTTACCTAACTATAGTATCTAGAGTCCATTTCAAGAAGAGGACACTCATATATGCTTCCATCCTACATGTACCTCTTGTGAAGTCCTGGAACCTCAGACCACCTCTGCTCTCCAAATAAAATTTTCAGACCTCTCTGCCATTCTAGTCAAAAGTTATAGGATATCATATAGGCAATATCATCTACATATCATCCCCATCTTTCGGGAAAGATCTTGGCAATCTCCCACCATTTCCACTGCTATGTCAATGGAATCTGGAAAATTACACGCATTGAAAATTAGACGGAATAAGGTCATATTTTGGTATGTATTTCCACTCTCCCATCATATATGTTTTATTTTAGGGCTAGATATATTACATTGAAAGCTTCAGTCTATGGCAAAAGAACAAAAGAAACAACACCAACAAAAATTTAATTTTTTTCCACCCAAAATTTTGTCTCACTGAGGTCAGAAGCCTATTTATTTTGTGTGTGGATGACAACAAAAATCCTTATCAAAACAAAAGTAGACAGTAAAAAGGAGGAATCTGCATGCTTATCACATTTTTATTTGCCACCAAGGTAATCCTTTTGAAGCAAATGTAAACAAAGGAAATTGGTCTCCCAAACTGGCGACTGTCTCTGAAATTGGATACCCTAAATTCTTTACATAAGTCTCTGATATTGGACTCGAATCTGTCTCATGGGAGACAGTCTCCCATATTGGCCGTACGCCTCTACTGACAAAAGGGTCTAAAGTTGCAAGAACTGTCTTTCATGTCGCCCATTTATTATGATGCACCATGTGAAATGCATTTTAAAAATCCCCTGCAATCATAATATTTATTTATAGGGCGATTCCACACTAGAACTTCAAAAATATCATAAATTTCAACATGCTTTCAATAAGTCATAAGTAGTGTAATATTTTACTATGATACCTAAATTTTATGAAAATTATGAGTTTTGACCAAAAGTGAAGACAGATATAGTTTTTTGGGGGGAGAAAAATGGAATTTTAAATTTTCAATAATTTTGCTCATTGAATAGTCAAGTACAAATTCCACCTGAAACAATTATTTGCAAAGCAAGAGAAGATTGAAAATATTGCAGGTCAATAGAATAATATATCATTGATGGTTCCAAATAATATCTACAACATTTTCATGATCCATAATAGGGGCAGCCCTGATTTTTCCGAACCTATTTTTGGCAATGTCCCGTACGACACATGACAATGCAAAAGTTTTTCCTACAATTTTATTTTTGATGATGCAATTTCATAAAATGAGTTTCTCTTTGTTTGACCCATGGGTGATCGATTTATCCCATAAGGATCTAATTACTGCCCTTCATTTTTCAATTATTGTCCTATTAAAAAATGTCCCGTACGACACACAATATAATAATGCATCTAATTGCAGGATTTGGATTCAGAAACCATAAATAGTAGGCATATTTAAATTCATTTAATTGATTTAACATAAAGTGAACTAAAAAAGTACTTTATCTCCATAGAACATGAAATAGGTGATTCTAAACATTTTAATTGATTTCATGTAGGCTTATTCTTTTGTGAATCCCTTCAGCTAAACTGGTGATTTTCACTGATCAGAGCAGGTTAATTTCTTTTCATTGAGCATGAAAAGAAAACCTTTATAATTATTTCAACCTAGCCTGGAAGATGACTTCCTCTTGCATGCTAATGTGGAATTATTATAAGATGTAAAAAAAAATCATATCAATCATCATGATCATCTATTTGGACTTCCCTTGATGATTACTCTTTTTTATATACAATATTGAAACTCCTTACTTTTTTGAAGTTGTAAAAAAAATCTTAAAAAGAAGACAAACCATATGGTTTCATGAAATGCAGATGGGTTTGAAAAAGTAGAACCGCATTTCTTTAGAAAAAAAAATTGTGACCAAAAAAGGGAAAAAAAGTGACAGTTGTGACATATATCATGTAGATATACATTTTATATAAAAAATCGTAACATCATGATCATTTTAGCCCCATAATTTACACAAAGTTTCATTCATTTATTGTTTAAATAGTGTTTGGAAATCATCAATTAGTTCCCTAAAATATAACTTCACACAAAACCTGAAGTTTTTCAGCTCGTAAAAATGCTGTGAACACTTGTACATTTCCCATCAAAAAAATTATAACATATTGCTCCCAATTGTATATATTGAGGTTTGTCCTGAATGACTGCTTATTAAAAGATTATTCATAAATAAGCAAGAATTTAGGGGCAATGCTCCTTCTGATTGATAAAAAGTTCATGTTTATTTATTCAGGCTGCCCAGTACAACACGCAGTGCCTGTACAACACACAAGTGTCCCGTACGACACACAAGTGTCCTGTACGACACACAATTGTCCCGTACGACACATTATTTTGTTTATGATATATTGACAGAAATATTCACCTAATAGCGGTTTCTAACCTAATGAATGTCTTAGTTTGATGGGATTATCATTATCATCAGCCAAATAATGTGATTGAAGAAGTCAAAGTGACATAAAGTAAGAAAGTTTGGCTTCAATTTAGAGATGTCCCGTACGACACATTTTGAATGTCCCGTACGCCACAATGTTCTCGAAAATTATAATTTGCTTTATTTATTCATGAATGTTTATTTTGCTTTCTTTTGTAAATGTGTTTGTTCTTGGGTAATTGAGTGTCAATTTGAGTTCAGTTTCTATGAACTTTATCTGCCCAACTCACAGACTTTTGAGTACAAACTTGAGGTTTCTAAAAAAGCCACTTTTTCTGCGTCCGTACGACACATTACTATTTTTAATCTATAATATACAGGATGTGAATTCAAGTCATGTTAAGTCTTGGTTTTTCTTACACTCTGGTAGTAGTTGATGACCACCTATAGTTACTGGAATATTTTTTGTTTTTTCTTGTAAAAAACTGTCAAATGTTCTCTAAATGTCCCGTACGACACGTATGGAATCACCCTATATGTTAAAGAAATAAGAATAAAGTAAAATCTTTGCATACAAATTTTATTTGTTTATCATACATTTCAGAAATATCCCGCATACTAATGTTGTAAGTTAGAGCAATTACGGGATCGGAGTTCGGTTCGGAAGTTTTGCTCCTAAAATCGGAATCGGTTCAGATATCGGATCGGAAGATATTCAAAAACAAAAAAAATACATTAAAATTTGTATGGGGCCGGCGCGTGGACAAATGCGGCACGCTACACTGATGGCAGAATTTGTTTTGATCTCCGACAAAAGCGGAGGAAGAAGATGATGAGTTGTTTTGATCTCCAACATAATCGGAGGAAGGAAAATAAGATAATGACGTTCCAGCGCGCGACACTACCGCTGATCAACGATAGGCCTCTTCTCTACAACATCGTGGTGATGGCGGAGTCCGTCGTGAACTTTTAGAGGCTGCATTACTTACCGAAAAAGACGCACTATTATCCAAAGTTGTTTACGATGATATTCACCTTTTCTACAATATCGTAGTGATGGCGGAGGTAATCGTAATCTCAAAAAGGTCGCATGACCTCCCGAAAAAGACGCATTATTATCAAAAGTTGTTTACCGTGATATTCACCTTCTCTACAACATCGTAGTGATGGCGGAGGTAATCGTAAACTCTTAAAGGTCGCATGACCTCCCGAAAAAGACGCATTATTATCCAGAGTTGTTTACCATGATATTCACCTTCTCTACAACATCGTAGTGATGGCGGAGGTAATCGTAAACTCTTAAAGGTCGCATGACCTCCCGAAAAAGACGCATTATTATCCAGAGTTGTTTACCATGATACTCACCTTCTCTACAACATCGTAGTGATAGCGGAGGCCGGAGTAATCGTAAACTCTTAGAGGACGTATAGTCAGATAGTCGTAAATATTACCGCGCATGTCAGCGTGTTCAACTAAATCTTATTTGCCTCCGCTTAAGATCAAAACATATCGTCTTTTCGTTGTTTTTCTTCCTCCATTTTTGTCGGAGATCAAAACAAATTATCACCAATTATCATTATCATCATTTTGTTCTTCCCCGATTATGTCGGAGATCAAAACAAATCATAATGTTCTTCTCCACCTGCCTTTCCGCTAATATCGGAGATAAAAACAAATCATAATTTTCTTCCCCTTTATCTTCTTTTCCTTCCACTGCTTTTGTCTGAGATCAAAACAAATCACCAGCGCATTTTGACGGCAAACATGTCGCCACATGTTTTTTTTTGTCTTGTTATGTTTTGGTTTTTCCGATCCGATTTTTCCCCCAATGGTCAAAAATCGGAGTTCGGAAAAATGTAGAAAAAAGGGGAAAATCGGATCGGGAATTGGAATAAAAATCAGTTAGGCCTACAGCATTACCGCATACAGCGTATCATTAAAGATGGGAGACACGAAAGACAGTCCTTGGAAAGACCCTTACATGCAATTGGCCCCAAAATAACCTTGCTCATTATTTAAGTGATTACCCATTTTCTAACCGTTAATATACGGCGTTAATTTTACAATACGGTATTTACACCACACACCGTTTTACGCATTTGGGACCAAAGCCAAATAATCACCCACACCTAGCGACACGAAAAGAAATAATATTACTACTTACACCCATTTGTTGTTGTAATTCAGCCATTCTTCGTGCTCTTATTGCTTCAAGCTCACTATCACCCATCTTTGATTCTACTTTTGACGGTCGAATTTAACAAAATTATCGACGATTTCGTTGAACTTGAAGCGAAGGCGAATAGAAATAGCGTGAGGTCGTCTGGAATTGATTGCAGCAGTGTCACTGATCATTATCACTTAATCTTCAATCAGAGGCGTTAATATAATAATAGATCAAGATCTAGATGAAAATTATCAGTTGTAGTATGAGATTATTAGCTCGTAAAGGATAAAAGTCTGATTTGTTTTGATCGATTTCGATGATAATTTCATGAAAATTTCGCCTCGAATCTGCATAGTGAAGTGATCGTTCAGTCCCACCTTGTCCTGTTCGCGTTTGCTGTTTTCATAGTTGGAACAATTTAAATAAAGCAGGTCGACAAACATGGCCCTTGGATTTTTGGTAAGCAGAGCTAGTCCTAACCATTTGTCTTCTCTCCCTCCCCCCCCTCTCTCTCTGTCATTATATGCATATTTGTTATGTTGTTCGCAAACTAAAAAAGACAAGTCTAGTAATACTAGTGTACATGGTGTAGGACTGTTATTTTGACATTTTGTATCCCTTAGTAGTTGGTTATTTACAGTTCAAGCTTTGGTATTTAGTTCAGCTTTGTTTACATTCCTGATGCTTCTGTTGTCATCCATTTACATTTGACTTTCAATCTAGTTCTGTCATTCCTTTCCTATTCAGATGTGTTCATTCATTACATTCCCACATCTGATTCTTTTGTTCAACATTCTTATTATGTAATCATCCCAACATCTTATTCATCTCCATCCTCTATCTCTTATTGGTTATTTTTATGAATTAGACTTTTCCACTTCCAGTTGGCTCCTCCATTCTCTTAATTTTCATTGGTTGATTTTGTGTAATTTAAATAATTTTGTATTGCCATTATGAGTTTAGCTGAGGCAATTTAGCCCAGCAAATAAACAGTGCACTATCAGACTTCATCGAGTTAAGTTCTATTTTGTTCCTGTGTCTTTCAAGTTAAGTTCCCTCTTCTCCTCTCCATTTGCTTCTGTATAATGTGTGATTGAGCTTATTCCCATCATCAGTTGAACATTTAATTTCCCGATGAACTGTATTATTTCAACCCCACAATAGTATTCCTCAATCAACAATTTGACATGATTTGATTTAAAAGTCCAGAAACGAGTAACGACACTAAATTAAAAGCCGGGGGGGGGGGGGGGGGGCACTTACAGTGACGAGTGGATACCATGCATCACAATAGGGCACGTTATTTTTCATGTTTGGTCCAGTCATGTTCTGAGTTCTGACAGAGTCGAGCTCCATCTATGTTTCAATTGGAATTAATAATAAATTGATTGAATTGACTAAAATATACACAACAAAAAAAGTAAGTCCCCCCTAAATCAAATTGCTGTAACTTTTGAACGGAATTATTTTGAGATATGATATTTCGTAGGTGGTTTTCCACACTCATTAGGCAACTCCTGTGGAAATATGAGATTGATCGGTTGATTCATGCATGAGTAATCAAAGATTGAATTAGAAGTGACCATTTTTTAAAGTCACAAGAGTCGTGTTTCAGATTGTGCAAATATAATGTTGGACAAAAGTTGTTTTTTAGGTGAATTTTTTGGTGTTATACTGGTTTACTATCCATCATTTAGCCACTCACACACAATTTTGATATCGTATGTTCATGGTTGATTGAGCACATTGTATTGCAGGGGGCACGGAAGCGGGGAAGGGGGTTCAGCCCCCCCCCACTTTTTTCAAAAAGCATGTACAAAAATATAAAAATCACCATACGATTGTGACTTTTTTGCATGGTCAGCCCCCACCCTCCCACTTTTGGCTCAGCTCCATTTCCCCTTTGAAAACTGTTCCGCGGCCCCTGTATTGTGACGTATCATCATAGGGGGTTGTGGTAGTATCCTTTACAACTTGTTAGATCATGTTAAAATTTGAAAATGTTGGTGGCTCCCCCGATTATAGGCCCCTCCCCCATTTTAAAATTCTGGGTCCACCACTAATTTGCCCATAAATTAAACTGATTAAACTGAGAACTGATTAAACTGAGAAATTGTTACAAAAAGAATACATTTATGCCGTATAAAGAATATTCATTCCTAAGTTTTCGAATGTGCTCGCTCAACCATGAAAAGGTTTTAAGTTCGGAAAGTGTGTGGTGATAGAAATGATGGATGATAAAACAAAAACATTTGAAACCGAATTTGCCCTCAATATTCACTTTATTACCATTTAAAATGAGTCTGTGACATTGAAAATACCAATTTTCCCACTTTGATGCGTGCTCACTCATCCATGAATAAACATATCGATTTCATTTTTGCACAGAATTCTGCCCATACGTTGATAAACATTACTGCCAAATGACATTGCTAAAGACAGCCTTGAAAAAAAGTTCCACCATATTGAATGAGGGGTTACTTATTCTTAAACATATGCACCCATAATGTACACAAGTCTATGAGAGAAGAAGTCAAAATTTTCACAAATATGAAATGAGGGTTTGTTTCATGGACGGTTTTTGCTACTTCTGCCAACAGTTATTTCATGAAACTTCGCACATGGCTTCAGAGTAACACTATCCAAAAGGTGCGCACACCAAAATTACCAATACGGCACAGAGTGGGGCCAAGGCTTTGAACTTTCTTCTCATTTGCATAATTTTCGAATATTGTGTGCTCACTGATGCATTTATCATCGGGATTTTCATAAAAATCAAATCAAATGAACTATGCAAGGAGGTTTTTAACAGATATCCAAAGTTATGAATTGCATTTTTTCCAATAATGTAAAAAAGAGAGCATCACATTCCACATGTTCATTCAAGAATGAATATTTAATTAAACGCCTTTGAATCATTGAAGCATGTTAAATGGTCGTGAACATAACGAAAAAGTTGAAAAAAGATCATTTTCAGTTACCCAAATGAAACAATACTTAGATATTTGAAAATCATACTTTTTGTTTAAATTATTAAATGTTCATTGAACCGTGAAACGATAAATATTGTTGTAGATACTCTTCCCAAAAATAACTGTCATCATATTCTTTCATTCTTACTGATTAATTGTGTAAAAAATCCAATTATTGCAAATTTGGACTTGTGTTTATTCAACCGTGAAATTTAGCCAAACAGTTGTATCGTACTTTTAAAAGTACCTTTTACAAGCCTTCTGACTATTTTTCATGATAAGAATGAGGAATTAGTTCCAGTAAAATGGAATCAAAGTCATGATATTTGGCTTGTTACTTTTGAAAAGTGACATTTTTGCCTTCTGAGGGTGCTCACTGAAGCATGACGCAAAATAAGTCCACAACATTTACTCAGAGGGTAGCTTGTAAAATTACCTACACGCTCATGTAAAAATATACTAAAAACTCGCATTGGTTCGGAAATTATTGATGTTTGTTTAAGGGGGGACTTACTTTTTTTGTTGTGTATAGATCGATGATAAATGCAGTATAGGCCTAAACTGTACAATGACAGCTTTTCACAGTAACCCTGGGGCAATGTGACACAAGGGGGGGGGGGTGATAATATGAAGGGTGACTGACCCCTTCCCCCATGAATTTTTAAATGCCAAATGTCGAAGAGTCCAAGACCATGTTTTTTAAAGAAACAATGAAAATAAAAAAGAATAGTAATTCAAATATAAAATTTTTGGTGTCAGAGTTATAAATACATAATATATAAAAAATATCAATATGTTTTCATTACAGGATGTATAACCTACCCCCCCCCCCCATTCCGCAAATCTATCGAAATTCCCTTGGACCACCATTCAGAAACTAAGCCTGTATTTGTCATAAAATAATATTTTGGGTTCCTCATAATCTTTCCCTTTTCTCATGCAGGTTGGATTTGCATCAGGAACTGTGTTTGGTGTATATCTCTCCCAGCATTACGATGTAAGTTATATGATTCATGCAATTAAGCATCACAATTCTTTACAGTATCCCACCCACACATTAATAATGAAGGTTTTGCTTTCATGATTTTGATCCATATAATTCTGAGTGTATTCGAGGCGCGTGAGTCAAGTCAGCTCCTGGTATTGTTGGTACATTTTTCCAGATGTTATTCAGTTTACCCATTACTGAGAGCCACAATTTACACCAATGTAGCCTCAAAATGAAATATTTGAACTCTCTGTGGGCTGGCTTAAAATTTTGAAGCATTGATAAATCAGTTCACAATCCCTTGTTTTGTATAATTTTGATAAGTGTTTATATTGTTGATTCACTTAGATTCCAGATGTAGGCAACCTTCTGACAACGTTCAAAGAAACTGCCAAGAAGTATGAGAAGAAGGATGACAAGAAGGAGTCATGATAACATCCAGGTAACCTATCTCTTTAGTTTCAGATATTAATGTGAATTTAATTATATTGTAATCTGAGATTCAGTTGAAAAAATAGTTTTTTCTATTGTTTATAGACATAGATACCGATAATTACAAGACATAATTGATGTTATTAACATACCCTTAAAACGTAAAGATCTTTTTCAAACTATATTATATCATACATAATTTGATATATTTAACATAAACATTTCAGATTTCCATATTAGAGCCAGGCAACACTGCATTAATAATCAATACTCTTTTTATTATTAAATTCAATTATTGTTTCTCTAGTCATTTTTCTCTTGTTTTGCCATATAACTCATTGAAAATTAACAAAATCATAAAAGTAATAACATTGCTACATGTATAAGGTCTCAAATATATATACCAATAAAAGAGATTGTTTTAAGTAATAATATTGCTATAGAGTCAATGATATTCTTTCAAATATACGTATATAGAAGTAAACAGTTCTCTTTAAATCCCATTTATTTTCAGATTCGAGGTTACATGTATTTGTAATAAGGAGAGATCCGTGGGACCTGCTTTCATCACTCATGGGCCACTCTGAAAGACAATTATTCTTGTAATTCCAATCGAAAAAAAGTTTGATATCTATATTCGGAATGCATTAATTTCCATTCCTATCCCTGCTTCACCAAATTTTTTTTTCCTGAGCAAGGCTCCATAATATAAAGGTTTGCGATCAGTTTTCAAATATTGATTCTCATTGGTTGATAGTGGCAGGGGTCGTGAATTGGTTTTCAAGGGGACTGACCATGCAAAAAAAAAACACAATCGGATGGTAATTTTCCATTTGTTGACACTTTTATTAAAAGAAACTGACCCCCCCCCCCTTGTTCTGCCGCCCCTAAATGTAAATTTTAAGCAATATGCAAATGCATCAATGATATTCATGGGTTACAGTCCTTTTGATTACAAAATTTTGGCCAAGAGTCTGAGATCAAACCACAGCCATTGTTGAATTTGATTAGATATGAGCATGGATGTTATTATTCCTTGATATGAAGAGATTTTGTAAGGACAATATAGTAGTCTCTAAACTTTTATTGAACATAGACTATGACTTTCCATCAATTATATACTTCATTTAATTGCAATAGTAATTGTAGTGTTATAAAATGAAGATAATCATTTCAAATTATAATCTTGCTATGCCTTAAGACCATTCTTTTTGATGAAAATTGTAAGAGTTTAAAATCAATTCTTTTGATTTATTTTTCATTGTGGGAAAAGAGGGAAAATGTTTTGTGGTGAAAACATGAGATATGAAGATTGTGTTGTAACAATAAGCCAACACTCTATATTATATAGTTCAAATCTCAAGTTAGAAAATTAAAAAACCACGGGGCGTTGTATGTTTTCTCTTTTTCCCTCACTTCAACTTTCACACATATACTGTCAAGATTGTGTGTGCCTGAGTTAGATCTGATATTGATTTGTACATATTGATAAGATGCCAAATATATGGGTAGTATATCCTGTACAAACTGTGCATTAAGAGCACCGCTTGATTTGATCATGTGCTGTACCATATATAGATCACTTCATGTAATTTTTATTTACATACATGTACACCTGTCATTGATGTATGTCTAATGATTATGCATTTTTACTTCTTCAAAGCTTCCCTGTCTTACGAGAAGGACAGAATGATGTTAATAAAGTGATCCAAATTTTGTTACATCATCTAAGACCCGTTGTCATCTATTTTCTTAAACCAGTTTAGTGGAGACCAGTTTAATGTGTAATGGGAACACTTGAAGCAGTATTGTAAGCGACCTTAGGTGGTTTTCCAAATCATTGATCTTCTGAATTGGTTTAAACCAGTTTAAGAAAGTAGATGAGAACAGGGTCTTAATATCTAAAGGTTATCAAAGGACAAGTCCACCCCAACAAAAGGATGATTTGAATAGAAAGGGAAAATTCAAACAAGCATAACCCTGAAAATTTCATCAAAATTGGATCTAAAATAAGAAAGTTATGACATTTTAAAGTTTCGTTAAATTGCACAAAACAGTTATGATGCACATCCTGGTCAGTATGTAAATAAAGGGACCCATGACATCACACACTCACTATTTCTTTTGTAAATTTTGTTATATGAAATATTTGAATTTTTCCTCGTCATGTGAAACAAAGTTTCATTCCTCTCTGAACTTGTGGAATTTGATTGTTTTAACAGTTTGTGGTTCAAACAAGAGGGCCCTAATTGTCAAAAACATAAAAATTGAAATATTGTATAATTCAAACATAAAAAAAAACTAAAGAAATAGTGAATGAGTGACATCATCGACTCTCATTTGCATATCACTGAGCATAGATCTGTTTTGAGAAAAATAAGCGAAAATTTAAATTGTCATAACTTTCTTATTTTCCTTCTAACTTAAATGAAATTTACAGCATTATTCTTGTTTGATTTTTGAAATTGATTCAAATCTACTTTTTTCTTGGGTGGACTTGCCCTTTAATAACTGCCTGAATAAAACAGGTTAAAATTAGATTTCACCATTTACTTTTAAAAGGAAATGTCCACCCTAATTTAAATTCATGGAATGGATTTTCTGAATTAACATGAATTATATTTGGACTCCTTAAACATGTAAATCTTCATAATTGTAACTTACTGTGATTCAATTAGAAATTTTTTTTTAGTCTATAATAAATACACTAGGAATGCTGAGTGTGTGATTTTGCCAGCTCCCTCATTTGTATACCACCCATGTATTGTGCTTTACGTTTATGAAACTAAGTGAAACTTATTTTCCATCTGATTTTGATATAAATATTTAGGGTTATACCAGTATGATTTTCTCTATTTTTGTTCAAATCAACTTGTAGTTGTGGTAAACTTAGCCTGCCTTTAAGTTCAAATTCAGTATGTTTTCAAATTTAAACAATATCATGTAAAACACATCATGCTTTAGTTATTATGAGATCTTTCTGATCAACTCAACATGATATTAATGTTATCATTCATTATCATTTAATACCAATTCATCGTATCTTCTTTGGGGAAATATCACTATTTTTGTATTAAATGTTGTTTTGTGTCTGTGTTTCCATGTCTTTGATATTTGTGTACATGCAATGGAAATAAAATGATGATTTTACACTGATCTGACTAATTATATCTTCATTATCTGGAAACTTAGTCTTATTTGTTTGTTCATGTAGTTAAGCTCCTCTCATACGTTTCTTAAAGTGGAATCCAACCTAGGTAACATACATGTAGTAGCATTGGTAGTTTGTTTTGAAAATAGACAATTAAAAATTGAAATTCCACAAATTTTGACATGAATTAAAAATTGTTTAACTCTCATATTGCCAACTTGTAGCAAGAGCACTTTACACAGTAGTATTTTTCCAAGGGAACTCTTTTATTATATTACAATATTATTACTTCATAGTTCTATAAGACATTCCTTATTGAATTGTATGAAGAAAAGTGGGAATTAAGGGGTTGGATATGTCACTGAGCACTATACACAGTTCATCCACATGAATAATTGATACTGCTGTGATAACACTCTTTCTAAAATTTGTAATGTGAGGGCTAAACCAATTTCATTAATTGCAAAAAATTATTTGTGGGAGAAAAATCATTAGTGTACATTTTATTTATCTGTAAAGAATTACAGATAATTAAAAATCCTATGCCCTAACAAGGGAAATTAATTGCTGTTTTTTATCCTTAGCACAGATTGTTAGTATATTTTGCAGTCTGAGTGACAAATGATGTATATGTGTCAATGGAATTATGTTAATACCCCCCCTCCCTTAAAAATAAGTGACAAAACATGAATGACAACAAGATCACATTGTTGGAGTCATTTCAATGGTCCAATCTCAAGCCTCCAAATGCCCTCATTTCGAGTAATTTGTCTTCAATTTCTTTGTAGATGGTAGTTTCAAGTACATTAATGGAATGGGTGTGCATATAATAAAAGATAATGTAATTTGCTGAATCTAAAAGATTGTAATTCATTGGATTTAAAAGGAAATCAGATTTTAAAAATGCATTATAGCAGACATATTTGCCTGCGAAAAATACAAAAATAGAATTCATATCATTGAAGAATTCAATTTTATTTTATTTTTTATAATTAATTTTTCTTTCTACATATATCACCACATTTAAAATAGTCAAATTTGACTAGTTGCCAAATAAAAATAAGAACCCCCCTCAAATTGATAATGGATCAAATTTCATTCTAAAGCTACTAGATAATAGACCTCATGCCATTTTCCCCCAAATGACAGCATACATGCACTTCTCATTTTCACCCATGTACTACTCATATTCACCATCTAAGATATTTACTGGAATGTCTCTCTTTTTTTCTACTTGGAAATGAATCTTATTCTAAAATCCAATAATGACATTCACAAGGGGCACAACCTCATAAATATGCATTTTACAATCCAATTTGCATAATTGATTTGAGCTTCGCGATTCGTTTTACGCCCTGCCGCGGTACCCAACTGTCTGGAACTTTGTCTCATTTTCGCATGTTTTATTTATAATTCTGGAATCAAAGTTGACACATTTTGCGATAAGATGAGTCAAGCATTATTCGATGCCCTCGCTGGTAAGTAAATTGTTCCTCAATGAGTTTAAGTAGTACAAAAATTTCCAATTTTGTATATGTGTCTATGCGCCCGCACAGGGCGATTGTCGTCTCGGGGTACATGGTCGGCTTTTCAACCGGCCTTTACCCGTGTGAAAACTGAGCCGACGTTGGAGTGGTGTGCAAAGCGCGGCCAGCGCCAGTGTAGTGTGGATGTGGAAGTGTGTGAGTTTTTAGTGCGCCAACCCAAATTGCTTGTCATTTTTCCAACATTTGACAGCCTAAATATGAAGTTAGGATAAATCAAATAATAATTTGATATTGTTTATTCTACATGCCAAATGACATAGAAGAGTATGCTATCAGAAATAAATATGCATATAATTATGTTCATGCTCTTTTCCAAAGACAAAATTTGAGGGTGTATGAGTCCTTGCTGGAAAAGCAACAACAACTCTTCGCCATGTTGGCTTTGTCCGGTACGAAATGAATATTCATGAATTGGTATTTTGTCGTAGAGATTCGACCAATCACAGTGCTTTATCGGCAGAGAACAGTTGCTGAGAATATGCAGTGCATTTCAATATAAAAACGTGAAGATTGTATGATCACCAAGATATAAGAACAAAAAGGAAACGTTTTTACATCTAGCATAGGGCATAATTGTTTAAGTGCTTGTCACATTCCATTTATTCTATGCATTTAACGAAGGGTTGATATCAAAATGAAAAGGGAAATGTGAAATATATAAACATATTTTTTTTTCTAAATCATAAGTTAATGGGTAAATTCTTGTGTTTCTTTTGATTTGATAGTTTGAGACAATTTCATGATCATAGTAGAATGTGATATATTCATCACATGAATGAAATGTCATTATGTTGCATATCTATTGGGGGATATATTTTTACATATAAATAATCAAATAAATGCTCTGCAACCCCTGAAGTTCAGCGGAAATCCTCATTTGGCCTACAGAGCTGACAATTAGTGGGATTTTATCTTATTTGGTATAATTTTTAAGGGAAAAGTGACACTAAGGATTTTCCTCCTAGAAATTGGATTTTGTAAATATTAAGGATGATCTTCGGTATGTTTTAAAAAAAATGAAGAGAATAGCCTTGGAAATACTAGGATAACAGAAATAAAAATATGATTTTTTTTTCACCAACAAGGTTGAGAGCTTATTACATTTGTAGATTTGGCTCTCCTATACTTTGCTTACAGCTTGCTAAAAATTAATAACAAATTGGCTTAAATATTGTTAGAATATGCTGGTGGTACAAATTTCTATATGATGTTTGATTTTAGAAAACAATTTTATACTATTTATTCATTTGTTGCTTTCTTCATTCAGGCATCGATGGGAGTGGCCTAGGAATGCAAAGTCTTTTAGAGACCACTCCCACTAGCACCATGACAACCATCGTTCAAGACCCAAATGCAGGTAATACTTTTTTGGATTTTCCATATAATGTCTGTTGATGAAGATAAATCAGTTTTGAATGACTTGAATATATTGAAACTGTGATTATATTCATTAATATATTATCCCTGAGTATCATGATAACAATGGAAATTATAAAAGCAAAGATAATAAAATAGCGGTATTTATAGGAATGATGACAGGCGGCAGGCCAAGTAATGATAATAACTAGTACTAATAATAATAATCATTTCCATCATCTTCATCTTATGGTAATGATAATGTACACATTCTATGGACATTAATACTTTTTGTGAAATAAAAATGATGAAATTATTCTATGGGGTATAAAACCTTTCACATGTAGTTAAATTAATTTAATTTCTAGTTTCCTTTAGATATTTTGATTTGACAATTTCACTCCATTGAATATTTATTCTAAACTAATCAGTCACCTGGGTTAGAAATTCAGTTTAGTCCCCGATTGCGGGGGTGGCCGGATTCACCTTGCCCTCACTGTAGAGATCACCATCCACTTTCCTCCATTCAATGTAGCCACCATTCTCAACCCAACCCTCTTACTCTCCTCCACCACTTATATTTTCCAGGTCTTCTATTCAGTTGCTCCCTTCCCCTCTGACCAACCACCTCAAATGTGAATATAGTTATGGCATAGTATAAATAAATGAATGTATAATAAAAATATGTATTATAGATTTTTGTGAATATATTTGGCCTTATGTTTAGAATACAGTATTTTATTTATTATTATTTTTTTTTTTCCAAAATTCCAGGTACACATTATACTTGTAACAATAATCAAAATCATTACATTAAAAATAATCATCATACAACATCCAATATACAATATCAAATTAAAAAAAAAATCACTCAAAAAAAGGAAAGAATGCCAGCTAATGCCTGGGGATTATCAAAAGAAATCAAGTTTCTGTTAAAAGACTCTCCTCATTAGCTGGTACATAGCCTGCACGGTAAACTATACTTAATAAGATTGATTATATTTACATGTGAAGAAGAATAAAACTATATATGGTTGAATTTTGTTAGTCTGGTGGGACTACTGATTTGTCATTATGTAATTTATTTCGTCTTAATAACAGGTGTTGATGAAGAGGACATATTCCAGTGCGGGAAATGCAAGAAGCAGTTCACATCCCTCAACTCCTTCATGAACCACAAGAGGGATCACTGCGTACCGCCTATCTCAACGCACCCCATACAGACCATAACGACCCTGCCACGCCCTCAACCCATCTCCGCTGCCGCTCCTCACTCAGTCAACAGTGCCTTCTCCACCCTCACCCAGACCTCGCTGGGGAACCGTCTATCCCTGGGCGGCACCGGCATCGGGCCGGTGCCCCCGTCCCCCTTGGCGCAGCTACCGTCCAACATGGTGCTTGGAGAGGAGGTGCTGATCTCCCAGTTTGCCAATGTGGAGCAGAACATTCAGCAGCTTCAGAACACCCTGTTGAACTCTGGTTCTCTCTCCTCGGCGCCGTTCATCACGTCTCAGGCGGCTTCTAGGCTTCTGACTTCCACCACGCCGGTCTCATCAGGAGGTTCGTCAGCTGGGTCATCGGGCTCTGCTAACCCTGTACAACAGACTCTAAACATCGGTCAGGTATGCTCATCTCTGTAATGCCAGATTATTCAATCTTTTTTCTTTCAGGTTGGTGAAATTTAGTATAGATGAATGTGTTAAAGAAAAGACTAGATCTACAGCACAGATTAATACATCAAAGTGGTCATATTGTAACGACTTTGATGTTTGCAGTTAAATTTCATATGTAACATGAGCATTTATAATTTTTTCTTGAATGTTGAATATAACGGAATGAAGTCAGGCACATCCCGTTAAAACACAAGTGTACCCCCCCTTTTTTTGCATGTCAAATTTTTCCTTGGGAAAATGTGCCCCCCTTTTGGAATTCCTGGATCCACCCCTGCTGCTACACACACAATAAACATATTTTGTAGCCATCTTATGCATAGCAAAGTATAATGCAAAGCAATACCAAAAATTCTGTCTTTTCACTGTCTTCATGAATTTCTAATTCTTTCTAGGTGACCAACATTCAGATAGTTCAACCCAATGGCAACATCACTTTGCAGCAGGTACTCCCCAACTCAAACCAGCAGGAGCAGACCCTCCTGCAGCAGCAACAGCAGCAGCAAGGACAAACCCTGATACAACCTGCCGCCATCATGCCACAACCCCCTAGGACCTCGGGGGTGCAGGAACTCACCCGTATTGCTCCCATGACCAACCTGGTTCAAGGTAACGGTGATGGAGGTGACCCCCTGAACAGACCTGATCATATCTACAGCCTCACTGCCAGGAGGAAGCGTAGGGGAGAGGCTGAGAGTAAGAAGACGGGGAAACTCAGGTAAGCAGACTATCCCTTTGTGCAGAAGAATTTGTAGTAATAGAATAGAGACCTGTAACTTTGAAAGTTTGGATTGCATATTTAGAAAGAGATAATTGTAATTAGGGGATGAAAAGAGCAATAAAAATATATTCATACTAATTGCTAAAGCTTTGTGATGTGTGCCATAATCATTTTTTGTAAGTAGTTCATCCTGATAGATTCTTAATGTACTGTAGAAATTTTAACCCTGAATAGTTTTAGAGTTATATACTGGGTATATATCAGTAGAATTGTAAGACTAACTACAGAGATATTTAGACATCTTGATTTCAAAATGACTTGATTCTAGTCCTTTATTAAATTTGATGGAGAATGTTTTGCCTCCCTGGGTATAATGTTATTACCATATAAATCTATAATCCTTTTTCTTTTCATATGGGGGGGGGTATACGGATTCTGTAATATTTCAGGTCCTGGATGTTTATAAATACGGTAATAAAAGACTATTGCACAAAATGGATAGGTACTTATAGAAAATTGATGTAAAACATGTATTTTTTGTGATGTTAAGAAACGTACTGATGGAAAGTAATCTTTATCCTCAGATGCAACTACTGCGACAGGACGTTTGCAAAGAACTTTGACCTGAATCAGCATCTACGCAGTCACACGGGAGAGAAACCATTTCAGTGCATTGTATGCGGGAGAGCATTCGCTCAGAAGTCAAATGTCAAGAAGCACATGCAAACACACAAAGTATGGCCAGAAGGAAAGAAAGCAACTTTGCCTAATAAAGTAAGTTTATAGACAAAAGAATACAATCTTTCTCTAATAATCCCAATATCTCCAAATTCAAAAAACAAAAATAGACATCCTTGATATGCAAGGGAATGAGGCATGTTCTCGTGCCTCCAGACTTTGAACCACAAGGTCTGGGGTTCAAATCCCATGGCAGCATTTGCGTCCTTGGCAAGGCGTTAATCTAAATTTGCCAATCTCCACCAGGGATTAGACAATGGGTACCTTATAGGAAGGAATTCCTCGAATGCTGGAGTGACTCTTAGAGTATCCGTACTGAACCCAAGGTAATAGTATGCATTGTATTAAGTTCTCTTAATGATTGCATAGTATTATTATCATCATCATCATCATCATTACAATGATTAGGTTTATATTGTCTTTCCATGAAAAAGGCATATCAGAAAGTAAGTGAAATTTTGATGCATTTACTTCTATAACATATAGTTCATTGTCTGTTTCAGAAATGATAATGCATATACAGTTTATATGTAATCTTTGGTTTTGTCAGACTAAACTGTTTTTTCTTCGAGTTGACCCGTAATTTCTCGTAGCCTATACTGAAGGTTACCAATCTTGGAGAAGAGAATAGTGCCAAAAATGCCAAGATCCGTTTGGATGCAGGTAAGTTACTTTGTACGATGTTTACAAACTTGTGAGAGAAATAGACAAGCAGAGATAGATTAAGGTGATTTTTTTTTTTCATCAGAGAAACAGAGAAGTTGGCATAAGGGGTGGGGGAAAGGATGCAGGGACTCAGATGTTCATTTTCACTCCTACTTTATACTGTATTGTAATGATAAGAGTTAAAGTAGAGAAAACATCAAAGAATCAAATACTTTCATGTGTATCCCCACCTCTTTACAAAATAAAGGAAGTATGAATATATATGACACACAGAAAACCTCCCCAAACTTGCACAAAATATTCGAATGTGAGATAGTGTCGATTGTCACTGTGCCATCACTGTAATCTATACGATTTTTATTGAAAAATGGAGTAATCATTAAATTTGATAATTACTGAGCTTTGTCATTATTCCACTATTTTAACTTTTTGAAGGACTTTGAACTTTGGGATACCATCCTTTTCAAATGATCTTAATCCAATTTGGCAGTCTAAGTCAGGAGAGAGAAAGTTATGTCCATCTCAAACAAACTTGGTGGTCCTTTTGAGGACCAAACACATGCCCACAAAATAATACATGGTGTATACCGTTAAGCCTGTACATTGATTTAAACAATTTTTATCAAACTATTTCATCTTGGTATTTTCATGGCCTCAGGCGGTAGTCAGGATTTGTTAGAACCCATCCCAAGAGAAGAAATGCTGATCGATAACTCCTACGTGTGTAACTTTTGTAATGAGAAGTTCAAGAACTACTATCAGCTGAAGACACACATGAGACAACACAAAGATGAGCAGGTGTGTATGATGGTAGATTCATAATTGGAATCACCAGTGCATTTGTATGTTCTTCAGAGCATCAGCCTTTTAATAGTTTAGTAGGCATGGGTTTGTGTCCCAGTCCTGCCTCCACACAATATATGTAATGAAAATAGACCCAAACCAATACTCTGATTGCTCATTTACCTTCTTATCAAGAATCTTTTTTTACTTTCTGGGGAGTGTTTCATCAACATTATTGTCCCACAAGTTGTCAGATCTGACAACTTTCCTTGATTTTGATTGGCTGAGAGCCACTGTTACTATGGTAAGTGTCGGATAAAATGGGACTTTCAGATAAAACGTCTGACAGATCCTAACATGAAACGTTCCCCTGATATCTGATACCATTCAAACATGAGTGGTAGGGACTAGCAGAATCTGTTGCAAATAAGCTCTCAAAAGCAAGACATGTTTGCAATTCAGATTTATTGTTTATGTCAATTCTTTTTGGAAAAAATGTTTTTTCATCATGTTACAACACCATTTGTAACAAATATTATCATCCTACTTTTTTCTGTAGATCATAATGAGTGATTTAAAACTATTCATTGGTTTATAAGCCTCCAACTTTGTCCAGCCTAGAGTATTGTCCTTTGAGTGTAGTATATACAGGTATATATTTATGAGGAAATATAACATCTTTTTGTTGATTATTATCATATTTATCTCTTTTTGTGTGGTTAGACATTAATTAATTTAATGTAGATTTGGATATTTATTTATTCAATGGCTGCCCTTCACATTTTCCTCTTGGATCCATAGACGGAAGATCATTCTGTTTTATCAAGTGCCAATTCCCTCGCTGCGGAAACATCACTCACCCAGTTGTATAAAGCCTCTCTGTCTTCATAATTCTTACATCTATTATACCCAGAAATGAAGCTTTTCTAGTAAATTCCTGTGTAAATACTCATAATATGGTGAATCATTCATTGTCTAAATGTTTCTGTCTTTCATTTCAAGCTGTACAAGTGCATAGTGAAGAGTTGCTCACAAACCTTCAAGAACCTTGATGAATTCCTGGAGCACATCAGATCCCACGACAAGGAACTCTCCTATCGATGTCACCTGTGCAACAAGCAGTTCAATGACCTCAATGATCTAGGTGTCCATCAATATTCACACAGCCTCTATCCAAACCAAGGTCCAAAACTTGTTCAAAAGTAAGTCAATATTCTAATGCTACAGAGCAAGAAATATGTATTGTAGGAGTTACGGATTATGAAATGTGAATATTTATTCTGCTTGTGGTATACATTATATCAGCATACTGCATGATCATCATGAAGTTATCCATACTTATGGAATATCATTTGTGCATCAGCAATAATAATAATAATATATGTGATTTGTAATGCGCCAAATAAGCTCTGTAGAGTGCCCAAGGCGCAGTGAAAAAAAGAGAGAAAGAAAGAACGAAAGAGAAAAAGTACAAATATAATAGTAATAGATTCAGGAAAAATTAAGAGTAAAAGGCATTGAATAGACATTAAATGTGTTAGTGGACTTGCATTCACGGATTGTCAGGGGAAGATCATTCCATAGAACAGGGCCAGCGTGAGCAAGAGCCTGAACCCCCCCATGTCTTAACAGATTTATGATTTCTTTTAACGTCACATTCAACTCTCATGCCTCCTTTTCATCTTGAACAGAAATGTTTCTTTTCCTTTTTTTTACCTCCATGGTTTATCATCGCAAAATTAGAAAGGTTGAATGAGAAATATTGTGTATACCATGATCTTGTATAATTATTTTATTCTGAAGAAAAAGGATTGATGCTTATTATCTTTTATCAAACTTAGTCACTGTAGAATAGATATGTACAGTTTTAATTAGTGTTCCCATAATGCTTGTGTTTAATTCAATTTATGATGTGATCATTGGTGACTCAAAAGACTTCCTCTTCTTTTATTTCCTTTGGTTTGACAGAGATTTCAATTGAGAATGAACCATATTTTCTCCTTTTTTACAGAGAATTCAAGTGTCCCAAATGTAACAGCAAGTATTCATCACCCGATGCTCTTGAACACCACATGAACACCTCATCACATAAATTCAACTGCCCAGAATGTAACAAGGTCTTTACCTGTGAACGCTACCTGCGACGCCACCTTGTCTCCCATTCCACCCAAGCCCTGCACGAGTGCCACATCTGCAACAAAAAGTTCAAGAGTGAGCACTATCTGAAATCTCACATTCTCATTCACACCGGTCAGAAACCATTCAGCTGTCAGGTCTGTCAGACCGAGTTCAATCGCAAGGACAAACTGAAGAGACACATGCTGATTCATGAACCCACCAAGAAATTCAAGTGTCCATTCCACACGGTAGCTGGCTGCACGATGGCGTTCAATCGGGCGGACAAACTGAAAGCTCACATCATCACGCACAGCGGGATCAAACCCTTCAAGTGCTTCCACTGCTCAAAGACATTCAGCCGTAGGCCCAACCTGGCTGAACACATGAAGCTCCACACCAACGACTTTCCGTACCGTTGTGAGAAGTGCAACAAGGGATATGCCAGAGAGAAGTACCTGAAGAACCATAACTGTAATGCCAAAACGGGTCCCAAACGAACATCGATCATTGATGGCACAAACATAAGCCTGGACTATGCTGCGAAGCTGATTGATGCGGGAGCTATCCTAGATGCAGATGAGATTCAGTTGCAGAGTAGTATCGCTGAAGCCTTGGCCCTGAAGACCAAGAAAAAGAGGGGCAGAAAAAGGAAGAGCGATCTACAACCAATGAAAGGAAAAGAAGATACAAAGGAGGAGGAAGAGGAAGTAAGGATCGTCCAGACAAAGACAAGACAGGTGAGGATGAAAACTGGTTCTATCCTTAGCAAACCAAAACGAACCAAGAAACTAAAGACAAAGCCAAAGCAGACCAAGCTCCAAACGCCACTTATGTCGGAGAAATCCACCATTGCTGCAATTGAGGAAGACCTTGCCATCATTCAAAATGTACTAGCCCAACACAGTAATGATGTCAGTGTTAGTGTGGGTGTCGGAATGGAAGGCCTTGGCACGGACCAAACAGACAGTGGACATAGCCTTGCCTCCTCTCTTTCTCGTCAGTCTGGAGTGAATATCAGTCTTCCGTCAGAGTCTTTGATCCAGGATCCTATAAACATGGAACCTGGAGACCTGAGTGGGCCGATGCTTCCAGTGGTAGTGACACACGGTCATGGACTCGAAGGAATGGAGGACGTGGTGGTGGTAGTATCTAGACCTTGAGTGTTCAAATAGGCTCTTTACTTGGAGGAAAAAAAGTCTATAAAGAAAGTTTGAATTGTGTATCCTTCGATACACATCACATCAGTGATTTTTTAGTGATGATAATTTGGTAAAAATCTCCAAACAATTTTATAATAGTTGCATTTAGTTACTCATTAGTTTCCAGAATGAAACATGCTCACACTGACATGACTGATTCCATCCACCTAATATTGAATGTCCCTCATTTTTTAAGATTTGGCGATGTACTTGGAGAAACGCCCAAGATATATTCAACCAGCTATATCTTCACAAGTCAGGTGGCCAAAATAACCCTTGTACCAGCTACATATAGGTGGTTTGAATAAAAATGAATGAAACGGCTGTTTTCAGACCAAAATAGGCATATTTAATGTATCACTAAAACACTCTATATAGATGATAGTAAGGTTATTCAACAGTATCCTGGGGCCTGTATCACAAAGAGTTGCGATTCATCTGATCAACCACAACTATGGAAAGCCAGCAATGTCAGCTTCCAAAATGCATGTTTGTTCAAAATATCTTTTAGATATGATGAAGTAATCATATATTTACCATTTTCTTTAAATTCAGTGAGCTTCTCTCTGTTTAAAATTGATATTGTATTAATTTCCTGCAGAAAAAAATTATGACATTGATGGATTTCCATGCAGTTGAGTTTGATCAGATCAATCGTAACTTTTTATAAGATGGGGCCCTGTGTCACAAAGTATACATGTAGCATTTGATGGCAGAGCTGATCATTATGCAATCGAGCATACCAATGAATATTATGATCAATTGTGAAGCTTTCTGTTACATGTAGTACATGGTAAACATTACTCAATCCTTTCTTTCCCAGTACTTGTGAAGATAAGAATGTTTATGGTGCCTCCTGAGACCCCATGGTACATTAAAGACTGTTGTGATAGGAATAATATGGCATCTAGGTATCTTTGACACATGTACAGTGTCACCATGGAAGATATCCATTTCAGTACTCTGTGGTTTGGGACATTTCAAACAAACTTCAATGTCATTGAAATTTTTTGTGAGCCAAAAGGGTTGATCATTGAAATTAAATTCTATTCTGTTTCTCAGTGGATATTGCATAGGAGAATATCTGAAGAAAAAGTTGCCATTATTGAAGAAGAGTAAATAACACTGTTGAATTCAATGGAGAGGTGAGAGGTAAACAGTAAATTTCCACATTTCTGATGTACCATCAACCGGGATGACTTTGGAAAAAGATAATAATTTTTTTCCAATAATTTTATTGTTTGATGTGAGGCAGTACTTGAGTAATTTAATAGCAGGGAATTGAATATTATTGGGAAAAAAGTAAAGAAAAGAGAGATACATATATATTTATCTTTTTTTGTGTGTTCCAAGTCACCCTGGTGTATCATTAAAGTTACTTCTGTCAATGGTGTAGGAAATCCATTCAAAATAGCCACTTGCCTTTAACCCAAGAGAATAGATACATGAATTAATACTGATTAATGTAATATTCAGTTCATTGTACCTTTTACTCCCTACTGCCGAGATAAGTTTATTTAATGAAGTACTTATGAGATTATTTGAATTTAATTATTATAGATGTTCCATGATTTATGTGATATAGGTACTATTGAATGTATTTGTCTTGCCATTGTTGGTTTGACTGAAGATATTTCAATATGGTATACACCTAATTATATTTAAATGGCAAATTTGTGATTGTCTGTTGTGCTTAAATTGAAATCCTCCAAATAAAAAGTTGATTTGAATTTAAAAAAAAATCAATCATAACACACAAATAAATCATCAAATGGGATGTAAATGAAGAAAGTTGTGACATTTCAAAATTTCACTTATTTGCATTTCACATTGAAATGCATATCACAATATGCAAATGAGAGAGCTGATGTCATACAATCTTTTTTTTTCTTTCATTTTGTATGTTATGTGAAATATGGAATATTTCATTTTTTCCTCCAGTGAATTAGAACCTGGTTTGATTTCTCAAGGACAATGTTAAGTCATCATTTTATATACTGTAGTTCATTGAGATTTCATGGGAGCCTATCATCAATTCTCTCAAACTTGAAGTGTTAGATATTTTTAAGGGCTTTTCATAATATGTAGGAAAGAGTGTTGTCTCGGGTCTGTTATGATGGGGGGAAAGTTAAAAAGAGAGATAGAAAGTGACATATAGAGGCAATAGAGAATAGAAAAGTTGAAAGTGGGGTATGTCAAGGAGAGACAGAGTAGAGACTAGAGAGACGATAAGGCATAAAACAGAGACATAACATAGAGACAAACAGGCAAGAGAGAGACAAGATTAGACAGAACATTTTCAAGAAAGAAACAAAGATAGTCTAGAGATGCAAGGAGACTAGAAAAGTGATTGCCAAAAGAGCCGCACAGAATTAGGGAGAAAGAGAAGAAAATGAAGAGAGAAAGGGATATAAATAAGATAAGGAGCGGGTGGAAAAAAGAAGGCTGGAGAAAAATTCCGTAAGAAAGATGACACAGAGAAAGAAATGAAAGTAAAAGATGTGAATGAATGAAGAGGATTGGTAGATTTGAAAATACAAGAAATACATGCAGATGCTTCCATGAATATGACAATCTTCATTGCCAAGGACACAAGATCAGATCATACTTTCAAGGGCACATCCTTCACAGTCGACCGACTAATAATTTTACTTATATGGCAAATTGATGGGATTTCTACTTGACGCTTTAATTTTACTGCCTCAATAAATGTTGCACTGTCTCTCTTATTCTCTTTACTCATTCGTTTTATACGTGAAGGACTCTGTAACACAAATGCTTGCAATCAATCGCTGAACGACAATAAAGATCATTGGTGCATGTGCATTTTGTTTAGGACACTGACCAGGAACCAATTTTTTTAATACTAGTTCATATTTGCGATACATTGCACCCCTATAATCTGCTTTATCTCTCTTTCTCTTACATTCTTCCTCCTCTCCCCCGCCCCTTTCTTCCATCTTTCCTACCACCTGCTACTATATTCTCACTCCTCTCCAACTCTGCATCTTGAATCACTCATTCTCTTTTTTATAACTCTTGTCCCCTCCCTACCCCTTCTCTAATCAATCTACCTTTACTTCCTGGTATTCTCCCTATTTTTTTTATACCAGGGGAGTGTTTCACAAAGATTTAAGTATGACTTAAGAGTCGCACTTAAATGCTGTCGCGTACACGATAAGAAACGTGCAATCTAGTTATCAATGCGCAGTAGTGCGCATGCTCTTAGCCAATGGTCCTGCCGCACACAACTAAGTCACACTTACCTCTTTGTGAAACACTCCCCCCCCCATGGTGTATGTCCCTACCCCTACCCCAAAATAATCATTTTGACTTTCACTGCCATTCACATATGCGATACGACCATATGCTTCCTAACATCAGGGCCGTCTTGCAAAGAGTTGCGATTGATCAGATCAGTCACAGCTATGGAAGGCCAGCAACGTCAAAATCTATTATGCACATTTGTTCAAAATATTTTCAATGATGAATATTCATGCATGCATTGTTTTCTTGAAAATTCACTGTGCTTCTCTTTGTTTACAAAGGACATTGTGCAAATTTCCTGAATAAAATTTTTTTGTCACTGATGGATTTCCATAGTTATAATTGATTGGATCAATCGTAACGCTTTGTAAGACGGGGCCCCAGATCTACTTATCCTTTCTCTCTTACTCTCTATTCCACTCCCCTCTATATCTTTTTTGTGTCTTTCTCGTCCATCTCGCCCCCTTTTTCCTATCTCTCTATACATCATTCCTACTCCCAGCTTTTCTACCTCTTGCTTTATACTTATCTTGAATACTCTAAGCCCCCCCCCCTCACCCTTATACAGTCCTCTCTCCCACCTATCTTACCTCCTTCTTTCTTATCCTCATACCATCCACCCTCTCTCACTTTGTTATGCCCTGTACCTATGTTTTGAACCACACCCGAAAATTATTTTGGCATTCATGACCAATCCCAACTCGCTCCCAAGTATTGAGGTATCCAAACAACACTTTAAGCTCAAACTACATTCCCTGAAAAGAACCAGTCACAGCCAGTATTCCATGATCATAAAACATTTATTACTGATCACTATTACACCAACAAATCTCAACATATATAATCTATAAAATACAACCCGCATAATCCCATAATAATTTATTTCAACGACTACTGCTCATGATTCGGGAAGACATAAACTCTCTTCTACTTTGTTTCCATGACAACCATATCAAAAAAGAATTGAAGGAAGACTTCATATGGAAGATTGTTGTTTAACGACACATCAAGAAAGTGATAGATATAAATGGCTATTGATTTCAAGTCAATACACAGATCAAGGCACAAGTGAATAAAGGAAATGTTTCTTGACTACAACAATTTATGTGGAAAGAGTTTTGTTGTCATATTTTGGATGGACTGAGTTTGAGGCCATTTTCCACCTTTATTTCATGATACTGGATAATAACAAATTTGAAAATTCATTACTATGTTTGTCAGTTTGCATGATTTTGAAATGATTGTGATATGTGATTGGTTGAGTATGGTTCTATATTGCTTTGATTACATTTAATATTCTTCCTAATAAGCAATATTTGTTGCTACTTTTTTCCTTCAAACTGACAATTATGATCTAGATTTGATTTTTTTTCCAAGACAAGACCTTGAATAAACCACACAAGAATTTCCAGATATCACTATAACAAGATCTCAAAGTGAGCGGAAAGCCATAAATATACAATTTCTTTTTAACGTAAGTTCGGTTCACCCTAACTATACTGATGTTGAATTTATGTGTTTTCTATGCACAAACATCAATATTGCTAATATTTTGTCCACAATTTAAAAACAATGTAGAAACATAAATTACCTCCATTATAGGGACATGATAACAGACAAAGTACATTATGAAATCAACGTATGAATATCCTTTAGTTTTTAAACCTTAAAATCATATCAAAATTGTTATAGATGTGATATCTTCTTACATATATGTTCCAACCAAGAAACAAGTGAAGAAAAATGAAAGAATTTACATATTAAAATTTTGCAGCAAATAGATAAAAAGAGGGACAAAAACAGACAGTCTGAATATTTCCTATTCCATGAAAATTTTAGAAAATAACAAAAATGTACATATATAGTTTCAAAAAAGCAAAATACTTTAAATTGCCATCAATTACTCATAAATCATGTGATCTGTTTTTATATAAATTCAATAAACAAACATGAAAACCAGAATTTATTACAGTCTGATCATTTTCTACTTCATAAAGATTTTTTGTCAATCAATGACACATTTCAAAGATAATTTTGTTTTACTTCATGTGATTTCTACTCATCAGTTACACAATCAATGTGCAGTGTCTCACAAACTTAAAACTCTTCAAACATATATATAAACTTTACTGATTTTAACATCTAAAAAGAAACTCAATAAATTTGATAACATCTTCAAAACAGAACACTCAGAGTCTTATTACCCATAACATAGAAAGAAAATTATGTACAGTAAACCAAGTTTTTGCCATTATCATTTTCATATTTTACACTTGCCCAATTAAATGAAAACCTTTATATATTGACTTATATAAACACTATCACATACCTATTTTATGAGTATGATGTCTTCTAATAGTGATTGCTTGTGCCCAGACTAAAACATAATTATTTACATCCTTTCTGTTTAAGAAAATCTGTGAATTCATTTCAACCTATCAGTTCTGTCACATTTATTACAATACAAATATAACTAAATCACTCCCTATAATGAAGGAGAGTTTAAAATGAGTCTGAAATAAATGCACCATAATGAAATGAATGAGAACGTTAATTATGTTTTCATATATTCTAGGAAATACATCTGTGTAAATATTGCAGCCATTCAAAGGTCAAAGAAATCAAGCCTAATATAATACCTTGATTTTGCATTTGATGAATGTGTATTATGAAAAAAAGTAATAATACAGTACATAAAGATGTTATATAGCATGATCATATTAAATAAACCAAAGCATAACAAAGAACAAATCAGTTGACAACTTCCAGAAGTCATAATATAAATATTATAGTCTGTTTTGAAAAAAAAAGAAAATCATAAAATGAATGCATATAGTGATTAATGTATTTCAGAGTTATCTCTCATGATATTCAATGCATTTACCGGTATATTGCATAAAGGAATTGAAAATGTGATTTGAGTGGAATAAGAATGTGTGGAATAAACCAAGTAATATCAATGCATTCACTCGAATGCTTATGGAATAGAGCTTACAATGTCATAGTCAAATTAACATACATTCCGAACATTTCACTAGCACTGGTAAAATTCAATCAGTTGGTTAAATGAAAGATGACTCCAAGTTGTCAATAAATTTCATATACATAAAGTACAATAAAGAGCAAACAAATTATTGGTCATCATAAGAACTGTTATAAAATGAAATTTAGAATAAATGTTTCTTCTTTAAATATTTAAGGAATTCAAATATACACAAGAAACAGAATGACACCAACAGGTTTTTTGAAGAAAAGAGAACCATATTTTCCACACACAAATAGAAAAGTAGAATCCTGGGCCGAGTAACATAAAGCTAAGCACTTAATCATAGGGCTGATTTTCACAAGTGATCATACACAATAACCAATGACATCTATCATAGACATCAGCTCTAAAATCAATTCATAAGGTTTATGTAACAGGGCCCAGATCGGCATATCAGGTCCCATTTCAACAAAATAGTTACGACATGGGAATGTGAAAAGTGCCATCAAACTTCACAGTTTATCATCTCTGTAATTATAGACTTCACACATCCAGGCACAAATTTTGACACTATCAATACAACCAAAACATAAATATACATATATTTCATCTAATCAAGCCATATTATTGAAGAGGTATATAAATCCCGGCAAGGCAGAATTAGTTTGGAAAAGGCACAAAGACATGCAAGATGGAAATACTGAAGTGGAAATTCAAGAAATAGGAAAACACAAAGGAATGTGGAATTACAGAGGAAAAAGATTCAGAAATGTCAAAATTGTAGAAAATGGAAGAGATAATGAATTGAAAGATCGATATTAGAGGCACAAATGCAATATAAATTCTTCAGGAAAAACGGTAAGATTTTCTTGTTTTATAAGATTTCCAAGACAATCAAGATAGTTGAGTGATGGAATGTAAATCACACAAAGAAATATGTACAAATCACATCGGTATATTGTAACCAGGTATTATCTATCCATTCGATACTCCTAGAAGTCTTGCAGCCGAGTCAGCAGATTCAAGCATCTGATCTAGGACAGACGAGTCCTGGATTCCTAGGAGATTTGATATGATGTCATTCTTTTCCTCACCCTGTCCTCCGGTGAAGACATCGGAGGGGTTGGCAACATCCTGAGCCACCAGAGAGTCCTCATCTTCCAAGAAACTAGACACGTACAGCCCCTGCTGCTGTGTGGGTTTCTTGGAGCTACCAGCATTGGTAGAGCTTGCAGAGTTACGTTGGCTTTCTTGAGTGGATGTGGGCGACTCTGGGTTGAGAATAGGAATGTCTCCATCATAGTTCATTTCATCATCCGAGGCATAGCCATTCATTTGACCATTCTGCAGGTCAAGATCAGAATTCAACCAGTTCTCGACAGCCATTAGTTTATCAGTGTTTCCCTGCAGATCTTGTACTGCACCAGACCTCAATGCCTCATCAAGCTTGGGAGACTTGGTCATCTTCATTAGTTGAGCCAAGCTTGGACGTTTCTTACCTTTCTGAGTAAGATGGAATGGGACAGGAGTACCATTTCTGCTATCCTTGTTTGTCTCCCCTAAGGCACTGACACTGTCACCAAGGTTGAGCGAAGTGTGGGACATGTTATCTAGTTCTTGGTTGGCTTGAGGATTAGTTTCTGCAGTCATTTGGCCAATGTCCCCATTCATTACACTATTCTTGACACTTCCGGTGCCATCTTCTTTCAATGACCAATTAGCCATGTCTTCTTTGTTTTTCTTGTGCAGCTTTATCATATGACGATGGCAGTTGAACTTGGTGGTGAAAGTTGCCTTGCAATCTGTGCAGTGGTAAGGGTGTTCAATTTCATGTACTTTCTCATGTTTCTCTAGTGTTGCAGCAGTCTTGAAACGCTTGCAGCATTGGGTGCATTCAAATCGAGCTCTGTTTTTCTTTCCCTTCGGACGAGACTTTGCATCAGAAGAGTTCAATCCAACAGCTGCAGCAATTTGGGGCACAATTTCATCTACATCATCACCAGAGGGCTGAACACTAACTACTCCTTCATCTTCAAGAATGTCTTTCATTTCGTCTTCTAACTCTTCTTCTATCTCTTCCCCCAGCACTTGTGAGGCACTTTCCGCAAATGAATCTTTAGCATCATCTTCTATCAGTGATCCACCATTTGTGGTTGCAACTTCATCTTCCCCTAAGGCATCGGTAGATTCACCATTCACAGCAGCAACCTTGACAACACCCTTGCCAGTAAACATTTTTACTCGAAGTGGAACACCTTTAGATTTCTTCTGTGACTTGGAATTAGTAGTTGACAAGTCAGCAGGGATGTCTTCAGATTGTGTGGTGTCCCCCTCGATGCTCTTTCCACTGTTACCGTTGTCTACTCTCAAACACAAGGGAGCTTCTGAAGTAAGTTTAGCATCAAGTTGTTTATTTACTATCTCTACGGAAGTTGATGCTACCTTCTTGGCTTCTGGGTAAATGCCAGCAAAGTCAATTTGTGGATGATTCTGCTCATAGTGGCCTTGCAGCTGTGTTCTTGTAGTACATTTGAACCCTTTGCATTCTGGACACATGAAGGGTTGATCTTGACCTCCAGGTACAGAACCTCCTAGACTACCAGGCCTTGCACCACCATGACGCCTTACTATGTGTCTCTCGCAATTGGATTTGGTTGAGAAGTTGGCACCACACTGAGGGCATTGGTACGGCTTAAGACCAGTATGGGTGAGGATGTGTCTTCGCAGAGAACTTATCCAAGGGAAGCGTCGGCCACAGTACGGACAGCACTGTTTGCTTTCAAACTTTGTTCCCCTTCTTTCCTTTCTGTCATCTTTTACATTCTTATCACTGTCATCTATTATTTTGTCATCTTCCACAATATGGAGAGCTCCACCTGATTCATCATCTACCAAAGAATCTTGCTCCTCTACCTTTATTGACATACTTAAATCCATGGTTTCGCTTGCAGAGTCTTGATTGAAGACATCAACATTTTGAATGCGGTCAAGTCCCATTTCAGGGGGTTCACCGGAGATGTTGTTCAAGATTTCCTGGCTCTCCTCATCCTTGTAGTCATCATCTGTTTCATGGAAAATCTCAGTGATTGTAAGGGGTGATCTAGATTCTGGTGGTGATAGAAACAGTTTGAACTGATTTGAATCAGTAGCTGCCAGCATCTTACTAACACTGGCAAGTTCTCCACTGGAGTCTGAACCAACACTGTTATGTGGAGATGGACCAAGCTTGATCTGTTGAGATGCACCAACTGGAGTGTTGGGTGAGATGAGAGGGACAGCAGTCTTTGATGCTCTTGATGTGAAACGCAGACCTGATGAAGACTTGGCCATTAGTTTGAACTGCATAGGTGTGGCACTCTTTGGGATGAAGGATTGCTGGGATTCAGAATGATCTGAATTGCTGTGACGACGTACTATATGAGCTTCAAGGTTTGCTTTCATTGTGAAGGCAGCTTGGCAAAGGTGACATCGATAAGGTCTCTCAGCTGTATGACTCCTAATATGTGTCTTAAGATGGCTTCCACGGTTGAATTGCAAAGGACAATGTGGGCACATCAGAGCATCAGTAACTGCATTGTAAAACTTATGGTAGACTTCTTTGAAGCGATAGATTCCAAGTGAATTTGCAGGCTTTACCGAAAAGTTCAGTGGTAGAGCAGATTTAGGCATGGACAGATCGATTGGGGTGTCTTCAGTAAATATTGAATTTCTGCGTTGACCAACCTGTGCAGTAGTGCTACAGTTCTCCGGGGATTTCTTTAAGCTAAAATCCAATGGTTCTAGCTGCTCTCCTTGATTATCAAAGTTAGGGGTAATGCTTCTCGACTCACTCTTTACGTATTTAGGAATCTTGATGATAGGGGCATTCTTCTCATCTTCATGCTGGAACACAGTGATATAGGTCTCCACTTCATCTGCTTTCACTTCTTCATGGCGCCTCATGATGTGCCGAGCACAATTACTGAGGCTACTAAAGCCTACTTGACACTTGGTGCACGTGAAGGGCTTCTGGGGCGTCTTCTCATGAACACGCAGATGGTTTTGTAAGTCTCTGAAGAATTTGAAATCCCTGTTGCAAATCTTGCAAACTGTGCATGGCGAGCTGTACTTGCTTTCATTGTCATGCTTGGGGCTTGGATTGTGAATAATGACTTCTTCTGCTTCTTCTTTGGTATTCTTGTTATGCCGCTTCCTAACATGGCGCTCACAGTTGGCTTTGGTGGTGAATGCAAAGTCACAGACCTTGCAAGAGTATGGGCGTTCTCCACTATGTGTGCGCATATGTCTAACAAGGGTACTCTTGTCTGCGCTCGCATAATCACACAGCATACATTTGTAAGGCATGAGACCCATGTGGCTACGTGTATGAACCTTCAAGGTGCTGGAGAATGGGAAGACTTTCTTGCAGTACTTGCAGGTATGGATTCCTTTCTTCTTGTTAACAGATGAAAGATCACACGGTTCCTCCTCTATTTCCTCTAGTGATGCACTAAATTCTCCTCCAACTTCAGCTGCTACTATATCGTTAGCTAAGTTCTCAGGAACTTCTGCTGTTGCATTATTCTGACTGGCAAACTCACGAGGTGTGTGCATTTCCATGGCAACGTCACCAGACTTTGGCTCAACAGCATTCTCCACTCTACACTCCGATCCTTCAGCGACATCTCGTTCTGATTTGATGTGTGGGAGACTTCCTGCTGTAACACCCTTGACTGGGGAGTGCTTCATAGACATTGGCTTAGCCTGAGCAACGTGGAGCTGTGCACCTAGAGGATTTGAGAAGTGCTTCATTGCTAAAAGAGGTGAAGCTTGAAGATGTTGTTGAAGCAAAGAGCTTTTGGCTTTCTCTGGAGATGTGAGCGATGGTCTGCTCAGCATGCTATTCAGAATAGGTGCTGGGCGGATGGACTCGACCATATCAATGTCTTTGGACTTTAGTGGGGAATTATTGGGTGATGGTTTAGGCACTTTCTTAGGTGACTGCGGAGGGGTTCTTGGTTTGAGATTCAGCGCAGCAAGGAATTCATCACGTGATATTTCATCATTAGAAGGGTCAATATTCTCACTGTCGATATCCATCTCTCCAACACTACCTGTGGAATGCATTTTTTCATAATGAAGATTTAAGGCACTTTGACAGGGAAAAGATTTATTACAGTCCTTACACTCATATAAACTTTCTAAATCAGTTGTTCTGGGAGAATTCTTTTCACACCACACCTGAGCAATGAGGGCAAACTTTGGAGAGGAGAATTCAGCGAATCCCAACTCAGTCATACTTGAAAATTCTTTCTCACTAGCTGTGACAGGGGATGGGGCTTTGCTTCTTCGATGAGCCATGTGGACATGCATACGGAGACCCTTCTGGTTGCGGAATGTTTGATTACAAATCATGCATTCCAGTACTTTGTTAGGATGTTGCTCAATATGAGTCTGGAGACCATATCTACATAGAAATGTTTTACTACATATAGGGCATGAAAGTTCTTCCTCTACTTTCTTCTCCTCTTCGACGCTTTCACTCACACGTGTCTGTGTTTCCCCTGAGGACAAGTCCATAGGCATATTAGAGATTCCTTCATCAGAACTTTTCATACTAAGGTTCAAAGGCTTTTTCCCTTCCACAGGTAGCTTCTTTTCTGGGGATTTCTTTTCACTATGATGCACCTTCTTCTTGGCAGGTTGTCCTTCCCGCTGTGCACTCCCACCTTCGATGTCAAGGTTTTCGATGACCCTTCGAGAAGGAACACGCTTGCGGGGCTTGGCATAGTCGTGCTTCACCACATAGTCTGGAGGAGGCAGCTCACCTCCTTTCTCATGGGTTCGGAGATGACGATGCATGTTGCCATTGGTGGTGAAGGACATGGAACACAATGGACAGGTGAAGGGCCTTTCTCCAGAATGGATCAACATGTGACGGTCCAAGGAACTGGTTGAGCTCAGCTTCTTTCCGCAGATGGTGCAAGAGTGAGAGCTGGCAGCATTGTGGGTGCGGACATGGAGTGTAAGCTCATGAGCAGTTGGGAAGTCAATGTTGCAGACCTGGCATGTTAAGGACTCGGGACATTCAAAAGGACGTCTTCTCTTCATAGAATTCTGTAAAGAAAAAAAAAGGGAGCATTTTGTTAATTTTCATAATTTTTTTACAAAATGAATTTCAAGAATTACAGTAAGAACAATTGACATTATCAATATCGTCATATTTAATTGTTTAAATAAAATAAGATGTATAAAAGAGGCATCCATTCAGATTAATTCACCCTAGCAAAACTTTGTAACAATGGCAGAATATTGTAAAGTAACTTTCACAGCAGCAACCCCCACATCCACTGTTGTGTTAGGTGTGCTGAAATGAGAGAATTACAAGAAATAACAGGAATCCCACTGGAAGATAGGGCAACAACCATTTTTGTTAATGTGCCAACATTTCATTCAACACCGCTTAAAAGAAACAAGAAAATTACAAGAATCCATTTTTTCTATTTCAAATGAAGTATCAAGACAAAACAAATAAGGCAATGATAACCATGTCTGACATCACATCACAACAATAAAGCATGAACTTTAAAAAAGCAGATACAGATAAATAAATTGCTTATCTCAATTCATGACAGCCATTAATTTGGTAATGTGCCAATATTCATCATTCTGTGTGCATCCATCATTCCCCTAATATATAGAACATGTAAATGTATCATGGACCAAAATAAATGACTAAATCCAGAGATCATGTTTTAGGGTTTTACAGCATTGATAAATGAGTGTTACAATGGAGAAAGAGCTTGATATTCAAAACTGAATATCAGATGACCCCACATACATGCAGTATGCGGTGTACAACTGTAAATGTATAACAGTTCTCAATGCAAGTGACGTATAATAATTTCCCATAAACTGTATATCCATTACAACCAAGTTGTCACTTCTCTGGTTCAAATTTAGAAGACTTGTCTCATAATTTGTGTTGATTGTATATATCGTTTAGCACTATGAAACATGAATTAACTCATCAGTCCTTAAAACATAGCCCAAAATGCCAGAAAACACTTCAAGTTCATTTTAACTGATTCAGCCTGCATCATTCCTCATCAACTTTGCCACATTCACCCCGAGAGGGGGAGAAATAGGGGTACTGAAAAACCTCAAGGACTTTGCAAGATTAGAACTAAATCTATACTCCCCAATGCCTCAACTCATAAACCCCACTGTTGCCATGACAACCACAAGACTATGTGCACTATTTTGTGTTTCCCAATGAAGAGTGTAGAGGGAGTAAGACGAGGAGGACTAGTAAAGCAACCTCAGCTGAAGATGAATATTACATTACGTATACACACCCTGGATTTGTAACACTGGCAGGATGTGGGTCAATTTCGTTCTACTCGATAGTTTGGGGGGAAAGGAGGAAAAGTTCAACTTTAGACTGGAGATAACGAAACATGGCTGAAATCAGAGAACATGAAGGCCTATTGCTGATACTGTTCAGGGTATCACTTTATCCTCTTGCTAGTTTCAAGTTCATCTTAACTATGCACAAATAGCTACATCGATGCAACTGCACTGATAACTAATTTATATTGCCCCCTTGGCCTTATCCAAATGCTGACAATACTCACTACTTAACCCACAAGCACGCAGAGGAATGATAAAAATACATTGTTGGTGTTCATATCATTTTCTAATATTGTGTCCTTCTTTGCAATCTTATATTAAAAGATGTTATGTCAATTATTATCCACACAAATTAAATGACAAATAACATAACTTTCGTATGTTGTGATTGTGTAAATAGCAATACACTGTAAAACACACGAAACAAATGTTATGAAGTATTAAATATATGTTTACTGATTTTGTTATTCAGTCAAGCAGTGTTATACCTTGAAGTAAAATTCTTTCACTTTTCTTCATTGATCTACAAAATGGATATATGAAGTCAAAAGATTTAATAAAATCAAAGAAATACAATAGAAATACAATTCTCACAATCAGGATGATTGTGGGAATGAATATTTAGAATACAAAGAGCTCCTAACCAGTTCATTCAAGACAAAGTCCTAGTGAGAGACCAAATGGCAATATTGATAGTCTTAATGAAATTAGTCTTGTGAATGTGGATTCTTGTTTCTTCCATCAATATTTCATATTTCTCCATCTCCTTACACAGAGTAATAAGCCAAGAAAATCAAAGGATTCCCTAAAATTAGCTCAAAATTGGCCTTGGTTGAGGGGCAAAACTTGGCAGTGTTCTTGAATTGTTTCTATGCAGATCCGAGATACCCTGTACTGTATGCTAAATAGGGTTTTCTCCAAAGTTTCCTTCAATGAAGCAATAATTTATGATGAAAGTGATTTTACAGTTTACACTGGCATAGAAACCATAAAAGTTATGATGTCACACCAATTATTTTTGTCTATAAATAGAATGATGTAATACTGTAGAGTACATACAGTGTAGTAGTAAGGAATAATTTCTTTTGGGCTGTGTACTACGTTTCCAAAACACATCCATTGTTCTGAGTGCAATACATTTTCTCTTAAAATTGTACCTTAAATGAAAATTTGAAAGATATGTCAGCGATAATCTCAAATTAGATCAACTGGTGACAAAAACTCATTCTATTTTCTAAATAGTTTTAAAAAACAAATAGGCTAAAATATGAGCAGTTAGCTCTACAATAGAAAGAAATCAGAATAAAAAGTGTATATTGGAATTGATATAATACTTTGTCAGTACCATCTGT
This sequence comes from Lytechinus variegatus, assembly GCF_018143015.1. Classification (NCBI taxonomy): domain Eukaryota; kingdom Metazoa; phylum Echinodermata; class Echinoidea; order Temnopleuroida; family Toxopneustidae; genus Lytechinus; species Lytechinus variegatus. The sequence continues at coordinate 18,882,800 of NC_054741.1, read as the reverse complement.
GCAATATGAAAGCAATACACAGATTTTAAAGAGGTGATGAAAAATAATAATTCTGACCCGGTTGTCTAAAATTTCTTTGTATGTAAGTACTAGATGAAGTGACAATGAAAATGACTAAATTTCTCTCAAGATATTTTTACAAGCAAAACATAAACAAAAGATGAGCTGAGGGGAAGCAAGAAATTGGAATCACAGAGAACAAAGATGGCACAAAGACAAGGAGATTTAGAAGGATGCTAGACAGCGTAATTGAGAGTCATCAGAGAGGCAAGATGGCTGCCATCTATCGACTGCGCCCCTTTCCTTCAAATGACTGCATCCTGCTCGGAGTTCCACGAGAGACAGAGACGACATCATGTGACTGGGTTCGATCCTGGAGGTTGTTATGCCAGCATAAACCAAGCGAGGGCAGCGCACAGAGTCGCTAACAGGGAGGATGTAGAGATTGGCACGGGTAAATTGGTACATCCTGTTACTCCATCCCAAGCCTGGCTCTATAAAAGCCTCTCATGATGAACCAACCCATGCTGTCTTCTTGCATGGCTGGAGTCTGTCTTATGTAGCCAGGGGGCCCCCTCTCATCCACACATCATTGTTTTTCAACACAAAGTACATGATAATACTGTGTCCATTTTATTCTATCAAACAACTTTATGCTTGTCCATCATGAAAGTTCATCTGTGTTGGTTGAAAATAAGTAAAATTTAATCTTCTGCTCACAACACAAAGAAAAATCACTGGAAGAATTGCCTCAAAATTTTCGGCTGCTAACTGCTGCCTTCTTCAGTGATTACCGAAATGACCCAATTTGACCTAACTTTATGTTTTAATATTCATTCTATATCAAACAATCTTTCTTTTCGTTTCATTTTCTCAATAATTTTTCGTCTTGGACTTAATCAAATTGCCGTTATGCAAAGTTTTAAGGCTTCAGGTGAAAGTAAATTATTAAAGTCCCAGACGAGCATGACAAGTCAACTAGTCAAGGTGTAGGCCTACATTAATATGGTTAGATCCAATAAACCTCATATAGTTTCAAAACATACTATTACATCTGTAGCTTCAGTTTGTCAAATTCCATAATTGTCTAAAATAGCCTAATTAGTTAATTTACCGGTTTCAGCTCGTAACTCTGAAATATATTCTCATTAATTTGCCAAAATACTTTTGAAAGATGGAAGACTTAACATGTCCCCCCCCCCCCATAAAAAAAGAGGATTTTAAGTAAACTGCATCCAAAGCAGCATACATTTGGCAAACACAGTCATAGTTGTTTGCAAGGATTTTTTTTCAAAGCACGCATCTAAATTCCATCAATCTACAAATCAACTTCGACTTGACTCAATTCATCTCTTGCTCTTTTAGCCCAAGTCAATTTCCAAGCGCAAATTCATCACCACTGCCTGCTCGGGCTTTCAAACTTTTCCAAAGTTGTACGTTGTGTGTGATTGAGGCGATAACTGAGAGGGTCTCTGACGATGATTCATGCCTTGGATTAGGATGCTGAGAGTTTGTTATCACCCCATAGCAGCAAAGCAGCTTGCTTTACAACCCATGCTACGTGTACAAAAACTACGCTTGTCGTCTACGTTACAGAGGACTCTCGTATTCCTCCCCGATGCAAACGTGCTCGATTCAATATAAATTTACAGATGGGTTTCAGAGATAAGCAATACTCCAACGTAATAGAGGAGGAGGGACAGTTGGTTTGGAAAGCTCTTGATGAGGAAGTAAATTGCCGAGTGAAAATTTCTCTCCTTCCATCTGTCTGTACAGGCAGGATACTTTCTATGCTACATGGCTTTGTTTTCAGTTCTTTGGAAACTGAAAATTATCTAGTTTACAATCTCATCATCAACTATATTACTTGTTTCCCTCTTGGAAATTGATCACAATGAGAGTTAGAGTAAATCAACTGTAAAGTACCAAGACCCATTAAGTATGCAAACAGAGAAATTTTAAAAACAAAGCCCCATCGGTAGACTTAGGATGAATTATTCTTTAATTTCACAGGAAGCAGATTAAGAGTTGGTCATGTGAGCAAGTGATTGAAAAAAAATGATCATGTTTCATTTAAGCTACAAGTGTGAAATGACCAAATGAAAATTATTTCCCTTTCTAATACGATCAATTCTTCCATCTTACTTCGGTATGATAATTGTGCTTTCCTCATTCATTTCAATTACTTTATTCAGATAAAGAAATTCAGATCATAATTCTATACAGTCCGTATCAATGATCCAATAATTGATGTATTTCATTTTTATTTGAAATTCTCATTCAATGGAAAATGAATTCGGAATTACAGATGCTGTCTTTATACATCTTCTTCGTCCCCTGCCCCTCCTTCACTTTTATTTTCATTAAAAAGTAATTGCTACAAGTTTATGTAGAAATGCCATTAACTGTATGTTTCGATACAAATAACAGGAAACCAATACAGATCAATCATGTAAAACACACAAGGCCTACAGCCAATTTTTCAGATAAATCCTGAATTACATAAATAGCCATCAGGCCAAAGGAAGAGGGAGAACATAGGGATCACCCCCCCCCCCCAAAAAAAAAAAAATATGAATAAATAAATGAATATAAAAAAACATGATACAAGCCCAAACAACTTAGTTTTGAGAAAAACATAGGTCTAAAGAAATCACCATCCAGAAAAAAATGTTTAGGGTAAAAAAAAAACCTATGATAAATTATCAAATATATAGAAGTATCACAAATCCTTCTTGGTAAAGGTCAATTTTAGAGGAAATTGTGAGCAGTAGCAGTACATGGATGGACTGCATCACAATGGTAGCATCGGATTACATTAGTTTCTAATACAAATAGGAAAGAAGATGGTTTTACATGTTTTTCAGAGAAGAGAAACCTTGCTGTGGTAGGAAATCAGGAAATGATCAAGGGAAAGACCTGAGCGATGAAGGAAGTAGGAGCGTTTCTGATCTAGAGCAGAAAAAATCACTATGTGGACAAGCAATTATCACTTTGGATTTCTTTACAAGGTGGTCAACTCACATTGTAAGTCTTCTCAACCCAACATTGCATAGAAATGCTCTTTGAACATATATTGTGTAAGAGAGATGTTGGTTTACTATCTTTATGAAATACTCCCTCACATTTGCTCTTCCAAAAAGTGCTTGTGCTTAAAATTTCACCAAGACATAAGTTCTAATTAAATTTCAGTCTATCAAATTTTAACTCTATTTTCAATCTTGAAGTTGTTGCTAAACCACAATAAAAAAAGGTGGGCCCTTGTATCCTGTAGACATCTGAATAGGGATGGTCTTGTTATCATCATCTCATCACCGTGCCAACAAGCTAGTCAGAGCAAACATCACCTCACAGCCTAACGATCGACCCACAGTCTTTTACTCAAGTCCAAAGTTCAAATGCCACATTGACAACCCAAGTAAAGAGATCAAATTGCTTTAATCTCTTATCATAAAGTTTTGAGTGTCAATCAGTCATAAACGCAGATATCACGCTTCCATCAACTTCATCTACATTTCACTATTCATATCATATAAGGAAAATTGGAGGGCTAATCAAGAATAGTTTTCAAAAGAATTTGAATATTCCCCTTTCTGGTGATATCGGATGAAGACACAATTATTTGGACTGTGGCAATAATCTGAAATGGCTCATGAACTCAAACTAAAAGATTGACACTTAAAATAGTCAGGGCAAGTGATTAATTTGTGAGATCTACAATTTAAAGTCAAAGGCACACTGATTATATTGTATAGGAAATAAAAATTCCATATTACGCATCGACATCAGTGATGAAACACGAAGGCCCGTATTCTGGAGCCGGGTTCAATTTAAACTCTTAAGTTGCGGTTAAACTATGGATAGCCAATTAAGACGCAAATCTCTAACAGTAGAGGTTCATACTATCAGCTCATTTGACTCATAAATCATTCTTAATTGTCTGGAAAGGATGAATAAGATAATTGTCTTCACCATTAAAGAATTAAGAAAGAGCACATAAGAAACATACCATGAACAAACTTGACATGCTTGGCTTCCCATATGTCCAGGGACCATGGAAGGGGGGGCTAGGGGATTCAGCCCTCTCCCCCACCCTTTTTTTCCATAACCATGCCCAATAGGCCAATAACCTAAAAATTACCATATTGTGATTTTTTGCATGGTCAAGCTCCCCCCCACTTTGAAAACCGTTCCACAGCCCCTGATGTCAGCCAAGAGTTTAATACTGAGTTCAGAATACAGGCCTGACTGTACAACATTCTCTTGCACATAATAGTTGCATTACGAGTAGGGATCCTATAACTGTACATACCATGCATATAGGGCATACATACATGCAAAGTATCGTGTAAGTGGGAAAATAAGCATCTGGTGTTAAATTATGAATAGAGAGGTCTAGGAGCAATTGTCTCGCTTTAATCAACCCTGCATCAGTCCTACGTCAGATACAGCATCTGTCCTCTCACAATACCCTACACTCCATCTCAAATGTCACAAGATATTTCAGGATGCCTGCAAATTTTTTTTTAATAACAAGCTCTTCATCAAAAGCAAGTCATCCCAATCGACTGCAACATCATCATCATCATTGGTAGATGTTGCCATGGATATGATGCGGGAGATGAGGTGAGGAGGATCTATATTGCTTGAAAGAATACTACGGGTGCCTCCAGAGCGTGTCAAGGAGAGAGACTTCATCAGGGCAACAGAGCGTTGCTAGCAACCGTCTCGCAGGATGCTGCTGACAACGCAAGATGAAAGAAAGTGAGAGAAAGAGAGAGCGCGGGAGAAGGAGGGAGAGATGAGAGACGGAGTTGAGATATCAGAAGACAGACTGAATTATCATTAAGGGGGAGGCAGAGAGAGAGAAAGAGGAGTCATCCTCATGGTAACCTAGCAAAAAGGATGAGAATCTCCACATATGGTGCCATCTATTCAATAATCCTTGTCACCATCACCTGCCTCTACATCTACTTCTACATACATGTAGATCTATCCAAAATTGTTTCCAGTTTAATATCTCCTGATGTAATATTACTCATTAGAAGACAATTTTTACTCATCTTACAATTCTATGCAGTTTACAATCATTTTTCTTCAAATTCTTAATTTCTCTTCATTCCTCATCCCTCTCATTCTCCTATCCTCTTCCTTTTCTTTTCCTCTTCCCTTTTTTTCTTCAGACTTTCTTTCTTTCCATTTTCCCTTTCTTCCTCTTTATCATTTACACTTCTTCCTTACAATCACACACTTCCCCCTGACTCTCTCATTGCTTCTCCTCCTTTCTCTTCTCCTCTTCCTCCATCTTCTTCTCTCTTTCTCTCCATCTCTCTTTTATATTTAAAAAAACCCCTAAATCTTGCCCTTTAACTTGAATTCCCTGTTCAGTAGGTTGTAACACAGCCTGTATTGGATAACCAGATGGTGAGACACTTCTCCGCTCTTAATATATCAAGTCCTCATACCAGCCCATAGTAGGGTCATGATATAACCATCTGAATCTCAATATTCCAGCATGAGTTAAAAAGTCTGCTTTTGATTCTTGCACGTTGTAGAGCAGTATTCTACCAAATTCTACTTAGAATTTATTTTTCATGAAACAACTGAAATAAAAAAATATCGTACCAACATAAATCTTTAATAAAGCAAACTGATATGTAGATGAAATGAGGTTATTCATTACTTATATTTAACCTTGTTCATTGCTAATAAAGTGAAGAGAAGAAACAGCAGTTTGGTTTATAGTGGAAGATAAAGAGGGAGAGGGTGGAAGAGAAAGATGGAGAGAGAGAATAGAGAAAGAAAGAAATAAAGAAAGGAATGAATAGATGTCCAAAGAAAGAAAGACATGGATGCAGAGAGGAAGACAAGGAGAAAGAAAGAAATAAATAAATAAAAGGATATTTTTGTCTCTCCCCAAGAAGAGATGCATGATGGGACTTCAGAAGGGTTGATGAAACAACAAAACAAAAAGAAGGGAGAGAGAAAGGAACGACTGACTACCAGCACAAACTCCCCATTAAACAAATATCACTGGTTGTATGCATTACAGAGGTAGTCAATGGTATTGTGCCATATACCTACAGTGAGTAGCAATTATAGGCCTGTTTCAACAATCCTATATCAACCTTTGGACCCATCCTGTAAGAGGCAGTGAGTACAGAGGAGAAAAAAAAAGATGAATGCCAAGATAGAAGAAGAGGAGAAGAGGAAAGGATAAAATACAAGATAGAATGAGAGGAATTTAGAAACATTACATGTAGTATTGATAAAGAAATACATGGAGAGACCGGTGAGGGAAGGTATTTATAGGACACACGGTATGATATAGACAAGCATAAAGCATGGACATAAAAGAAAAGGACCCATTTCCGAAGGAGTTGTGATCAAACACAACTCCGGCAATCAAATGCAACTTGATTCTCAGCCAATCAGATGCACATATATATATATAGGCCTATATATACTGTATATGGATTTGTACTTATATTTGTGTTTACAAGCAACTCTTTCTATAGGTTTATTTCCAATTCGTCTTATGCCAATTCGTCCAATTGCCATTTCGTCTACTATCATTTGGTCTACCATCAGTTCGTCCACTCACCACATGGTCTACTTTTATTTAATCTAATGCCATTCCACCTAATGCCATTCTGTCTAATAACTAGTTGGTCCAATAGCCATTTGGTCCAGACGGTCATTTGGTCTTATTGGACTATTAAGCATGGAGCTACCACAGACTAAGTGCTAAATTGTGCAAAATGAATGAAAATTTAAATGGATATTAGACCAAATGGTTATGAGAAGAAATGATCATAGACGAAATGGTGATTAGACCAAAGTGATGATTAGACCAAATGGACGAAATGAACGGAATGGCATTAGACTAAATGAAAGTAGACCATGTGTTGAGTGGACGAGTTGGCAAGTTATTAACAGGCCCCTATATTGATTGGAAAGCCAAAGCAAAGAAAGAGAGGGGGGTGGTAAGTTTTGGTATCACAGACACAATAATCAGCATAGAGACAGAAAAAATATACTTAATGAATAAACTAGCACGTGTTTTACAGAACATTGTTTAAAAATGGAGAAAATGTGAAGATGGTTTAGTACCTGCATGTAGAAGGTGCATGCACGATGAAAGAGTCATATGAGAAGAAAATAGAGAAGAAAAAACGGATAAACAACAAATAAGTACAAAGTTGAGATACAAAATGCAGATGACACAAAACATCACATGAAAAAACCATGATGAAAATCTAAAAAGTGCAGTACATGTACATGTTTAGTTTGATTTCTTATAAAAAACCATACCCTGCCCCGCCCCCCCCCCTTGTTGGTTCTCAATCACTTAAGTTACATGTATTCTCAAAGTCGTGAAGACCTTCATTTATAATACACAGGTTCTCTAACTCCAAAATTTCTATCACTATATTAATTCTAAACAAATATGCCTAACGAGACATGGAGGGCATCCATAAATGTGCATAGCTGTGTGGATATAGTCTGGATACATGCACTGCATGGGTGTCCCATATCAAGCCAGAAGGAAGAGCTGCATTTAGGATGATAAATACCCTAGTAACCAAAACCAAAGTTCATTTGTACATCAAACTTCAGAGAAACAAAATACACTTAGACAATGCACGGCCAAGATAGCATCATAAAGTCCCTCAGACGAGGCCCTGATTCAGTTATCTATTTGAGTACAAAGTACTTCTCTTTTTCGTGTCATCATGGAGCATATTATTGGACCACGGAGGACTGTAAAACAGTGAGACGGTAAAACAAAATTGGGATCAGAACCGTACATAGCCACGCATGCCAAGCGGAGTGCCTCCTCCCTCTGTAAACACAACCTTAACAATGAGTGACATACTCCTCAAATCAGAACAAAATGAATCTGAACAATACCCTGAATTTCAATCATCATTATCAATGTCCATTCAAACGTAGTAATGTACATCATCTAGCTCTTGTGGAATGCATACATGCTCCTATTTGCCATAGGTCACTTTCTGCTTCTTTTCAAGTAACAATGGTTCAAACTGATTAAATAATCAACATTGATTTGCGCCATGTATAATATTAGTTTAGATGTGTTTTCTTAATGTCCTTTTATCTGATTTCTTGTATTTCTAATATTGCCAATAATTCAAATACTTCCATCAGAAAGTATATCATATCCATCAGGCTCTCATTATTCTTACAGTAGGCCTACAGTGTGTATTATCTTCAAACTTCAGATGATGTTGATTAATGGATTGATTGATGTATCTATAATGTTTATGGACAGCAGTGTATATACTGCATTTGAGGGTGATGAGAAGGGTAAGAACACCTGTTGATGAGTTTCTTACCTTTGATGGTGTACTGTCATTGGAAACAGAACTCGTAGGTGAAGTAGCTCTTGGCTTCATTGACCCTCCATCCACCCCATTCTGAGTCTCCCCCTCCTGCTTCAGACATCTGTCAGTCCACATTGGTGAATCACTCCTCCCGATTTCCTCAGGACCCCTCATGCTGCCACCGCCGAAGCTACTCGCAATCGACTGTTCATCCTCCATAGATACCGCAGCAGCGAGGACCGCCCCCGATACAACCGCTGCCGCTGCTGCCTTAGCACTCAGAAAGTCTACCTGGTCGGGGAGAGAGTTATCCTGCAAGACCGACATTGATGAGTTTGAAGTCTCTGCATCATCAAGCTTTGTGTCCTCCTCCTCCCCCTCTTCAGTTTGATTTTGCCCCCTCTGCATTGCCTCAACACCTGTCAAGGGTTGCTGTGATGAAGGCACTTGATCCACGCCGGCTGTCGTGCCCCCTCCTCCTATGTCTGACTCACCAGCAGGCTCTACAAGGCAACCAGCAATGCCAACACGATTATCCTGCAAGTCATCAACGGTGGTGGCAGCATCATCCCCATCAGCGAGGGACGCATGCTCATGCCTAACTGCGTCACTTGGCTCTACACCATTCACCACCTCCCCATTAACATCTTGTTCCTTCACTTCAGGTTCTTTCACTTCATGTTCTTTCCCATCCGGTCCTGTTTCCGGTTCCACCACATCATCAGATTTACCCTTTTTGAAAGACTTCTTTGTCACACGCAGCTCGCCAACATCTCCATTTTGCAGATCCGACTTTGCCGCTGATCGCTTCTGAACTTGAGTTTTCTTATCCTTGGCTAATGAGTTCCGCCTCTTTGCCGTGGGTCTCTCTCTGCTGTGACCGTTCACTGATCTTACTGGGGGCTGCTTTCTGTCCACTGATTGACGACCCTTAACAGACGATCTCCTCGTCACTTCTGATGCTGGCTCTGACTTGGCTTTCTTCCCTTTTCCTGTCCCCTCTCCTTCAAGGTCTGTTAAGAGAGGCGAAACACAAACAGGGATATTCAGATTAATTACCTCAATGATACTCTATCTCACTGTATCAAATGCCTAATTCCAACTTCAAGAAGAGAGAGAAATGGGTTCTTCCTTTGCAAGTTCGGTATTAATTGGGAAACTATTTCATACAGGAAAGAGAATGAATCTTCAGATTAATTCTGTCAATGATAAATGACTTCAGAGTATCAAATATCTTAAGTCAGAACATACAATGAATAAAAGCTTTTCACTTCAGAACAAAACCATCATAATATGCACATGAGTATTTAAAAAAAATGAAAAAGTGGATATACAAATATTGTTTATTCACACTTCTAGTTAATCTTAGCCTATATCTGAAGAAACAGGGGTCTATATCTTCTCTTTTTTTCAATCAAAATACCAAATGTTATACAGAAATAATCTGACACCTCAGTCAAGCTTTGTTAAATCTTAAACTTGCAAGGATTTGCTCAATTAAATACATAATGCTAGAAAATAAATTAATAATGAAGTCTAATAGGTCCATGGTCTAACAGAGAACCGTTTTCCAAAATCAGGTTTAATTTCATGGCACTTAATCCAAGCATTTTTCAAATATTTTAATATAGTCCCAAGTTGAAAATTTGATATGAATTTTATGAGGTGTGAATGCATAAATTCAGGGTTTCTTTTTTAAATACAAACAGCATCTTATTAATATATTATTATTAATTGATAATGGTTCATTTTGATACTTCTTTCTCTTTCTCATTCTTTTTTCTTCTCTTTCTTTTCCTTCCTCTCTCCTTCCCTCTCACCTTATCTACTTCATCTTGTATTTTAATTTTTGTTATCCTGCTCTCTTACATTCTCTCTGTCACACACACGCACACACAGCTTCACCCACACACAAACACTCATCCATGATCCTCCTTTCCATCCAAAAGCCCTCCGTCCTGCACCCCCCCCCCCCCCTCTCTCTTTCTCACTCAGACTATTTCTTACAACTTAGGCATCATCAATCAATCAATGCAACACTGCAAATATTTCACTTCCTTGTATTCTCACAACACGGCAGAGCAAAAGCACACACACACACATACAATCTATCTCTCTCTACGCCTCTCTCCCTCTATCATATGCCACTTTGAACTGATCAAACACAATACGCAGAAACCAATCAACTGTATCCCAGCCCACACCACTCAAGGCAAACCAGAGCAGAGAGAATGAAAGAAAGCGAGGGAAAAAAAATCATTATGGATGGATGTGTTTTCAGATATTTGGTATGGTTCTGTTATGATTTATGGTATTCACAGAAAGATGAATTTGAAAACAACTAGATGAACTTGTGGAATGCATATTTTGACTGTAGACACGTATCATCTCATTTACTGAATTTGTCTTTAAATTTACATGAGTCACTAAATTCACACAGTGAAAAGACAAACAAATGGTATTTTCCTCAAATTTCATCTTAGGATAATTTGCAAACTTTTTCTTCAGAAAGTAAATTAAGAAACTAGACAACTATTTCAATCATAATATTTATATCATAAATTATATGTACCCACGTACCTTCTTCTCTTACTATATGTCTATTTCAATAAGTTAAGTAACTAATTAGCAGATATTGTTTTTGTACGAACTTGTGGTTCGTTCATGACAACTTCCTATTGATTACCACAAGATAGCCAACCCAAAACTAATGACATAAATGAGAATAATCATTTAAAAGTTAAAACAAGTAATAATTGTCACAAGGGCAACTTGTTTAAGGATGAGGCAGATATCTCCTCATCACAACTACATGTAATTCACATCATGATAATAGAAGACAGGAACAAGTGGAAGACTGTTTGTATATTCTTGTTACTATGGAAGCCAGAACAATTACATGTAACATGAAAATATATGACAATTGTAGAAATTGCAATATTTCTTTGAGTATATGCTGAAAGTGTTGAAAATGGAGAGTGCATCCAGATATCACCAAAAAAGCAAGAAATGACAAAGTCAAAATTGAAAAAAAAGATGAAGTCGATAAAAAGCTTCTGTGATTGATTATTTAGAGGAGCAGGAGGGATGATGGGGAATGGGAAGATGTTGCCATGACGATACCATGTTTCATCACTTCTTCAGTAGCATTCCAGGAGTATTAAACAAAGCTAGAATTTCCTTGGTTACTTTGCAGAAGGCAGCGTATCTTCTTACCGAAGAGGAGGTTCATGTTACCATGGTAACAAGAAAACATTAAAGATGACTCCATCCCACATGATGCTTGCAATAGCATCCTGAGCAAATGAGTAGCAAGGTGTCTTGAGGAGTATATCAGGGAAGTATCATGTGAATAACTCATTTTCATCGTCCCTTCAATCAATATTCAAATTATATCACTTTTACCTCTACTTCTCCCACTTTCTATTCTCAAGTTGTCCAAATATCATTTTGCCTATCTAGGCAGTGTTGGAAGAAATGACAGAATAGGCTAAATAAAACTGGAAAAAGAAAGTGGATGAAATGTTAAGTGATAGATGGGTAAAAATGAATCATCACTAATTCCCAAATGGTTATCATACAATTTGGTCTTAGACAAAATGGCATTAGGTTGTGCAGGACGAGATCAAAAGGACAATAGGCAAAGTGAAACCAGAGTCGCTAAAACCAAGTTAAAATTCTTTAATATTTACAGGAATACTATCATTCTACATCACCTACTGGAAACTACCATCACAGTTGGCATTGATGTTGAGATGGAGGAGAAACATACCCTGGGTTAGAACAATACATGTATGAAATTTGACACAATTGTTCAATAGACAAGGCAAACACAATGGACCTCTAGTCTAGATACATCGACACATGTTACAGTCAGAAAGAGTGCTACATGTGGAGGGTTTGCGTCATAACTGGAGCTAGAGCGATGGCTGCTGAAGGCATTAAACCCTCATAACGTCTTTCTCGGGTCTTTGTTCTTGTTTTCTTGGCCCGACCATCTCCTTGCGTTCATCCTATTCCACTTCCTGTAAACCAGCCAGCTACATGTAGCCAGTCAGCCAACTCAACCAAGCTCCCTCCTGCCTGGGCTGGCTGGCGGGTTCAGTCGCAATCCCTCAGCTCATGGATCAATGCAGAGTTTAAGAGGGGAGGAAGAGCAAACAATACCCTAAATCAACAAGTGATCATACGAAGACTATAGGATAGAAATTCCCATGCATGATAAATCAGTGGTAATGGAGCCGTGATCAATGCTCTGATGATATGCTATGATGCTTTCTGGCTAAAGGCAACATCAAAATGACCCCAAGATTCATTCTCTCTCTAAAATGCCTTTCATAAATGCTTTTGGCAATTATCCTTTACAATAACAGAATTTATATCTTTGTAATCTACTCTATCTTGAAAAAACCCATAATTTAAAGGTCTTGACTTTTTTAATCACTTTAGAAACTCTTCATTCGATTACTGTATCCTCTCACCATTTTGTTCCATATTATTCTCTCTTTTAGGAACCTTAAAATTTCCATGTAACATTTACCACCCCCCCCCCATCCACTTGTCACTTTCATTTATTTCGTAGCAAATATCTATTAGTTATTTACACCTTGATCCTAATCAAACTTTTCCATCATCTAAATTATTTATATTTTTTTCACCTCATGAGAATTCATTTGAATTCGTGGATCCTCTATATTCCTTCTTTCACTCTCTGTCATTGAACTGCACCAAGTCAGCAACAATACATTTGTCTATTAAACCAACTATCATCATCCTCTCTTCTTTTTCATAACTTCAAGAAAATGACACTGTTAGTTGCTACAAATGCTTTTTCATTCTCTCATCATCTTATCATGTTTTAGAGAAATGAAAACATCACTAGATTATCTTTCATCCTTGCTCATCCATTGTTGTTGTCTTTTACAAAGCAGATGCTATTTAGTATTGGGACACTTTTACATAAATACTTTTCATGCTATCTGATCTCCATCAACTATGATACTATCACTTTGATTCAAATACATCATCTCTTTCAGTCTTTCTCCACTCACAGTCTGTTCTCCTCCTGTCATCCAGGGAGTGTAATCTCTGGTTCCCTGGCTACCCGCATCCTGTCCCCCTATCCCAGCATCCTCTATTCATTATCTTGGGAGGAAGTGAGGTGAGTCTGACTCAGGATGATACGTCCCACCAGCAAGCGCGGGGACACCAGTAATCTCATCAATTTCTTTTTTCTTTGTCTCTTCCTTCTCCATCAAGCACTGCCAATCATCTTGATTCCTCTTTCAGCATCTTGACTCTTCAAACGCTGTGCACTCACTTTCTTTACAACTTTTCTTTTCAAGTTCTGAAAAAGACTTTGAAAGTTCACATCAAATCCTTGAAGTCTCTTCACTAAGATAAAATAAAATGGTGAAGCCCCTTGGACTATACTAAATGTCAATTCCCCCTTTTATATTCCATTCACCTTTTATATTCCCTTTTAAAATTTTGATGACGCTGTAACATCCCCTCCTTCTCTCTCTCTTACCAAGATGATCTCAGCTAACTCACACCCCTCTTCCAACTAAAATCAATAAATACCAAAGTGGTTTACAACATCGAACTCCTACTTATTATTTAACAGAACAACACGATTGCTTTAAATTTGATAGCTTGCCACAGAATACTCACAAAATTCTAAACACTGACATTGGGGCCAAATCAAAGAGTTTGTTAAATAATCGAGCTGTATTCAAAGCTTACATTAAGAGTCAGACTAACCGGACCTAGTCCTCTCATCCAAGAGCCTCTATAAGAGCTTGATCAGAGACCAGGTCGGGTCAAGCCAGTCTTCCTGGTTCACGACCACAGTCGGGTCACTCATGAACAGATGATAACCAACTGTTAATATTCTCATTTACTCACACACAGCTCTGCTCAACCCTGTATGTACTACTACACCACGGATGACTAATACCAGGACATCAGCCAAACCGTCTCCAATACACAACCCACAAGTCAGATACTGATGGCATACATCCATAAAGAAAAGAACACGGAGTCAAGATCTATCATGCTCCTCAACCTTCACCACTCTGGAAGGACAAGCTTACTTTGAAATTTTGCAAAAAATTATTCATCAATTTGGAAATGATCCTGAGAATTCCCCTGCATCAACAATGTGCAGTTTTAGCAATGACCTGATCCTTTACTTTATGGACATGTAGACCTCTATTCATCCCATACTGTAACATTACAAAACTTGTAAAAACATAACAATCACATTAACAACACTTACCAATTAAATACCATTTCTATTCGAGAAACTAATCCAAGAAATTACTTTAAGTCATGACATCATTACTTTCCAACTCCCTAATCCCCCCCCCCATTAAGAAAATCAAGATAACAAATGGATGAATGATCTCATCATGTAGTAGGTCTCATGCACTGAGTCTTGTGTCTAGTGAAGTACATTAAACTTTGTGGTATCATCGCTGCATTTATCATTAAATGGACACATGAAACAATCTACTTGTTCTATCCCTCAATACAGCATCTATAACCAATGATGGGAGTTTTCATGTTTTATTTTAATTTCACTTGGAATGAATGGATTCCTTATGGTGCATTCAGTTACTACAATTCAACAGAATGAGATAAATTTCTACTTTTTAGCCAGAGAGGCAGAGATATACTTGATTTTTACTGTTTGAAATTTAAACCAGAATTTTAGTTGTAAAACTTGTATCTCTTCATTCATTTTAAAATGTCCATTCAAGTGGTTTACAAAGCTAAATAAAATTTAAAAAAATAACCCAATTCTCTAATATCAAAGATATATGTAGCTAATGTTTTCTAGAAATTTATTGAGGTATTATTGACATTTGTAGGACATCCTTTGTGGTGCTATAATACTAGATCAGCATCATAAATAACTTTCTACTTTAATACGAAAGAGGAAAAAGAGCCATAAATGCTGAACAAAGAAGGATCCCAAATTACAAACATACTGGTAGGATTAGAAAACTTATATGAGAAATAAGATCAGATATAACTGGATTTGCAAGGATGGGATAAGATGGATGGCCTGGCTTTGTGCAAGATCCCTCACGCTGTTTTCCTATAGAAGACAATGGATGCAAGCAGGAAACTAATAGAACACACACACAACATTCATAAATGAGTGAAAAACTTGACACATAATGAAAGAAGGAAGTCCAATTAATGGGGAAGCACATCCTTAGTAAAGTTTGATCTTGATGAGGAGCTCAGCGACTTGATAAGTTAGGGGTATGGTCAGTGAATAGACTGCCAGCATGTATCACATTGCACCGGGATGAGAGGCACCAAGAGAGGAAAATTATTTTTCATCCTGCGGCTCGCTTGCCTGGTACATATAGACCTTGGTTATCTCATAGGCTTTACCCCTGTCACCTCATCACTTGAGCAAGTTAAAAATAGGATGAGCAGAGCCCTTTACTTTATTTCTAGCGGGGGTCAGAATTACTTTAGAAAGCTCCAGGAAATTAAGAAACATGATAGACCAGAGTCTTTCAATATTTCAAAATTGTAACTTTCCTCATTTCTGTGCGAAGTTTAATAATGACAAACATTATTGATGAAACCTATAATATACATGTAGGCCTTCTTCCTAAAGAATGAAACGTCACATCACCTTCAAATTCTAACTTAGACTAACATTTCTATCCTGTAATTCACATACAACTTACATTTTTTAAAAACAATTTTATATTGTACATTTCTACAGGAATATGATGCATAATACTAAACATCTGTTAATGTCAAAAGAATGTAGATAGGCCTAAATGGTTCATCAGAACATCGAAGATGTTTAAATGTTTTCATATAAAATAAACCAGTGGAGTAATTGTTTGGAATTTTCAAAGAGCTGAATGAAGAGTCTGCTTTTACTGTACAAGAATCATAACTGGTGGAGGGATGTTCCTATTTTCATACATACTGAACTGAATTTGGCATTCTATCAATTAAAGAGCAATCTATTTTCAATTCTTAAGCAGGATCTTTAATTATGAGTAGGCCCACATATCATCCTACCACTGAGCATCATTGAAATACCATATCATGCCATTTCATGTTTTTCATGTGAAAAAAGCGAAGGAGGAGAAATAAGAGTGAATGTTAACATACTGTACCCCCATAATCAATATCCAACTTGTTTATGATTAACATCTCTATTAAATTAACACATCACCATCACTTCATGATTGGATCATTTCAATGATTCCATTTCAATATCAATTACAGAATCAAAGCATTGTTCTACAGCGTATCAATCATCTCTGCTCGGCCTCACACTATACCTATTTCATCCATGATTAATTATCACATCAATAATAGTCATCATGCAAGCTGAATTAACAAGGAAACTGGATTTGGAAAGTGTGAGCTCACATCTCGATTCAATGTAACCCCTTACAGAGGATGTCCGCCAGAGCTGCAATTTTCAATTTTCGGTTTCAGCTTGCAAGCACGAGGGCAGGCTACACAACCGTTTTATATCTCCTGGTACATCTGTGCGCATGCAGAGCCACCGCAACCCGCTTGTTTGTTTCCCAATGCAGATCAGGGCTCATAATCGAGTGCAAGATGATAACTATTGAGATTCGCTTCAATGTACACATCGCATGTACCTTGTTTTAGGAGAATATGTAAATTTTTCAATGGTAAGCTGGTTCTTGACTCCTACAGAGAGAGAAATAAAATGGGTATTTGCCCATTGCCAGTTACATTTTCTTTCTTCAAACTACAGCATCCTACATCTAGAGCCTACATTTTTATTGCTTCTCCCTATATTCCATCTCCTTTGAGAATCACCCTTTGCTTCACTAGAGATCTTAGAAAGAGTTTACGCTTTCTGTTTTCAGCTCAAAATGGTGATTTTCTTATTTTAGTTCAAAGCACGGTTGTGTCCTTTTTCATTTTCATTCAAACACCAATTGTAATCTAGAATTTCTAACACAGATCATACAACCTTACAAAGAGATGCATTTATGATCAGCATTCTCCAAGCATCATAAGCAAGTTAACTTTATCACCTGTCTCAGGTTTGAGTTTAGTGGCACAATGCGCTTTTGGAAAGAAGGTGTGGCATAACTTGAACTCTCCTTCCATATCAAATTAGCATAAGTAGTGCAACTTTGTGAAGAAAAAAGTATGAGTATTCCTTGGAAAATGAAGCATAAATGCATGTTATTATTGCTATTGTTGTCGTTATTACTATTATCATCATCATCATTATTTGTTTGGTGTGTCCTGTGCCTGGGGAGGCACAAAGAAACAAGCATCTTTTTCCTTCTCTCTTTTTACTCATGGGGGGGGGGGTCTGCACCCACTGCCCATTGAACACCCCACCTCCTCCACTTCCTACAGGTATTGCATGGATGATGGAACTGGATTTAAACCACCTCTTGGAATGAAACATGACAGTTCATTTGAAAGAAAAGACTGCCTGCCTGAGTACTAACAAATCAAAACGTGATAATTTGATTGATTGCTCGAGCAATACATTAGAGGTCTGCATGAAGACCAATCACACTTGGAGTATTTATCATCAATGATCAGGCTCCAGGCAACACAACTACAAAGCGATATATTGAACGATACATGACGAGAAACAAAAAGTCATCTTTGCCGTGTCCACATCCAGTTCCTGGGAGTCATATGTTTTTGCATCACATGGTGCTTCAGGTCGGTACTGGTAACAATCTAGACTGTGTATACACTTCTCACCTTGCTTGTAAGCAAAGGTATGATTTGTGAGTAAAACCGATCCATCATTACTAGATTATCAATATCCTATAGCATTAATGCATCTATAGAACAAATGGTATATAAGCTTGTCAAACTTGGGACCACTTATTACTCAGATTCTGTATACATAACAATACATAACATGGGCTCGGTTGACATCTTCCAAGAGACCGTGCATCCAAAGATGCATCCAAAGGATGCCTTTGACAATCATTGACTACAAAATGTGAATCCATCACCTTTTGAGATAGCCTACATGTACATGTACATCATCAAGATTTCAGTTAATACAGAATAATACTTGGCAAATGAAGACTCACATACAACTTCTTATATATAATATGCCTGTATAAATCTCTTTAGTGTAATTGTTGAGGTTTAGGCCTGGCCTGGATAGACTATTGAAGTGGATCCTCTAATAAAATAGATGGAGCTATAAAACTATGCTAACCAGGTCCAGAACAATTCAAAATAATCGATGCCCCCAACAGGTCACCATCGCTACCATCTACACTGCAGTTTGGATCAAAAGACTATAGTAATCCTCAAAGTCTACCAAAGACTTCAGAGCAGAAGGGTCTGCATTAAGAGACTAAGTGAGACTTTGATCTGGATGACTGCAACAAGGTGGTTGTAATAGATTTATCATACTTAGGTAGATGCAGTCATCTAAATATGCAGGGATAAAGTAATTGTGCAGGCATGATAGGGAATAGGAGGAAGTGGTAGGATGTGCATGAGGACAAAATGATCTTATAGGTTGGAAACTCTCATGTATTGTGTTTGCGAGGCCTAATCGTCATCGTCATACACGGAGCAAGGGCATTATGCTTGGCAGGAACTGTGTAAATAGATTTCCATGGTGTGATTAGCGATGGATGATGAATGTACTTTAGAATCAATGTTTGAGAGTGTTTAGAGTTTAGAAGGATAGAATACATAACAATCTTCCATCCATATGGTCTTCCCTGTTCAATCCAGGCACACTCCGGGATACACCATCAAAAATCATTGAAATTAATCAAATAACTCCAATAATTATGACACAAATGGAGAAAACAATGAAGACACACCCCATTCAGTGATGCAGTATAATTAAAATTCCAAATGATGCAGATTAAATTGGGGGGTTAGAGTCAACAATGCCTAGCAAACTTAAAATTCATATAAACATACCTTCATACAAGAGACATTACTTTAACACCCATATACAGCTCATTGTCTTTCATAGCGAGTTCTCAATCAATTACACTATTTGTACTTACACCCACATCATACAACTAGGCACAAAAAAGACCCAAAATTTGTGCCGTTTCCATGTCATTATACTTGGTATATTCAGACCCATTCTTCCAAAAAGCACATTTTCACCTGCCAAATCAAGTAAAGCACCAAATAATGTTTAACTTGTGCGAATATATTTGTAACATCCCCAAAACCAAGAAAAAAAACCCCTACAAATTAGTACTTGTAAAGTGGAACTTTTCAACAAAAATTACGAAAACCTTGGCTAGGATTTCTCCAAGTATGCCTGTATATTTGAGTATGAAAGCAAATTTTGAGAACTTTTCATCATATTTCAGACACGATACATATCATGAACTTTATCTGCTTTGAGTTGGTGTGAATGTGAGAACTTATTAATTTGGTTATTTTAAAACTTAAATTTACAGGTTATTTTCCTGATGGAGGGATGTAAATGAACCCTTCCATGCAGACTTGCCATCAATCTCTCTTCCAAACCTGACCTTGATAAAGTACCACGGTCTGACCTTCTTCCCCTCTCCTATTATTCACTCAAACATCTCCATGGAAGATGCCTTCAAAAAGAAGTTACAAGCAAGAGGAAGCCAGTTGTAGTTGGGTCTGGAGGAAATTTATCATTATTGTGTGTGGAGAGGATTCCATCCATTTGAACCCTGAAATGCCAAAGTCAACCAATCACTCCACACAATATGCATAACATCCATGGCATGTTGAAAGGAGTTAATGTTGATCATTTGAGATAAATAATACCCGAGATCACTAAAATTGATCAAGTAAAAGAACATCAAAACTAGTATATTGAATATCATTATGATGATAATTATAGCAATGACAGTGGTTGTGATGGTCACTAATGATGATAATACTGATTGTGGTAGTGACCATGAGGGGGAGCAGAGAAGGTGGAGGGTAAGGAGGGAAAGGATGAGGATGTTATGATGGTGGTGGTGAGAATGTATATGGTAATGGTGATGGGGATGATGATGAGCAGGAGGATGTAATGACTGTGGTGGTGGTGATGGGATGATGAGGAGGAAGATGAAATGATCATTGATGGTGGTGGTGGTGGTGGTGGTGGGGATGATGATGAAGAGGATGCAATGATGGTGATGGTGGTGGTGATAGTGATGATGATGATGACAAGGATGTAATTAATGATGGTGGTGGTGATGGGGATGATGAGGAGGAGGAGGATGTAATGATGGTGGTAGTGATGGGGATCATGAGGAGGAGGAGGATGTAATGATGGTGGTGGTGATGATGGGGATGATGATAGGGATGTAATGATGGTGGTGGTGGTGGTGATGAGAAGGAAGAGAAGGATGTTGATGATGATAGTGGTGGTGGTGAAGGGGATGATGAGGAAGAGGATGTAATGATGGTGATGGTGATTGGGATGATGATGATGAGGAGGATGCAATGATGGTGATGGGGATAATGATGAGGAAAAGGCTTTAATGATGGTGGTGGTGTAAAATGATGAGAAGGAATAGCCATATGTTCGTGGAGGTGGTGATTGTAATGAGTCGGAAGAGGAGGATGTTGATGATGGTTATGATGACGATAATGATGATGATGATACTGTGATGAAGGTCCTAATGAGGATGATAAGTTGGCAAACTAGTCAAAGATAACCATTTATTAAGATGAGAGCGCAAGTGATGGCCATTTCACCATCCTCACAACCATCATTACAAAGGAAGAAAGAGACATAAAAAGACATATTGAGTTTCATCCTATTGTAGCAAATGGAGGAGAAACCTCTAAAAATTATCACTTAATCAAAATGTGCATAACATTTACATTTCCTGGCAATTTGTGGTTTAGAGTCCACATGACAACATCCACTCTCAAACAGAAAATGACAAACAAAATATCAATGATGATTAATACAAGTACAATAACAAAGCATATCTACATTAGTATATTTCTACAGACCCACGCAAAACTGCTGGGAGGATGTCATAGTCTTTCATCATCAAAACTTAAAGGTAAAATACAGTAGTTGCAGCAGAGAATTATTTCTTTAAAGTCTTTTAAATCAAGGTTAATAGTCAAAATATTATCATACATCTAGATCACATACATAAATGTAAACTTTTCTTTGTAAGATCATTAAATCTCAGCTCAAAATTGGTAATTCTGATGATCATTAATACTGAAAAGCATATGTGGGACAGTGCATTTATATTACCCCAAATTTGATGGAATTTGCTGCATATTTCGATTATTTCTCAGCAATTACGCATTTCTTCCAGAGCTATTTGGCACATATTTTATTGTATACAAACACTTTGAGGGTACTTTCATTGGATTCTGTTCAGACTCATTTTGAGAACGTTACAACTGGTATTTATCTTTAACTGACAAATTTACACTGGAGTGTCAACGGGAAATTTCATCACACAAATTATCAATAGCCAAACAACATTTTTATTCAATTCTTTTTTTTAACAATCCTTCAAATGTACTCATCAACTAACATCTTGGTGTTCCAGTGTCTAAAATAATCACCTATCTCGTGTCCTGATTTAAATATTTCTGTGTTAAATTCTGACTATAATCACCACTTTTGCTTACATCTCAAAGTATTCATAAACACTTCATCTTTCGCTCTTGATTCTCAAGACAAGTACATCATAACAGAGGACAAAGAACTTGAATTTTCTCTAATTTTCATCTCACACCATTTGATCCTTCCAGTGATGAATTCTCTATTTCAAGGAAATTCGAGAAACTTCTTCATTCAATTGTCTCAATAATGAACTGATCAATATTAAACTTCCTTCTAATGATATCTATCTAATCTCAAACCGTCTAGCTGTTTAAACCATCATTCCTGGAAGCTTGATGATAGTTAAAGTCATCTTAATTTAGAATAAGTTTTGAAGGTCAAGGTACTATATATCTGGAAAAGAAAATGATTACCCCCATAATCCCTCTATGAAAAGTCAAGGGTGAAGTTGTACGAAATGACAAACTTGACACACGTTGCTCTACTTGTACCTCAACTCCGTGGAAGTAGAAAACCATGATTACAAGAGTATTGTTTGCAAAGCACTGCACCATGAGACAATAACTTTGTACATAACATGGGCCTCTATTTTCATTTGTCTTTCTGGCAAGTCATGGCACGAAAACTTGCCAACATCTGAACCTAGCATCAGGACTCAAAATACAAAATTTGGAAGCCTTGCACGAGCTACGTCTACTACGTTTAAAACTTGGGGAATGAAATCAGGCCAAAGCCAACAAGGTAAATTGTTTGAAGGAGTGCCTCTATGATTGAGCAAGATTATATTCCGTAATAACAAGTCATCTTCTCTCGCGTATACATGTGGAATAATACGGGCCTGATCTAGGCTGTGTAACAACCACTTGAGATGATATATTACACGCTAACAGAAGGAAAACTCGATAGAACATATAATAAATGTGATCAGCCGCACACATCTGCCTCCACTTTTCCCCGCGATGACTGCATCTCTAGATTTATACACTCTCTATCAATGATGTTCACTTCCTTGTTTGCGATTAGAATGTACATGGTATCACATTAGCTTTGCATTAAACTCTCTCATATGATCAAATAGACTGAAATAAAACTTGTTCCATTCTTCCATTCACCATTTCTAAAAGTCATAATACTTTGGGGTTTTACAATCTCTTATTTTTGGTGGGGGTAGATAATGTTCATAGTCATGTAGGCTTAAAAAGAACCCCCTTCACAATTTACCATTCAATCCATTTCACATCATCCTTGTGTTTGTTACTGGGTGTTCTTAGGCCATTAACTTATCAATGTTAATTCTGATAACAATTCAGAGGAACCCTTGGTGGTATACTATTAATATCCTGCAAGCAAAATATTGTAGAGCCTACATGTAGCACTTAAAGATGATAGAAAAATCATTTTAAAAGGTGTTAAGAAACTATTTGTCTCATTTCATAAACATCTAATTTAAACAATTTATTAATATTCTTCAGAAAAATCTAAACAAGATTTATAAAATGCAAACATCGCAATCATTGAAAATGATAAAGCTATTCAACATCTGTAAGAAACTGTGGTATTACTGATATCACTGTTACTTCCTTCCCTGTATGCTTTTCTTTGAACACCAACTATTATGACTGGATAGAAATCTCCCCATCTTGCCGGATACATCCTCTATCTCTTGGAGAGAGAACAATTGCACTGATTTCATTACTCATAATTTCAGTGTACCCAAATTCCTGTGGTAGAATACAAGCAGGAATCCACAAAAAATATCCTACTTGAAATGAATATGTGAGTAAAAAACATATGGACGGAAAGAGAGATAATGCCAAGGTGTTTACCTCAAAGCAATTCAGAGTGGATGTCAACATTTTCATTTTCAATTTATTTATTTACTTATTCATTTGCTTTTGAAGTTTTATCTCACTCCATCAAACGGGTCTTTTAATTTTTGATGAGTTTGGATGTTGTTTTTAGAAAGCTGGTGTAGATAATAGTCAAATCAATATATGAAGTGATGGCTAATAGATATCTCTGGATGCAAAGAGTCTAAAGAGAGCAGGGATCGAGTATTGGCTTGGGATCACTGAAACCTTCATCATTCCGTATTGTTGCATGGAATTTTCTTTTTTATTTCGCAAGTACACAGGAAGCAAGAATGGCATGACGCAAGCAGGTAAAAAACACCCCATCTCACCAAAATCCATATTTGCCTATTGCTGCAGTCCCATTGTATGCATGCTCAATGAAACCTAACCATACCGTTTATGCAGTCAACCATGAGGTGATGTATTCAAGGTTTGTATCCTCTCTCTATTTTCTCTTTCTCTCCCTCCCACTTCCAAACACAATCTCTATCCCCAACTCAGAGAGATGTGAGATCATGGCTTGTTATAATGTAATGAACTTGATTTACAGATCAACCCAAGCAGAACTTTATTCGTATTTTGGGAGGAGGGCATAATGCAGCCGAGTGTAGGAGATGTTTGTCATTCTTCCGAGACAGACCTTCGCCTCCCCAACAGCACAAAAGTGTTTTTCAATTCCATAAAGCTCCCTTATTCCGTGATTTTTAAAGGTGTAAAGCAAACTGTTGGTATTTTTTTCCACCATTAAATAACTGCAAACAGTATTGCATTTCAAAGGTGATGTGCTGGATGACTGGGCTCATGTTATCCGTAATTCAACACAAATATTCGGGAGTGATAACAAATATTGCATTGATAAAACTTGCTTCCTTTATTTTCTCTTGAAAGTGTGGCGTGGTATTTAATTACAGAGCATAACACTGGCATACAAATTGATGCAGTGATATATAGTTAATATGCATGATGACTATG
Organism: Lytechinus variegatus; assembly: GCF_018143015.1. NCBI lineage: Eukaryota > Metazoa > Echinodermata > Echinoidea > Temnopleuroida > Toxopneustidae > Lytechinus > Lytechinus variegatus. The sequence continues at coordinate 18,858,069 of NC_054741.1, read as the reverse complement.
AATGGGGAGGGGGGGTGGGGTAAAAAGCAGATTGGCAGGGACAGGGCAAGATGTGCTGGTAGCGGCTGATCGAACAGTATCCTCCTCCTTTGCTTAGACATATCAAAGACTACCAACATAATTATCCACTTAGTGACCTCTCAATAAAATAAGCCTAAGAGCAAACTGAACTTTGCCTGATAAAACAGCATCTTATATAGCCTAATTATGATGGGTGGTGTGACTGTAGTCTGGAAAAAAAAGTTCGGCAAGCTAACCAGCAGAAATTGAAAGATGGTGATCATGTAACACGGTCTTATTTCCTGGAGGATGCTAGTGTCCAAGATAAAATATGCTTCATTCAATAGAATAGGTTTTTCTGGACTATCTGATCAAAGAGTCTCATGGAATGCTAATATTGAAAATTAGAATGCTGTTTGGCCAAGAATTCTTCACTTAAAAAAAAAAACTACTGTCACAAACTCGCAATTCTATTCATCTCCCATTTCGCATTCATTCCATCATTTTTCAGTTTTCATCATATTTTCTCTTTTCTCTTTTTAATCAAAGACATTTTATTACTTAAATACAATGGAAAACTATATCACACTAATTACTTAATTAATGTTGACAATTGCCAGCATCAATGGCAAATCGTCCAAACTAATGAAATAATACAGGGATAGAATGATACTGAAATGGAATCCATCCCTGGCAGATTAGAGGCCAGATATAACATTTAGTCATCAAAAGACAATGGAGTCTGCAGCAACTTTATCTCTCTTTCTCTCCCTCTTTCTCTCTGTAGTGTTATTTGCAGATGTGCACACAAGAGGGAGGATAAATCTGTGTATTGTTCAATAACTCTGGGAGTATAATCATATCCTTACATAATTATGGTTTTTAAAAAAAAAAGGCAAAATGGTAGCACTAATGATCCATTTGTAACATGAAAAAAAAACTGAATTTTTTCCTTGATGACCTATACTAGATATCCGTATTCAAATTGCTCGTATTGGAATACTAAAGAAAATTACAAACACAATAATTTTAATAAAACAAATTTGCAGTTCTCGGACAATAGCATGAAAATGATGCATGTGTAAAGAATGAGAATTCAAAATGATCACACTTGAAATTGATTCTTTGTTTAAACTGCACCCCATTAACCCTTTTCTTCCTGAAACGTTCATGACCCCTGTATTGTCACCATAGTAACCTAGGAAGTGATGGAAGCTTAAGGTCAATTGACTGTTCCTAGTTTTATTCTCTAACTATGGTCAATAAATGTGCAAAAACAAAATCCATATCTCCAAGCCATTCTTTAATGTGCTAAAAGACTATGTATTTTTTTTCAATAAAAAAAGGAAACAGGCTGGTATCTCTCTCCTAATTTGCATCACAAATTCACAATCTTATATCTGGTGGTTTCCCATACCGATGATTGGTCCCAGTCATCATTTCTTCATGCCTTCAAAATTTGAAGAAAATTCTGAGTGTGAGATTATATCAATACAAAACTAAAATGCTCTCTGTTAATACAATAAATGAGTAATTACTATTTACACTTTAATAGTTAGACTATAATTGTAGTTTTTTTAAAGCAACACAGCATACCAATTTGAATCTCACTGCCAACTTTTTTTTTCATTTATTTTTTTTCTCATTTGATTACATATGTCTGTATTTGTACTCTGTTATTGGTTTTGTTATCTATTTTTGAGGGGCCCACATTGTACAAGCATTGCTTTTTAGTGGGTCCCTCCATTTCCATCTTAATTTAATTTCTATTGAAAAATAGTATACTTATTTAAAACCTCCAATGTGTTGCCCAAATCGTGTAAGTTTTTTTTCACAACATATGTATTATTATTTTTGTTTCTTTGCAATGGATACAAATACTTATTTTTATATATATGGTATACAATTTGTTTTTGTTTGATGGAAGTGAAATAAATAAAATTGAATTGAATTGAATTGAACTTATTCTTTGAATATCTACGTATTGTTACGTACCATGGAAAAAAAGGAGAGACACATAAATACATTTTGAAAGGAATGTATCATATCTCCTATTTTACTGGATGAAATTATATATCTGAGATCAAATACAAACTTTTTTTATCTATTATAGCTACATGGACATAAAGTTTATCCATTCAACTTTATTGGGAAATGAAAGTCAAGAAGTGTAATTTTGACCAAAGCTCATAATGAAAACAGCCTGAAATCTTTGAATGTACATGGATATCTCTAATTCCAACTCAGTGCTTTATAGCTGATTACGAAGAAAACTCTGAAGGATGGAAAGATTATCTTCTCCCATTTTGAATTCCTTTCTATGTGATGAATAGATTAAGTATCGGTAGTGAAGCAGGTAGAATTCTTCATCTCCTTTTCCTTAAACTCATTGTATCTTCACATCTTCAGTGCCCATTCTCTCTTTTCATGGGTAGATGAGTTTGATACCCTGTTTGTGTTCCCAAAGCCAGAGTATTTACGCTCTTTGGCACTTTGGTCAACCTGCTTTTACATCTCTTTAGGAAAAAAAGAGAGGACAACTTAAGTAATGCATCATCTATGGGAAGGGTTCTGACAGGCTACAAGCATTAAAGAGAGGTATAATGAAAGAGAAGTAGGGCTAAGTCAAAGTACACACCTCCTAAACCATTGACTGCGTACACACATAGAGTGGAATGGAGCAATCTTCTTTTGGGAGTTTGGCCTTACTCCACTCATCCATCCCATAGATCTCTAAATGCTTAGTGACTAACTCCACAGTTTCTATTCTTCCTCTTCTTTGCTTAACCCACCCTCCCCACTAACAAGTGTGCATCCATTGATTACTCACGCCTGGACCAGGACAAGGTAATGAGAGGATTAAAAAAAAGGGAGAGATTGTTGGTTTGGAACTCAGGCAGGAGCACACAGAAAACAGCCTCGGTTCCACACAATAGACCTCACTTGACGACAAATCAATAGTGCGATGCGGGCATGGTTGAACAGCATTTGCATGATACACAGATACACAGACATGCCTCTCCTCAAAACTTTGTCAATCTAGTCTACACCAAGGCTACTGCTTTTTTTTGCATTATCTACCTGTTTACGGTTTCTTCTCGCTATCTGTCTCTCTAGAGTATCTCCCCCTCCTCTCTCTCTATCATATATAATATACATTTTTAAATTGTTACTTTACTTACTTGGTGAATTACACCCCCCCCCCCTTGGGCCCTCTCCCCCATTGATACATGGGATCTAGTAATGAATGCATGAAATCAGTTCTAAATTATCAAATCATCGCAAGACTGAACTAATATCATTATTACAGCTTTAATAAAAACATGATTTTCAATTTTATCAAAAGTCTATTTGAGGATTTAGCCAGATAATAGTTTGGGAAGTTTGGGACATATGCAAGTTATTTGTATGGTACTAACTTTCAAAATACCCACTTTACTTACAACACATATTTAACTAAACATATTTAGGGAGATGATATGAAAAGCTTAGTTCAACAACAAAAACAAAAAATTACACCCGAGACCAAGTGTTCTAATTGCACGGACCTCCTCCAGTTCCAGTCCGAAGTTTTCAAATAGCATACCTCTTGAAAAAGCACTGAACTAACAACAATTGCCTTGCTCCAACCAAACAACAAAGTCCTCCATATCTTTTCTAGCAAGAGGTCAAGGTTTATCCAAACTTTACATCGGAAAACAAGAGAGACAATAACAGGGATCGCAGTCATTATTGAAAAACAATTAAATCGTTGAGGAGCTTACCTCAATGGTATTGATGAAGGAAAGCGCTCAGCGACAGAGGAAAAGACAGTTAAGGAAGTGATGGAAGATGTTGATAAGAGATGATATGGCCTTAGTTTTTAGAACAAATCTTGAAGGTTACATTTTTTTTTAAATCTAGGCTCTTTATGACAATTTGGGGCATATAAAATGTTGTAATTTATCCACAATTTGACAAAATATATAAAATAATAATTTGATTTGATTTTATTTATTTCTGCATTCAAGATAATATATGCAACATAACAATAAGGTGATACAATTCAGTTTCACAAAGTAATAAAGCAATAGTCATAATAAAGCAATGAAAAATAAATATAGACTAGAAGCAATATTCAATCGAAAAAAAAAAAAAATAACAGTTTAAATGAATGCAGGAGACCGCCATCGTGAGCGGTTAAGCTTGAAAATGATGGCGGGCCGATAATGCAAACAAGTTAGATTTTATTCAATGTGCTTACAATAATAGACCTACTTAATAGGAATAACATTTAAATAGTGCTTATCATTATTGGAACCTCATAAGTATCATCATAAGATCATGTAATTCTGGCTTGCCTCCATACAGTGTGCGCGCAATATCCACTCCCTGGGGAGTATTCTGATGAACCGTAAAATTGTAACAAGGAGATTTAATATTAAATCTAATTAAAAATCATATCTAGTTTTTAGTTATAAAGTGATAATTAGGGGTCTCTCTCTAAATAAATAAGGGACTTTGATTCCTCAAATGCCTTTTTTAGTATTATGATGATGCAGAAGTTTAGCATGGAATTATGAAGTCCCATTTCTACTTGGTCACAGTTGTGACATCGGGAAACGGAATTCACATCTAAAATTCAATAGTCCTTTTTATCTAGGTGTGACTATCATTAAACAAGGGCCGTGATCGCGTACTCCATTTTCAATAGATCCGCGCTCCGTGAGAGGAGCCGATGTGAAAATATAGTAGGTAAAGGGAAAAATGAAAGGGTGGAAAAAACGATGCGCAAAATGGGCGTTGTCGGAGCGCTGAAGTGTCGCAAGAAAGAGCTCGATCGAATCGTCGCGTCGGGACTGTTCTCCGCGGCCACGACGGACACGGCCAAACGTGGGATCCGTATAGGTTCAAGGAGAGTGATATCTCCTTGGGCTGTCCCTCAAATTAGGCGAAAAACCTATGGCTACAAATATAGAAACGCGAGTAAAATGTCCACTCCAAAAGCGGGCCGGTATCTTTTTGCAAATGTACTAGGATGAACGATCTGCTATTACATGTATAAGAAATTATTCCTTTCATAATTTAGGCCAACTCGAGAGTTTCTTGAACATCTTCTTTTCGAAACCACATGGTCCACGAATGGTCCAAATATGTGGAAGAACTGAACACGAGTATACAAGTGCCACGAACTTTTCCTTGAATGATTGGTTTTACAATTAAGGACAACTTAACTTGTAATCAAAAGCAAAGTAGCATTCAAATTGACAAACCCTTTTTTCGCATTTTTTAATTAAAAAAGTGGGATTCGAAAACACCGCGCAAGACCTCATTACTAGGGCTAAAAAATGAACAATTTACTAATTATAAGAATAAGGTGAGGCTATCAATGCTGATGATAAAAAAAAACCATCAGCAAAGAGTAAAATGAATTCTCATTCATTCATTCATTCATAACGGGTTCGAATGCAAAGCAAGCGAGATAGACAATAACACGCTTTTAATTTACACTTCCCCAATTCAAACTTCCTCCTTCCTTTCAAGAAGACTTATCCGCCTTCTATTCTATCCATACAGACTATACATTACCAGCATATAGCTCTACGGCACTACGTAACATTTACAATAAATACGGGCAAGTAGGGTGCTGTGGTGTACAGATTAGTGTGAGCCACAAATAAGTTGTCATCTTATAAGAACCAAAAGCAATTTCTGAGGAGATGGGCAGCTCTAAAGACATAAACTAGTCAAAAGACTATACCAAAACAGTGTCCCGAAGTTAGAAATCGATACTGAACCATGGCATTTAAAAATTGGACATCGAATCACAAACAATCATCATCTGTCTGTATCATCAGATCTCATCACTACCACTGCTAGATAACATGCATACCTGTACTAACAAATAACAATATATGGCCCCGAATTTACTCCCACGAAATTTGTCACAGTTGCTTGCGTTCCAATGCATGATCTTCAAAAACTAAAAAATGAACTTTGGGAGAGAGAGAAAAAATGGGATGCGCCTCGACGCAAACTTCCATACAACCTTCAAACAAACACCATTTGAAACATCAGCAAGTCACAACACATCATCCTTATATCAACATTACACAAAATAATCATCACTATCTTTTAGTTTCAAGAGAAGTAGTTAGTTTGTAAAAGGAACAAAAAAGGTTGATGGAGGAATTCAAAACTTACCATCGGAGAGTCGGGCAGGAGCGGGTTGCTTACGCCTTGACATGATGCGAAAATAGTTTCACAGCAGCATTGCAGATCGAGGATGCGGTTTTTGCTCACAGCGATAGTCTGGCTGGCTCGCATTCATCGCACACACCAAGGAGATCTCCATGCACACACACAAGAACAAACCCTATACAATTTACACGTATACCACCGCACACACACACAGAGTAAACGTAACTCATGAATAATTCATCAGCTGATGTCTCCGCTCTTCTCTTCTCCTACATGTGGTTGCATTGCGGAGCCATCAGCACACACGATGAAAAGAGGATACGAGTTTTTATCTTGTACTTCGCTCCGGTGGCGCGCGGGGTTTTCTTTTCTGTACAAACTTGTGCACTCTTTACACACTTTGAATAGTGTTTGGCGACTGGAAAATAAAAAACTAAATAAGGACTGTTGAGGATTATCATGTGATGCCACGACGAAGAGAACTTTACTCTTCATGCGGATTGGAAGTTGAACTCAAATTGGGCAGTGAAGCCAGCTATCGATGTGCAAATATGCAAGGGTTATGTCTACTCAGTAACTTATAGGGCTCATTCTCTCATGCCAATGCATGGCTTGTATTTCATCATCTAGATGACGAGTATAATCTTTGTTCACACCTGAATTGCTATTATCAGTCTGATATACACATCACTGGTGCGCCACAGCATGAAACTCAAAATGTTTTTGTTCATATTCGAACTGACTCGAAAACCTGCTTAGAGCATAACGAGATGATGAAGTTCACGAAAAGGCCGTGTTGCCATGGTAACGAGGGACGACTTCTGACCCATCTCCACTCCCTCCTCTCCTTTCCCATTCCACGATGAGATGTCATAACTTTCCTCCAGAAATACGTGATGCAGACATAACCAAATTCTGAATAGGTTCTATAGGTGTTCCATAAAGCTGTTCGTAAGTTATGGAGCGACTCTAAAGGAATGGTCCGGGCAGAAAATATTTATATCTTAATACATAGAGTAGAATTCACTGAGCAAAACTTGACGCCGAAAATTTCATCAAAATCGGATAACAAATAATAAAGCTATTGAAGTTTAAAGTTTAGCAATATTTTGTGAAAAAAGTCGTCATGATTATTCATTAGGCGAGCTGATGATGTCACATCTCCACTTTTCGTTTTCTTATGTTATATAAAATCATATTTTTTTCATTATTTCACACCTGTGTGAATAAAATGTCTCCCTTATAATGAAATGAGTTGCAGCAATAAATATCTAATGCACTAAATCAGTTGTCAATCCAATTTTTCTAGTTCTTGGAGGAAAAAATGAATAAACCTAATTTCATATAATAAAATACAAAAGAACAAGTGGAGATGTGACATCATCAGCCCACCTAATGAATATTCATGACGACTGTTTTTACAAAATATTACTAAACTTTAAAATTCAATCACTTGGCTATTTTTTATCCGATTTCGACGAAATTTTCCTCATTTTGCTGAATGAATTCTACTCTATTTATTAAGCTATAAATACTTTCAGCCTGGACCATCCCTTTAAGAAAGAATGGTGATCCTTTTTTGTGGTAAATGGTTTACACCATAAATACTTCAAATTCGTCACCATGCTTCCAACAAAATCCCGAATCAGAAGTGAGATTTCGATTTCATAAAGAGAATTGTGGAGAAGACGATCTCATTCATCTGTATATTGTTAACAGAAATGAAATTTATAATTTTGAAGCACATGCATTTTGTGGCAACTAGTTAATTTGATTTTCCCATTATGACTGCCATATCGGTGAGATGAATGATTTCGTTTTCAGAAAATTTAGATGCAGTGCTTTGCAATGAAAATTGCATCTCAAAACTCCATACCATCTCCAATGCTGGTACAATGTAGTAAGGCTTTGCATTGGTGCTGGTGGGTGTGTCAAAAATATAATTATACTACGCATGCGTTTTAGCATTCTCTCTGAGTTATATTGGAACAGATGTTGAGAAGAGAGAGACTATTGGTATCACTGGTGGCTATCCGTCTTGGTTGAGAAAAATGTCATGTGTGTATACATGACTGTGTTACCAACTTCATCCGAAGTAATAGCGATGCCCACCCTAACAAATTTGAAAACATTTTCCCTTTTTAATTACTTTAATTACAAATTTTCACTTAAACGCAAGTTTGAACCAATTACTCCCTGTTCAACCCTGAATTTAAAAAACGACTGATTGTTCTGAGCTTGGTCTCTTCGCTCTCTCGCTCAGTTTTTTTTTTATTTTTTTACATTTTATGGATGGATTCTTGTCCTAAGAAAACAAAAGTCAACTTTCAGCACTAATGGGAAAGTTGTCACTAACTTCCTTGTCACAATTTACTATTTCCTTATTCATTCCAAACATTCTTTTTTGTGGGTTTTCTTTCTTTTTAACAAATCACTTCATTTTAATTTTTATATTTATGTTTTATTTATCAAGTGCATTTTAAGTTAGTGACAACAAACCCAAACAATCAGTGCCCTCTACGTCCACTTCACTCTAAAAACACCGAGTAAACACCCTATATTGGATAGAAAGGGAAATGTTTGCGTAAGATTTACACAATATTTGATATCTTTTACCCAACCAACATGCATGTTCCCATTTTACCCAATGATTGTGTAAATCATATTTTTTAGAGTGTTGACATGTCTGAATGTGTTTTCGCACCCCTTCCCCTGAATGCCCGTATCAGCCCCTCCCTAAACTTGTTTCACCCCCCCCCCCCACTTTCTTCCTCTGTTCTTCTCCATCTGTCTCTCTCCATCATTGTTGTCACCCCCTGAATAAATCAGAAAGCAAGATGCGGGCAGTTTTTTGTTCTGATTTTATAACTCGATGGGAAAATAGCATGTAGCACCATCCATATACCAGCAAACACATTTAATATTCGAATCGAATGTACAGACATCATGATACTACATGGATACATGATAAAAGTGGATAATGTAAAATTGAATGGGAAATGATCGATTAAAATGAATATATAAAATATGCCCGGAAAATATGTGTTAGGGAATATTTAATAGGTACATGACTGATGAAATAAATATAAAGGTAATCACAATTTCGTAATTACTGATTTGAACAGTTTCGTGCGCATGATTCATTTTTTTAATTATTACAGACTGAAATATTGGAGAATAAATTTCAAAATTTCATTAATGCTTACCATTTTTAATTTGTATCTTTTCGTGCTTAATATTTTTGGTTGTTAAAGATTCATGTTGATTTTTATGCTGTAAGATATATATTAATATAGAATTCTTGATACAAGTGGATCGCCTCTGGCAGTCTCGCCTGCATGCCTCGATTCAATATAGCAGCAGTGCTGACTTTGAAAACGACTACAAAATAATAATTCACAAAAAACACAATTCATATAATAGTATGATGCTACATTAATTGACCTTTAATGACATTTGACCTTGATCAAGTGACCTAAGATTTGTGCAAGATGAGCAATGATACTTAATTACCCCTATGTCCACATTTCATTAACTATATCCATAAACTTTCAAAGTTATGGTGGCAATTCAACAATTATCCCCAACATGACCAAAATTCATTGACTTTAAATGACCTTTGACCTTGATCATGTGACCTGAAACTCGCACGGAATGTTTAGTGATACTTTATTAATCTTATGTTAAAGTTTTATGGACTAGCTTCATATACTTTTTAAGTTATGATGACATTTCAAAAAAATAATATTCTTAGGTTAAGATTTCGATATTGATTCCCCCATATGGTCTAAGTTTATTGACCTTTGACCTTGATCATGTGACCTTAAACTCAGGCAGGATGTTTAGCAATATTTGATTACCCTTATGTCCAAATTTAATGAACTAGGTCTACGTACTTTCTAAGTTGTGATGTAATGTCAAAAACTTAACCTTAGGTTAAGATGTCAAAGTTGACGACGCCGCCGCCGTCGGAAAAGCGGCGCCTATATGCACGAATTATTTTTCTTATGTAATCCCCTTCTCCCTACTTTTCTTTTTTCTTTCTTTCTTTTTATCTCTCTCCCTCTCTTCTATCTCATTCTGTCTCTCCATCCCTCAGTCTTTCTCTTTCTCTGTCTCTCTTGTCTCTCTCGTTCTCTGAACTCTCAACACATCATGGCGTCGCATCACCTGTTGCCACTCCGCTTCCTGCTGTTGCCATTGCCATGGTAACGATGACTTGCTCCATTCCTCGTTTCCAAGCCCTTGTTGTATGTCGCAGTTAAAAAAAGGAGCAGATCTATCACTTCGTTCTAACCAAAAGCGACAGAAAATACCGGCCTGTTTTGAGATGATCGCTCAATGACCCACGAATACAATAGCCGCACCCCCGTCCATTGTGTTCTCCACGATAAAACCGGGTATTTAAAAATGTCTCCTCCACACCTGACTAACCACCAATCAAAGAAATGAGCAGTGCTGTCTTTCAAAGATGCTGAAGGGATGTACAATAGTATTCTCCTCGGATAGACGAGGAGGAGGGGCGGTGGAAGGGCTAGTTATCTTCGGATCGGAGGCTATTGTAATGGAGAAGTTAATTAAAGAACGCTGGTGTGTATAGAGCATGAGTTCTCTTAACACACAGCTGAAGACGACAGCCTTTGATGTGTGTTGTGGTTGAAGACATAACGTGAGAAAAGACATTAAATGAGCAAGATTAATGGAAAGGTTATCTAAACTTCTATGTCAATTGCAAAACTACCCGCTCCCAGCATTTGAAATTAGTTTCAGTATTATCCAAATTGGACAAAACACGTGAGCTGAGAAATCATAGTCTGTATCCCACTCCTGACACCAAAATATAGTCAACGATCAAATTCTATTTAGCTGAAGAAATTATCGTGTGGTTTTCATTGCCTTTAGTTATTTTAAAGGAATAAGACAGTGTTATATATATAGATACATGCCTATAAATCCATAATACCAAAACACGTTCGTATTGATCTATAGGGGTTCCAACAAAAATGATTAAAAAACCTATGCAAAATTAATGTTAGTAAAAAGTTGCCAAATCATCGGGGGGGGGGGGGTAAACGTGAAAAGCAAACGAGGGAAAAAAAAACTTTTAAGACCTCGTGGCAGATCCAGTGATCCGAAAGACCCTTGCCTCATCCCTGCGGGGAAGTTTGCATATTTGAAAAACAGTCCCCAAAATGCGCATACAAATGGGGGCCCTTTCTGTGGTTTTTAAAGGAGTATGACGGGGGTGAAACACATGCATGTATATATTTCATGTAGCTTGCCAAAAGAAAATTATAGCCTATACGGGAAAATGCTTCTTGATAAAGTTGATAACTCCCCCGGTTATTTTTTATTTGTATTATTATTATTTCATTTTTTTTTTTGGGGGGGGGCTTGTAGCAGAATAAAAAAGGGTCCATGTACACCATTGATCAGTCCATCATCTGTCGCTGATGAAACCAGCATAATGTAACATAGCTCAAAACCTATGCATGAGTGCACCACACATTATTTTTTGTATTTTAATATCTGACCAGCTACCAGTTATAGGGAAGGTTCTCAGTACTATAGCCAGAATAGTAATTTGGTCTTCCAAAAAAAAAAAAAAAAAAAACCCAGCTTATCTCAAAGAGTAATTCTTCTTCTGTATAATGGCAAATGTCAAGTTGTATAGAATTGAATATAAAACAAGGTATAAGAGTTTCTGTGGCACACGTTTTTGGGGGAATGCTTGGAAAATTCACTGAGATTGCAGTGGGCCCTGAACTTCGAAGATATTTTTGAAGCTCTCGCCTTGTTTCTTCTCCATTCAATCAAGTAATTGTGTGGGTTGTTAATTGTTGACCAATTTAAACAAGTTTATTAAGCTTATTGCTTATTTTGATCTCATAAAAATTAAAACTAATTTTGGTTAAATAAACACGATAAATAAATTTCAATTTTTCTTCGTTATATAACAATTTGGTTTGATTTTGTTGTCTATAAACATGCGGAATTGCGTTTTTACCCATAATGACGTAATATGATATTTTATCAATTTTATCCTTATTTCATATCAACAAAATAAAAGCTATTACAAAAAACGGTGTGTGATGTTCTTTCAATAATAATTGATGCATATTCGACCGTGTTGTCTTCTTTAATGTAACTGCTTTGAGAAAATAAGGCAAACTTGAAAATGGTATATCTACAGCCGCTTTTTATTAAATTTTTGTCAACTTGTTGTGTTCATGGTGGTGGTTGACTTGAACTTCAGCATAATATGACAACGATATGATTTGTTTCATAATTTCCTAGGTTCACTGTTTTACATGACATACTTTTTCAAAATTCATAATGCCCCTTGTATACAGCCATTTGTATTTATCGAATGACACTTAAAGGGTTCATGCTTTTCTGTATCTTCGCCTCCCGCGGATTGTAATTTACAGATTTTTCCGGTTTTCATAAATAAATAAATCGCACAATTCACTTGTCATTCTCACTCTGATTCCATTTTTAAAAAATGAAGGGAAAAAATAAAATGAAATTTTTCTTTATATAACTTTTTCTAAAAAATCGTTGAAAGTACATTTGGATGTTTTTCATTAAAAAAATAATTTAAATGAATTTTTTAGATTATTAAATAAAACATTTTGGTACCGATAAATTCAGTGACAAGCAAAAAAAAAGTTCACTATAAAATGGAGGTAATTTTGGGTTGCTATAGGTCCTTCACGTTTTTTTTCAAACCTGGCAACCATACCCCCCACCCTACCCTACCCTACCCCCATCTTTCCGTAGATCCGCCACTGGGAATCGTTTCGAGGATCGAACCGCATTCAAGACAGGACTCACTCGACCGTTAACTGATATTGTTATATTTGGTATGTTTCACAAGGTCATTAATAACAAAATATATTTAAAAATCGAGACCATTGTTAATCATAACATCTCATCCAAGATCATACAGCACCGTGCTGACTCTCCATAAAACAATTCACATTTTCTCTTTATTTTGAGTCAAGTATAAATAAAGAAATGATTGGATAATTTAGGCGGGATAATGCAATCCATGATCGCAATACCATTATCATTTGGTGACAGTCACATTTATTATCAACACTATTACCAGACCAACCGATACCTGTACATTGAATAACGTAATAGGCTCGTAGCTCTGATCGTTCTGGAGTCGGTTTCGTTGTTGTGACTGTGCCGGATTATCTTCGAGATGCAATGACCTCAAACAGGCTAGAAAACAAAAGGTGAGAGAGTTTAGAAACCATCGGAGAGGGCATCGAGTAAACGACCAGATAATTGGTAGATGGGTCTGTTAGGATGCGATAGCAATCACCTCTCCTCCACATGTTATAACCCGAAACAAAGGAAGTTGAGAAAGAGGAGGATCACCGAGGTAAAAGAGCAACCGGAAGTCACGCACCTACCTCTCTTGTTTATGGATATCACAAACTTCCTGCATCATTTCTATGCATCACAGAATGATTGTACGTACGAGTTCAGAATTCGAGATTTTATAGAAGGAAATAAACTCTCCCGTATATTGACTCAGTATCATTCAAGAGAGTTCTTCCATGGATCCTACTAAAAGTTCCATGCTGTAGACCCCCCCCCCTTTTTTTATGGCCATGATGTAACACATTACGACATACAACAAGTAAAGTCATCTTTACAACTAACATTTTATTGGTTGAAATCTGAAATTATTATAAACGGAAGACCAAGTCTGGTGATCGGGCTTTCCAGAAAGCTGCACCAGCACAGTGGAATTCTCTCCCGCCAACTTTTTAGAAATATTACCCAACTTGAGCAATTCAAAGTACAATTAAAAACCCACCTATTTCACTTCAGAAATAAAGTAAGTTATATGTTCGAAGTATGTTTGATATTCTTTGATGTTTATAATCACTGGCGGATCCAGGGGGAGGGCATAGCCGGCCCGTGCCCCCCCCCCCTTTGAGAGACACAATTTAAAATTTGTAATGTAAAATGACGTTAAAACAGAAATGTGGCCCCCTTTTGAAAGTGAAGAACTTTTTTTTTTGCTTGTCAATTTTTTTCGTGAAAGAAATCTCGTTAATTTTTGTAACTTTTTTTTTTTTTGGGCATAGACGTGGTCATGGGGGGGGGGCTTGTCAAATTTTTCCTCGGGAAAAATGTGCCCCCTTTCGAAAAATCCTGGATCCGCCCCTATTTATGTATACTACGATTCTACCCATATATTTTCCGCTTTTCTTCACGCATAGAGGTGCTATACGCGTCCGGAAGAACTGTTCTCATGAGATGAGGAATTATTTTGGAGAAAAAAAAGACGTCATAAACGTGAAAATTTGTAAACGTTTGCCATAATTTCCATTGTAGAATAAAAGGTTTTATCATTCAATTTCTTGCAGTTAAAAATCGGTACAATCGATCGGTATGTATATAGCTGTAACCAAAGCTACAACCGTTTACCAGTTTCATAATACCCCTGAAAATCAGCATGTTTCAAATTATCTAAACTATTTTACGATATTTGGATACAACATTTTTTATTGGTTGATGAAACTATCAAACGACGTGAGAATGTTTAGCTCTTGCATCTCTTCCCTGTGATAACATCCGTTATATTGACCTCATCATGTTTTGTCATCTCCGTTTCTATACCACGTTCTTTATCGACTTTTACGTAAATATGCACGGTACTTATGCATGATCATTGCTCGAATTATAGATGAATATTTTTTTAACAACGTGTAAACAGGCATGTAAACTAGTCTGCAGGCATAGACCCTGATTGGAACTTTGATCAACAAGTGTGCCTCCGCGCAAAGACTAGTACGTACAAAACTTGCTGAGCGAGAGGGCCTTCAGTACTGAGGCATATAGGCTGCATATTCAGACCCTTAACTCGAGTGAAAGGTTTGCCTAGCAGACTTCACGTAAACTGCCGCAGAAATACACAATATCGATCATGCGTCAGAGGTATTTTTTTTTTGGTACTGGCGCTACAAGGGGGTAAAACACTAATGTCTACTAATTATTCTGAGGGGCGGGTTGACTGCCCACAATCTGAAAAAAAAATATTAAGGTGGGGGAGGGTTGAGAAAGAACATGGAAACGATGTGTCTTGGTCATCTTTTGAGAAAATAACTCAAACTTACATAGGCCTACAACTCCCGTGGCATGCTTGCAGAATGGTGAAAAATGAAATGTTTTAATCATAACTTGGACAAAAACTTCATTTTTTTTTATTATCCTTCATGTGAAGGTTTTAATTTCGTAGTGAAAATTCTGCAAAATTATCAATGGCGAAGATAACCAAAATACGGTACCGCAAATTAAGAATGGCTTCAATATTTCTATTTATTCGACCTTATCCATCCTTGGCCTATTAAATCCTTACCTATGTAGGCTAAAAATGGCTGGCCGAAATGGATCGTAATGCTCTAATAATCAACTGTTATACACCGGTCTGGGATGGCCTCGTGTTGTTAATTAATACAATGATGGTGATGACAGTCTCCAAATTTAGCATGGTCATCGTCGTCTTCGTCGCCAAAATCATCATGATCATCATCGTCATCATCATCATCATCATCATCATCATCATCATCATCATCATCATCATCATCATCATCAGCGTCGTCATCATCATCATCACGATCATCATCATAACCCTAATAATCATTATTGTATTACTACGATGGCAATTATATACATATACAATGTTTGTCCTTGCACTCGGTCATTGAATTGAATTATTTTAGTTTCACAATATATTGCTCGGCGGTTGCAAATAACAAGACCGGTGGATTTTTAACCGAGAGGTTTAGGATCTCAAAAAGGTGGAAGGTTGTTTGATAGAGCTGAGAAGATACTGGTTCTTGAATACTGGTCCTTTCAGATATATATCTTTATTTTGTATATTTTGTATACTGTTCTGTTAAATTTGTATGTAAATCTTTTTACTATGTACAATTATTTACAATTCAGCCATTGGCTGCCAGGAATGTTATGATGCCTAATAAAATACCATTATTATATTGAAAGTGTGTTCTCCCTAGTCCCTACACCATGTATGCCTACTTTTAGCCTATCACAGACGAGTTCTTGTGCAGAGAGAAGAAAGAGGGCGCCCGTATAGTATTTCATTACGATCGTATCATCACGATTGCTGACCGGGTACACCCCGTTTTATTTATTTATTTTTTTTATTTTTACAATTTTGATCTGCAAAGTTTCGAACTATTTTTATCGATGTTACCACAATCTTTATTTTGTAATTTACTTCTAAATGTGCCGCACTAGGGAACAAATTCAATCACAATAAAAGAGAGAAAACTCGGATTGAAAAAGAAAAGCAACGTTTATTATGCTTACTGTTAAAATTCATATTTTCTATAGCTGTTTTCCCAATACAATAGGCCTACTTTTCTACATGACATTTTTGGAAAACTTTCAGTTATCTGAACATGCAGACGATAACAATAATCTGCATTAATTATATTGCTTCAGGCTGGAACATTCCCAAATCTGCTGCCGAATCGTATATTTATCAAGTTTACAAACTGCATGTTTTATTAACTTTATTTTGTGGGACTTTTCCTTTATCATGTGTGTTAAAAACATATGAGTGGCGTTTCAAGAAAATCAACATTTTGACGTAGGCCTATACCAATATTAATTGTAACACAGCGTGTCAGATACCAAGTGGAGGTTGATGTAGGCCTACAAACAATGATGGATGAATAAAGATTAACGATTTGACTATTCTGTAGGCCTAAATCGTCAATAAAAATATAAAGGTATTTTCAATCACATGCAACCTTATCCTAAACTGAAAAAAAATAGCGGAAACACGTCTAACATCGATCAGACTCTCATCATTCATCATTCATCATCATCATTATCATCATTATCATCATCATCATCATCATCATCATCATCATCATCATCATCATCATCATCATCATCATCATCATCATCATCATCATCATCATCATCATCATCATTCATCATCATCATCATTCATCATCATCATCACCATCATCATCCTCCTCCTTCTCCTCCTCCTCATTCTCCTCCTCCTCCTCATCATCATCATTATCATCATCATCGATCATCATGCAGCTTCATATCACCACCTGCTGCACCACCACCATCGGTGTCTTCATCATCTGATCACCATTAGTATTTTTAATACGTGTGAAACGTGTTTCTTGACCTTTTACCCCTGACCCTGTTCCTTTCTCTTTTATCATTTTGAGATATTGCCCCCCCCCCCCCCTCTCTCTCTCCCTCTCGATCTCGGATGATATGAAATATGCAGCGAATTACATCACGTCACATGCATGATTCATCATCAATCCTATAGCCGGCGGGTTCAAAGGTAAAATTGCTGCCGTGTCCTCTGAGTTTGTTCGGAACAGGGATCGCTCATAAAAGTATAAACTGTGTTTTATTCAGAATGTCGGTTCACGAAACTCTGTTGATGTAAGTAATCCTTACGTATTTCTGTCAAGTTGGTATAAATGTAATAGTGTGTTCATGATGTAGTGATAAACCAACGAATTTTTTAATGTTTGAAAACGAATATGTGTAGTTTTTGTCATTGTAGTCCCGCGTTATGTAAACGGTGTAAAGTTAAATCTAACTTCTATTCTGTTCTCGCTTAACGCGTACATTAGGCTTAAGAGCATGAATTAATGAAGTGCTTCTTCAGCCTGGCTTCAGATTATATTACGCAGGAGGCAGTTTCCATTAAAGGCATATGCGATTTAGTGTTATCAGGTTTTCATGAATTCAAACTGCACAGGAGGACTGCGTGCTATGTATTGCTAGCCTTGGCGAAAGACAGTCAGTAATCAAGATGGCGACATAAACATGGGGGCAAGTTTTCCCCATCTTTTCATAATGTATTTCACGTTTTTAATGAATTCTTGTTTAAATATAATATCAATATCATAGAAATGTTGGAAATTAAGTCGTATCCCATTTGGGCTATTCCACGGTTACTCACGTTACATTTGGAGACACCTTGACTCGTACTTGGAGCTGTAACTCCATTATTATTGATAGGAACTAAACATCTCCTTATCACAACAAAGTACACAGTCTGACTATCCTTCGTATAAAAACAAAACTTGGGAAATTCTATTATGCTCCTGGCAAATCTTTGGAATGTGTCGGTTACTCACGTTACATGATTTGGACATGCATAAAATGAAAAGTCAACATAAGTGAAAAGTCTCCTCATACAAGGCTTTTATGAAAGTTGATTATATCCATTTCAAAGAAGTATATTAGGGAGACAAACTTTGTATATAATTAAAAAAAAATAGAACACATGGTTTTTACTTGGGGTGCAGATAATATGGTTACTCACGTTACGGTTACTCACGTTACATTTTGTCCATGTATGGTTAACAACACACATGTCATTAAAAATTCAATAATGTGTGTAAAATTCATTGCTAGGAACATCTAAAAGAGATTTTATACCAAAAATTGGAACAATTGGAGCTTTATTAAGGAGTAGGAGGGAAAAGTATGATTTCGCTTACTAATTATGCATAAATTAGCATAATCGCTTAATACCAATTTGCATGAAATAAATTACTAGTATTGTAGATTATGTCCAAGACAACCTGCATGCAAATTTTCGGCGTGATCGTGCGGCCAATGGCCGAGATCTCAAGGGGGGCCTGGGAGCCCCCCCCCTTCCCCCACCCTCCAGGCCATATCAACTCCCAAAATACCCCGGCCTAGATAGGGTTACAGGTAAGGGCATTCAATGTGTTGTTCAAACACTCTTTAAAGTTTGGTTAATCAAAACCAAGTCTGACTAATGCACTCTCGCATTGTGAATACTTCTACTAATATTCAATTTTTTTGTGTGATTGTATGACCACTGATATTTTGATGAACAAAGAGTCGCATCAAAGAGATGTACCCTCATTTTGCTTTTAATTAATCAAAAATAACTTCACAACTAACCATGAGACTTAAAACTTGACATCCCACAGAAAATGTTACCGAACTGAATAATTTTTACTGGTTACTCACATTACATGATGGTTACTCACGTTACAAAGTTACTCACGTTACAGTTTTTCTTCATCAATTTTATAAAAAAATTGTACTTTTTAATGATTTTGATAGTCATCACTGTGTCAAAGATTGTTTGAAGGAAGAGAATTTAAAATCCCACCAATTAACTGTGAAGAATTTTTCTCTCAGAAAACAAAGTCAGTTTTTTCGGTTACTCACGTTACATCACCTGAACAGGTTGCAATATTTATTTTTGAATGAGTACTACAAATTTACTTGAAAAGCGGTTGTGTATTTTAAGTAATTTGACTCTTCTAAACTTCAGAAATATATAAAGTGGTATGTTGTTGCAACAACAAAATGGTAATAAGGCATATTTCATTTTTCACTATTTTTCTTGTATTTTGGTACACAATGGAAGACACAACTTTTGACCATTTTTTTCCAAAGTATACATATGAAAATAAACTTTTTATTTCTTGTTCCTGAAACTATCACCAACCTGTGGAATTGCCCACTTACATGATTTAGGCCTAGGGCTAGATCTTTTACTTGAAGGAAAGTAGAAATCTTGGGGGCAAAAGTTTCTTTTTTTTTTTGCGGTACATGCACGTGAATGGGACGCAATCCCTGGCTCCTTGGAGGGTAAGCATATGTTAGTAAATGATTTTTACTCTCTAGGAGCCTCCTGGCTATCCAGGACCTCAATTAACACTTAAGCTGCCAGAGCAGAGTAGATCTAGTCAGATTTTCAAAAATTGGACCTGAAGTAATAGACGATACAGTGTTTTGATATTAAAAACCAACAAACTGTCTATGTCTCCTTCATAGTTAGTCGATATTCTAACTACTGCTGGACATAATAATGACAGCTTTGGCCACATTTTTTCTGAATTTTATCAGTTTACAACTTACAAAGCAAAGATTACTTGGTTTTGTCTTCAATGCAGGCAAAAAATTATTTTTCATTTTGGAGGCTACTCTTCACAATTACTTTCTGCCTAAAGCTGCAATATTGGATAAGCTTTAACATCGCAATGAATGGGATTTCAAGGGTTCATCTTTTTATAGTTTCAATTAATGTTGTAACCCGCAAGTGAAAACCCGAACCGTACCGTCCCGTATAATCCAATAATTTGCAAGCGGGACCCGCTGACCCGTCGGGTTTTAACCCGCAAGTCAATTTATCTTTGAAAAATTATTTCTGCAATCCCCACACTCTACAGGCTCAAATCAGGAAAATATATGTCTACTACTACCTAGCCTAGATTGAATTTACTTACAATTTGCAAATTCGCCTTTTATTCCGGAGAGAAAATGTTTTTTGGGTGACTTTGTAGTTTGTACCACGAAATGGGTCCGCTCTGATCTCGAAATTGAAAGCATTACGCAATTAACGCCTCGGATCGGAGCTAGCGAGCCGCAGCTCAGCGCGCTAGCTAGCGCTCAGCCCAGGCTGCCCAGCAAGGATCGGCAGACGGCAATGTTGTTTTTCAGTCCAGGTCGGTCGACACTGCGACTCACAACAATCATAATTACAATATTCAATTCTATGGGACCTCGTCTATAAAGTAATCAAAATTGCAATAAATACCTGGATAATGATACAGTCAATTTTTTCTTCTCGTTTATCTCTATATTATTTCCTTCTGTTTTTGTATTTCATTCGATAATATGGCCGCTAAAACTCGATGTTCAGTTTCCCGTCGCCCGCGTTATGAAATTTGGCCCGCGTTTGAAAATCAAATTCTGAAAATAAACTATTTGGATATCTAGATTCAAAACTGATTTAAAACATTAATATAAGCTTTTCAGTAAGACAATTACTTGTATATCTTGTAAATACCTGCAAATCTTTTCTTTCTTTTTTTGTGAATGGAATGACGCTGCATGCTCGACCATACCTCGAGGGATGTTCGTGCAGGCTCCACTCAACAACCGTAGAAGTGGTGGAGCCTGCACGAACATCGCTCGAGGTATGGTTGAGCTACCTCAATAAATCCCAAAGTCTAGTAACCTCGCGTTGGTGAGTTATCATACGGCCTAGTACTCATCCAAAATAACTTATTTGCTAAAGTAATTATAACTTAAAAATCATTTGTTTTATTTTTCCAGGGGATAAGTTAAATATCAGACAAAAAAAATCATCAAAGCTCAATCTGTTACAAGGCCGACGGGAGACTCACCCACGTACGCATTGGCGCTTGTGCTAGCTAGTCTGAGCTCTGTCTCTCTGCCAGAGCTCTGGGGGACAATTCACTCTGTAAAGGCCTCAATGATGGTGATTTTCTGCTTCAGACAGAGTTTATATTTCGGGTATATTTTTCAAAACTGCCAATGAAGTTTGATGATTTCTTCATTGTCATGTATATTTAAGTTATTAATGAGTTCATTCTCACCAAATTTAGACTCCCCCATAGAGAAATACAATTTTCGTGGAGATCTGCGTTTTCAAAGAACTTCAGGAAAAGTAAGGGTATGTGGGCCTTTATTACATGGCCAAGTACTGGAATTAGATGGAGTAAAAATTAGATATTAAATTCATTTATATCAAGTTCAACTCACAGTCTCACCCACACAAACACACCCACATCCAAGATTCTAGGCATGAAAAAAACTTTAAAAATCATACAATATTAAACAAGTAATAATTAATTTAATAAGTGAACAGGTATTCCTCAAAATACAAAAACGTAGCATTTGAAAAGAGCCCCTGAAATATTGCAAAAAAAAATGAAAATGGAGCCCCCCCCCCAAAAAAAAAAGATTAATTTTTCCCTGGCTTCAAGTTCCACAGAATAAAGTGCGTTAAAAGGTTACAAAAGGTCAAACTTTCATCTTCTGAAAAATAATGAAATCGGTTCCTCATTATGAGCTGGAAAAAATGGGACGGGAAACTCAACATCGAGTTTCATTGGCCCATGCGGTTGCTTTTGACTGCGCTGCATGCACGCACTGGCGCTGGCCTTTGAAAGAGAGCAACTCGATGTATTTATCATGTTGAACTGTCTCAGACTCAGTCCTGTTCACTATTCACAAGACAAAAATACGCCGGCATTTTTAAAAGGAAATATCTACGTCTCTAAAAGAATCTGCCACGTAAGAAGCACATGATCTTAACTCAATTTTCACTGTGAATGTTTTTATTATGCGTCGTTTATTCTCCCTTTTTTTTTGCATGACGGTCTGCGGGTTTGAGAATGAACTCGGCCCAGCCCGCAACCCGCGATCGGAGGCATACCGGCAGGTTAACCCGTACCGCAACGGGTGCGGGTTACAACATTAGTTTCAATGCTTGTTTTGAGCATTTTGGGGGCTAAATCGACCCTAGACCCATATAATTTTTAATCTGGTTCAATGTCCAGTCTTTTATTCAGTCTATTTTAATGGAATATACTATAATTAATTACTGAAACGGACAAAAGGATAAAAAGTTTTAAAACAATCATTCATCTAATCGCTGATATTGGAAATTCTGTACTACCAATTTTACTGATAAAAAATGTGACTTGCAAATTAAGTTTTTAAACTTTTAAAACAAATTTTAGCCTTGAGTTGTCACAATTGCCTAACCACAAAATCACAATTCAAAATTTTACCTTTTACATACCAGTACTCTGTATTAACAATGTGCAATATTGAACTATTCTTCTTCAACTCAAACTTTCTCTTTTGTCTATTTCTCTTTCTTTTCTTCCTCTTCTCCTTATTCATCTTCTCCCTTTTTTGCTCCTACTCCTTTTCCTTCTCCTTCCTCTATTCTTTTTTGTTTTAATCATGCATATGTCCTATATTAATTACCTTTTTATTGTAAATATGGTTTAATATGCAGTAGTATGCAATTTATTGCATTCAGTCTGTGACATAATGTAACTATGTAATTTAATTATGTAGATTATACCACTGTAACAAAACTCTACACCTTTTAAATTGCAATTCAGTCTTTGTAACTGCAATGCATGATTTGATAAATACCATACCACACCATTACCATAGAACGACCTTCACCCTACGGCTACCCAAACCGATGTAGCTAGGCCAGGCCTGGCTAGGAACAATCATGAAAAATCCTAAATCCACACTCGACCATCCCAACCTCGAATTATGATCTACCAAGTACCAAATGTCTGGCCTCGAGCCTAGGTGTATTTTATCTCGGTTTTAATTACTGTTTCAGCTGTATTCTCTCTTTTGATCTTTATACAGCCATACCCAAGATGATAAGTTCTTCATTGAAGCAAGAGATCCTGGAACAAAGGAGGTTCTTGTCATTGATAGACTCAGCCAGGAGATCATTCTTGAAGGTAACCCACTTTCCCTTGCCTCTCCCCCAAAAGATCACTTATCTAATCTAGTAATCCCCCACCCTTCATATCAGAATCAATCAACCTGGAATAATTAATGTTTGTTTTATTCTTCCTCTAATTTCAATTCGAGAATTTTATTTTCATTATTGTATTCAAATTTTACCTTTCTGTTCTTAAATGATTTTCCACGAATGTGATGATTTTTCATGTCCATGCTTTTTTCATATCTGTTTTTTACCTTGTTATTTAAAGGTCAAGTCCACCCTAGAAAAAAGCTGATTTGAAGAAAATAAGAAAAATGAAAAAAGCTTAACACTTAACATTTCATCAAAATTATTGGATGTAAATTAAGGAAGTTATGACATTTTAAAGTTTTTGTTATTTTTCACAAAACAGTTATATGCATAATCAGTGATATGCAAATGAGAGAGTCACTGATGTCCTTCACTTACTATTTCTTCTGTTTTTTGTTGTTTGAATTATTTTTATTGTTTGAATTATACAATATTTCAATTTTTACAGATTTGACTATAAGGACCCTCTTGTTAGAACAACAAAATGTTAAAACAATGATAATTACACATGTTCAGGGAGGAATAAAACTTTGTTTTGAATGATAACATGGAGAAAACTAGAATATTTCATATTCCATGTAATGAAATACAAAAGAAATAGTGAGTGAATGATGTCATTAGTCCCCTCACTTACGTACCAATGAGGATGTGAATATAGCTATTATGTGAAATTAAGAAAATTTTAAAATGTCATAACTTTTTTATTGTACATCCGATTGTGATTATACTTTTAGTGTTATACTAGTTTGTTTTTCTCTTTTTATTCAAACCAACTTTTTGTTGGGGTGGACTTGTCCTCTAAAATGAACATGTTCATGGTGGTTTAATGTGGTAACGTTAAAAAAAAAAAACAAACATACTTATTTCAGTGACATAAAAAAGTATGCCTACAAGTAACTTTGCAATGAACTTAAACTGATCATTTTATGTTTTTTGTCTTTTCTATTCTTGTAGAAAATGGAATCAATATCCCACCAGGTGCTAGTAGTAAGCCCATATGTGGTATTATGGGCATTATTAAACTCCTGAGAGGTAAGCGTTCAGACAAACTTCAGTCTTTAACCATCATTCTTTCCCAATTTTTCTTCATTTCTACATATATTTATAATCATCAGGAATTGTTAAGAGTGTTTTGGATTATGTATACATGTAAATGTGTGTCATTATACCTCATTCAAATCTAGGTATCAAAGTGTGCTCCAGTTGTGGAAAATGATAAATTTGTTATTGTTTAGTGATAGTCAAATTATGATCAAATTATTTTTTCATAAGATCTTTTAAAAGCAATGCACATTTCAGTATTTTTCTGCCTACTTTATTACTATTATTTCACATTTGGTGTTTCCAAAATATACATCCATCTTATTCTGATGACATTTCTGTTGCTCTTTGGAATGAGCAATGAGTCTTGTCTTGCGTTTTCATATCAATTCATCCAAATAGTTCATTAAACAAAGTACCATTACTTGTAACATTCTCATTGATTTGAATTATTCAGACTTTGTAAATTATCCATCCAATTAAATGGATGTGAACACTTAAGGCCCAAATTCACAAAGATGGTTTTTAAAACCATCGGTTGAACTCATAGTTTCTGCAGATTTCAAGTATAAATTACGCTTATTTACCGTGTATATTAAAAAATTCCAATGCTGATGCACACTTTGGTCACAGTGCACCAAATTGACGCCTGTTGCCGTGGTTATCTACGCTGTTACATTCATTCATTCACTGTTATAAATTAATGAGTCCATTCTTCAAACAGTGAACTCATGAATAAAATAGCATACTTAACCTTAGCAATTCGCCGCTCTGTGGCAAAAGCGGGCATCAGCATTGAACATTTTTTTATATATGGTCAATTCCAGCGTAACGGACATGACGTTCAGACAAATTTTTGTAATTCAAATGTTTATACAGTAGAATTAGCAGTCTTTTGATAATTGTTACTAAGCTTATCAGACACATTTAAGTATCAGTTACATACACATAAAATTTCAAATCGTTTCATTGAACAGTTGCGGTGAAATTGCACTCTTTGTGAGCGTAACGGACATGACACGAAATGGACGAAGCATTTTTACCTCCTATTGCTTATCAAAATTCCTGTGAATTCTTAGATTGCATGCACCTGACATTGGTGTTAATTTAACCTTAAGACCATGCTCTATCCATAAAATAGTGTTTAACAACAGTTTTGCAGTGCATTCTGTATTCCGAGCTCAAAATGTAGCGTAACGGACATGACACACGAAGCGTAACGGACATGACAGTTTTGTCCACTTTTTGTAAGCGAATATAATTATTTTATTACAAGATATGGTACAAGTCTAATTGTTTACATGTTAAGGCTAGAGGTTAGAGACACATATTATAACTGGTAATCTGTAATATCTCCTATTATTTTGCAATTTGAGAGGGGGTCTTTTTGTACAATATTAATAACACAAAAAAATATTTAGAAAAATTTATTTTACACCGGTTAACAACAGTTAATAAGTATTTTCCAGTTACTACCATCCGCCACACCTAATTAAAGGAAAAAAAGTTGATAGAAAAGATTATTTTTTATTCATGACCTAATATTTGATAATATACTAGCGTAACGGACATGACACCCTTACGAAGTGAACTTCATCAGCACTTCTTAGTTTGAAAATGGAAGAAATATCAATAATGAATGTAATTATGTAACAGCAAAGTACCTTTACTGACAATCTAATGAAGAATATGTAGATATTATTAGCAGGTATCATTAAATTAATAGCTATAGCCTAAGTGATAATTTTATATTGAATACAACATTTATCGTACCACTACGACACACTGAGAAGACCAAATCTCTTTTTTTGTGAGAAGAAAACAAAATTTACCAGACCTGTATAAATCCAAGAAGAACATATTATGGAATGTATTGTATGATAAAGAATATGTACTAGTATTAATGTCAGTTTTAAGATTACAAAAAATGGTATTAAAATTTAATAGCAGTACCTGGAAAGCGGTCTTTCATTATCGATTATGTACGAGTTGAAAGGTAATCGGAATGCTTGTAAATAGCTTCTGAGATTTTTTTTTTCATTCAAAATAACTATCATCCTGAGTATAATCATCCTTTCATCAAATCTTGGATGTTCTAAATCTTACAATCTTGCTTGCTGACAAACGTGGCTGTATCTACATGTAATTTTGTTGTATTGTCCACGCTGCTTGTGTACAGTTGAAGATACATCATTCAAATCGTTATTATGGCTGACCAAAATACTATGACATAATTTATTGATCGCGCCACATTCTTTCCACGGCCCCTTTGCTTTGTGATACTGCAAAGAAGTGCCACTGTAGATTCATGGATTCATAGAGCTACATGTACATCATGAAACACAGATATCCGAATACAAACTTGCTTTTAAATGTGATCCCATGCCATCACTGAAGAAGTACATGTTGAGGTTGGTGTAAGTCAGATACTTTGAAGTAATATCATCAATGATCATTAATTCACAAGTTGGAGTTTTATCATGCTCCAAACTGTCAGTGCAAGAACCTAAGTTAATCAAATGTTTGTTCAAACACGAATGATACAGATTGTGATCTGAGTATGTTGCCAGATCTAGCTGCATCTTATCCTAATACTATGTAACATACCGTTAATTCTCAGAAAAATCTACCAGAACAAGAGCTGAACTTTCATCATTCACCAACTTCTAAAAATAGCTTGAATGACATGCAGATTCTATGAAATATTACATTCAGCTATCCTCAAACAATTGAGACTAACCTCAGTCTGTGACACTGAGCCTAATATTTTGTTTTTGTAAATGCTGCCATTTGCCATATATAAGGCGTCATGTCCGTTACGCGAATTGTCATGTCCGTTACGCCATTTTTATGAAAATGAGAAATGGTAAGGGAAAATGATTGCTACACATGGTAGGGGGTTTAATTCTAACATAGAATCTGAATCTGCAGTACCTTTAGACAAATTTCCTGTAAGCTGTGAAAACTTTAAGTGAAAAACGTAACGGACATGACACTGATAATGGTAAAGAAATCACACAAATCTGAAGACAGATTTCTGTAAAATTGATGAATGGCATAAAATTTAACAATTATTTTCTGTTGATTTAAACATTAATCAACTATTCAAAAGTTAAAAGAGACCTCTGGGACCTTGTTTGCTTTTAGTAGAGACAGAAAAGATGAATTGTTCAAAAATAGCCACATTTTTTACATTTTGCAATATACTATTCTATTTTTTTGATGATGGAAAAAACTACCAAATTATATCAATATTGCGATTTTTCTATTGGAAATTGAGACTTTATAGATTACTTTTTAAGAAAATTTTACTGCTTGAGTGAAATCTGAAACTTCATTTTTTCTCTAAAGTGAACATTTTCCATGGAATTGCCCATATGCGGTAAATTTACATAATTTATACATGAAATCTGCATAAACCATGGGTTCAACTGATGGTTTTAAAAACCACCTTTGTAAATTTGGGCCTAAGAATTGCATTTCATCAAACAGATCTCAATATCACCAGTGGTATTTAAAATCCCTTTTCCCCATCAGGATCATATCTGGTGATAATAACCAAAAAGGAGAAAGTTGGTGAGATAAACGGTCAAGCTATCTGGAAGATATCCGGGACTGAGAGTATACCCTACAAGAAGACTGATCTCCATCTAACTGAAGAACAGGTAAAGTCAAACCCTACTAAAGGACAAGTTCACCCCAGAAAAAAAAGAGTTGATTTGAATAAAAAGAGAAAAGTCCAACAAGCACAAGACCAAAAGTTTAATCAGAATCTGATGTAAAATATGAAAGTTATGACATTTCAAAATTTTGTTTAATTTCACACAACAGTTATCTGCACATCCAAATGAGGAGACTGATGACATCATTCACTCACTATTTCTTAACCCTAAACAGTTATTTGGACCCCTCTCACAGCAGGGGGGTATGGATTCCGCCCCCCCCTCTGAAATCTCGGCCTTCGATTGCGAGCGCTGCAAAAATTTGCTAAGTGGTAGTGTGCGATGAAATTTAAAAGGCTGTATGGTTAATTTTTTTATAATAATTGGATTTTTTATTTTAATGAATTATATACTAATATATGCATGAAATAAAGCATTTTCTCCAATCAACTTTTATACAGCCCCAATACTGCTCATTTTTTATTCACAGACTCTTTGTAAGATCTGGATCCAATGTACTTTAAAAAAATTTGGTATCGCAATTTTTTCTTATGTATTTTATTGTTTTTTAATTTCTTATTTATTTCTTGGTTTTTCGACTTCTTGTTTTTTCAATGGAAATTGTTGCAGACCTAATTCTGATCACAAGCAAAACAAAATTATTTCAGTTTAATCAGTAAAAGTAGAAATAATTATTATTATTATTATTATTTATATACTGCGCTTTTCCCAGAATGGCCCAAAGCGCTTACAAGAAGAAAAGGAGATTATTACAACTATACAAATGAAAACGTACAATCCTAAAAATCTGGATTAGAAAAAAGGAAGGTTTTAAGTCCCTTTTTAAATGAAGGAACAGATGGTGATTGTCTAAGAGTAAAAGGTAAGCGATTCCATTATTTTGAAGCGGTTATGGTAAAAGTCCTATCTCCAGCCAGTTTCTTAGTGATTTTATATGTGAGACGGAATGGGTCACTGGAGGCTCGTACATTCCTGCGAGGGGTGTATAGGGTCAAACAATCACGCAGATATAAAGGTGCCTGCTTATTGAGAGACTTAAAAACTAACAAAAGTAACTTAAAAACTATACGATGTCGTATGGGAAGCCAGTGTAACGATTCAAGGAGTGGTTTAGAGAAGTGAAATCTTGTTACTTGATAAATTATTCGAGCTGCCCAATTTTGAAGCCTTTGAATGCGATCTACTTGAGTAACAGGAATGTTAGAGAGAAGACCATTGCAGTAATCTAAACGGGACAGAACTAGAGAACGAATTGCATTGTTACAGGCAGATTGAGTAATATATCTTCTAATTCGAGAAATATTCCTTAAATGAAAAGTTACAGTAGTGCATATTTGAGAAACACGGTCAACCATTGACATTTCTCTATCAAAAATTACACCAAGATTTTTAACAGTAACTGAAGGGCTTATGGATATATCGCCGACTGTTAACTTCAGATCTGGCAGATTGCGTAGACTGTGTGGAGAGGCCGCTATGAAGAATTCTGTTTTTGAGTCATTCAACTTTAATATATTAACTAATGATACATTTCTGAATTTTGGCTAAATACACAATTTGCATTGGATTTGTACATGAATTCACGTTTTGGGGAATTTTTAGGTCTGACATGTACTTACATAATGTTGCGTAACCGCATATCTGGGCATTGCAAATTTGGTCTCAAAAGTCGTGCAAAATTTGAAAGTAAAAAAGTCAGTGAGCGGCGTGGTTGAAAAATTCGCACAGCGGATTTTATTATCATGAAAAATGTAAAGGGGCAGAATTTTTCCTTCTCCCGGGCCTTTATTGTTAAATTGTATTTTATTATATAAAATATGAAATATTCTAATTTCTCCTCATTGTCCTGTGAAACAAAGTTATATCCCTCCCTGAAATTTTGGAATTACCATTGTTTTAACATTTTATGGTTCAGTCAAGTTGGTCCTTATGGTCAAATCTAAATTATTATTCATACAATAACAGACAAAAGAAATAGTGAGTGAGGGATATCATCGACTCATATGCATGTCACTGAGTTGTGTAATTATTTTGTGCAAAATAAGAGACAATTCGAAATGCCATAATTTTCTTATTCTACATTTGATTTCGATGAAATTTTCAGTGTTGGTTTTTCTCTAGTGATTAAATCAACATTTCTGATGTGGACTTGTCCTTTAAAGAGGAGATAATGGTGAAGGTTTAAAAATAATCAAAGACTAATTTTTTTTTATTCCTTTTTTTTTTTTTTAAAAGCAGCTTTCTCATATCGTTGTGAAAAAAAGTCAATGAAATGTCATTTTCTAAAAAAAAAATGAAATTTTTTGAAATTGTACAGGATATTTAATGTCAAATTATTTCTCACCCTCTCCTGCAAGAGACAAAAAATCAGTCATGAAGCATTAAGAAAATGGAATTTATGCATTTTATATTACATAATATATGGGGCAGCTGCTCATTTATGTCATCACAAATCAAAAACTTAAAATTCACATAAATTTCTTAATCCTTGATAGATTTTCGTAAAACCTTTGCCAGTATATTTTAATATTTTTTTTGTATTTTTACAACACACTTTTCTTGGGGTTGAACTTCCCCTTTAATGATTAGAATGTGCATTTGGTGTAATTTAGATGATATTTTAATGTCCTGCATGGTCTATTAATTTTACTGTATGAACTGCTATGACATTATTTGCATGATTGAGCATACAGTAATTGTTTAAAATCTATATATTTGGAACAAACAATGAAAGATAAGTAACAGTCTAATCTGATTTTTTTCCAGCCACCTCAGGACCAGTGTTTAGTACCAGTGGCCATTATTTTAAGTGAAATAAATAGATGCATATGAATGTAATGTACTTGATTATTATAGTTATAATAGAAATTAAAAGGATAAAAGGGTCTATTGTTGTAGAATATCTATTTCTTTTGGGTTGTGGTTGATTTTAGATTAAGTTATTTTGCTTATACAAGATCAAAATGAAATGAAACAAAATTTAATGATATTCTATGGATACATGTACAGTATGGAGGATAATTGGCCAAGAGACATTGCTGGTAAATGCAGTTATCCTTAATAAGTGAAGGCTGTAAAAAATGCCAGGCCCTGTACCTTTCAAGAAAACCTTAAACTACTGTACAAGCTGTTATTTTTGCGTACAGAATTTTTCGCGAATTGCGGGGGGTCCAGACATTTTCGTGGGTTGTTAAATTAAATAAATATCAATAGAATTATGTTACAAAAATAGTTTAGGCTCTGATTTTGTTTGAGAAATAAAAAAAAAAATTCTAGCTAACTTTTTGAATCACTAACTGTAATTTCTAAACCTTATTTTTGTACATATAGAGGTGCATGTCTCAAATTTTTCACTACACAGGATGTTTTCAATAGCAAAGCTCTGCTGTTGGGAATATTGGCACTAACTATTAAATGTGACAATATTTTGGCATGTTGTTAAATTCGCAGCTGATCGGCAATTCGCGAAATCTGCCAAAATAAAACCCCTACGAAAATAACAGCTTATACAGTAATAGTACTGAAATTGACATGTGGAAATTTTTGAAGAAATATGATACAATTACAAATTTCATATTTTATGTCTCCCTTTTTTCAACAGAAACAGGACAACAAAGTATATGAAAGCATGGTTCAGTATGCTCTGGAGAACAACACGTACTATTTCTCCACGACCTTTGACCTCACTCATTCGCTACAGAGGTTATATAATACTAGTCCAGAATTCTTACAGATGCCTCTTTTTGAGAGGGTGAGTGCATTTCATCTTTCACATCAAGTCAGTGACAATGATACTGTATATATGTCAGTGTGTATTTAAAAGTTATAGAAATGACCCCCCCTTCCCTGAAAAAATATCATAAAAATTGGTAATTGATATATAAAAAAATTAGTAGATTAATGAATGAATGGATGAATGATTGATTGATTGAATGAATGAATGATTGAATGAATGAATGAACAAACAAACAAATGAAAAAAAGAATGAGTGAAATAATAAATGAAGGGATGGATGGATGGACGAACGAACGAATGAGTGAGTGAATGGATGGATGAATGGATAGACGGATGAATGGATGAATGAATGAATGAACAATCAAACAAGTGAATGAATAAGTACTAATGATAATGTTATTATAGAGAGTATTTATGGCAAGATTATTACATTCTTACTTAAAATTAAATGCTTAACTTAAAGACAATACATGGCTTAGTGAGTCCTTTGATAACATTAAATTTAATTTCTAACAAAGAGGCTGAAATTTTGACTGTTCTTTTAATAAGTTATAGGGAGTTTATTGCTGAAGAAGCGTTTTCATATTGTATCTTGATAAAAGACTTTGTACAAATAACTTCTCTGCATGTATTCTGCAAACACACACTGTAAAATTTGCCATCTGAAACATTCAAATCATTTAAAAATGGCAATAAAAAAAATTGAGATGCATTCAAACAGTATATTAATTCATGTTTATATGATCAATGCAAAACATTTTGTATGACTTCGATTGTGTTGTTTGATTCAATATACATGTAATTATTTGTATGTCTTCTTATTATTAGGCTGATCAGAGGTTTGTATGGAATGGTCATATGCTAAGGGAGTTCACAGCACAACCAGAGGTATGTTTTCTTGCCAATCCAACCTCTTTTTATGACATAATTCATTCTTAAATAATATTTATAATTACCTGAGATAATGTAGATGGTAATTCATATATTTTTTCTTAAAGGTATAATGGAAGAGATGGTCTCTTGTGTTTCTTCATTTCAAGAGTACCTTATGTATTTTGTGTTTGTTAATACGTTTTTAGAGCTACATTTGTATCAATAGATATATGTTTATCTGGTTTTATTGGTTTTATTGATTTTAAATTTTATGTCAGACCATTTGTATGTAAACTTGGTGAGTGTA
This sequence comes from Lytechinus variegatus, assembly GCF_018143015.1. Taxonomy (NCBI): domain Eukaryota; kingdom Metazoa; phylum Echinodermata; class Echinoidea; order Temnopleuroida; family Toxopneustidae; genus Lytechinus; species Lytechinus variegatus. Next base: position 18,824,837 of record NC_054741.1, on the reverse strand, counting down.
TTTTCATCAAGATATGACTTATAATTATAATCTTCAGACATTCCACTTCAGTTTCTAAGGTGAAGTATGAAGGTTATGTTTATCAATCATGAGAGTTAAAATTTAACTTCTCAGGAAAAAACAAAGCTTTTACCTGTCCTATTCTGAATTGCTTAAGTCCACCGCACACCTTATGACCCGACTGGTCTACGACTGGCTTGCGACTGAGTGAGAAGAGATATGACGTCACAGCTCTTGTCAGCTTGAGAGTCGCAGACCGGTCAGAGACAAGCCGCAAGGAAAATCGTAAGGATTTGACATGTCAAATCCTTATGACTGGATTGCAAGCTCAATCCAACTTCCAACCAATCAGACAGCAGAGTTGCTCGACATGTATATGATATACAACATGGTACGCAGTAGTAAGCGCCATTTTCTCAGTTGCTATGGCAAAAAGTAAGCGCACAAGCGAGTCCCATACAGCATGGTAGCCGGATCGCAAGGTGTGCGGTGTCAAGGCTTATGACTACCTTGCGATTCATCTCTACTCACTCAGTCGCAAGCCAGTCGTAGACCAGTCAGGTCGTAAGGTGTTCGGTGGCCTTTATATTCATGTAAATATGTTGTGTCATAATTTTTCCCCTATTTTTTTCTTCTAGCTTGGCAAGTTCATTCTTCCAGTCATGGTAGGATGTATCCTTTTGATTTGTTACATTAGCTGAGCAAAACAAAGTCTACAAACAATCACAATAAAGTCAGGTTTAACGTAGACAATGGTCTAACTCTCTGCTAAAATTATGGGAAGCCAAAAGTGTCAAAATTTGTATTAAGTTGTAAGTTTCTTATGTTTACTGTGCCCTTTCCTGATTCATTGATGGTGAAGACAATCATCGATTCATACTTCCTAGATAATTATGAATGATTTGAGAGCCAAATGATCTGAAATATGATATATCTACTGTTAGTGATTTATGTGACAATTGGCTATCCATACTTTAACCACAACTTTAAATCTGAGTTTAAGTTAAACCTGACTTCAGAATATGGGCCAATATGTCCCTTTGTTGTGAAATGTATGTCCCTCCCATGAGCTAGAGTGTACTTGTAAATATTTCTTTAATTTCTTAAATTATATAGATTTCACCAAAGTTTGTCTGGTCGCCTAGGTAAAGACATCATTTCTTCCTCAAAAGTTTTAGATAGCACATCAACTTCAAAGAGTAAAAAATAATTGTTAATGTTTGTGCTTTATAATATTATTAGACATCACATTCAAAATATTACTAGAATATTGTTTGCCAAGTTCTCAGTCTTTTATGGACATACAATCTCAAGATAACTGGGTAGTCATGGATCCTTTAATTAGCCAAATATTTCCTTGAACTTATATTCTCTAAATTCTTTTCTTAGTTATATCCCATTATTTTCAGAAGTAGTATTAATTGCCATCCTATAAATGTTTACAACAGTTGACTTGTACAAATATTGAAAAAATTATTGGAGATAGAACACTGCATACATTTTAGCACATAAAGTAAATGAATAAGAATGCAGCAGCGGAGTGTATATGGACCCTGTCTTAATCAATATATTTGAACTGAAATTCTTGCATACTTCATTTATGCTGTATATGCAGTACATACATAAGTTGATGTTCATTGTAGACATTTTTACACCAGTGTTAAGCTCATACATGTAAAGTAGCTGAATTCCTTAACTTGATGGATGCAGTCATATCAATACGAATAGGGATCATCAACACAAAGAGGTTTGATTACATCCTGATCTCAAGAAGAAGCTGTCTAAGAGCGGGAACGAGGTTTTATATGAGAGGATTAGATGAACAGGGACAGGCAGCTAACTTTGTAGAGACGGAACAAATTGTGCAATTCAACGGTAGCAGAGCCTCCTTCGTCCAGGTAAGCGCAGAGCTGCAGTAACGCACGTATTGTTATAAGAGAGGGTAAATTGATGATCCATAGCATTTATATTAGACCAATTAACACTAGGTCTGATCCATCCACTGGCCCGAATTCACAAAGATGGTTTTGAAAACCCATGGTTAAATCCATGGTTTATGCAGATTTCCTGTACAAATTATGCTTTATTTAGAGTGTATCGGGCATGTGTATGAGAAATGTCCAATGCTCATGCGCGCTCTTGTCACATTGCGCCAAATTGACGCCTGTTAACATGGCTAGCTACGCTATTGTATCCATGAGTCCACTGTTTGAAGAGTGGACTCATTAATTCCAAACAGTGGACTCATGAATAAAAAAGCGTGGATAGCCACAGCAACAGGCGTCAGTTTGGTGCACTGTGACAAAAGCGTGCATGAGCATTGGACATTTTGTAAAGTACGCGGTAAATTTATACAGGAGTAATTTATACAGGAAATCTGCATACACCATGGACTCCTCCGTGGGTTTTCAAAACCACCTTTATGAATTTGGGCCACTATGTCTACTTATGCTTGGTCTCATCCCACTTGGTCCTACTCAAGTTAATTTTACAACCAGTTTGTCTACATTAAAGACTGTTTCCTCAACAGGCATGTTGGTAGAGGGTCAAGGGTTAATTCCTCATACATTTTATGGTTTCATTGTTTTATGGTCTTATGGTTACATCAAAGGATGAAGAAATGTGAAGTGAATAGGAACACCTGAAATACAATAACTCTGGTCCTTTTTACAACCAGTTTATTGCCCATTTTGTCTAATTTTCAGATAGGCATTATGCATTTGGTCCATTTTCCATTTGGTCTAACACACCATCAGGGGCCTGTAACATAAAGGTTAGCATTTAATCGTACGCATGATTTCACGATTGATTGTAAATTGTTGTCATTGCAATCAATCGTTGAAAAAAGTTCTACGATCATTGCTAAGCTTTGCGTTATGAGCCTCTAGTCTATATAATAAGATGAACTCTTTATGATCCAACTTAACATTTGACAAAGTGCCAAAATCAATTAGACGAAGTGGAAATGAGACCATCTGGGCATTAGACTAAATATCAGTGAGCCCAATTGAGTATTAGACCAATTGATGGTTGGACCAAATTGCAATTGGACCAAACTGATACCAGACCAATGGAATTAGGCTAATTTGGTGATAGATAACCTGAGAATTGTTTCATTTTATTGGAAAATTATAGAAAGGTTGGTATTTCATATTTTCAAGATTACTATTTCTATAGATGAAAAAACATTAATTATAGGTTATGATCTGCAAAATTCGATCAATGTTATGTGTAATCGACTTTGTGTTATTGCTCAATTTGTTATTTATGGAAATTATATAAAAAAGCATATTCAAAGGAAAAAATGTGATGCGAATTCTTTAGGGATTTAGTTCAAGCTTACTATGATTATTTATTTAGAAAGTTTATATAAACAAAAAAGCAAGTTTGGAAGTCTGCAAAAAGTGTGATATTCAAAAAATTATTGCATTATTGAATTGAATTGAATTTTTTGTTTTTAATTGTTTGTATATATGTACATGTTATTGTGAATAATTACCTTGATTAAGAGGGGGAAAACCCCATGAGAATTAGACCATCTGCTTGTAGACAAAGGTGATACAAACTGACAAGTGGATGAAATGATTTGATCTATAATATCGCAATCCAAAAATACATACATCTTGGGCATACTGTTTTACAAAGGAATGAAATCAATTCAAGATGAATCAAGGTACGTAGTGTTCAAAATTCAGGGTATGCAGCGTAACTTTGTGATGATGTAGCATATTGTGTGATACAATTGCTGCAGGATATCATACTTCCAAGTTCCAGGTGAACGCACAAAGAGAGTATCAGTATACCTATTTCTATAGATGAAAAAACATTAATTATAGGTTATGATCTGCAAAATTTGATCAATGTTATGTGTCATCAAAAGTTGTGTTATTGCTCAATTTGTTATTTATGGAAATTATATAAAAAGCATATTCAAAGGAAAAAATGTAATGCGAATTCTTTATGGATTTAGTTCAAGCTTACTTTAATAATTATTTAGAAAGTTTATTTAAACAAAAAAGCAAGTTTGGAATTCTGAAAAAATTTGATGTTCAAAAAATGATTGCATTATTGAATTGAATTTATTTGTTTTTAATTGTTTGTATATATGTACATGTTATTGTGAATAATTACCTTGCTTAAGAGGGGGAAAACCCCCCTGAGAATTAGACCATCTGCTTGTAGACAAAGGTGATACAAAGTGACAAGTGGATGAAATGATTTGATTTGATCTATAATATCGCAATACAAAAATACATACATCTTGGGCATACTGTTTTACAAAGGAATGAAATCAATTCAAGATGAATCAAGGTAAGAAGTGTTGAAAATTCAGGGTATGCAGTGTAACTTTGTGATGATGTAGCATATTGTGTGATACAATTGCTGCAGGATATCATACTTCCAAGTTCCAGGTGAACGCACAAAGAGAGTATCAGTATACCTTTCTATGGAGGCTCACATACCCTTTCAATAGCTTTTGCATTCATGAGCAAATGACCTGTGCCCCGTCTTACAAAGAATTACGATTGATCCGATCCATCGCAATTCTATGGAAATCCAGTATTTAATTGTCATAATATTTTCTACAAGAAATTTAAAACATGTCCTTGTAAACAAAAGAAGCACACTGAATTTTCAAGAAACGCATGGATGTGTGAATACATCATAGTTAAAAAATATTTTGAACAAACATGCATTTCAGGTGTTGACATTCCTGGCTTTCCATAGTTGTGATTGATTGGATCAGTCGCAACTCCGTCAGAAGTGTTCCTATTTCTTCACTCTTTGATGTTACAAGTTTGTGATTTTGATCACTTACAAAGATCTATAGATATTTTGTGCAAATTCTATGTATTTCAATTAATAAAATAACTAAGGATACTCCATTGGAATACATTGTACTATGTGCTCCATGCATGTAAATTGTATATGAGAAGTGTAAGAGAGTGAACTGTAGAAATTTCCCTTTCAGTGGTTACATACAATACTAGACAATTTGCAGATAACACATTTTCATTGCTTGTACTTATATCTGTTTTTTTAATATCCTTTAGACACGAGGCTCTATTCCATTATTTTGGTCACAGAGACCCAACCTGAAATACAAACCTACTCCACAGATTAGCGAATCACAGAGTCATGTAAGTATCATCCAGTATGATGTATTATTTATTAAAGGAGACACCCGAAGAATCCAAAGTATTTTATAATGCCTTTTTGTGGTCATCATTGTAAAGGGGAAGTATTACTAATCAGATATATAACTTCACTTTTCAAAATAGTGATTAGAGTTTGCAGAAATCAGCTCTCAAAAATGATTTATTTTCATGCCATATTTCTGCCTTCCATCGGTCCTCTTGCGAGCTCCAGCTGAGTGACGTCACACAATGAGCATGAGCAGCTGAGCTGACAGCAGCCCATTGAAGAAGATCTTTCCAATCAGCGTTTTTTGCTCTTAGAATTGTTTATTCCTCACAAGATTGGTCTTGTTATATAGATAAAAGTTTGAATTTACTGAACAGTGAAATAAAGTGCACATTTAACGTATTTTGGTAACCGATATTTAGATTAGAAAAAATGATTTTTTTTCAAGAAATATATTTGAATAAACAAAGCATATTTTCACTTAGAAATCACACTTGCGACAAATTAATATTATAATCAATATAAAGCATAGACATTCTTCGTCACGACTGAAAAAAAATATGAAATTTCATTACGTAATAAAGTCAGGAACCACAAAATAACACGGCAATATCCATCGCGAAATGATTGAAATTGCAGTTGAATTGCCGAAACATGATTAGCCCACAGCGGCGAGCGGACTTTGTTTCATATATCTTAAAAGCCCACCGTAAAGAAGGGAATTGTCTGTGGCCAAACGTGTTGGCCATCGTTTTGTCGTGTGCGAGGACCCTGGTTCAAAACTCGGATTAAATTGAGGTTTTTTTTTTTATTCCTTCTCGTCCCTACCCAGCTTTTTCTCTCTTTTTTTTCTTGTGAAATCCTATTCAGACCTGTATTTATCAAATCTTACTTAATTGCTGCTTTTGATTTTCAAGTTCTTGATTCGATTCTACTCTTATTTGGGATGGGAGGGGTACAGGATGAGTTAAAAGTCAAGTCCACATCAACTAAAAATTATTTGAATAGAGTAATTTCCCTTGCTGTTTTTACTCAAAACAGTCACAAAACAATGATATGCAAATTAGTGTTGTCACTCACATCACATTCGTTTCTAATTTTTTTGTGGCATTTTGTTTTTTAATTCTTTGCAGATTTGAGTATAGGAATTTCTTCATCCGAACACAATAGGTTACATTTACGGAACTGTAACTCTAAATGTTATTTGGAGGAATTAAAATCCCTCCGAAAATTTTTCAGAAAATAATTAGAAAATTAAATATCTAATGTACATGTCATGTAAATATATCAAACAACAAAATACAAAAGAACTTAGTGCATGTGACATAATCGGTTAGTGTAATTTGCACATCGACACAGATGAGCATATCATTGTTTTATAAATTAGGCAAAATTTCTCAATGTTAGAATAGTAATTATATAAATTTGAATCAAAGTTTTTATGAAATTTCCTGCAATATCTTATTTTTCTTTAAATTCAAATGAATTTTTGATTGTGTGGACTTCTCCTTTACTCTTAATGTAGGGAATGCATAGCAATATTTATCCAGAAACAAAATTGTCTTAGAATATGCAAATCTGTAATTGGGCACATGTTCACTTTTCTTTCATCCAGGCCACTTCCTCACACCCACCAGGCTTACAGTCTTAGAACAAAAAAATGATGAACCATCACACAACAGCACACAACATTCAGTGCTTCACAATAAATATTTCACTTCTGTTCATACATGTACATGCAATAAATATTGTGGAAAACAAATAAAAGGCGTACCCATATTCAAATACCGTTTAAAAGGACAAATATATTATACCTTTCGAGAAAAATCAGCACGTTAGATATCTGATAACAAAACACAATTATGGGGCACTGCAAGAAACTTATGTTCCATTGCAAATCAAGCGTAAGTCTTAAATTCAAATTCAAGCGTAATAAGGTCGAGTTGCAACCCGGGGGGGGGGGGCACTCGACCAAAAAAGCGGTGGGGGTGTGCCGCGGGCGAGACAAAAACGGGGGCCTTGGAGCGGGCTTATTGTAAAAAGGAGGGTCATCGGAACGGGCTTCGGAACGACAAATGTTTGTGAAAACGGGGGTCCTTGGAACGGATCGCCAGCGTGAGAGCGCGTATGCATCCCTACGGAACAGTCATGCGTGCATGATGCAGCTAGCGCGGCCTCCGCCGGGGAGCTCTGCGGCCGCTTTTCACCAAAATTGCAGCTCATTCAACGCGATCGGAGCCGCGTAACGAAAAATATGCGAAGCTTTGGAGCGGATTTCTCTCTTCTTTTTTCTCGATAAGAAGAAAATGCTATGCCTTGGAGCGGCATTCTTCTTTTTCTCAACAATTCAAAAATGCTATGCCTTGGAACGGAAATTTGAGTGTAAAAATGGGGGTCCCCTCCGCGGCACATACCCACTATGCATTATATACTGAGTGCCCCCCCCCCCGGGAGTTGCAATAGCAGTTCAACTACACATGTTTGTCTTTAATCAAAGGACTTACCCTTGATTTGGGACGTGTGATTGATTAGAAAATTTCTTGCAAAATGCCCTAATAACATTAAAATTGTTTTTTCGTTTTAAGTTGTGTGTTCTTATTTTCGACAAGCTGTATTCCTGTCCAAGTCAATTTTTTTAGTTCTCTCCAAAACTGTGCTCAAAATTGTTTCCAAGATCGATAAAGATCAATTTTCTGTTGCATCATTATCAGTCCAAAACTTGCACCGTAGCTCCTGGAAAGAGTGAAGAAAAAAATGGCTATATCCAAATCAGTAAGAGGACATGATGGAATCTCCCAGATTGAAGTAGCGAGCAGAGACCAGAAGTCACCAAAGTCAGCAAGTGTGCAGATCTGTGTGTAGAAGAGAGAAAAAAATAAAGAAATAATTTAAATAATCAAATCAAAGTATGAATTTCATTATCTTGATGATTGATGACGTGCGGTGGCATGTAATTCCCGGTCAACAACAAATAATAGTAGGTTTAGACACCTGAAAAATTCCACTCAGAACACTGGTGCTCTACCTCAACGCTCAAGTGATGTTTGTGTAGGCCCCACTCTACTTACCGCTTAGCGGTAGTGAATCACTTGAGGTACGGTACTCTGTGTCATTACAAAGAGTGCATTTATCTTCATTGTTTTATGTTGAAGGCACTACGCATTCATTATGTAGAAGCACTCTAATCAGAAAGAAACACCAGACTCTAGTTTTGGCCAGGAATCAGCATGATCAGGGTAACCACTGCTGAAAATTTGTCTTGCTTCATGACATCGGCATTATGGTGATATAATTCTGTGTATCTGGATGTATACGATACAGGGCCCTCCTGAGCATAAACGCATTGGGTACTAGACCTGTGTATAATAAAAACTTAAACATTTGGCCTTATCGTGAAAACATTCGGCCTTATCGTGAAATTTGGTGTTTGTGCGCTCGTTGTGTACAAAGTCAATGGGAGTGGATCACCGCCGTTGACGAAATAAACGGCAGTGAATGGACTGGTGACAAAAACTACGATAATGCCAAACATTCCTCTGAAACAGCATATTTTCAGCCATGGTCCATGCCAGTGCTCCTAAATAATTTAATCGCCTGAGTCCTGACCAGTTTATTTAGAAATCTGACTGAAGTCTTTGTGAAGAAAAATCTGCTGGAATTGTGCAAAAACATTATTTCTAAAATAAAGACTTTTTAATTTTAATAGTAGTCATGCCAAAATGCATGATTCTAAAATTATATCAGATCTGTATCTGTCATCTGACCTGAATGCATCGTCAGAACAAGTACAGACTACAGTTTCCAAACATGCTTACCTTGACTTTTGACTGGATCAAACAGCGTAACCTGCATCGGCAGCAAGTGAATGGGACCGTACAGCTTGGAGTTTTTCAATATTCAGAGCAACACAACGAAGACTGTCGAGTGGACAAAATCGGTCTTTCCAGTTCACAATTCAATAAAAAATGGACAAAGTAACACAGTTCTGGGCTCTGGTTCTCTTATAGTCTGAAGATGTCGAAATCGGATATCACAACACATGAAGAAAACGGTAAATTCGAAGAAAAATAGAGACCAGGAAGGTGCATCAATGTATTATGCACAGAGAGATAGTGTGAAGTCGATCATGTGACGTCATTATTCTCGACTGTTTTCGATCGCGTGAATGTCTGCCTGGGGGCGGCTGGGGGGCTGAGAAGGGTCTCTATTAATTTCATTTCTTGCATTTCCACGACATCTGTAAGACTTTTTAGTGACATATTTGTGTATAAAAAGACAAGACCTTTCCATTCATATATAATTTGTCTATAATCATCACTTTCGTGAATTTTCTTTGTGTGTATACTTTAAGGATACTGGCCACATTTTTGTGTGAAAGTGTGTGTTTGAGAGAGAGAGAGATAGATAGATAGAAAGAGAAAGAGCGAGAGAAAAGTATTTCTTTAGTAATGTATTGTCAGAACTGAATATATTTGTACATGTAAAACTCAGCATAATTGGATGTGATATATGGATATCTTAATAAGACAATAAAACCATGAAACAATAAAACCCCAACACAATAAAACAAAGTAATAGAACCATTTTTTTTTATTTATTTGTTTTTTATTAATAATTATTTACTTATTTATTTATTCATTTATTTATTTATTTATTTATTCATTTATTTGGTATTCTTTAGGCAGGGTAGCCACATCAGTAGTCATATTCTGTTATACTTGGGGGCCCTGTGAAATATAAAACAAGGCAAAATAAAAGCTGATATGCAATACAAATGGGAAATACATAATCATAAACATAAACAGTTGGAATTTTTAGATTTATAATGTCTAATAACGGAAAATTGTATATAGAAAGAACAGTAGTGTACCCCATAAATGTATACATTGGTATAAGGATATGTGGAGAGCTATAAGAGAAAAGGCAGGAGTATGTGGTAGGTTAAGAAAGAAAATAGATAAAAACAGAAGGAAGAAGGCATATCACCATATTTTAAGACTGAAATACATGTATATTATAATAATATCCATGATAACTACAAAACAAATTATAAAGGAACCATTATTTACCTACCCTTCTTTTTTTTTTTTAATTTAGCTTGATGCATTTAAGAGGCATTTTGATGATCAGGTGGTGAATTATGGCAATCAGGTCCTCATAAATTTGGTAAGTTCAACCCATTGCCTACTGGAACCGAATGTTTCCTGTATAAAGCCTATGGGAATCACACAATTCAGTAGTTAATTGGTTAATTATCATTTAACATGTGCAACATATGGCAGCATTTTGTCTTATACTACTGAGGAGCTAAGGGTGGTAGAAAAATACTTTTTCGAAGATTAGAACTGATGCGTCTGATTGATGTAATTTGGGTGTTTGGGGGTATTTCACTCAATAAACTGTATTTATGAGAGTCAAAATGGGTAGGACCATTGATGCAGTCAGAAAATTTGAAGGTTGCATCTGTTTCTGTGTTTGTTCACTCTTTGAATCACCACTGAAGACTCTTTGTTTCATTCACAGTTGAAAATGGAATTATATCAAAATAGAACTCCACTTGGAATGACTTAAAAACCAAATATATGTATATATATTGTATGTATTGTTATATCCTTTCTTTTAATGAAATTCAATCATTTGTTTTATTTTCTTCTGTCCATGTTTAGATTGATCACAAAGGAGTAGAAGACAGATTAGAGAAAATGTTCGCCAAGACCGTCTATGACTCAGGCAATCAAATGATGAGGTATTTAACTATTATGATCATCGATATCATTCCTCTTGATTGTGGTTTGACTTTTTCCATAGGTAAAAAAAAATGAAAGCTCCAAGCTAGTCCAAACAGTATATATCAGGATGAGAGACCTGCAGGTCACAATAATTCAGTTCGCTTTTCGCCTTCCTGGCACAGGTGACGCCAAACGTGTGATGATGATGATGATAATAACAATAATAGTTATTATTGTAAAATAATTTGGTTAGAATCTTGTGTAAGTTTACCATGGCTTCATATATTTAGGAAAGTGTAATTTTTTACCTTTTCTTTCTTTACCACTATTATTTTTATTATTCCCAGAGGAGTGAAAATTTTTTGTCTTATAACAAGATAATAATGAGTAAAAATGTCATTGTCCCTAGTCATTGCATTCAATGGGGGGATGACAAAATAGATAATTTCTGATTATAACAATAGGTTTGTTCGAATCACTACCAGTTGGTACATTTGTATATATAGGACAGGTTCTTACAGACTGAATCCATAATAAGTTGAACACATTTCTTTGATATCAGGTATGAGTCATTTGATTTCCACCACGAGTGTCGGAAGATGAGATGGGACAGACTATCAATTCTCATGGATAAATTAGCAAAAGATCAACAGCAATTTGGGTGAGTTTTTTTTAATGGAATGAAAGTGAATTGGAAGTTCATGGAGATCATTCAAGAGTGTACCACATCGTTTAAATAGTTTCCATATATTTTCAAACCTCTCTCCCTCCTTTGTCATGTAATTTATCACCCTCTTCTTTTCTTTTTTGTTGGCATCTCAACATTTTCCCTTTAAATCGACAATTCATGTCCATTTTTTTTTCTTGGCTTTCCCATTCTGCATGTGTTAAACATACCATTTCTCTATGTTTGATCTTATTTGATGTGGAAGTCTATAAGCATAGTTCTAACTGGTACCATATTTTTCTTCCTCACAATATTAAAATGTTAACCTTCATGTTTAATGTATAAATTATGTTGAATTCTTTTGAACATATTATCATATTGTATTCAAATTCTATATGAAAATACTAAGAAATAAATTCATCAAAAAAATAAACTGAATACTTCACTAAGGAAAGAAAAGCAATTTGAATCCATAAGATAATGTCATTGATCGAGTTTTAGAACTCTTATTGGAATGCTCCCCAGGGAGTGTAGAAAATGCATGCTTATGATTATGTGCAGGAAAGCCATGATCTGTTGACCAGGGTAATAATCTATGTCTAATGCACTTAAAGATGTTGTTCCAATGTATTAAGCTTTATACATAAAATCAGAATATTATTATTTGAGGTGTGACGGGTCCTTAAGGATGTCTTTGAATTTCCTGGATGTATGTAAACTTCTGGCCTCGACTGTATCTCTAGAGCACTTAGAGACGTTGTTGTTCCAATATTTGACAGGTCCTTTAGGTTGTCTGATGAACACTGCATGGGTGTTGATTTGATTTTTGCTTGTGTTTTTAGGTATTTCTGGATGGATGCAAACAATGAGCTGCTGAAACACCAGGTTGGGGTATTCAGAACAAACTGTATGGATTGTTTAGATAGGACTAATGTTGTACAAAGTATGCTGGCTAGGAGAGCACTTCAAGATCAAATGCAGGTAAGATCAAGAACCTTATTAATAAAAAATTGTTTATCTTAACAAATTTGCAATAACAGTGTAATAAAACTACTGATTTTAGTCTATTAGATCGGCTGATTGTAAACTTTTTAGAGAAAATGTGCATTTGTAACTCTAAGTCTTTTGAAATAGTAGAAAAAATACATGGGGAATTTAACCTCAAGCCTTGATAAATGCTTTTTAATGTAAAGATATTTTAGTCCGGGATTTCTGTGTAATTCGGACGTTCAAACTTTTCATTGTTTTATTTTACTGTTATCATTCTTTCTTTCAGCAAATGGGAATCTTGAAACAGGGCGAAAGTTTGGAGAATCACTATAATTCTGCATTCGAGTCAACATTTAAAAACAGTAAGTACCGGTACATCATTCAACTACCAGAGGATATTGCATTAAATTTTAAGTAGGGTATCTATTTTTTTTTTGGAAAAGTGATGTGTTTACTTTAAGGAATTACCCATTTTTTGAAGAAGTAGATGTCATAATTTAGTAATAATCCACTTATATATTGCGCTTAATTACCCCGGTCATCGGATTCAATCAGTCATTCCTGCACACAAATTATGCACATCCTCCACTCCCCGGGGAGTATTCCAGTCAGTCGCCAGTGAGGTGCACACAGTACTTGACAAGCTACAATGACTTCACATCCTACTGGGTACCCATTTAGCACCTGGGTCGAGAGTAGCAAAGGGTGGATTAATTTACTGGACTGGCCACTAGCCAGACCTAGACTAGATGCAAAAATCATATCTGTTATTTTCCTTTCACTTATCTCGGTGAGCTCCAAACATTAAAATTGTCCACTCAGTCCTATAGGCTTTGTAGTTCACTTAAACACCGTTTCTCCTGAGTGTAAGACCACACCAGGTGGCCGTTCCTTTGTGAGAGCTGCACCCAAACTCTGGAATACCCTCCCTCAAGAGGAAGGGAGATTAGATGACGTGGGGGCCGTTTTATAAAGCTTTTCTTAAGTTAAGAGCAACTTTAAGAATGACAGGTGAACCTTTCTTACGCTCTAAAGCATCGCCAATGAATATACCATTTACCACATGAAATGATCATTAGTTGTTCTTGAAGTCACTCTTAACTTACGAACAGCTTTATGAATCACCCACTGGGCATGGTGGCTCAGTGGTAGAGCTTCCACCTCAGGAATGAGAGTTCATGGGTTTGATCCATGGCAGAGTCATACCAAAGACTTATAAAAAAGGGACCTTCTTCTGCCTTCTTGCTAGGTATTCAGCATTTATATTAGAGAAGGGTAATAATAACATTATGTCATGCAGGGCCCACTGGTAGAGCAGTTTCCTAAATGAAGGGGCTACCGTGAGTAAATAAAACATTATTAATTAGAAATGTACCATCTTTCAGTATGTCCTAACCAAACTGAAAACTGACTCTTTTCAAGAGTTTTCAATTCATAATACGTCACTTTTGATTTAATGCATTTTGCAGAGACAATAGGCTTACCTTATTTTTCTTAAGTTGTGGCTTAACTACACATTTATTTCTTGATATGATAATTGTTTCGAGTTTACTTGCTTGTGTTGTAATGTGCAGTTGAGTATAGGCCTATCCATTAATAGAAATTGTGCAATATAAGTTTTCAATGTATATTATACCATCCAGCGTGGGCAGACAATGCAGATGCGTGTTCCAAACAGTATGCCGGTACAGGAGCACTCAAAACAGACTTCACAAGGTAAGCTATCAGGGGGTGTTTCACAAAGATTTAATTATAACTTAAAACGCCTGGATGTGGGCATGACCGCATTAGTCAGATCGTGCCAAGAGGACACGCACTACTGCATCTTAATCGGTAAGATTGTATGTTGCATGTCATATAAACATCGCCATTTAAGTGTGAATTTTATCACCCCCCCCCCCTCTGATTCAGTCAATTCTCTTTGCTTTGATACAGAGGCCATCCCTTTCTTGTAGGTGTGTGGTAAACATCACAGGAGGGTTTCTTGAAGCAATCCTATCAGTGATTTGACTGACAATGGTTGCAACGGGCCAATCAGATGCAAGGATATCTTGTAGCTTATAACATTTGTCAGTGAACATGAATGAATTTTTTTTTCATAAAACCCTCCTGAAATCATATTCTCCTAGGAACAAAAACATTTTTGAAGACAAATCCTTCTCAGATGTATCAAACTTGTTATGTGGAGATTTGGTTAGTTGTTTTATACAAGAGACAATATACTTTCATCATGATTGATATGTTAATTGATGTATTTCCTCAAGTCAAATCAACTCTACAGTATCTGTGTTGGAATGGCCATCACCCTAATGGAACTCATTAGAAAAAAATAAGTGTACTGTTATATGACTTTTGAAATAATTATAACTTCCAATGTTGTTAGAGGCAAAAATGTATGTCTCTGATTGGTGATCAAGCATGTTATTTCTGAGTTGTTTCTTATTAATTTACCATTATATATGAGAATTAAAATGAATTTCAAATGTAATTTCTTTCTTTTTTTTTTTAGAACTGGAAAGAGGACAAAACTAGGATTGATGAAAGATGGTCTGAACTCAATGATTCGTTACTACATGAACAACTTTGTAGATGGTTTCAGACAGGTAAGAGATTATTTTTATGCTTGTTTGTACTTGATTTTCGTAAGATTTCATTATTTGATAACAATATTTTTCTGAATATTATGTCAGAACTAAAAGGGGTGATAATTCTTCATTTCCAAGACTTTCTCTCAAAACTATTACAGTGACTTTCATAAGTTTAGTTGTATCACACATGTATATCACACATTTTTTTAATTCTGTGTTTTGATTTTCCATAAAGATCTGAATTTAATATATTATTCAGAGTATTGTTTTCTTCCTTCCCAGGATTCCACAGACCTGTTGCTAGGCAACTACGTTGTGGAGGAGAATGAGGGTGTGTCACGTCCATCTCCAATAAGAAAGAGCAAGGATGCTAAGTTCATGTTGGTGAGTGCTTCGTACAAATTCTTTGAACCCGAGTAAATGCTACCTGACAGTTTAAATGATTTTTACTGAAACCACTTATAACACAATTTTCTCTCTGGCTTATTTTGCCAAGTTTCATGACAATAATTTTTTTTAGATTCTGAGGATCATATTGTTTACTACTGAAGCTTTTAATCCACAAATATTTGGACTTCTAATGTGAAAGAGACTGATATATATCATATAATCATCAGAATCTGAACAATACATCCTCTGAATCTAAAACATTCCGCACCCATAATGTTTGTTTATAACACACATGTGTTATAAACAGGGTGCTGCACACACAGCTCCACAGATCATTGATTAACCTTAATATTTTTGCATTGCATTTTTTGAACCAAAAGTTAGATATTAGTCAATTAGATGTAAGTTAAATTTAAGGTTGATATAAGTTGAATATAAATTCGTGCTCATATTTGAATAAGCACAAGGCAATACACACACATTATTGTTATTGATACTTTTGATAATAATGATTTAATATGCATGTATAGGAATACCAGAATATTGCCTGTCAATGTGTAAAATGCATTATGTAATAGCACTACATGCAATATCATTCTATTTACAGTTACCTGCTATCGCCATGGTAGCATTCTCCATGCTGCTCATAAGCATGCTCATTCCAGCTGGTAAGTCAACGACTGTCTTTTTTTATTTATCATTGTCAAGTGAGGAGAAATTTATTCATTAATATCTTAATTTCCTTTCACTTTGAGTGTTTCCTGTACTTTATTCTCAGAGGTGTGAGAGTTCAGATTTTTAACTGATTTCAGATTTTTTTGTTTTGATTTTCAGTTTGATTTCAGCTTATTTTTGGCTTTCTTCTGTACAAAAAGTATGGGATCTCCGGAATTTCAGACTTTTTCAACACTCTTCAGTTTTTTTCAGATCTTTTTATTTGTGACCACTCACACCCCTGAATTTTAGAGGTGTAGAATTCTTGAGGTTGGGATGAACAAGTTTCAATTTCCATATCCAGTATGCCATCCAGAGGATGGTGACATAACACGTTTACCTTGCAAATTCAGAGTGCTGCACACAAAGCTCCATGTATAATAAGAAGAAATTTAAGTTTGTGGTGTATATTTGTAGTGAAGTGTTATGAAGAATACTTGATGAAGCACTACTGCAGAAGGAGTACTTGATTTTGAGAATATATGGCTATGATGATACAATCAAACAAATCTGAGAATTTGTCAAGAAAAAAAACTTAATCGAGTTTGTGATGCATGAAATTCTGACACTTATGCTCATTCTCAGTGTTTATTTTTAATGTTACCAAGTCATGAAACTTGTCAATTACATTAGGAGGAGGAGAATTATAAAAATATTAATAAAAGTGAACATATTTAGTATTCATAATTAAAGGAGAATGAAACCATTGGAACAAGATAGCTTGTGTGAAAACAGAAAAATCAAAGAAACAGATCAACAAAAGTTTGAGAAAAATCGGACAAATATTGAGAAAGTTATGAGCATTTGAATATTGCGATCACTAATGCTATGGAGATAGCAAATTGGCAATGCGACAAAGATGTGTGATGTCACTCGTGAACAACTCTCCCCATTACTTTAGTATATATTTCACTTGAATTGCCTCTTTTATCACATCTATCCATAGATCATGTGTTCTTTCTCCATGAGGGCATGTAATACATACTTTTTAAGAATACATCATGGATAAAGAGTTTGTATCATCATAAGAAAAAGCAAAAAGAGACATTTTGAGGGTATTTTATAGTCCACCATAGGGAAAGTTGTTCATCAGTGACATCACACATCCTTGTCGCATTGCCAATGGGAGGATCACCATAGCATTAGTGATTGCAATATTCAAATGCTCATAACTTTCTCATTATTTGTCCGATTTTTCTCAAACTTTCTTTATTCTTATTTTTTTATTTTTCTGTTTCTACACAAGCCTATTTGTTCCAAAGGTTTCATTCCCCTTTAAAATAATTCTTCAAAATATATTAAAATAAGTAAATGTGATACATCTCTCTATTCATTCTGTCTTTCATCTCTTACAGCTGAACTTCATTTACAGATTGCCTACATCCTTTTCTGGTTAGCTGCTACTATCATCTGCGTTGGTTTGATGGGAGTATTTGGTATGGAGTTTGTAGATCAACCTAAGTTATCTCAAGCAAAAGTCAAGAGTGATTAAACTCTCACTTCCCGTGTCTGCTCTCTCTGTTTCTCTCCACTCCCAATATCTCTCCATACCCTTCTTTTTTACTCTCTTTCCTTTTTCTTTCTTTCGCCCTTTCTCTCTCTCACTAATCTTCATGTTTTTTAACCTTTTTTTTCTTGTCAACCTCTTGTTCCTATTTCTTTGGCTCTTAACATGCCACAGAAAACTAGAACAACTGGAATTTGTTGTGTTGAAAATAATTGATGCCCTTTTTAGGTTTGTTCAGAAGCAAAGAGGAGTTTTGCTAATATTTTCTCTCATTCTCCAATTCATTTGTTTCTTTTTTTTTGTCCCTCTCTGTTTTCCTGTCTCTCATTTCTCCCTTCTTGCCTTCTATTCCTTGTCCTTCCAACAATTTCAGGTTTAACATTTATGACCAAATAGTTACTGCCTTTAATTCATCAAAATCATTCACTTTCATGAAAAGTGAAAAAAAAGCTTTCTCATTAGTCCATTATCTATGAAATAACCTTGGTTCAGTCAAGATAGCAGAGTGTGCAATGTTGACTTAAACTGTAATTACTTGCATTTCATCCTGGAAGATGTATCGCACAATGTTGAAAACATGTTATTCAATCATTATTTCAGGCAAGGCAGCATAAAAAAACTATAAAATTTATCATTGCATTTCTAGGTGGATGCTGTTTTGGCAATTGAATACTTTTAGAGGCTAAATAGAGGTTGAAAATTTGTCATAACACAAAAGTTATAACATAATTTGGATATATATTAGATGTTTGGATAGAAGATTTAAATTTTTTTTTATCCCTGAATCATGAAACTTCAAATGAGGATCATTTCTACAGTAATTAGTACGCATAGTAAGTCATTTGTCTTTGAGCAGCAATACCAGTGCTTACCATTGCATAATGTATGCAAATGCATTAGGAAAATGCATCGATTTGAACTGCAGCAAGCAGAAAATGAATGGTTAATGTTCTTCAGGGTCCTGTAACACAAAGGTTGATCGTACGCTTGATTTTTATGATTGATTGTACATTGTAGTCAATGGAATCAATCATAGAAAAATGATCTACGACCATTGCTAAGCTTTGTGTTACGGGACCCTGGTCTGTAAATCAGTACAGGGTCACTGTGTGATAGAGGCTGTTCTCATTACGTTTTCTAAAACTAGTTTACTGGAAACCGATTTAGGAAACCACTTTGGAAGATCGCTTTGCTAGCATTCTCACTTGATCACACGAAAGTGGTTTTCAAAATCACTTCACGTAAATCGCTCTTGTTGCTATGGAAACGCTCTCAGTGGGGTGACACGTTTCGCGCGAAATTCGAAACCGCAGCATAGGCATTCTACACCTGTCGTGTGGAGTAGCGCGCTCAAAATGTGCGAAGATCGCTTCCCGAAGAACGGTTGTGTCCTCACTTACGCTAAAACCACTTTTCCGATGCGAAGCGATCTTGAAAACTACATCGCGAGATGGTTTTCCAAACTGGTTTTGAAGAGCACTTCGACCGTTCTCACTTAGCGTTAAACTAGTTTCCACTAAACTAGTTTCCAGTAAACTAGTTTTAGGAACAGCCTCCTAGTCTTGGTATATGTGTCCGATTGTAATTTCAGGGTGATATTCAGGCATATAAAATGGAATAAATTTAATTTATTCATTTTGCAAATAATCATGGGCTTTTCAGTCAAGGGGTTCGATCCCTTCTCTTCAGTTCTCTTATTTCCCTCCCGTTTTTTTTTTTTGCTTTTGAAAATTTTAGAGGGTTTGATTAAACCCTGAACACCCCACCCCCCTGGCTACAGGCTTGGCTTGAAGGAAAAATTAAAAAATTGAATATGATCACAGCAGACTTGGAAGATAAATACATATTGCAAGGATTTTTTTTTCATTAAGATTATGGGGGGTAATTAATGTTTAATTTTGATTTTTTTTTTCAAAAACAAGGTTATTTTGAAACTAAGTAGGAAATATAATTGAATTGATATCTCATATTTGTTTATTATTAGATGAATGTTCTTATGTTCATTTAAGTCTGATGTGCTTGCATTACCAAAGATGGATTCATTCCTATACTTTATTTAGTAAAAAGTCATCAAAAGAGATTTTATTATCTCATTTTCATGTGTAGTTTGTTATATTCAAACTTGAATGACTATATTCAACAATCAGGGAATTCCTACATTATTTCGTATTACAGCATTCCTCCTGTCATGATGAAAGAACTATCAATATATAGCTGTATAGATCATTCCTATCATCTTTAGATATGATATCTTCATATTTTTAGCCCAGAATATTAAAACTTTGACACTTTGCTTATTATTTGAGTATGTTTTCTTTTTTTTAAATTGCTTATATTTTAAATGAAATTTGATTGAGCTATAAACTTTTCATTATTGTCATCGTTACATTATCAATTAAAGATTCATGATATAATTTCCTTGCCTTCCTCCAATTTGGGATTTGATAAACTATCACCATTTGTTCAATATATTAAGTCATGTTTCCCTATTCTCCATATACTTTATTCAGTACACATACCATGTGCTGAGAAATGATTTTCTTGCTCCATTTCTTCATGAAGTGTAATTATTTACCCTGTTTTGGGGACATTATATTATTGGATGTGTGTAAACTTGTTTATGGGCATCAAGAATATAAAACAGTAAACAATACATATAAACAATGTAACAAGAATCTGTTTGTAACAAAAACTACATATCTTAAAGTTTCTTTTGAGAATCATGTTGCAAAATTATGATTAAGAAGCATTTGATATGTGTGCTTTAGTGTTGTGATGATGAAAAATCATCTCCTGCATCTGAGTTTTGCATATTTGAATGGATTTTGTTCTGAAGAGAATGAAAATTTATTCTTGGAATGTTATAATGTCTACCTACAACTTACAATTCTCACATTGTTAAATTATAATTTCAAATCAGTATACTTTAGACATTAAAGAATAGCATTTCAAGTAATTTGGTCCTCCACACTCATCATATTTTATCATTTCTGATTTGTAATTTATTACAAGATCTGTTTGTAGGAGATTACTAAGTTACTAGAATACTTTGACATTAATGCACAATTTGTTTTAAATTTCTTTATTTGGATTTGGACATAGATTTTGTTTCATATTGCCTTATTTTTGCAATGACTCTTGATTATCTGTAAAATAGCTTCTTGCCTATTGTATTGTAGATATACTGCTAAAAATAATTATACATTTCGAGTTTTAGCATAATGTCGCAGTTGTAAATTTGTGTGTTTCTCATTCCCATACTTTCTATTGAGGAATAAGATGAATACTCACTGGTGTACATTTCAGCAGTAAAGCTATTGTTTGGGGGGGGGGGGGGGATGACCAGACATCTTGGATTTCAAGGGACAGTACCGTATTTCAGCAATTTGTCCCGCATCGTGTATGACCCATCCCAGGACGCCGTTTTGTCCTGTATTTCACAATTTCGAACATATTTGTGTGAGATTATTCAAGCATGCCATTTTTTCTTAATATGCACATTATCAAAGTGGGAAAAGAGGGAATATGATATTGTATATTTGAATGGTATGTCAAAATCTATCCCAAAAAAATTGGAAGTCTTTTTTTTTTGGGGGGGGTTATAAGTTCTGAAGGTTTCCATGGCGAAGAAGAATAGTGTAAAAGGTTTCACGGTACCATGTATCTTTTTTGTTGTTTTTTTTTTTTAAAGATAATTTTACCCTCTATGGCATGTTGAGCCCTCTGAAAAAGTTTTTTGCTAATGCCACAATTATTCTGATCTTGAAGTGTCCCATATATCGACTCGTTACCACGGGGGGGGGGGGGGGGTCTATTTTTGTCATCTCCCTACTTGGATAGAGTGACATCCCTTTTTGTGCATGGATATTCTTTTACTAAAACTTGAATTGCATAATAGATTTTAACAAGTTTATTATGTTATAGAAGTTTGTGTCAATTTTCTTGTACCCCTGTTATTCCATCAAGTAATGTTTGTATATTATATATTTCAGATATTTGTAGTTAAATAAGTGTTTGGTACTGCGAAATTATAAAATAGCCTGATAAATTGAAATGCTTAAGCTTTTTGGGATGGGATCTTACTCCAGTGAGTGCACCAGTGAGTGCATGGCAAAAAGCTTTTAGTATGGTCTTTAGTTAGGGTATATTTGTATTAAATTTTCTTGTAAAGAAATCACTACTCCTCCATTCATAAGAATGTGGTATTGTTCTGCTAGAACTAAAAAGTATTGTAGAGTATGACTTTACAATTGTCCTAGATTGATTATGAATGATTAAATGATAGATCTATATTTTTCGTTTGTGTCAAGATGTAGAATTTTATAATTTATTCCTATGGTGTGGTCATTAACCATTTGTCTGTATATTTTGTTGATCTTTGATTGATAATTGTCTTATTGCTGATATGGGCATTCATTCATTTCAACAACTTTGTGTTAATAATCAGAAATGTTATGTTAACTATTGATTAATCTTAATTGTATGCCATGCACTTTTTGTCACTGCTCTTCCACATGTCAAATATGTCTTGTATAACAAACAAGTAACCAAAATTTGACAATTTGACCACTTGTTCATTTTTTATTGCCATGTGATGTAATTAGTCTAGCTATTTAATTGAAAACATTGAATTAATTATGATTATCAATTCATTAAAAGCACTTATTGTTCTGATCCATCAACAACAAATGAATTGTGTGGACTGTTTTGTGATTGTGTGTTTCATCTTTTTCATGATTAATAGGAATCATTGAAATAATAATAAGGAGCATTTCCATATGTGAAAAAAAGATTGTGTCGAGTAAGTAACCGTTATCCCGCCTGTTAACATGCCACCTTCACAATATAATAATTAGATCGAGAAGTTAAAAGAGTTGCAAACTGGAGAAGTAGCAATTTAGCTATATAAATCAACAAATTTGTACAACTTTTTAGGGAGATGATTAAACATTATCTACCGTAGATGTGGACTTATTTTTTAAATAAACTTTTGTGGTAATGGGAATGATAATGGAGATATCGATGATGATGATAATGAGTGGCGAACCGTTGGGTATGGCATGGGGGCACCAGCAAAATTTTTGGGTCACTTAGTGGGCGCGCGAAGCACGTTCAATCGACAGATAAACTGACCTAACAAACATTTTAAGGACTGTGCCATTAAACAGATTTGTATCTCATTGATCAAATAATGCGAGCGCGAAGTGCGAGCTCAAAGTTCTTGAAATTCAGACCTGAAGAGGGACATTTTGTGATCAATCGCCCTTATGTCCAAGTTTCACGAACTAGGTCCAAATACTGTCTAAGTTATTATAACATTTCAAAAACTTTGGGGATTAAGATTTTGATATTGATTTCCCCAATATGGTCTAAGCTCATTGACCCTAAATGACCTGAAACTCAAGCAGGATGTTCAGTAATTCTTGATTAACCTTATGTCCAAGTTTCATGAACTGTGTATATATATATAGGTCCATATACTATCTAAATGAGATATGATGACATAAGATTTCAATGTTGACGACGCCCCCGCCGTAGGAAAAGCGGCGCCTATTGTCTCACTCTGCTGCAGGCGAGACAAAAAGCATATGAGGGACAGTGTTATTGCTTCGAAAAATATTTGACATTTGATGGATTTCCTTATTTTGTTAATTTTTCAGCACTTTTACGAATTTTCTTTCTATTTGGCATATATTACATACAAAAACTGGTGGTAATACCTTTGGATTATGTTCGAATTCATTTTGAGATAATTACCAAAAATTACTGGTAGGTATGGAAGCTTAAAAGCGCCACCGAGATGTTGAGATAATTATCTCGGGAAGTCGACATCTTGATAGCAAAAGATAAGATGACGAGATCCCAGATCTCATCATGTCGACATCTTTTAGAAGAGATGATGAGATGACAAGATCCCGAATCTCATCATGTCAACATCTTTTAGAAGAGATGATGAGATGACAAGATCCTGGATCTCATCATGTCAACATCTTTAAGAAGAGATGATGAGATGACAAGATCCCGGATCTCATCATGTTGACATCTTGTAGAAGAGATGATGAGATGACAAGATCCTGGATCTCATCATGTCAACATCTTTAAGAAGAGATGATGAGATGACAAGATCCCGGATCTCATCATGTTGACATCTTGTAGAAGAGATGATTAGATGACATGATCATGGATCGAAGATCTTGTCATCTGACCATTTCTTCTAAAAGATGTCGACATGACGAGATCCGGAATCTTGTCATCTCATCATCTCTTCTAAAAGATGTCAACATGATGATATCCGGGATCTTGTCATCTCATCATCTCTTCTAAAAGATGTTGACATGATGAGATCCGGGATCTTGTCATCTCATCATCTCTTCTAAAAGATGTTGACATGATGAGATCCGGGATCTTGTCATCTCAACATCTCTTCTAAAAGATGTCAACATGATGAGATCCGGGATCTTGTCATCTCATCATCTCTTCCAAAAGATGTTGACATGATGAGATCTGGGATCTTGTCATCTCATCATCTCTTCTACAAGATGTCAACATGATGAGATCTGGGATCTCGTCATCTTATCTTTTGCTATCAAGATGTCGACTTCCCGAGATAATTATCTCAACATCTCGGTGGCACTTTTAAGCTTCCATAGTTAGGCCCTATTTATCCGAACTTTGCGTTTAACCAATGAAACAAAGTTAACGCCCAAGCCTACGCTAGCCATAGTTAGCCTAGCCTAGCATTTTGCCTTGTCATTAATGGTAATTTGATAAGTGTTTAAGAATTGGACATTATCCTTTCTTTTAATCACCCTTCGAGAGCCTTTGAGAATTAAGTACTTTGGTAGTCAGCGGCAGGGGCGGATCCAGGATTTTCTATCAGGCGGGGCATAAAAAAGTTAAAAAAAAAATAAAAATCAATAAAAAATTATGGATATAAAATAAAAAATGAAGGGTTTTTACAAAAAAATTAGCAAATTTTCTTTCAGATAAAATCGAACAAGCAAAAAAGGAAAAAAAAAAGAAAGAAAAGAAAAAGGACTTCACTTTCAAGGGGGGGGGGGGACACGCTTCTGTTTCAAACGGCATTTTTACATAATAAATTTTGCTTCTCAAGGGGGGGGGGGGGACGGACGGCTGTGCCCCTCCCCTGGATCCACCAGTGGTCAGAGGGTTAACACATGGACTCATTAATGGGAATGTCCTGACTGGTATTCAGTTTCAGTTCAGTTTCAGTTTTATTTTTTCTCAACAAAACAGTAGACAAAATCCATCATTAATACAGTTATAACAATTGAAATGTAATAAAGAAACCTATAACACAATATATTCATCTAAATTATACATTTGAAACTTAATATGGATTATGGAATATTTGTGGTATCACGTAACAGATTCAGTCAGTTCCCATCACACTATAATTATGTACGATATATTCATTCTATAAACCCCATCTCGGGGTATGAGAGTATAAGAATATAACGTATCTACCATGATTGATATATTATAACATAATATGAATACATGTGTATATAGTACATACAGTATGTCGCGTAACTTAACTCAATTGAGAAAAATATTTGGTCGTCTTTGCACCGCTCCCTGTCGTCGCCCCTTATCATACCAGACTAATCAGTGATATAAATAGATTGAAATCCCGGGGGGGGGGGGGCACTTCCATTCACGAGTGGATACCATGCGCGACCATTGGGTCTCGAAAAGCACCCTAAACACGTAATTTCCATATTCTGAAAATGCACCCCTTGGCGTGTGAAACCCTACCCTTAACAAGTATTGGAAACAAAACGATACTCTTGGCAAATATTCCCTGAAATGAACCCCTAAACAAGTACAGGAATGTTTATTGTTACGGGTCCTTCGGTCGTCGGCTGTACCTTATTTGGTTTAGTACGACCCCACCTAGCTTCTACACCTCGCGCAAATCGGACTCTAAACACGAAGTGTTGGGGCAAAAAGGACATCCTTTATAAAACATTTGAATTTTGTTTTATCATCCCCGCAAATTCGACCCTAAACACGTAATTTTCCTAGCGAAATAGATACCCTTTTTTCATTATTTTTGTGTTTTTGACACCCTTATCACGTTACGTACGTAACGTGCCCTATCGTTAAAAAGAGACATTTACGTGTTTTTTGGTCGCGCATGGTATCCACTCGTCAATGTAAGTGGCCCCCGGGATTGAAATCATAAATATATATTTCTTTTGAAATTACGAAAGTACAAGTCGTAACTAAAGCCAGGCTGACACTTGCACGACTTTTGGCCACGATTTGTCGTGGAAAGTCGTGCCATTTTGGGGGCACGAACTGGGAGGCTCCCGCAATGTTTACGACTTCTTCACGCATAGTTCGCGACAAGTTCACGACGAGTCCACGAATAGTTCACGAATGCGTGCCCGTCAGTGTCCACATTGACACGAACTGGCACGACGAGTTCACGCATAGTTTGCGCATAGTTTACGCACTTCCCGCATTGGCACGACGAGTTTGCGCAATTCGGACGGTGTCGTGCTGAACTATTCGTGAACACGACGTGAGCTGTTCGTGAACTATTCGTGACAGTCGTGGCATGGCACGCACTGCCACGCACTGGCACGCATCCTCCCGACGAGTTCACGACGAGTTCACGAACAGTTTGCGCATAGTTCACGACCCGGTCGCTAAATTTTGTCGTGACCAAAATCTGAATCTGAATCTGAACATTTCAAAATTCTCGTCCCGACATGGCACGCAGTGACGACGTGTCACGACGTGTTTACGCACACTTCACGACAGTTCACGACTAGTTTGCGCACTGGCACGACTTGAGTCGTGCCAATGCGTGACACAAAATCGTGCAAGTGTCAGGCTGGCATAAGTCATTAATGTAGTGGTACTGTGTTTGCCACTTATGGCCGCATTGATCTTTGTTACTCTATTCTGGCTATATCATTATCGCTCGCTATTGTTGGATATCCGGTTTATTACAGAGGGCGCTGTGACCTGCTTGGTGAGGAAACGGTTCCATAACATTTGCTCCTGCGAAAATTGCTCCGCTGTGAATTCAACACACAAATCGCCAACTTTAACCCTAAATTTAACACTATACCCTATCCTAAACCTAACCATAAACCTAAGATAAAACCTTATTGCAATTTGCTGCAACCCTAACCCTTAGGGCCTCATTATTGTGTTGAATGAATTTCCTCTGGTAACTATTATGTTGTGAATGGGTAAACATATTTCGTGATATTTCGTCCTTATGTTAATGTACACCTGATTGTCATGAACTAAGCACTTGCAATTAACTATCTACAGGGGCCTCTGACATTCTTTTTATGTCCCAAGTCCTGCCTCTTGTTCTTGGATTGAAATTACCTAGTTACGAATAATGCATGTAGCATTTCCATTTATTTGAAAGCAGGATAAAAGAGCATTGTAGATTACATGCCTTGCTCACGGGCATAGGTGCTGCGGCCGGGGATCGAACCCCGGACTTTCAAATTTATAGCCAGGCGCCTTAGACCATTCGACCACGGTACCTCCACATTTGAAAGCAGATACGCATAGCGCCATCTCGAGTCCTCAACTACTCGTTCCTGGCCAGTTTCCTGACCACTGATCTGTTCCTGACCCATAATGCTAGTGTAGTCTTGTAATATAGACCCACTTGAATGATGACTAATTGACTACCCAATACATTTATACCGCAATAATTTATGTACCAAGTAGCAAAACAATTACTTTTCCTCTCAAAACTATTTGTGTCTCTATACAAATACATTTATAGGTCAATTTATTCTCATAGTATTAGATACCTGAAAACGTATATTTTAAAACAATGGCCCGTATTCTGAAGTCAGGTTTAACCTAGACCACGGTCTAACTCTGTGCTAAAATTATGAGGAGCCAAAATTTCAAAAATTATGTTTATATTGTATATTTCTTATGTATACTATTTAGTTTCCTTTTGCTTTCATAATGAAGAAAATACTTCAGTTACCATTCCCAGACAATTTGGGTGTCATATGAGTTAATAAATTTGATGTGCACTCTTAGGGATTCGTGCCCCAATTGGCTTTCCATAGTTAAACCACAACTTTAAACCAGGGTTTAATTTAAACCTGAGTTCAGAATATGGGCCAATGTATTCATAACACACAGTCATTGAGAGACCACAAACAGTTCACCCCCTTTAAATCACATAATACGGTTAGTATACCAAATTTGGTAATTGATAAACCAAGGAAAGCAATCTATTACTTGTATATGAAATGCTTTTGGGTATATATTGCAATGACAAAAGACATGGCTTCATGGAATATGAACAGACACAATGCTTATTTATTTCGCGTGACGTCAGAAGCAGAGACCCTATTCATTGGGGTTTCCCAGCGGAATTTAACTCTTATCGTAGGCATGAAGGTTTCCCACGTAGGGATGGTATACTTTGGTTTAGGTTTTAGAAACGATATGATAAAATAATCATAAAGTAACAATACTTAAACATAAAAATTGATGCAAAGAACTCATATGGTATTGATAACCCGTTTCAGATTGGCTATGAATTATTATTATTGATTAGTATCATTATTATTATTACTATTATTGTTATTATGAATAGAGGGGGAATGAGGGGGAGAGAATGACAGAGGAAGGGGGGCAGTAGGGGGAGGAAGACGAAGAGAGAGAGAGAGAGGGGGGGGGGACAAAAAACGAGAGAGTTCTTTTCAAAAGCGAAATAAATTATTCCCGGATCTTGAGCACGCTTTGGCTGCTGCCACTCAGATTTATTTTGCTTATAATTATAGTTTGCCACTGCATTTGTTTTTCACTACTTTGTCTTATCCTTGAATTGTATTCATGTCTAAATTTTGTTATGGCACTGCTATAAATTTGTCACATCACAATGTACTTTAATGTCATACAACGATTATGTTTATGTATTGTAAATTTATTTTGACTTAACAATAAATGCAGACACTCTTGCAAAAAAAAATTATCCAGAAACGTGTTGCTGGTCTAGTATGATAATGTTAACGAAAAATATGGATTAGATTTCCATACAAAATTTTGAATGCAAACAAGCTGGATCTGCCTTCAAATATGTCTCTATTGAAACAGAGCTGTTTTGAACTTTGAATCGCATACTGTAAAGATCCCGATATTGAATAGCTATTGAGGTACCCAGTATGTATGCCGCATAAAAAGCAAAGTCATACCGATCATTATTTTTTTTTCAACTGATGCGAGCCTACGGTTTTTCGTTCAGGGGTAGGGAAAAATGCCATTTTAATACAAGTCAAATTTTGTGATAGATTTTGACATATTAAAAATAAAATCATGTTTCACCCTTTTTTTATTTTCCTTTACCTTCTTTTCTCCTTTCGAAGTCGTGAAACGTTTATGGTGGGGGAGGGTCTTTATGACTGAAAGTTACGTACATGTTATTGAATTTTAAAATTTATCAATATTTTGTGAAGAAAATTCTATGCACATCGTCATTAATATTCATTAGGTGGGCTGATGATGTCACACCCCCAGTTTCCTTTTTCTTATGTTATTACATGAAATCATAAATGTTTCATTCTTTATACATGTGTAAATGATGTGTCTCCATTATGATGAAATAAGTTGCGGCAATGCTGTTAATCAGTTGTTAATCCAATTATTTTAGTTCTTGGTAGAAAATTTTTGAGTAAACCTAATTTCATGTAATAAAATACAAAAGAACCTGTGGGGATATGACATCATCAGCCCATCTAATGAATATCCATAAAGACATGCTTAGAACTGTTTAATCGGAATAATGCAAATCTTTAAACTTCAATAACTTCGTTATTTGTTATTTGATTTTAATAAAAATTTTCAGCATTTTGCTTTGTGAATTTTACTCTATTAAGATATAAATATTTCCAGTCTGGACCACCCCTTTAAGAGCTACACATGTATGTTGTCTTATAAACAACATTATGACAAACACATAGCAACTTGTATTTTTTTTTCTTAAATCTATTAATCGCCATCATTATTATCATCATTAATAAGAATGTCCAATTATCATCATATTAAAAATCTACCTTACATGATTTTGTCATCTGATTGGGGTTAAAATCTTTTTATTCATGCGAATAGTCTGACACGTTTCGTGATTAATTCATATCCAAACAAAACGTAGATTAATTAAACGTTAATTGTTAAGAAGAGAATTCTAATTGAAATTCATGTTAGTGCATAATTTAGGAAAACAGTTTATTACAAGTCTAGAGTGTTAGCATATCCAAATCACGGAACTTTCAGAAAAGATTTATCGAAATTATCTATAGACAGTCATACATGACCACACAAAGTCAGGCACGAATCCATGAATTGTCAATGAGATGACAAAGTTTTTCCTTACAAAACTAGAAGAAGTGATGGACATAAGGTAGATATCATAAATAAATAACAAATATACACATCAATATATATATCTTCGACTCAAATGTCTTTTTCATGTGACCCGATTGGGGATCAAATAAGGGCCTCGTTAAAACGTAGAAATATAAGAGTAACATTTTTGCCCGATAAGACATTACAGGATAAGCTTCAAATTGTTAAACGACAACCTTTGTGAAAACCGAACATCATCGCCCCGATCTCTATTAAAAAGATATAATGACTGCATGTAGTTGACATGAATATACCAAAAACTTGAAGACTAAAAAGCCACAACATGCTTGATGCCGTTCTAATTTCGCTTTAATCATTTGTCCCTTGAAATTTAATTTAAATGTATTCTGTCAACATTTACTACACTGTGAAAAAAAGAGTAAATTTACGTTGGTCATTTTTTTGTTGGGTAATATATACGTTGGTTATTGTTTTGTTGGGCATTATGTGCCCAATACTTAGGCAAATTTTTACTCTGCCGCTGCCAAAATACAGATGTCCAATTGTTGGGCTAGTAATTGCCCTGCTGAGTGGTAAATGTTGCGAAACTTTACGATCACGAGTTGCGCTTGCAGCATGCTACACACGGTCGATAAGATATGGAGGAGCTTCTAGATGACTGGGGGCTGGGGAGCCTCGCTGAATCTTTCATAGATGAGTTGCTTAAACGGTTTTTTAATTTTTTTATTTTGGACTTTACGTTAAGCATAATTTGTAAGGAATTTGTCAGAATAGGCCTACATACATGACATATATCTGACGCTGTTTTGTTTTTGCTTCACTCACTTGAGATATGCACTTGCACTTGTATGCAGCGTTATTGTGCATGCAAAGCACTTTCGGATAAGGTCTCCGGATCGACACGGACCAGGTACACGAAGTGAGTGTAGGCCTTGCCCAGATGTTGGGTTAATAACTTTATTAAAAAGTTGGGCAAATTAATGTCCCCCAAAATGTAGTTCAAAATATTACCCAACAGTTGGGCACATTAATGCCCCAACAACGTTGGGTAAAATATTGCCCAGTAGTTGGTAGGGTTGACTATCGGCCCAACGTTGGGCAAAATATTGGGTAAAATATTGCCCAATTTTTTCACAGTGTACAACCAATCAATCAAATTTAGAATTACAGACTCGTCGTCAACTTTGATAGACAATATTTTTGTAAATAGTACGTCATCTGGCATTTTGGTGTCTGATTTGTTAGACCATTTCCCTATTTTTGTTGAGGTGTTTTTCGGCAGAGATAACAATAAATCTGCATCAATTAGTGATCGAGACATTTCAGAAGAAAATTTAAATAGATTTAGGGAGAGATTGAATGAGATCGACTGGAATGTCATCTATAACATTCAAGACCCGGATATTTGTTTTGACAAATTCTTTTTATTTTTTATTCTTTACATTAATGATTTTAAGAATTCTTCCAATATTTTGTCATTTATTTTGTTTGTTGATGATTCTAATCTTTTTCTGTCTCATCGTGACCCACATACGCTACTTAATACTTTGAATACAGAACTTCTATCAGTTCAGTCTTGGATTAGAGCTAACAAGTTGTCACTTAATGTTAAGAAAACTAATTTTATGATTTTCAGTAATTCTCTCAAAAGTTTACCTGGTCAAGTAGTCATGGATAATGTAAATTTATTACAGGTTGATTCCACCCAATTTCTTGGGCTCTATATGGTCATGATTTGTCTTGGAAGTGTCACATTAATTACTTGAGTAAATTGACTTCTAGGAGTACTGGTATTTTAAGCAAGCTAAAATTATTTTTCCCTGATTATATACTATTAAACTGATATATGACTCTCAGGCGCGCCGGAACACTTTCAGTTTTGGGGGGGCAAAATCCTGAAGGGGGCACAATATTTTTGAAAGCGTGACAGGCGCGGATCCAGGAGGGGGCCGAGCCGGCCCCGGCCCCCCTATTTTTTGACAACCTGCAGAAAAAAGTGTACTCTTTACCTTGATAGAAACTACAAAAAACAGAAAGAAAAGTAAGAAAGAGGTATTTTACCCATGATGTGTAATTTACAGCCTCGTAACGACCGGCCCGACCCCGAAAGGATAAAAAAAAGGTGAGGGGAAGAATTGGAAAATAGACTTTATGTAAAATTTTTCGCTCGTGCTTCGCGCTCGCATTGCCTGTGTAATGAATCCCATTGAAGATATAATATATATCCAATATATATACAATATATCCAGTTCTGATATCAATTTGCACACAATTTTTTAGCTCGCACATCAAGCTTTCATTATTTTGTTTGATTTACACAAATTGTTAATGTGTATCAAAATGTTCAGCTCGCGCTGCGCGCTCACATTGTTTGATTTGTGAGAAACCTATGCTCTTTGGAAATTCTTACCAAAATTTGTCAAAATGCTCCTTTATCATGTCAGTATATCAAAAACTTAAGCTCGCATTTAATTGTTTGAGACACACAGCTTGTTTATTTAAATAAAAACGCGCTTAGACTGTTCATTTTTTTTCAGGTCGGAATATCATTTAATTGGTGATACTTGTATTCTCTTCATTAATCAGTAAAAACAGTCCTAATTGAGTCACTTTTCACGTTACTATATGACAAATTTTCGGCTCGCGCTTCGCGCTCTCATTATTTAGTCGGATACTTATCTTTGTTCATGCATGATTATAAAAACTGCTCTGAATCTTCAGTTTTAAGGACATAAAATATCAAAGATTTTTAGCTCGCGCTTCGCGCTCGCATTATATATCAAGACCACATGAGATACCTTATATTGTTTATAGCAATAAAAATACTTTAAACTTCAGTCTTTAGTTAGGACTACCCCCTGAAATCCCCCCCCCCCCCACAAAAAAGCCAGATTGTAGCGGCCAATCGAGAAAAATGTTGATCAAAATATTTTTCGGCCCCCCCTATTGGCGAAAGCTGGATCCGCCCCTGCGTGAGATACCGAAGCGATCGAGCGGGAGAGGGTGTGGGACCCCCACGGTAAGGACTTTGTGTAAAAATGGAGTATAAAAGTTGCGTTTCTAAGAGCATTCAAAATAAATTTCTTGAGAATTAAACAGTCTTGGAGTTCTTTTTGCTCTTTCTGTTTCCCCTTCTGACCCAGACTGGTGTTTCTTCATGATCAGGGTCGCAGTTCCAGCAAATTACGAGCCTTATTGCAAACGAAATTGTTTCAAACCAATGTAATATATAGGCCTTTTAAAGACTCTAAGATGACAAACATGACCGTATGCAGCCGGGGCCGCCGATCGAGAGGGCAGAATTCACAAAATTCACCAAAAGTGTGCACGAAATCCTTCAATTTTATTCTAAAAAATGCAGAAGCTCCCCCATCGCAATGGGCGGAAATCCCAGGGGACAGGGGGGACGCGTCCCCCTACCATTTTGGAAAGGGGGGGACATAATATCAAATGTCCCCCTACTATTTGTGCTCTTTTATTATGGAAAAATACAAAATTCAAAATCGAAATTATACACATGTATCATAGAATTTCGAATATATTAACAGATAGTTTTTGTTAAGAACTTGGCTAGGAACAGAAAAGACATACCGGCCCAACTATTCTCGACCTCGCATCTGGCCCTATATGCCAGCCAAAGAGTGATGACATTGATGACATCGATGGCCACTGTCAAATTCATATCTAATAAAAATGACGAAGAAAAAATCGCCTCTGGATACTTATAAGTAAATTTAGTGCATAGATGGTAGACGAGAATGTTCCATACCCAGTAAAATCATACCTTTGTTAAGCCAATTCACTTTCCCTTTATTCCAAATTTACTTGGAATATAAGAATATTTTCATTGTTCGCGTACTCAGTATAAAGAATAGTTTTCATGAGTTATGATTAATCCTTCACAGTGAACTTTAACTATGTTTAATCCCCCCAAAATTGTTTTTAAACACTCTATTAACGAGACTTTTATATTCCATTTTTACACCAAATTCCTGCCGTGGGAGGGGTCATCATATAGGTAGATCAAGGGGGCGAAGCGGCGGAAGGTGAGGAGAAAGATAAGAAGAAAGATAGGACCGGGAAGAAAGTTGAATGATGGAAGGAGGGGAATAATTGGAAAAAAAAAACTTTCAGGTCGTAGTATAAAAATTTAAAAAAATCGCTCGCGCTTTTGCATAAATACACAACCATCTCTTTATTTCAAAACGTGCTTGATTTTTTTTTCACTTTTTAGATCGAAATATATAAAATCAAATCATTTATCTAAGAAGATACCCATCTTTTTCATTATTTGTAGGTTTAGATATTAAAAAAATAGCTTGCCATTCGGTTTTAGTCTGAAATGTATTCATTAAAAGGTTAAACGTTATCACACTGTAATAAGATGGAAAAGGGGCTTATCAAAGGTATGTTTCACAGAGGAACTGTTCGTCAAAAGACGCGAGGCTTACTATGATAATGTAATTGCCCCGTCAGGGGCAAATTTTTTTCATTTTTGACAATGGAAATGACAATTTTTAGGCAGAAAAGTGCCTTCATCGTTTACTTTTGTCCTTAAATAATTTATCCTTTTTCTACTTTCAGGGGGGCACATTTGGGGGGGGGCAAAATCTCGTTTTGCCCCCCAAAAATTTTATTTGGGGGGGCAAGTGCCCCCCTGCCCCCCGCTTCCGGCGCCCTTGATGACTCTCATTTCATCACGATTAAATTATGGTATATTGGTTTGGGCTAATACAAACAAGACACTATTAGAAATGTTATTCAAATTACAAAAGCGGGCAATTAGGGTAATTAACCAATCTGACTTTTATGCACACACAAATCCATTATTTATGAAAAATAAAATCCTGAAAATTCATGATCTTTACGAATTTCATTTGTGTACATTCATGTTTCAACTCTCAAAAGATGATCTACCGGAATTTTTTTCTTCCTTGTTTCAAAGAAACAACCTCATCCATTCTTACCCTACCCGCCAAAGGGACTCTTTTCACCTTTCACGTACTCGTACGTTATTTGCTCAAAGAACAATTGTATTCGAAGGACCAAGGCTTTGGAATAATCTTCCAAGCGAAATAACTAGCTGTTTATCTCTAAGTACTATGTTTAAATGCAAACTGAAATCATTTCTTTTGTCCAGTTATGGACACCGTTAAGACGCACTGGCTGAATATATATATAATATATTTGATCTGTACCTTTAAAGGTATTATGTGGTATAGTTTTTAATTTATTTATTTTTTTCATTCTTCGCTCACCCCCCTCCTATATTTCACATTGTCCACTTTTCCTCTAATTCTTTACCCCTTTATTTTGCGCTAATGTTTGGCTTTTCCTTGTAGTCTAATTCTTCTTTGGTGTCCAATCTCCTTACGAACTTCATAATTACTTTAAGGAACCTGCAGACACTGCAAGCTCTGCTTTTCATTCAGGTTCCTTCATATTTCACTTTATTTACTGCCATTTTCTTTGTATTTTCTATGAAACAAAATGTATTTCTTGTATTATGTTATTATTTTGTTATCTTGTGAAGTATGAAAATAAATTAAATTCAATTCAATTCAAATTGTAGGCCTATGTGAATAAATCGCAGAAAATGTGTAGTGCTACGTGCGGCGTAATAATATTACTGATAATAACTCATACACTGCAAGCACTCTGATTGTTTGTATAAACACTATTATTTCGCTTAATTATAAATTTGAAGTCTTACTAATGGAAATAAGAGGTTCAACAATATCTTATTCTGTGAAGAAGAAAAAAGACATGATTGAAGAAGAGGATTTGTTAGAAAAGAATATACAAAGATTAGAAAGTGAACTGAGCTTTAATCCCAACAGTGATCTAGAAAGACAAGTATTAGAAAAACGTATTCTACTTCAAGAAATAAGAAATGTGAAATTGAAAGGTCAAATGATAAGAGCACGTATAAACGCCATTGCATATGGAGAAAAACCTTCCAAATTCTTTTTAAATTTGGAGAAGAAAAGAAATGTTGAGAAAACTATGTCGTCTATAACTTTGAGCAATGGATCAGTTGTTGACAACACACAAGAAATAACAGATGAATGTAAAAAATTTTATTCAAAATTATATTGTAACAAAGATCATACTTTAGACACAGAAAGTTTTTATGACAGGTTAAAGAATTTGGAGATAAACAAATTAAAAGACCATAACATGAAAAGACTAGGTGGTCCTTTAACCTATGAAGAAGTGACTGAAAGTCTTAAAAAAATGAAGAATGGGAAGGCCCCTGGTTCGGACGGATTTACAGTAGAATTCTTCAAGTGTTTTTGGAAAGAATTGGGACATTTTTATGTCAGAGCAATTAACTATTCTTATAAGACAAAGAAGCTCTCAAATTCACAAAGATTGGGAATTATTTCTTTAATACCCAAAGGAGAGAAACCTAGACAATATTTACAAAACTGGAGACCTATAACTCTTTTGAACACGTCATATAAAATTGCATCTTCTGCTATAGCCAATAGAATTAAAAATATATTGCATGAAATTATCCATGAAGATCAAAAAGGGTTCATGAAGAATAGATATATTGGAGAAAATATTCGTATTATTTATGATACTCTCCATGAAACTGAAGAATTGAATACTCCTGGGATGTTGTTATTACTCGATTTCGAGAAAGCTTTTGATTCAGTTTCACATAATTTTTTATACAAAGTCTTAGAAACATTTAATTTGGGGCCTTCCATTCATCAGTGGATTCAAACGTTTTATAATGAAAATATGTCTTCAGTATACATAAATGGTCATTTGTCAGAACGTTTCTTTATAAATAGAGGCTGTAGGCAGGGTGATCCCCTTTCCTCTTATTTATTTCTGTTATGTGCTGAAATTTTAGCAGTTATGCTTCGTCAAAATGATTGTATTAAAGGAATTGATATTAAAGGAAATATTCGGAAAATTACTCAGTATGCAGATGATACAACCCTCTTTTTAGATGGTTCGAATGAATCTCTGAACAGTGCCCTTTCTGTTATTGCGATTTTTTATTCACTTTCAGGATTGAAAATTAATGAAGGTAAAACTAAAATTGTTTGGATTGGATCGAAAAAATATAGCCCATACAGAATTAAAACAAAAATGAAACTCTCGTGGGTCGATGATGGCTGTTTCACTTGTTTAGGTATAAACTTTTCTTTAAATTTAGATAACATTGTATCTTTTAATTACATACCTGCCCTAAACAGGGTGAAGCGCCTAATTCAAGTCTGGTCAAATAGAAACATAACCCCACTAGGTAAAGTAACTCTTGTTAAAACTCTTTTTCTGTCACAATTTAATTATTTAATTTTGTCTTTACCAAATCCATCACCTGTGTTTATAAAAGAGCTGGAAAGGGTTCTGTTCAGTTTTTTGTGGAATAAAAAACCTGATCGTATCAAAAGAATTCAGATTTGTAATTCCTATATGGAAGGTGGTGTGAAAATGGTAAATATTGAATGTTTCTTTATGTCGTTGAAATTAACCTGGATACGAAGAATGCATAATGGATTCATGGATAATATATGTTTCAATTCTTTTTTGCATGCCATCCCTTTTTCAGACTCCAATTTTTTACTTTATAGTCATGGCTATTTAGAAAAGTTTGTTAATACAATAACAAACCCTTTTTGGAAAGATGTACTTTCCTCATGGTGTATTTTTCGGAAAGCAAATAGATGTTCCAGTAGAAGAGAATTCTTTTCTGAACTCCTATGTCATAATGAAGACATAGTTATTAACAGAAATCTAGTTAACTTTAGACACTGGAGTCAAAAGGGTTTAAGATTTGTCAACGACTTAATAGGAACAGATGGTCGGGTTTTAAGTAGACAAAGAATTATTGAAGTGTACAATGTTTCAATTGATTACCTTACATATTTCATTATAAAACAAGAGATCAGTGAAAAGTTAGAGAGTTTTTCGCAACCTGATAACGATTTTGTGAAGTTAACCACTCCATTGAGACCAAATGTCATTACTGTATTGATGAAGCAAAATAAAGGTTGTAAAAATATTTATGTTCCATTGGTGAAAAAAAAGGTATGTAATAACTTTCAAAGAAAAAAAAAATGGGAAGAGAGAATCGGAAAACAATTCTCACTGGAGAAATGGCGTTGTTTTAATTCTATACCGTTTCAAGTAATGACAGATGTTTCAATCAGGTGGTTTCAATATTGCTTAATTAACTGTATTATTCCAACGAATTTGTATTTGTGCAAAATCCAAGCTAAAGCAAGTAGTACTTGTACTTTCTGTACCTCCCAAGTTGAAACTATTGAACATCTGTTCTTTGAATGCCACTTAGTTAAAAAAGTATGGGCATACTTTGAAAGGAGACTGTTTGAAAGATGCAAATTAGTATTAAAATTAACCATGGAAAATGTTCTTTTTGGAATTACTCCCATTAAATATAATAGAGCCTTAAATACACTGATTATTTGGATAAAATGGATGATATATAAAATCAAATTAGCTGGAATTCGTCTTATGCCACAGAAAATCCTCAACGAGTTAAAGAATCATTTTTTGTACGAAAAAGCTATTTCATGTGAAAATATGCAGCAAGCATCTTTTGAAAAGTGTTGGTCAAATTTTATTAATCTTTTCGACTAATGTCGAAAAGATTGTCAACTAATGTCGAAAAGATTTTCAACGGTTTGCGAGATACAAATTTGCATCTTTTTCTTTCGTTCTCTACATAAATTAAAGCTATGTTTTTGCTTTTGGTACCGTAAATGATTCATTTTGT
Organism: Lytechinus variegatus; assembly: GCF_018143015.1. Taxonomy (NCBI): domain Eukaryota; kingdom Metazoa; phylum Echinodermata; class Echinoidea; order Temnopleuroida; family Toxopneustidae; genus Lytechinus; species Lytechinus variegatus. The sequence goes on along the minus strand of NC_054741.1, from coordinate 18,785,956 downwards.
AATAAGACTGTATTATCAGCTTTTTATACTGTTAAACACTCACTTTCTGATTATTTTTGTACATTGACTGAAAACAAATGTAAACTGAAGTCATATTGATTGTGCAAGCAGATCTACATGTAAACTGATTATGTATTGAATAAAACACCCTACTGTGGGTGAAAAAGAAATTGGAAAAAAAAAAATTATAAATTTGCGATCGAGATAAAACTCGTATTTATTCTATGATTATTATCACATTATTAGAGTAAGATCATTGTGAGATGAAGAAAAATACAAGTAGCCAAATCTAAGGTCCTGCTAAATAATGAAAAGCTTTTTTCTTAAAAACAACACTGGATTTGCCTAAGAATAGAGTGAAATTCCATTGTAAGTTCAAAATCAGTAAATACAAAACTTATAGAGAGGCACTGGATAAATGTTATTATGCAAAAGCCGATTTAATGTCCTTTGTAATTTGATATATTGAAAATATTGATAAATAAAAACCCAGTTTCCGTTTGGAACCAAACAAACAAATCCTTCAGGAAAGTAATTTAACAACGCTGACTGCAGTCTATAGCTCACTTTTAGCGCTGTGCCAAACTTGGTAACTATAGGTTCGACGAAACAACTTTGACGATAGGACCTACACTGCTTCTACCAACATTGATAAAATGATATGACTCTACTTTTAACAAGCACACAGAGAAACATCAGATCAGGGTAAAATATAAAACAGACCATAAACAAACTGTAAATCACCAAAGATGATCAAAATCATTGGCAGGTAGAACAATAATCACACAGAGGTGATCACATGATGTCTTATGTCCATGTTTCATATCAAGTGTTAATATTTCCAGAATGAAAATAGTACGATGTATGTATTACTCCTCTCCCTTCAAGTCAGAAGGGAAAGTTATAGCTGAAACCAGAAGGCAATTTCATTTTTTACACTAAAATCCTGTAGCGTGTGTACGATTGCCTCTCAACTGTTAACTGTTCAAACACTGAGGTAGTTCTTCCTACCGCCATGATTCAAACAATAGTATGAAAAGATTATTTTGAATAGGACATTCAATTTGGAGTCCAAATGTCGGTTTCACGACATTGGGTTTAGTACCGCCCAACCTCCCATCACTCGCTCAAATCGGACTCTAATCACATAGTGTTGGGGGAAAAATTACATCCTTTGCAGTGGCGTATATAGCTAGGATTTTTTCCTGGGGGCAGGGGGGCACTCGGCGTCCTTGCCTTTTAATGTGGCGGGCAACATTTTTTTGTCTGTTTGCGTTTACTTTGTGTCAATGTGGCGGAACCAACTTTCGCTAATAGGGGGTGGGGCCATTCGGCCGCTCAAAGTTGATTTTTCTTTGTTTGAAGGGGTAGTCCTCACAGTCGCTTCTTATCTTTATTCTTATAAAACAACAAAATTATGAAATAATCTCATATAAGCCCTATACAAAAAGTGCGAGCGCGAAGCGAGAGCTATTTAAAAAAACTTTCATGCATTTTGTCCTGAAAATTTAAACATTCTGGGCAATGTTTTGTGATCCTGCTTTGCGCGCCCACTAATTTAAGTGACTCAAAATTTTTGGTGGTGTCCCCCCCAAATGCCGTGACCCACGTTACGCCACTGCGTACACATGCACCCAAACATGAACCCTATTTTTATGTACGATTGTACCGCATCATACTAAATGGGGCTTACGTGTAAAACACACCATCTAATAACGAAGGGAACGTTTATTTAAACCAAAATAGTTATTTGGTCATAAGGGTAACTATATTACCCATGTGATAGGAATTTCCCCTCATCACAATGCCTTGATGCCAGTGCTATGCCCTCACTACCAAGTATTGATCCAGGGGGCGAGGGTGGTGGTGACTTGTTTGACTTACCACCTTTTTGGAGTCAAATTTACCTTCCATTTTAATTGACGATTTTTTTTTTAATTAATTGATTTATTAAATTTCATTTTATTTATTTAATATTCATTAATTTATTATTATTATTTTTTTTTTTTTTTTGGGGGGGAGAAAATGCACCCCTTAAAAAATCCTGGATTGGCGCGGGCTGCTGACTGCTGTTCTAAATGTCATTCCATTCATTGAAAACCGCTATCATGACTATTCTTAGTTCACCTTTTGTACTGTGCGTCAAGATTCATTTATGATCACTAGAACATTGTTACTGGACTACCTAGACATAAAGTCGCTAGGTCGCTGTCATTTCAGTTTCACGAAAATACATTTTGATGTTTGGGGATTATCCCCGAGATTTCTTTGGGAAGAAGGTGTAGATATATAACTAATTTGTCTAAAACAAAGCTAAAGTGTACACGGAGTGGACATGATTTTCATTGGAAGACGGAGTGCTCCACAATGTCGAATAGACTGTTGATATTCAGTGTGTTGGGTAAAACCGTACACTTGAATTATCTCTGCAACACAGGCCCAGGAACGGCACTGGTTTAAATATTGCTGCACGTGAGAAACAGCTCACACAATGTTTAAAGATTCTTGAATTACGGCATGTTGTGAATATGACAGATCATTCAGAATCAAACAGGAAGAAGTAATCTCAAACGAGTAAAATAAAAGCCCCCGCAGGGTGTTAACTTTAACGAGACATCACAAATAAGGAAATTTCCACACCATGGTGTTGATGAGGAAACGGAAGGCCCTTGTGGTCAAACCACACTATCTAGCTGCTTCGCGAAAAAATTCCAAACCACGAAAATCCACTGAAAGTCTTAAAGTGAATCTTACTGAAGGAGGTACAGATGACTTTGAGGTCAAACAATATTTTCTAGCTGCCCCACGAGGTATTTGTAAATCGGTCAAATCTATTGACAATCTTAGATCGACTTTGGTTGAAGAAGATACGGAGGACTACTCTCCATTATTGATAGCAGTAAGAAATGGTCAAATTGAAGAAGTACAAAGATTGGTCAGTCAAGGGGCCAATGTGAATCAGGGTAATGCTGAAGGCAAGACGCCGTTGGTGATTGCAGCAATGAGCGGTAGAGTTGAGATATTGGTATATCTAATCGGTCAAGGGGCTGAGGTGAAGAAAGAAGTCAACGATGGTGAGACTGCATTACACATTGCTGTTAAGAATGGTCATCTTGATGTCGTCAAATATTTGATTAGTCAAGGAGGTGAGGTGAATAGAGGAGATAACGATGGTTGGACTGCATTACACATTGCTGCTCAGAATGGTCATCTTGATGTCGTCAAATATCTGATTAGTCAAGGAGGTGAGGTGAATAAAGGAGATAACGACGATTGGACTGCATTACACATTGCTGCTCAGAATGGTCATCTTGATGTCGTCAAATATCTGATTAGTCAAGGAGCTGCTGTGGATAAAGGAGATAACGACGGTTGGACTGCATTACACATTGCTGCTCAGAATGGTCATCTTGATGTCGTCAAATATTTGATCACTCAAGGAGATGAGGTGAATAAAGGAGGTAACGATGGTCGGACTGCATTACACATTGCTGCTCAGAATGGTCATCTTGATGTCGTCAAATATCTGATTAGTCAAGGAGCTGCTGTGGATAAAGGAGTTACCGATGGTTGGACTGCATTACACATTGCTGCTCAGAATGGTCATCTTGATGTCGTCAAATATTTGATCACTCAAGGAGGTGAGGTGAATAAAGGAGGTAACGATGGTTGGACTGCATTACACATTGCTGCTCAGAATGGTCATCTTGATGTCGTCACATATTTGATCACTCAAGGAGGTGAGGTGAATAAAGGAGATGACGACGGTTGGACTGCATTACACAGTGCTGCCAAGAATGATCAAATTGATGTCGTCAAATATCTTATTAGTCAAGGAGGCGAGGTGAATAAAGGGGATAACATTGGTGCGACTGCATTGCACCTTGCTGCTCAAAATAGTCATCTTGATGTCACCAAATATCTCATTAGTCAAGGAGCTGCGGTGGATACAGGAGATAACGACGATTGGACTGCATTACACATTGCTGCTCAGAATGGTCATCTTGATGTCGTCAAATATCTGATTAGTCAAGGAGCTGCGGTGGATACAGGAGATAATGACGGTTGGACTGCATTACACATTGCTGCTCAGAATGGTCATCTTGATGTCGTCAAATATTTGATCACTCAAGGAGATGAGGTGAATAAAGGAGGTAACGATGGTCGGACTGCATTACACATTGCTGCTCAGAATGGTCATCTTGATGTCGTCAAATATCTGATTAGTCAAGGAGGTGAGGTGAATAAAGGAGATAACGACGGTTGGACTGCATTACACACTGCTACTCAGAATGGTCATCTTGATATCGTCAAATATCTGATTACTCAAGGAGCTGCTGTGGATAAAGGAGGTAACGATGGTTGGACTGCATTACACATTGCTGCTCAGAATGGTCATCTTGATGTCGTCAAATATCTGATCAGTCAAGGAGGTGAGGTGAATAAAGGAGGTAACGACGGTCGGACTGCATTACGCATTGCTGTTCAGAACGGACATCCTGATGTCGTCAAATACTTGATTAGTCAAGGAAGTGAGGTGAATAAAGGAGATGACGAAGGTTGGACTGCATTACACACTGCTGCCCAGAATGATCAACTTGATGTCGTCAAATATCTGATTAGTCAAGGAGGTGATGTGAATAAAGGGTATAACATTGGTGTGACTGCATTGCACCTTGCTGCTCAAAGTGGTCACCTTGATGTCACCAAATATCTCATTAGTCAAGGAGCTGCTGTGAATAAAGGAGTTACCGATGGTGGGACTGCATTACACATTGCTGCTCAGAATGGTCATCTTAACGTTGTCAAATATCTGATTAGTAAGGGAGCTGCGGTGAATACAGGAGATAACGACGATTGGACTGCATTAAACATTGCTGCCCAAAATGACCATCTTGATGTTATCAAATTTCTCATTAGTCAAGGAGCTGAGGTGAATAAAGGAGGTAACGATGGTGGGACTGCATTACACATTGCTGCTCAGAATGGTCATCTTAACGTTGTCAAATATCTGATTGGTCAAGGAGGTAAGGTGAATATAGGTGATAACGACGGTTGGACTGCATTACACACTGCTACTCAGAATGGTCATCTTGATATCGTCAAATATCTGATCAGACAAGGAGCCGAGGTGAACGCGAAAAATGAAAACGGTTCGACTTCGTTGGACGTAGCTCTTTCAACAAATCATCTCGATGTCATTCAAGTTCTAAAGGCTGAAGGTGCAAAACGTCTCAACATCGTTTCCAATACCGAGGTAAATTTTTCGGCTATTCATTTGTGAATTCATTGTGGTGTACTCTGAGAAGGGCAGAGGCTGATCATGCTGATGGGAGAATATTGATGGGAGGGCGATGGCATATTGAGGGTTTGATGTTGATTTCAGCACGAATTTATTAGTTTAACACAAAGCACGTATATGCAGAATTTCGTTTCGAGCATTCCCGATCCAATGAATTTCATTTTGAACACGCGTATGATTAATTTTTTTAGTCATTAAAATAATTTGATTTTTCAATTTGTTTATTTGCATGTATTAGGATAATTAACAGAGGCCTGGACACGATTATTAACGGGTTGGTGCTGGTTTGTTAGTTAAACAAGTCCCCCTCCAGAAAAAAAAAACCGAAGGCTATCACTCCCAAATGGAGGGGATATTGGTCAGAATATATTTCAAAAGCAAAATGAAATCATCATCAACAACAACAAAGGGATTTCCCTTCCAAAGGAAGGAGATTGGGATGATCTCTACATCTCTACATACATGAGATTTCAGCGTTCTGCTAGACCAACTCTCCTTTGTGAAAGAATGGACCTTTTATTGATTTTCAAACCTATTTCAAACGGTAAAACAAGAGATCTCAATTTCGTCCACTAACCATATAGTGTGTAATATTGTGTACGTATTCTATTTCTCACTTCCACTCTGCCTTTATCTCATTCTTAACTCCCCTCTTAATATTAATTCTGCATGATTTAAAGGATATTCATCTTGCTATACAACATGGTCAAACCACAGCCATTGAGAGGTTAGTGTCTCAAGGAGCTGATCTCAATGTCCAGTCAGCTGACGGTCAGATGTGTCTTCATGAAGCCATCAAACTCTGCTACAACACTGAGAGAAATGTAGACGAAAGTGATTCTCTAAGAAAGGTAATTCATATTTCAATTCAGTCTTAAGCTTTGATAAATATACAATAATTAGAAATGTATATACTGAGATGTCATTTTGTATGTATTATTCACACCCCATCCCATCTTTCGATTCTTTGTGAAAATATGATTTTTATATTTTAGGATACCGTCCTACATCGGCCATGTTTCTTATTTTTCTTTAGAAAACGACCCTTTTGAAGAAATTTACTGATATTATAAAAGCAGGTAACTGATAGAGATTTCATCCTGATATTGTCTGCAAATTTCGTGATTGAGAAGAAGTTTCCTTCGCAATTAAGTTTGCAGGTATCTTTAATACCAATTGACCGGTATCGCAACCAAAATGCCGGTATGTTGGCTCAGTTGGTAGAGCGTCTCGTCTCACAACCGGGAGGCCGGGGGTTCAACCCCGGCCGCGTCAGACAAAAAGACGTTAAAAGATGGAAGTTGCTGCTACCCTGTTTGGCCTTCAACGATTGAAGGGATAGAGCCTCGTCGATCTGGCGCTGCACAGTGGCTGCCAGGCCCACGATCGATTGGGCAAAGCAGATATTCGGAGTATTTCATGTCTATTTCGAACAATAAAATATGGATTTTTTTTACAAATAAAACGGCATGATAGCAAAATACAAATTTGTCATATGACACCTATATAATTGTTTATCAAATGTTATAGCTTCTTCAATAAATAAATATAATATGTAAAAATAAACCGAAACAGAAACAGGCATATATCTTTGTGTGTGTGTGTGTGTGTAAAAGGCTGTGGTTGTGTGTGTTAGAGAGAGAGGGTGGGTGTATATGTATGTGGGGGGGCTTACCACAACATAAGACGGACTAATTTGAATTTTTTGGTCATGATTAGTAAAAGTATTTGATTTCTTAATACAAATGACTTGTTTATACAGTTCAGTTTCACAGATTCAGTGACTGCTTGTATAGCTCTAACAGCCGTCCAATCACAGATCAATTTTTGATGCCCTGCCAATTCCGTTAATCAGTGGTTGAGACATGCACATACACAAGAGGGCGCTTTACATGAGATTTAGACAATGAAATGAAAATTCATTTGAGCAAATAACGCCAATGATATGAATAAGAGAAAATCGACAGTTTTTATCGTGTCGCTTTTGTTTCTACCACCAGCCAAAGCTTCTTTAAAGGGGAATGAAACCTTTGGAACAAATAGGCTTGTGTAGAAACAGAAAAATCAAAGAATAAGAATAAAGAAAGTTTGAGAAAAATCGGACAAATAATGAGAAAGTTATGAGAATTTGAATATTCTAAGGCTAATGCTATGCAGATCCTCCCATTGGCAATGCGACAAGGATGTGTGATGTCACTGATGAACAACTTTCCCTTTGGTGGACTATAAAATACCCTCAAAATGTCTCTTTTTGCTTTTTCTTATGATGATACAAACTCTTTATCCATGATGTATTCTTAAAAAATATGTATTACATGCCCTCGTGTAGAAAGAACACATGATCTATGGATAGATGTGATAAAAGAGGCAATTCAAGTGAAATATATACTAAAGTAATGGGGAGAGTTGTTCACAAGTGACATCACACATCTTTGTCACATTGCCAATTTGCTATCTCCATAGCAATAGTGATCGCAATATTCAAATGCTCATAACTTTCTCATTATTTGTCCGATTTTTCTCAAACTTTTGTTGATCTGTTTCTTTGATTTTTCTGTTTTCACACAAGCTATACATGAGATTTAGACAATGGTTTCATTCTCCTTTAAAGTTGGCCTTCCAAGAAATGCGATTTGAGTTTGATTGTGAAACATTATCATGTGAATATCTTTTTTTCATTTCCAGTGTTCATCTTTCTCTTCCAGATCACATATAAATTATTCTTTGAAAATTATCATTAGATCCTGACCAATAGTATGTTATACGATGATATTTAACAATAATCTACATTACTTTTGAGGTTTGAATTTATGTTTATTTACACAAACAAACTTGTCGATTGGATGGGGAAGGTGGGGGTCGACCCTCAACCCTACAAGGATGTGAGATCAGTTGAAATAGGTTTACGTGTTATGTTTGATTCAGATTTCAGACGTGTTTTACAGTGGAAGCTTATCACCCGAGAAGGCTTTAGTATTCTATCTCCTTGACAATGGAGCTAAGCCAAATTTGGAAGATAAGTCAGGAAAACTACCAATCTTCTATGCCAAGGATGAAGTTGTTAAACAGATAATCTTATCGAGGTAATTTTCTTTTCATGTATAACCCTATTAGCAATTCTCTAATATTTTTCTTGAATTGTGATGAATGGAAAAATATATTATATTAAACACTCAATAATGAATAACAGCATTCATATTCCAAGTTTTATCTGTATAGTTCATAGTTCAACAGTTTAACTAGTGCACTGATCAAACAATTATAAAGAAATATTGTTCTTAAATCGAATAGATGTTTCGTGAATGGTTATATTAAAAGATTGTCAGTCGTATCGTTTTCAATTTTACTGATTTCATTTCTTCCGTTTTGATATTCAACCTTCCTCTATTAAAGTATAACTGTATTATAGCCATTGATTCAGTCGCGTCAGTGTTTTTTTTCTTCTTGAAATAATGTTTATTATCAAAATGCATGCTTGATTAATTTTCAGAATGGATCCATCTGAACTGGCCCGGTATTATCAAGGTAAAACCATTATATGCAGGAAATTTTTACAATCTTAAGTGGTGGCTCAGGGTATTAAGGGAAACCCGTGTATGCGTTCCATTTCAGACATAAAAAATGGAATCCGTTGCCTTGTCAAGCGCTCGACGTCATATAATGGGGAAGGGCTCCAGAATTTGATTTATTGGCGCAAATTTGCGAAAACAGAACGGGAAAGAACGGACGTCGGGAATACATATCGGGACCGTTAAAGTGGATGTTCATCGGAAGCAAGGGACATCGCGTATAGACCAAATCGCGAATATTCACGACGAAATTGGCGACGAAATTCACGACGTCGCCAATTTCGTCGAGAATTTCGTCGCGAATTATTCACGACGTCGCCAATTTGAATATTGACGACGAAATTCACGACGTCGCCAATTTCGTCGAGAATTTCGTCGCGAATTATTCACGACGTCGCCAATTTGAATATTGACGACGAAATTCACGACGTCGTGTATTTCGTCGCCAATTTCTTCGTGAATTTGTTTTGCTTGCCTGGGCGGTATGCGGGTTGAAACCAATTCGCCTGCTGCTAATTCCTCCTCTCACAACAGGGTCTACATGTACATTCATTTAGCATAATGCAATTCTGTCCATGAACTTTTCACCTAACAACCATGGTCCAATAACCATTTGGTCCAGTCATCACTTCGTCTTATCACCAGTTCGTCTATGACCATTTCGTCTCATAATTAGTTGGTCTAATATTAATTTCATTTTCCTTAATTTCGCCCAATTAACACTTAGTTCAATTAGACCAAATGCCATATGGAATAAGTGGCAATAAATATTGGACCAACTTGGTTATTAGACGAAATGGCAGTTAGACCATGTGGATAGTGAACGAACTGATGGTAGACCAAATGATAGCAGACAAGTTGGCATTAGACCACTTGAAAATAAAATATTTAAACGACAGAACGATGTCCACTGCTATCCATATCCATAGGCGGATCCAGGGGGAGGGGGCCGAGGCCCCCCTTTCCCCCTATTGGCGGAGCAAAAAAAAGGGAAAAAAGGAAAGAAAGAAAAAAGGAGGGAAAAGAGAATAGATAAAAGGAAGAAGAGACGAATGAATAAAATAAGATGAGGGAAGACAAGGAAATAAAAAGAATCTTTCATGTCACTATATAAAATTTTCGCTCGCGCTTCGCGCTCACATTGCCTGTTAGGTGATTTTCATATCTTGTTCAATATGGAGTTTAAATATCAAGTTTGGAAGTCAATATACAAAACATATTTCATCTCGAAAATCAAACTTTCATTATTTTGCATGATTTACAAATTGATTTTTAAAAAGTGCTCTGTAAATATGACAGTTTTATGGTCTAAATATTAACATTTTCCGCTCCCGCTGCGCGCTCGCAAATTTAGATATATAAGGTACCTATATTATTTTCGTGTATTCCATAAAGTTTTCAAAATATCCCTTTTCAGGTCTGATTGTCAAAACGTATCAGCTAGCGCTGCATGCTCGCATTTGATTGTATGCCTCTTTATTGATTATACAATCCCCTTTTCATGACAATGTATACAAAGATTTAGGCTCGCAATTTGCGCTCGCATTAATTGTTAAAAATATATTAACTGATGCATTACAAAAGTGCTTGAAATGTCCAGTTTTCAGGCCATAATACAATCAGACTTCGCGCCCTCATTAGGCATTAATGAATAATATATTAATTCAATAATTGAATTGTCCCTTTTGTTTCATTTCACGCTTAGCAAGAGGAATAGGAAGACATTCATCATTTTCATATGATGACATGTCCTACATGTCCTGAGGATATACCGGTCAAAACTCAGAGTAATTATAATGAAAAAAAAATCAGTGCTGTGTGACCCATATCCACCTTATAATTTCCTTACAATGAAAGTGCTTGAAATATAGAGCTGAAATTTACTCTTTTTTAATGAAAAGATCGGAATATCAAATAATTTAAGCTCGCGCTTCGCGCTCGCTTTGATTTTCATGATAAAAGATGTATTTAGAATGCCTAGATTCTAAATATGAAACATGTGCGCGCATGTAAATTCAGATATTCAACTTGTTCTCTATTTAAATCATTATCCAGGCAGATCACAATTTTCTGTTCGCGCTTTGTACTCGCATCATTAATCTAGGAATTACTCATTCTTTTCAAAATTTACGATAGAGTGTCCGTATTTGTGTCTAAATCTCGATTTTTTCCTCTCGCGCTTCGCGCTGACATCAATTGTTTATTATAAACCTATTCTGTTTAAGTTACAAAAATTCCTTAGAATTTTCATTTTTAGGTTGAAAAAAAAAATCAACTTGCGCATCGTGCTCGCATTACTTGATTTTTTAAATTTATACGTCTTCATGAGTATTAACTGCATGCAGTCTTTAACAGGTACCTTTTCCACCAGTTCATTTCTGCTCGCGCTTCGCGTTCGTAGTAATTATTCATTTGCATACACATTTTTTTAGGAAAACAAACATTGCCAAGAATGTTAAAATTTTAGGAAAAAATCCATAAGATTTCCAAAAAAATTAGCTCGCGCTTCGCGCTCACATTATATAGATAAGGATTATGATATTATATATTTATGTTGATTTATGAGAATAAAGCTAAGAAGACTACCTCTTCACAGAAACCAAAAAAAAAATCATCTTCGAGCGGCCGATCGGGGAAAATATGGCTGAAAATGATTCGCCCCCCCCCCTATTGGCGAAGGCTGTTTTGTGTTCAACCAGTCTATTACTATAACACTGTAGTCACAAACACTATACACACATGACTGCTCTCTCTGCTGGTCAAAGAACAAGTGCTTTTTTCATACATATGAAACATGTGGTACCACGCAGGGTCCAGGATACCGTGTTTACACATTGACTCGGCTCGGGGGTTGAACATGAGAGCCGTGCTCAACACGGCAATTTTTAGACAGGAATAACCGTCGTTTCTGGGGATTTATTCAACAATTTCTGACATTTTACTACAATCCCCATTTACCGACGGCAATGTGTCAGTGCGAGCCTTCATGTGTAATCTGGTCCGACAATTCGGCGGACGGGTTTTGTCCAGATTCGTTACTTCTTTTAGATTCTAAATGACATTATTATTATCTTGGACGAAGGTCCACTATTTTCGTTAGACTCTAATCTTTCTATTGATATCATATACATTTTATAATATTTTGAAAATATACGTTACCGATGAGTTATTCCCCGGGTTATTCCTTATTTTTTTACTTTCTGCCGGAGAGGAAAATATGGCAGCCGTCAACGAGTTGTGCTTTTATCAAGGCTTTCGGGGGACCGTTTCATCAACATTTTTGTCTGACAAGTTGTCAGATCTGACATCTTTTCGTGATTCTGATTGGCTGAGAGGCACTGTTACTATAGTAACTGTCGGATAAAATGGGACTTGTCAGATAAAACGTCCGACAAGTCCTTTCATGAAACGCTCCCCTGATTAAATTTTCGATATCTTGGCCAATCAATTCGAGCGACAAGTTCCGAACGCACGCACATCAATATGTCCAAGCGCAGCGCAAAGCAGCGGCACAAATCGCGATAGGTAGCGACTGGTAAATACGTCTGTAATGATGATGACGTCATCCAAGATGGCAACTTACCTTGACCAACGAAAGGATCGAAAATGACGATGTTTCGATCATCATTTCAAAAGAATTAGCGGTAACTGAGGTCTAAGGTACGATATTTCTGAATTTTAAACATTTTTTCGTAAATATGGATGTGATTTCTTTTTCATAATATGACATTTTATGTACAAATAAACGATCTGAAAATCGGGTTCCCGCTGTTCGATCTAACGTTAATGCTAAAATTCGTTGTCGGTACGTACGGGCCTCCAAGCTTTTCAGTCTATGTATTGGTGAGTGAGCCAACGCACTTCAGCGGAACAACCAAAATACAGAGACTGAAGCTTTTGGTCTAGGCAATTTTATGCTGTGTAAACGCGATCAGAGTGATCCGCGAGCCGTGTCGAACACGGCTTTATCGATCCTACAAAATCGAAGGTTTCAACCCGCGACCCGAGTCAGACTCGGCAATTTTTTCGTGTGTAAACAGAAAGCCGTGTCGAACTCTCTTGACCTAGGTCACTGCGCGCGCTTTCACTTTTGGCATTGTTGTTGTTCGCACGGACAAGATTCGATTCCGGCGGTTAATTTGCGACGTCATAATTCTTCTTCCGTTCGAGATCCGCGAGCCGTGTTGAACTCGCCTTTTCATATGTACGTATGAACGCGATCTCTGATCCCTTCTTCGCAGTCTTCAACCCGGCTCGCGGATTCAACACGCGAGCCGAGTCAATGTGTAAACACGGTATTAGTGGTGAAGGGTAACCATGGGAACAGATTAGATAGGGTAGGGGATGGAATGTGCTGACCCACTGGGAAATGACATGGAATGAATCGAATAATTATATGCCAATGAATGGAGGCCTATACAAACACAATAGGCTGGATCCGCTCCGGATCCGCCCCTGGAACACCTGTAGGCAATGCGAGCGCGAGTGAAAATTTAAGTGACATGAAAGATTCTTCTATTTCCATATGTCTTCCCCTCATCTTATTTTTTTCACCCGTCTTCCTCCTCTTCTTTTTTACTCCTCTCTTTTCCCTCTCTTTTTTCTTTATTTCTTTCTTCCCTTTTCATGTTTTTTTTGCTCCGCCATGGGGGGGGGGGCGGGCCTCGGCCCCTCCCCCTGGATCCGCACATGCATCGATCGTTCTGTCGTTTCAATGGTTATTTTCAATTGGTCTAATGCCAACTTCGTCTGCTATCATTTGGTCTACCATCAGTTCGTCCACTATCCACATGGTTCGTGACATGACTTAGAGCTAAACGGACGCATTGTTGAGCAGAGCTCCCACCACCCTTTGAGATTACACGTTACATAATAGAAATTATGGCACCCCATGGTCCGAGGCCTGTTACCCGGCAAACTGCAAGTAAGCAGCTGGCCCCGTCGGCACCCTTGACAGACAAAGTTCGCTCGCCTACTACCCCGGATCCCTTTAACACTGTTATACAACGAGATATTGCAGACTTTTCTGACAAAATATTATCCAAACTTCATAAAATCAACACCAAGCTGCAATCATTCAATCGCCGCCTGACAGACGTGGACTCTACAGTGGAGCATAATTCTGCAAAAAATATGTGATGGGGAAAATTCAATACCGGCTATCCTCGCGCCTCTACAGACGAAATCGCTAATCTGAAAGAGAAACTGCTTCTGATGGAGATTTACAATCGAAAGCCAAATTTGTTATTCTACGGAGTTGAAAGCAACCCGAATAAGGATATCTATATCACGCTAGTTAAGGTTTTCATCCTGCTTGTAATCGACGAAGAAAAGGCCAAAGGAATCCAATTCATCAACGCCCACCGACTACCCTCCCGCAACCATCCCAGGGGTGGTATTTTGTAACTCTGTCATAACTTTTGTCATAAATTTTGTCATTTCTCTCCGAGATGTGGGGATGTGACACCGCTATGATTGTCACAAATCGGTATTCTGAACATTGTCTTTTCCCTGTCATATCTCTCAAAGTTCCCACCCATCTTTTCGGAAGCAAACCAATCAAAATCATCGTTACTTCCCAGTTGGAGCCCTTCTAGCCATTAGGAAAGCCCTGTGGCAGGTAGGGCGTATCCCCAAAACAGTTGCTGACATCGCGCAAATACGCGTATATTGATGCGCTTAATTACAAAGATAGACGGGGAGCTGTGAAGGATTTTAGAGAAGTAGAAAAGTAAGGAAAACAGAGAAAAAAAGAGCAATAAATTTGTAGGGCCTAACTAATTGTAGCATGAAAAAATAATTTTGAAAATTGTCATGGAAGATGAGTGAAACTAATACCACAATCTATTCTAAATAATATAATCATTTGCTTGACATTCAGTCGGCAGGCTATCGGGATATTTGGTACTAAAAGATATGACAAAATTTATGACTGCTACCCCCCTGTCATAACTTTTGTCATATCTTTTGCTTGTATAAAAGGATTACGCGCATTTAAAGCCGCGTATTTTTGCTTCGCGCTGAAGAGAAGAGACAAAATTAATGACAATTTTTGTGACAAAATTTATGACCAACGAACGTAGAGGGCAGCAACACACAAAGCGTGTTGCTTTTAGGAAGGTCCACTCGGTCCACTCGATACGCGCATGCGATTGAAGTCCGCGCACAATTTGGTAGGCATGCCAACGAAACCATGAAACGACGCACTACATTCAAAGATTAATAGCAAAATAGAGGTAAACTAACAGATTGGGACAAGGCTAAATTCCAGTAATAGAAATACAAAAATATGAAAATGATTGATAAAAAATTTACTACATTTTGAATTAAAAAATATTACCACATTTCTTTCTTGTGTTGCTTTAATTCTTCAGTAAAACGGCCATCAAATAAACCAATCTGCTAATTTCACCCGATTTAGTCAAGCTCATTTTGTGACTGCTATTAAGCTCCGCCCCTCACTCAGCGCACTTTTTTAGTAGATTGTAGAGTTGATTTTTTTTCATTTCCTCATTTTCAACATTTTTACTTGAAAGAATTTTACAGCAAGTATCACGCTTCAAAATATTCCAAATTTACTCCTTTATTTTTCCTAAAATATTACGTGGTGGTGAAAACAAATTCATGACTTTCGCATATCAATATGACAACAAATATACGTGAGGTTGAACATTCTTCATTTCAATTTCGCTGCACCACATTAATGTACCTACACAATCCAGCGGCAGTGCCATAGCTTGAGTGTAAGCGCCATGGCTGAACGCGCCCCGACCTGCCGGTCGGTGCGGAGGTACGATACGATTGGCTGGAAAATTTTGTGCATGCTATAAATTTTGATGAAATTATAGAATGAAAAAAGCAGCTGTGACATAAACCTCCGCCTCTTGATAGTTCACAAGTCAAGGCGCTCGAAACTGGGCCATGTTATTTTGGTCTGTTAATTTGGTCTAACTTTAGACTAGGACTTACCTGGGCTTGAGCTTGGCTGGTGTCCGTATTCGGGATGAGTTGCAAAAAGTTTGGTCGGATTTGTGGATATCACATAATTATTTTATATTTTCATGCTCCGATCCACACTGTAAGGGAAAATTAGGATTCTAACCTTGAACATCTATCGTTGCAATTGGCAGCCAATGCCAAATCAATGACAGATCAAGTCCATATCGTTCAGGTCCATGTCTGGCTAAGTCGAGTAGCGTCGAGATATCCTGCCAATCCTGCTAGTGCGGCCAGCACTGCTTTCGCGCAGTACGCGCACCGATGTGTCCCGGGAAGTTTCGGCGCGGCCATGCCAGAAGATCAAGGTATTGGCTCTGGCGTAGCTTGGTAGGGGCAGCGAAATTAAGCAGAAAAGGGGTTATACAAGTTCATCGTACTATGTATTTCTATTGACGTGCAAACTAAAAGAACTTTGATTACGTTTTTTCTTACGTTTTTCAAAAAATAAATGATTACATATAAAATAATATTAAGCATTATTTCGTGGAGTTTTCAGTATCATTAAAAAATAATGAAATCGAACAAACGAAAAAAAATCAACTCTACAATCTACCAAAAAAGTGCGCTGAGTGAGGGGCGGGGCTTAAGTGGTCACAAAATCTGAGCGGAGTGGACCTTCCTAAAAGCAACACTGCCGTGTGTTGCTGCCCTCTACGTTCGTTGGTCCACCAGAATACCGATTTTGTCATATTTCTGAGATAACATAAAATATGGAGAAAAGAAAATGTTCAGAATACCGCCCCAGGATCCCAAACGCCGGTGCTTCAGCCCGTCCCCGACCCGCTCCGATAATTGCTAAGTTCCAGAAAATGCCTGACAGAGATCTCATTCTTTCTACTTTTGAGAACCTGAGACGCCCGAAGGAGACGACTCAGCAACCAGGGGTGGTATTCTGTAACTCTGTCATAACTTTTGTCATAAATTTTGTCATTTCTCTCCGAGATATGACACCGCTATATTGTCACAAATCGGTATTCTGAACATTGTCTTTTCCCTGTCATATCTCTCAAAGTTCCCACCCATCTTTTTGGAGCAAACCAATTAAAATCATCGTTAGTTCCCAGTTGGAGCCCTTCTAGCCATCGCCAATAGCAAAGCCCCGTGGCAAGTAGGGCGTATCCCCCAAACAGTTGCTTGCATCGCGCAACTACGCGTATGTTGATGCGCTTATTTACAAAGAGAGACAGGGAGCTGTGAAGAATTTTAGAGGAGAAGTATAAAAGTAAGGAAAACAGAGAAAAAAAGGAGGAATAAATATGTAGGGCCTAATTGTAGCATGAAGAAAAATTTTGAAAATTGTCATGGAAGATGAGTGAAACTAATACCACAATCTAATCTAATTAATTTAATTGTTTGTTTGACATTCAGTCGGCAGGGTATCGGGATATTTGGTACTAAAAGATATGACAAAATTTATGACTGCTACCCCCCTGTAATAACTTTTGTCATATCTTTTGCTTGTATAAAAGGATTACGCGCATTTCAAGCCGCGTATTTTTGCTGCGCGCTAAAGAGAAGAGACAAAATTTATGACAACATTTGTGACAAAAGTTAAGACATCCACCAGGGGAGCGTTTCATGAAAGGACTTGTCAGACGTTTTATCCGACAAGTCCTGTTTTATCCGACAGTTACTATAGTAACAGTGCTTCTTAACCAATCAGAATCCAGGAAAGTTGTCAGATCTGACAACTTGTCGGACGAAAATATTGATGAAACGCCCCCCAGAATACCGATTTTGTCATATCTCTGAGATAAGATAAAATATGGAGAAAAGACAATGTTCAGAATACCGCCCCTGGATTAGCAGCTGAAATGCAACCACCACGGTTTATTACCATTTCGTCCACTGCCATTTTGTCCACTACCCACATGGTCTAATATCATTTCGTCTACCATCAGTTGGTCCACTATCCACATGGTCCAATTACCATTTCGTCCAATCACCATTTCGTCTAATAGCCATTTCGTCTAATATCATTTGGTCTAATAGCCATTTGGTCTAATGGTATTTTTTTGCCAATTGGTCCAATAGCCACTTTGTCCACTATCATTACGTCTATTCCCATTTGGTCTAATAGCCAAATGGTCTAAAGGCAAATGGTCTAATAACCACTTGGTCTACTTTCATTTCGTCCATGTTCCATTTGGTCTAACTGCATTTGGTCTACTATCATTTGGTCTAAACTCATTTCGGCTAACAATCATTTGGTCTAATTGCCATTTGGTCTAATAGCCAATATGTCCAATTGCCATTTTGGCTAATCACCATTTCGTCTAATATTCATTTCGTCTAATACGCATACTGGTCTACTATGCTGCACTAGCGCCCTCTACGACCCAAGTCGACTCTATTTGCGATTGTGGGCCTAATTAATTACCAATTCTCTTCAACTTCTTGATTTATTTTATCACTGTTGACTAGTGTTGTTCGTCATTGATTACTTTGCATTATGGAAGTGTTTTCCACCCAAAGGGGGAAGCAATGTGTGTCTTATCGAGGTTATACATACACGATACGGGCGAGGAAAAACGGAATGGTATACTGGCGATGGCGAAAGGGGGCGCCAAAAAGGGGAAGGAAAGAGAGGAAAAGAAAAGGGAGAGAAAAAAAAGAGGGAAAGAAGAAGAGAAAGAGAAAAAAATGGGGAAGAAAGAGAGAAGGAAAAAAGGAAGAGGGAAGAGGGAGAAAGAAGAAGAGAAAGAGAAAAAAATGGGGAAGAAAGAGAGAAGGAAAAAAAAGGAAGAGGGAAGAGGGAGAAAGAAGGAAAGGGAAACATCTCATGCTTCGCGCTCGCATTAATAATTTATTGAGATATGTATCCTGTACATAATAACAAAAGAAAAATGATTAAAATCTCCCATTTTTGAGATCTGAAAATAGGGAAACAGCTTCAGCTCTTGCTGCGCGCTCACATTTTTATTTATGATACATCCATCTCTTCTTGAATTCCTTCAAACAATCCTTAATCTGTTACTTCTTTATGTCAATTAACCAACATTTTCGGCAATAATTGCAGTAATTGTTCATTTAAGATAATTATGTATCCTGTATTACAGGGAGTGTTCAAAGTGTCCTGAAATATCATTTTTTTTAACTCGCCGTGCACATGTTTGTATATTCATTTCTAAACTGGATATATAGTGACATGGATTGTCAATGTCTAATTCCTTCCTTCAGCTTTTTCTCGTCTCATTCCCCGTTTTCTTTTCCCTCCTTCCCTTTTTCTCTTTTTTTCTCCCCCACCCTTTTCTCTTTTTTGGGGCCGTCAATAAGGAGGGGCGGACGCTTTGCCCTCCTCGAAATGCCTATGTATCCACTTTATGAATGCTTACAAACAGTCCTTAAAACGTCATTTTTCATGTCAGAATATCACAAATTTCGACCCGCGCTCGCATTGTTTATTTAGATGTGTATTATGTACAAATTTACAAAAAGTGATTAAAGTGCCCCGTTTTGAGGTCTGAATATAGGAAAATTTCAGCTCGCACTGTGATGTTGCATTTACAAAAGTAAAATATGTATCTTCAAGAATTCCTAAACGCATATGCAGTCCTTAAAACGCCCCTGTTTCATGTCAGTATATGGAAAATTCTCAGCTCCTGTCGCTGCGCGCTTGCAATCCTCGCATTAGTTATTAATCTAGAGAAATGTTCAGGATTTCAAACAGTGTCAAGGCTTACGATTTTATGTGTAAAATAATAGTGGGCCTACATGAAATTAAGTGTTTATAAAAAAAAGATCAGCTCGCGCAAGCAAAAAAAAAAAACACGGAAAAAACCCTCTTCGATCCGCAGACAGGGGAATATTATAAATGAATAAACATTTTTCGAGCAACAGCCCCCCCCCGGTAACCCGACACATGCTCCGGCGACGATTGCTCCGGTGACAAATGCTCCCCAAAATGCGACATTTGCTCCGCGACATTTGCTCCTCGACATTTGCTCCGCCGACATTTGCTCCGCCGACATTTGCTCCGCCGATATTTGCTCCGCCGACTGTTGCTCCGCCGACAGTTGCTCCGCCGACTGTTGCTCCGCCGAAATTTGCTCCGCCGACAGTTGCTCCGCCGACAATTGCTCCGCCGACAGTTACTCCGCCGACAGTTGCTCCACCGACTATTGCTCCACATTAAGCGACAAATGCCCCGGCGACAAATGCTACCCGGACGACACATGCTCCGGCGACAATTGCTCCGCCAATATTTGCTCCGCCAAAAATTTGCTCCGCCAAAAATTTGCTCGCATTAACGGACAAATGCTCCGCTGATAATAGCTCCGCCGAAAATGCCATCTACCGAAAAATTATTGTTTTTTTGTGTGTAAAACTAACAACGCTTCTTCTCCAAAGCTGTATGGTCATTATTGTTATTCTATATATTTTTAACATTCCTAATTGAATTGTTCAGCGGAAAGAAATAGTTTGGCTCAAATTAAATTTCCCATCAGCGCTTTTATCTCGATTATTTCTCCCTTTCTTTCCTTGAAAAGCACCTTCTCCCCCGTCCCTCTCTCCTAAATTTTTTTCTCTCTCTCTCTGCATTCATAGTAACTTCTGTTCCCATTTCTTTTACAACCTCAACCTTCTTTTCCTTTCTCGCTCTAATGCTATTTTGGCCTGTTTTCACTGTTTATTCTTTTCACTTTTTCCTACCCCCTCTAATGGAATTGAAAACTAATAAAGTTTTACAATCTTGTTAGAAAGGTGTTTCCTGTCACTTTCACTCCATTTTTTTTTCATTATTTTTTCCCTTCAATTACGTGCAGTGTGAAAACAACTCTCCTCTTGAAGGACATGTCCACCCCAAGAAAAAGTTTCGCTTAAAGCTTGTGTATAGTTTTGGTAAATCCACCAAAATGCACCTATCACTATTCCAATTCATTGCTAGCTAATATGAATGGATATACCCTATAACAGTTATGATGTGGAGGATATGAAATGAAAATGTGTTTTACAGGATAAATTTTGCGATTTTACATGGAAATTTAACTTGATCGGGTCACCCGATCAAATTAAAATATCTGTGTGTTTTTGTCTTTCAATTAAATCCTATTCCAAATCATGGAATGGGCTGAAACTTTCAAGATATGTTCTTTGTCTGTAACTTTTGGATATCTAATCACTAAATTTATAAGATAAGTGCTTGAATGCCAATTTTTTAAATTTAAAACAAGCATCGCCGAGAGAGGGCGCTATATATCCAAGATTTGAATATTTGAAATTTTCTCAGAGAAGTGCAGTTGGAAAAATATCTAACGGTCTCTACGCTTCAGTAAGACTGTCATATTAGATGATATTCGATTATCAATCACATTATTGACCCTTTACCAAAGCTATACACAGGCTTTAATTTCACAAAACAGTTATATGCACATCCTGGTCGGTATTCAAATGAGAGAAATGATGACATCACTCACTCACTATTTCTTTTGTATTTTATTATAAGAAATATACAATATTCAAATTTTCTCCTCATTTTCCTGTGAAAAAAATCTTATTTCTCCCTGAACATGTGGAATTATCATTGTTTAACATTTCTTTGAAGGGGTAGTCCTAATAGTCATTTCTTAGCTTTATTCTTATAAATCAACATAAATATATGATATCATAATCCTTATTTGAATAATGCAATCGCGAGCGCGAACAATTTCTTTTTTATTGTATGTGTTTTGTCCTAAAATTTGAATATTCTGGACAATGATATCATGAAAAGATGTGTATGCAACTGGATAAAAACTACAAATGCGAAGCGCGAGCAGAAATTGTTAATACACGCTTTGAACTGATCAAAAAGGTACCTAAGTTTGCCTGCAGTTAGCCATGAAGGAGTTACATATTTTAACAATCAAATAATGCGAGCGCGAAGCGCGAGCTGAATTTTTTTTGACATTTCTAAAAAATGGAAATTCTAACACTTTTTGTGATTTCAACAGGATAGGTATACAACTAAACAATTAATGCGAGCGCGAAGCGCGAGCGGAAAATTTCGAGATTAAGACCTACAACGAGATACTCTATTCACGATTTGTAAATTATGTAAAGGATGAGTAATTGGGGATCTTCCTAACAATAATAATGCGAGCGCAAAGCGCAAGCAAAATTTGTTTACCTTTCTACATTAAGAATGAAAAAAATAAATCAATTTCTTTAATCGTGAACAGGATAGCTATATAACTAAACGATTGATGCGAGCGCGAAGCGCGAGCGACAAAATTCGAAATTTAGTCCTAAAAACGGGACACCCTATTCATGTTTTGTAAATCATGAATGGGATGAGTAATAGGGGATCTTCCTGTATTAATAATGCAAGAACAGAGCACGAGCAGAAAATTGTTGATATTTTAATCTGAAACTGGATAATGATTTAAATAGAGAACAAGTTGCGTATCTGATGAAACATGCTCGCGTGTGTTTCATATTTAGACCTAGAAACTAGGCATTCTAAATATATCTTTTATCATGAAAATCAATAAAAAAGGGTGTATTTCAGCTCTATATTTCAAGCAATTTTTAGGAAAATTGTGAGGTGGATATGGATCGTACTTAAAAAAAAACAGCTAATATTTTTCATTATTATTACTTTAGGTTTTGACAAGAGACCGGGACATCATTAGGACAAGTCATCACATGATCTTCCTATTCCTCTTGCTAAGTGCGAGATGAAACAAAAGGGACAATTTAATCATAAAATTATTTATCTTATTTATTAAGCTAATATGCCTAAGTAGGGCACGAAATTATGGCCTGAAAACTGGACATTTCAAGAATTTTGGTAATTATGAATGAGATGCATGAGTAAATACATTTTTAACAATTAATGCAAGCGCAAATCGCGAGCCGAAACTTTTGATAGACTGTCACGAAATGTGGATTTTAAGAAGTTTGATATGTAATCAATATTGATACATACATTACTTGCCAATCAAAATGCGAGCATGCAGCGCTAGCTGATACAATCAGATCTGCAAAGGGATATTTTGAAAACTTTATGGAATACACGAAAATAATAAAGGTAACTGATTAGTTAATATTTGCAAGCGTGTAGCACGAGCAGAAAATATCAATGTTCAGATCGTAAAACTAACATTTTTAAAAATCACTTTAAAACAATCAATTTGTAAATCAAACAAAATGATGAAAGTTCGATTTCCGCGGCGAAATATCTTTTGCATATACTTTCAAACTTGATATTACAAGATACATGTATGTAAATCAACTAACAGGCAATGCGAGGACGAAGTGCGAGCGAAAATTTTATATAGTGAAATATGACAGATTCTTTTTATTTTCCAAGTCTTTCACTTGTCTTCCTCTTCTTTTTTCTCTCTTTTCCCTGTTTTTTTTTCTTTTTCCCCTTTTTTATCTTTTTTTTGCTCCGCCAATAAGGGGGGACCCGGGCCCCTCGCCCCCTGGATTCGCCTATGATATAAAGTGGCACAACAACTTGAATGGTAAAACAAAACAATACAAAAAGTATGTAACGCAAAAGGATATAACAAATATTTTCGTCAGAGCAAGTGTCTTGTTTTCTTTTAGGCCTCGTAACTGTAAGTAGAGCAATCGTGAGCAGAGCAATTGTTATTCGAGGAGCATTTGTCGCAGGTATTTTATTTAGGTCTTATATTTATTTTTTAAAGCAACATGCCGAGAAACTGTCGATGGAGCAATTGTAGACGGAGCAACTATTGGCGGAGCATTTGTCCCTACATGCGGAGCAAATGTCGGTGGAGCAACTGTCCCTACATGCGGAGCAAATATTGGCGGAGCAATTGTCGCCGGAGCATGTGTCGTTCGGGTAGCATTTGTCGCCGGAGCATTTGTCGCTAAATGTGGAGCAATTGTCGGTGGAGCAACTGTCGGCGGAGTAACTGTCGGCGGAGCAACTGTCGGCGGAGCAACAGTCGGCGGAGCAAATTTCGTCGGAGCAACAGTCGGCGGAGCAAATGTCGGCGGAGCAACAGTCGGCGGAGCAAATATCGGCGGAGCAAATGTCGGCGGAGCAAATGTCGGCGGAGCAAATGTCGAGGAGCAAATGTCGCGGAGCAAATGTCACATTTTGGGGAGCATTTGTCACCGGAGCAATCGTCGCCGGAGCATGTGTCATGGATTCGCCCCCCCCCCCTGCCCCCATTAGCAAAAGCTAGATCCGCAAAAGGGATGTGTTATAATTATACCCGGCAGGCCTATATACTCGCGACCAAAAATCTACTCTAGTGATTTCAATACCACCCCCCTTCCTGTAAACTCCTGGATCCGTGCCTACGTAGTAGTAATTATTTTAATTATGTATATTATTTCTATTATGATTATCCTTATTATCATTTTTGTTAATATTAGTAATATGATCATAATAATTATTATTAGTAGTAGTATTATTGTGAATTTTATTATTATTATTATTATTATTATTTATTAGTATCATTATGATGATTATCATTCTTATTATTATATCCATTAATTGCTACAGCATGAGTATATCACAAACATTATACTCATCGTTATTGTCAATACTATAGGCCTACATTTATTTTAGGCGCAGGCGGGCTTCTATCGACGGGAAACGAACAAAAAGGGAGAGGATAGTACAGGGAAAGAAGAAAGGACAGATCGGGAAGAGCTCTTTTTTTTTTTTGGGGGGGGTGGGGGTATATTGATCAATAATATTTCTTTAAAAGGCTATATTGTCTTTCATCTGTTTATCGTATTTTGATATCGGAATACAATATTCTCCTTTCTTTTTTTAAATAAAAATTGAGCGACAAATTAAATTAAAAGGACCCTTTTCCATTTTCCCCATCTTAGTTCCCCCTTTTATATGTGTGTGTGTGCGTGTGTGTGTGCGTGTGAGGGGGGGGGGGGGGGGGGGGGTGCCTGAATTGCTGTACCCACTGAATCGACCCTTGCGATAGTAGTTATCATCATAGTTTTTAGGGTTTTTTTTAAAACTAATATCATCAATAATTTCAAGGTATTAAAGTCATTTCGCTCCCCTCCTCGGATAACGCAAATTATTTGTATTAGACGAAATGGCTATTGGACCGAATGGCTATTAGACTAAATAGCTATTGGACGATTTGGGAATTGGACGAAATGGTTAGTAGACGATTTAGTTGGTAGACGAACTGATTATTGGACCTAATGGTTGATGGACGAAATGACTATTAGACGAAATGGCAATTGGACGAGTTGATAAGTAGACGATGTGGATATTGGACCAACTGAAATTAGCCGACATGGCTATTGGACCAAATGAACGGTGGACGAACTGGTTAATGGACGATTTGGCATTAGACCAAATGGATTTAGACGAAATGGTTGGTAGACGAAGTGGTTGTAGACGAATTGGCTATAGACTAACTGGCTATTAGACTAAATGGCTATTAGACGAAATGGTGATTGGACGAAATGGGTGGTAGACGAAATGTTGATGGACGAAATGGCATTAGACGAAATGAATGTAGACCATGTGGTGAGTGGACGGGATGGCAGTAGACGAATTGGCAATTTACCACCACCACTACTCCCCCTCGCATCACAGTGAGAATGGATCTCCCTCCCAGCCTGAAGGTTCACCGCGGCCACCTCGCAGAAATCGCATACAAATTGAGAAAGGAAAAAAAAAAACAATCTACGAGAATAAAGTTACAAGGTGCAAATATCGTCCTCCAGTGGAAGGAAAAAGGTACAACCACATGGAATCTCTACGGAGAATGAACAAATTCAACGTTATACCCAACCTCGTTCGTAGGATGAGTGGTTATACCTGGTGAAATGACTTAAACTTGAAGATTTAACAGTTTTTCCCTAAAAAATATGAAACATTATCGCATTTCCCCTATCAGAATTCGTTTGTTTATTACCGAGTGTCATTTGATGGTTGGTTGGTGTTGGAGTTGAGTTGGCGCTCTTCAATCTGGTAGATTTTCTTTGCCTTGTTTTTTAATGTAAATATATTTCGATCGTGATAGTGAACGTTTAATGTCCTAATTTACATGGAAAACAAATTATTTTGAATGTGTCTGTAAACCTTCAAACTACTTTCAAATTGTTTTTTCAATCTCAAATTCTGCTTGTTTTGAAGTTGTTTTTTCTTAATGCCAAGCAGCCATATTTTCTTCAGCAAACACATGTGGGAAGGAAAAAAAATACATGAATAAAATAATCCAATGTGTATATAATAATATACTCATTTTCAATATTTTTGATTTTTCAAATCATAACCAAGCACTATAAAGTCAAGTACAGCAGATATCAAGATTAAGAAGTAGCCTACCTTTCATACAAACCGAATTGTCTGCAACACTGGAAATATATGTACTTTTTTTTTTCTTTAATTCTCGAAATCTACAGATTTTATGCATTGCACTTAACACAACCCAAGTAACAAATGTAATTGGAACTATATTGCATACTTCCAAGTTGATTTTGAAGCTGACGTTTTATGAATATCAGTGAGAGATCGTAGTAGGGGGGACCCCCACTAGGAACATGACATTTAAATCCCCCTCCTGTCTCTTAAGAACATATGTTAATGCCATGACTAGATACAAGGAGAAGCGTGTATTATCCATTGCTCTCTGTGTCTTTCTTTAAAAAGATAATAATAATAAAAATGAAAAATCATGTTCATAAATACCAATCTGTCTAAAACTTTTTATACTTCAATTACCTCTAGATTCTTGATAATTAAATCCCAACACTGAATGAAACTGATGTATTCATGTGGTAATTACACCTTCATTGATCACTTTCTCATCTATTTTTAATCGATGTAATCCAATTTCTTTGACAAGCAATAGATAAAGGTGTTCATTATCTCTATTATTGGTCTTGATATCAACGATTTGTAATCCAATAATTGTATAACAATCAATGAATTCTTGTGGTTTATTCCATTGTTCATGCATGGTTTGACATTAACACCAGTAGCGGGCTTGCATGCCTCATGTACGTACACTGTTTGATTATAAGGGGCGTGGCTATCCAATATTGAACAAGACGCACCTACCATCTCAGATTCGCATTAAGACTGAAAACACGCATGTGACCTTGCTTGGAATGGTGTGGCTATACATGCATGAACAAACGTCCATTTATTATGTTCGCTATTATATGCATGGATTAATTTCAATCTACCCTACCAATAACATTGGCTTGTTAACCCTTGCACATGCGTTGTTTGATCAGAGAAGGCGGGCTATTTTATGCATGATTAATGCACACCTATTTTTGCTTTCAAATCACAAAAACGCTCAACGGGTCAGGTATTTAAATACTGATTACGGCTTTAATACATTCCATCACATGTTTTTCCAAATCAGCCCGACATTCATGTGTATTATTAACTCGCGCATGTTCAACCCCGTGTCTGATCAGAGATGGCGTGGCAACTCCGTCATGCACGGCTATCATGAATAAAATACTCACCATAACAGGGTTAAAGTGACTATTTAATAGGCCTACACTGCATGGGCATAAATGTACTATTTGAAACTGATTGATGAAATATATTTATTCATTTTTTAGACTTGAACCTATATTTTGTCTTTTTAAACAAAACAAAACAAAAAATATCGATTTTTTTTCTCTTTTTACCCCGAATATGTCAGGTTAATTTTTAACTTCAACTTCTTATTTTCAAAAAGCATTCAACACTGTATTTTTCTTAAGGAAAACACATATATAATCCACATTTTTCAACGCTTATTGGTTTTTGCTGTGTGTATATACATTCAATGAAATCAAATTTGCTGCTTTTCTTTATCAAAGAAACCCATCAGGCATATTGTTTGGATTGTGAATTTTCATTTAATATTTACCAACAGAATGTTGACGTTTTATCAAATTGGTTATAGATCGGAGAAAAAAATGAGTAGGGGGGGGGGGGAGGGGAGGGCTCAAGGGGGAGCATGGCATTTTGAATCCTCTTCATGCTTAACAATATCATCATTATTTTCATTGCCATGGCTAGATACAAAGAGAAGCGTGTTAAATCCATTGTTCTCTGTATCTTTTTCTAAAAAATTACCCGCTTAATGTAATCTCTGAATTGGTAACCACTTTATCTAAAATTTTGTCATCTTTTTTAATAGTTCGATCGCCTATAGACTCTTCACAATTAAACCATAACACTGAACGAAGCTCAGATGAATTCATGTGGTAATTGCACCTTCATTGATCACTTTCTCAACTATTTTAATCGATGTAATCTAATTTGTTTTGACTAAGCAATCGATGTAGGTGCTATCTTTATAATTGTTCATGATACCAACAACGTTAAACGATTTATAATCCAATTGAGTCACAATCAATGAATTCTTGTGGTTAATTCCGTTGTTCATGCGTCTCTCTTTCAACTCCATGCACAACACCAGTCTAGTACCTGCATGCCTCATGTACGTACACTGTTTGATTTTTGGGGCGTGGCTATCCAATATTGAACAAGATGCACTTACCATGCCTACATGTGTCTCAGATTCGTTTTATGATCGATAAAACGCATGCGCCCTTGCTAGAAAGGGTGTGGCTAGACATGCTGCGTGAACAAACCTCCATCTATGCACAACAAAAAAAGTAAGTCCCCCCTAAATCAAATTGCTGTAACTTTTGAACGGAATTATTTTTAGATATGATATTTCGTAGGTAGTTTTTTACACTCATTAGGCATCTCCTGGGAAAAAATGAGATTGATCAGTTGAGTCATGCATGAATAATTAAAGATTGAATTAAAATTGACCATTTTTGAAAGTCACAAGAGTCGTTTTTCAGATTGCGGAAATACAAAGTTGGGCAAAAGTTGTTTTTAGGTGAATTTTATGGTGTTAATGCTGTTTTACTATCCATCATTCAGCCACTTTACACACAATTTTGATATCGTATGTTCATGGTTGAGTGAGCACAATATTGCAGGGGCCGCAGAAGCATGGTGGGGGGGGGGGGGGGCTGGGGGCCCCCCACTTTTTTCCAAAAGCATGTACAAAAATGTAAAATTGACCATACGATTGTGATTTTTTGCATGGTCAGCCCCCCGCTTATTGTGACATATCTTCATATCATGAGATTTTGTTAGGAAAAGAATGCATTTATGCTGTATAAAGAGTATTCATTCCTAAGTTTTCGAATGTGCCCGCTCAACCATGAAAATGTTAAAAGTTCGGAAAGTGTGTGGTGATAGAAATGATGGATGATAAAAACAACAGCAACTAAAGTCACATTTGAAACCGAAAATGCCCCCAATATTCAACTTATTACCCTTTAAAATGAGTCTGTGATATTGAAAATACCAATTTTCCCCACTTTGATGCGTGCTCACTCATCCATGAATAAACAAATCAATTTCATTTTTGCACGGAATTCTGCCCATAGGTTGATAAACATTACTGCCAAATGACAGTGCTAAAGACAGCCTTGAAAAAAAAGTTCCACCATATTTAATAAGGGGTTACTTATCCTTAAACATATGCACCCATAGATTCTAGGACATCTACCCCCTGGACATCTACCCCCCGGACATCTACCCCCGGACATCTACCCCCCGGACATCTACCCCCTTAGGACAAGTACCCCTAGGACAAGTACCCTCTAGGACATCTACCCCCCGGACATCCACCCCCCGGACATCTACCCCCTTAGGACAAGTACCCCCTAGGACAAGTACCCTCTAGGACATCTTCCCCCCGGACATCCACCCCCCGGACATCTACCCCCCGGACATCTACCCCCCCGGATATCTACTCCCCGGATATTTACCACCCGGACATTTACCCCCCGGACATCTACCACCCGGACATCCACCCCTTGGACATCTACCCCCCGGAATCATGCGCGTATCCGGACATCTACCCCCATGTCCGGGGGGTGGATGTCCGGGGGGGTAGATGTCCGGGTGGTAGATGTCCAGGGGGTGGATGTCCGGGGGGTAGATGTCCGGGGGTTGGATGTCCGGGGTTGGATGTCCGGGGGTGGATGTCCGGGGTAGATGTCCTAGAGGGTACTTGTCCTAGGGGGTACTTGTCCTAAGGGGGTAG
Organism: Lytechinus variegatus; assembly: GCF_018143015.1. Taxonomy (NCBI): domain Eukaryota; kingdom Metazoa; phylum Echinodermata; class Echinoidea; order Temnopleuroida; family Toxopneustidae; genus Lytechinus; species Lytechinus variegatus. The sequence goes on along the minus strand of NC_054741.1, from coordinate 18,756,059 downwards.
ATATCCGGGGGGTGGATGTCCGGGGGGTAGATGTCCAGGGGGTAGATGTCCGGATACGGCACCCATAAAGTACATAAGTCTATGAGAGAGGAAGTCAACATTTTAACAAATATGAAATAAGGGTTTGTTTCATGGACGGTTTTTGTCTCACCTGCGAAGCAGAGTGAGACTATAGGCGCCGCTTTTCCGACGGCGGCGGCGGCGTCAACATCAAATCTTAACCTGAGGTTAAGTTTTTGAAATGACGTCATAACTTAGAAAGTATATGGACCTAGTTAATAAAACTTGGCCATAAGGTTAATCAAGTATTACTGAACATCCTATTAAAGTTTCATGTCACATGACCAAGGTCAAAGGTCATTTAGGGTCAATGAACTTAAACCATGTTGGAGGGATCAACATCGAAATCTTAACCTGAGGTTAAGTTTTTGAAATGTCATCATAACTTAGAAAAAATATGGACCTAGTTCATGAAACTTGGACATAAGGTTAATCAAGTATCACTGAACATCCTGCACGAGTTTCACGTCACATGATCAAGGTCAAAGGTCATTTAGGGTCAATGAACTTTGGCCGAATTGGGGATATCTGTTGAATTCCCATCATAACTTTGAAAGTTTATGGATCTGATTCATGAAACTTGGACATAATAGTAATCAAGCATCACTGAACATTTTGTGCAAGTTTCAGGTCTCATGATTAAGGTCAAAGGTCATTTAGGGTCAATGAACTTTGGCCGAATTGAGGGTATCTGTTGAATTACCATCATAACTTTGAAAGTTTATTGGTCTAGTTCATTAAACTTGGATATTATAGTAATCAAGTATCTCTGAACATCCTGTGCACGTTTCAGGTCACATGACCAAGGTCAAAGGTCAATGAACTTTGGCCGAACTGGGTGTATCTGTTGAATTACCATCATAACTTTGAAAGTTTATGGATCTGATTCATGAAACTTGTACATAAAAGTAATCAAGTATCACTGAACATCCTGTGCGAGTTTCAGGTCACATGATCAAGGTCACAGGTCATGTAAGGTCAATGAACTTCGGCCATGTTGGGGTTTTTTGTTGAATAACCATCATATCTCTGTAAGTTTATTGGTCTAGTTCATAAAAAGTGGACATAAGAGTAACCATGTATCACTGAACATCTTGTGCGAGTTAGAGTAGTTTTCAAAGTCAGCACTGCTGCTATATTGAACTGCGTGGTGCAGGTGAGACGGCCAGAGGCATTCCACTTTTTTGTTATGTATATTTAACTTACGTGTTCAATATTACAGGCATGGGTTAATTTCAATATGCCTTACTGATAACAGTCATTGGCTTGTTAAATATGTTAATTTTGTGTATCTCCAGATATCTTGCACATGCGTTGTCTGATCAGAGAAGGCGGGTTATTTCATGCTTGATTAACGTACACCTATTTTTGCTTTTTATTCACCCCAAAACGCCCAACGGATCGGGTATTTAAATACTGATCGATGTGGGCTTTATACTCGGCTTTAATACATTTCATTATTTCCAAATCAACACGATATTCAAGTGTATTAACTCCACACATAGCTCCGTTAATAGCTCCATGCTCCACATGTTCAGCCCCGGATCTGGTCAGAGGTGTGACAACTCAGTCATGCATGACTGCATGAATATAAGTATACTCGCCAAAGCAGGGGCATTGTTTAATATAGGCCTACCCTGGGCATGAGTCTGCGATATTAAACTGATTGATAAATATGAAATATATTTAATCATTTCCAAGATTTGTACCTATCTTTTGTATACAATAAACCACAAATTATTTCAAAGAAGTTGAAACAAATAACACCCCACAGACATTAAGTAAAGGAGAATCCAAATGTATTTCGTTGCCTTGCTACCTTTAAAATTCAGAGGCCTAAAAATAAAAGCCCTTGACTGTTTTTACCCCTGATATATCAGTTTAAACACAACTTCAACTTCTAATTTTGTGATAAGCATTTCACACAGTATTCTTTTTTATTATTATTTTATCCTAAAAGATATATATACATTCTTGATTGCTCAATGGTTTTCGTGTACATTTACTGAACTTAAAAATTTGCCTTTTTTGACCAAAGAAATCTAGGCATATTTTTGAAATCGTTTTTTTTTTATTTTAATTTTTACCAGCAGCATGTTGACGATTTTACAAATATCGGTTATAGATCGGAGTAAAAAGAAAAAAAAAGGAGATGCATGACATTATTTCGAAATCCGCCTTCCTGTTATCAATATCATATTTTAATGGAATAGATACAAGGAGAAGCGTGTAATGTCCATGGTCCTCTGTATTCTCCTCTAGAAAGAAATCATATGCATTATGTAATCACTGAATTGGTAACCATGCACTTAAGAGTGTGATCGGTTGGTGTCGGGGACGGACATTTGGAAAAAAAAGTTATCATGGGGATGCTTTCGCTGAAGGTGTTGAGTTATCGAAACATCATGTATAGGCCTACCAGTCACTTTTTTTCAAACTGTCCGTCCGTGACATTGGCTGATCACGCTCTGTATCTAAAATTTTGGCATTTTTTCTCGTTCGATTACCTATGGACTATTTACAATGACCCTTAATACTGAATGAAGATCAGATGTATGAATTGCATCTTCATTGATCACCTTCTCATCCATTTTAATCGATGTAATCCAATTTCTTTGACAAGCAATAGATGAAGGTGTTTATTATCTCTATTATTGGTGTTGATACCAGCTATGTTAAACGATTTATAATCCAATTGTATAACAATCAATGAATTCTTGTGGTTTATCCATTGCCCATGCATGGTTTGACGTTAACACCAGTCGCGTGCTTGCATGCCTCATGGTGTCACGCGCGTAAAACATTCCCCATAGACTTGTGTGTTAAAATGGCACTTTTGAAAAATTCATAAAAAATAAATGTGAAATTAGAGGGTGGAATGTTTACTACCATTGGATAGGATATATATCTGGCATTCCATATCTGACCAGGAAAGGGTAGCGTAGCCAGCTCATTTTAAAAATAAATTGCCATTTATGAAGATAACTATGAATGGATCAAATTCATCGACTCAAACAGTAAAATAGCCCTAATTAGTCCACCAGTCAAAAAAATAGTTCCAAGTCACTTTTTTATCTTCCCAATTTGGGCGAAGGAAGTTCAGTAGTTACCATTTCTAGAATCAGTGTTAGATTTTGAATCATATTCATACAGTTTTGTCAATCAGCAACATCAAATTGAAAAAAATTCGAATGGGTTGGGTCGAACGAATATCTTGAGCCCTCCTGATGTAATTAGGCTCATGGCACCTATATTATATGACCTATGAATTTTATTTTATTGAATAGCTACTTTGCTATTCTTTCATATCTGTACACTCACACTTGCACAAAGAAATGCATTGAAAATGCCTATTTTCTATGAAATTACCCATTTTAATGTATTACTCATACATGTTATATTCACTATATGGATGCATACATATCCTACCTGCATACAGCCCAGCAGTGAATGTAATGACAATAGGTCCCTATTAATTGTGATATAAAGGTGTATGTTAATTTTGTGTAGATATCAGGATATCAGAACTGCCTCAAACAAAATTACCAGATATACATGAGATTGAATGAGGAAACAGTAAAAGTATAAGAACATACCACATTAGTACATTTGCATTTGACCTATTATATCAAAATCTTCCTAGGGCTATTGCCTCTCAGATGTAAGAAGGAAGAGATACATAAAAATAGATAGAAGAGAGAGAGAGAAAAAAGAGAGATAGAAAGAGAGAGAGAAACAAAGATAATTTCATAGATGGCATGGCTTATAAAGAGGGGGGGGGGGGTAGACTAAGATTGGAGCACACAGCCACCCCCCCATCCCTCCTTAGTTGAGCACTATTAGCCCTTAGATACCTTACCTTACTCTGTGCCTTTTTCTAAATACCTTCTTGAAGGTACCACTCTAGTCCTCTTCAGTAAAGTTCTCAAAGCTCCTCTCTACCCCCTTCCTTTTACATGAGCAATTTTTAAAGGTCTTTCTAATATTAAGTATGTGATGTACACTAACACAAACCAATGATGAATCAGAACAAAAAGAGGCATAGACGCTCTATACATTGACCAGTCTACATATAGGCTTACATATACACAGACCTACTAACTTTAGCTGATATGGCCTTGCTAGCCATTAAATCAATTATTTGCACCTCTTGATGACTAAATATATTGATATCAGTGAGAAATTGTTTGCTACTGAAGAGTTTGGCCAGGAATTCCATCCACTACTAGGGATATCCCATAGTACTTATAGGTGTCACGCGCGTAAAACATTCCCCATAGACTTGTGTGTTAAAATGGCACTTTTGAAAAATTCATAAAAAATAAATGTGAAATTAGAGGGTGGAATGTTTACTACCATTGGATAGGATATATATCTGGCATTCCATATCTGACCAGGAAAGGGTAGCGTAGCCAGCTCATTTTAAAAATAAATTGCCATTTATGAAGATAACTATGAATGGATCAAATTCATCGACTCAAACAGTAAAATAGCCCTAATTAGTCCGCCAGTCAAAAAAATAGTTCCAAGTCACTTTTTTATCTTCCCAATTTGGGCGAAGGAAGTTCAGTAGTTACCATTTCTAGAATCAGTGTTAGATTTTGAATCATATTCATACAGTTTTGTCAATCAGCAACATCTAATTGAAAAAAATTCGAATGGGTTGGATCGAACGAATATCTTGAGCCCTCCTGATGTAATTAGGCTCATGGCACCTCATGTACGTACACTGTTTGATGATAGGGGGCGTGTTACAACCGATAATTGGGACCTTTCGCAATCTTCACCGACGCTAATATTGGGGTCCCCTTACACAAAAGTTAACGCTTAATCATACACTTGATTTTTATGATTGATTGTACATTATAGTCAATAGAATCAAACGTAGAAAACTGCTGTACGATCAATGCTAAACTTTGTGTTACAGGGGGGTTACAGGCCCTACAGATCTGCTTTTCGTGTGCAAAATCCTTTCCCGCGACACCCGCACTATACATACATGTATATTATGACTGATGGCTGGAGATATTCGAAATGCAGGACCTAAAATAGATTATGACATGGATAAGAAAGTGGTTTTTCAAACAGATCGAGTACATATTGAATGAGGAAAAACTTACTGAATGAACGCTTAGATATAGATCATTACAGTCCATCGAATCGATATTACATTTAATGTGGATTATTGGTGGATCACTGGCAATTGATTTCATGGGTCAGATCAACCTCTCTCACTAGCCAAAACCATTTCTGTACACAGCATATACATGTACAATACGTTTAAGCACGGACCCTATAGGGTCCATGGTTTGAGCTAACGGGTTTCTTTGTTCTATTGTGTACGCCTTCTACACAAACGTTATATGCCTCGCGCACACGATGTGAGGGGCATTATGTTTTACATTCCCCAGAAATGGGGATTAGATTCAAATTCCGGGGGGACCACTTCCATTGATGAGTGGATACCAGGCACGACCATGGGGTTTCGAAAAGTACCCTAAACATGCTAAACAAGGGAAGCAATTTTTTTCCAGATTATGAAAATGCATCTCTTAACAAGTATTTGGCTTGTGAAACCCTACAAGTATTGAATATATATCCCTTATTTCAGCATTTTAAACATCGTTTTGACACCCTTATAACGGTACATAGGCCTATATACGTAACGTACCTGCCCACTCTGTCCCCTTTTACGGGTGGTCGCTACTGGTATCCACTAATCAATGGAAGTGGGCCCCCCGGGCGGCCTCTCGAGCTCTAGGAGGAGTCAAATGTGGCTTTGGAAAGTCGTCCTCAATCGGATAAATCGCTGTTACCATAGTAGCAACCAGAATTTTGCACACGAAACGCATATTGAATGTTTCCGTCGCAGATGCGAAACGAAAAAAAAATCTCATGTCACACAATTTGCATTGCAGGACTGAGTTTTACGACCATGATGACGGGCCCAAAAAGTCCCTTCCAAAGTCAACGACCGTTGTAAATAAGCGTCCGCTCCTCAAACGAAAGGTCGGGAATGTCGCACCAACGCATAATCCCGACCTTTCGTTTGAGGACGCGGACGCTACTTTACAACGGTAGTTGATTTTGGAAGATACTTTTTGGGCCCGTCGTAAAACTCTAGCCGGCAATGCAAATTGTGTGACATGAGATTTTTTTTTTCGTTTCGCATCTGCGACGGAAACGTTCAATATGCGTTTCGTGTGCAAAATTCTGGTTGCTACTATGGTAACAGCGATATATCCGATTGAGGACGACTTTCCAAAGCCACATTTGACTCCTCCTAGAGCTCGAGAGGCCGCCCGGGGGGCCCACTTCCATTGATTAGTGGATACCAAGAGCAACCACGCGTAAAAGGGGACAGAGTGGGCAAGTACATTACGTATAGACCTATGTAGCGTTATAAGGGTGTCAAAACGATGTTTAAAATGCTGAAAAAGGGATACTGACATATCCAATACTTGTAGGGTGTCACAATCCAAATACTAATTAAGAGATGCATTTTCATAATATGAAAAAGACTTACTTCCATATTTAGGGTGCTTTTCGAAACTCCATTGTCGCGCCTGGTATCCACTTATCAATATAAGTGGTCCCCCGGAATTTGAATCTAATCCCCATTTCTGGGGAAAGTAAAACATAATGCCCATTACATCGTGTGCTAGAGGCATATCGTTTGTGTAGAAAGCGTACACAATAGAACAAAGAAACCCGTTAGCTCAAACCATGGACCCTATAGGGTCCGTGCTTAAACGTATTGTACATGTATATGCTGTGTACAGAAATGGTTTTGGCTAGTGAGAGAGGTTGATCTGACCCATGAAATCAATTGCCAGTGATCCACCAATAATCCACATTAAATGCAATATCGATTCGATGGACTGTAATGATCTATATCTAAGCGTTCATTCAGTAAGTTTTTCCTCATTCAATATGTACTCGATCTGTTTGAAAAACCACTTTCTTATCCATGTCATAATCTATTTTAGGTCCTGCATTTCGAATATCTCCAGCCATCAGTCATAATATACATGTATGTATAGTGCGGGTGTCGCGGGAAAGGATTTTGCACACGAAAAGCAGATCTGTAGGGCCTGTAACCCCCCTGTAACACAAAGTTTAGCATTGATCGTACAGCAGTTTTCTACGTTTGATTCTATTGACTATAATGTACAATCAATCATAAAAATCAAGTGTATGATTAAGCGTTAACTTTTGTGTAAGGGGACCCCAATATTAGCGTCGGTGAAGATTGCGAAAGGTCCCAATTATGCGTTCGAAAACTACGACAGTATGCGTTCGAAAACTACGACAGTCCCGACCTTTCGTTTGAGGACGCGAACGCTAATTTACAACGGTAGTTGATTTTGGAAGAGACTTTAGGGCCCGTCGTAAAACTCTGGCCGGCAATGCAAATTGTGTGACATGAGATTTTTTTTTTCGTTTCGCATCTGCGACGGATACGTTCAATATGCGTTTCGTGTGCAAAATTCTGGTTGCTACTATGGTAACAGCGATATATCCGATTGAGGACGACTTTCCAAATCAACATTTGACTCCTCCTAGAGCTCGAGAGGCCGCCCGGGGGGCCCACTTCCATTGATTAGTGGATACTAAGAGCGACTACGCGTAAAAGGGGACAGAGTGGGCAAGTACATTACGTATAGACCTATGTAACGTTATAATTAAAGGTGTCAAAACGATGTTTAAAATGCTGAAAAAAAATACATATCCAATACTTGTAGGGTTTCACACTTGTTAAGAGATGCATTTTCATAATCTGGAAAAGAATTAATTGCTTCCCTTGTTTAGCGGGGTACTGTTCGAAACCCCATGGTCGTGCCTGGTATCCACTCATCAATGGAAGTGGTCCCCCCGGAATTTGAATCTAATCCACATTTCTGCGGAAAGTAAAACATAATGCCCATTACATCGTGTGCTAGAGGCATATCGTTTGTGTAGAAGGGGTTAAACAAAAGAAACAAAAGAAACCCGCGAGGTCAACACGTCCCTGGTCAAACGTATTGCATGCTGTGTACATACGTGTATCAACGCATGCGAAATGAAATGTTCGGCTGGAGAGGTTAATCTAACCCATGAAATCAATTGCCAGTGATCCACCTATAATCCACATTAAATGCAATATCGATTCGATGGACTGTAATGATCTATATCTAAGCCTTCATTCAGTAAGTTTTTCCTCTCTCAATATGTAGTCGATTTTTTTGAAAAACCACTTTCTTATCCATGTCATAATTTATTTTAGGTCCTGCATTTCGAATATCTCCAGCCATCAGTCGTAATATACATGCACATTTGGTGCGGGTGTCGCGGGAAAGGATTTTGCACACGAAAGGCAGATCTGTAGGGCCTGTAATCCCCGGTAACACAAAGCTTAGCATTGATTGTAGAACAGTTTTCTACGTTTGATTCTATTGACTATAATGTACAATCAATCTTAAAAATCAAGTGTATGATTAAGCGTTAACATTTGTGTTAGGGGACCCTAATATTAGCGTCGGTGAAGATTGCGAAAGGTCCCAATTATCGGTTGTAACAGGGCGTGGCTATTGAACAAGATGCACCTACCATCTAGATTCGCATTAAGCCTGAAAACACGCATGCGACCTTGCTTGGAAGGGTGTGGCTATACATGCATGAACAAACGTCCATCTATTATGTTCATGTTTATTATTAACTCGCACATGTTCAACCCCGTGTCTGATCAGAGAAGGCGTGGCAACTCCGTCATGCATGGCTATCAAAATACTCACCATAACAGGAATAAAGTGACTGTTCAATAGGCCTACACTGCATGGGCATGAATCTGCTACATAAAATTGATTGATACAATCTGATTTTTTTTAATCGTTCGCTAGACTTGTACTTAACTTTTGTATTAAACATCCCCCACATCATCTTAAGGCATATTTCTGGGTATACTCTTAATTCATTTTCATCAGACCGTTTATTTTATTTTTTTTTTAAATGTAATGATTTTTGCTGACCAAGATGGGTCTTGTTCTTTTTGTACACTGTTAAAAAACCCGTGATTTTACAGAAAATAAACAGAAGATTTTGCAGAAAGCAATAACAGAATCATTCTGTAAATTCATAAAACAGGAACTTTTCTGCAATTTAACATAACAGGTCTGTTAAAAAAAGGGGAAGAGGGTGTTTTATTCAAGGAAATTTGTAAGATTCCATACACCAAATACCAAATTCCTGTAAGATTACGCAATTCAATAAGATTACAGATGATCTCGAGACTCTGCTGCAGGAACTTCTTTTATTTTAAGGATAAATTTTCTAACAGTGTACATGTAATTTATATTGATATTGACTGCACATTTGCACCACAGACATACATGAATATCCGTTCAATCACTAGCAAACACACCTACACCACAAGCACCCTTGCAGTTGACCCTTTACTTAGTTTATGGTACTTTACATTTTATCAATTTTGAAGGAGTCCCTCTCTTTTATTCCCGATAATTACATAGACATTTCACATGACAGCAAATATATATACACCTTAAGAATTTAATAATATGTTTGATAGTAATTCCGATCATATTTCCCTTTTACATGCAAATTTAAGAAGTCTCAATAGAAACTTCGAATATTTTGAAAATCTCTTACACACATTAAATAATTTCAAATTTTCTGTTATAGGTATTAGCGAGACATGGTTGCATGATAATTCCCCAAATTTGTTTAATTTACCAAATTATAAGTTGATAAGGGCAGACCGCAAAGGAAAAAGAGGCGGAGGCGTGGCCTTCTTTATTACTGAAATTTAAGATCTTAACTCTTACATGCACAATCTTTGTTCATTGAAATTGAACACAGGATTTACAAATATCATCATAGGTTTGATTTATAGACCACCAGGCTCTAATCTTGATTTGTTTTATGAGGAGCTAGAGCAATATTTATATGCAATAGGTAATGAAAATAAACATACTTTTATTTTTGGTGATTTTAATATCAATTTCCTACCCTCAGTCGACAATAATCACTCAATCAATTTTATGAAACTAATGTACTCATTCGGCTTCCATTCATTCATCAATAAATCCACTAGAATCAACCCAAATTCATCTACTCAAATTGACAATATTTTTTCCAACGTACATAGCAACATGAATAATAAAATGATGGGAGGAATTCTATGCTCTGAAGTTTCAGACCACCTACCAATATTTTTAACTTGTGAATTGAAATTACCGTGCCCCAAATCAATTAACCAACGCTCATATCGAAAAGAATCTAAACGTAATATTGAATTAATGAAGCAAGACTAACTTCTTGAGGGGTGGGAGGATGTCTATAAAGAAACTGAAGCCAACACATCGTATAATCTCTTGAATAATAAATTATTATAAAAAGAATATTCCCATAGGAAAGGTAAAAAATAATAGAAAAACACGCAAACAACCATGGATAACAAAAGGTTTATTAAAATCAATACAGACACGTAATTGCCTTTACAAGTCACATTTACGCAATCCTACTGAAGCCAATTTAAACAAAATACAAAGTATATCGCAACAAGTTAACAAAATTAATTCGTTTATGACGTAAAATGTATTATACTAATAGAATAAAATATGCCAGTTCAAACACTTATACTACCTGGAAAATCATCAAAGAACTAATGGGAACAAATGCAGATCCCCACCTACTGATGACATGACTTTAAATGGTTCCAAAGTTGACTCTTCCCTTCATGCAAACTCATTCAATTCATTTTTCACAAATATCGGACCCGAACTTGCAAGCACGATCAATAGCCAAAATGCGCATTTCACGGATTACCTCCCCGAATCTAATCCACATTCATTTTTCTTGAACCCTACGAACCCCACAGAAATTCTCAACATTACACGGTCTCTTAATAGCTCCAAGTCTCATGGGCATGAGAAAATTAGTATGTCTCTTTTAAAAGAAATCATTCACCCGCTTGCAAACCCTCTCAGTCATGTTTTTAATAAATCTCTATCACGAGGTATACTTCCTGACGTACTCAAAATCGCCAAAGTCAATCCAATTTTCAAAAAAGACATTCCTCATGAAATAAGCAATTATCGCCCTATATCTCTTTTCCCTAGTATATCCAAAATCCTTGAGAAAATAGTTTTTAATAGACTTTATGAATTTATCAACAAACACAATTTATCAATTTCTAATCAATATGCTTTAGAAAAATATTCAACAAACTTGGCTTTAATCCAAATTAACGATAAAATAACAAACACCATAGCCAACAAAGAGCATGCCATTGGTATATTTTGTGACCTCAGTAAGGCGTTCGATACACTTAATCATAATATTTTACTTTCAAAACTTAATTATTATGGTATTCGAGGTCAATCACTCCTTTGGTTTAAAAATTATTTAATAAACCGAAAACAATATGTCACATTTAATGGCAACGATTCTAGTTTACTTCCAGTTCAATGTGGTGTCCCTCAAGGTTCCATTCTAGGCCCGCTTTTATTTTTATTATATGTCAATGATATTATTAATACATCTTCCATTTTATCATTTGTATTATTTGCTGACGACACAAATATATTTTTTCTCATAAAAATATAACTTCCTTAAACAACATCTTAAATATTGAATTAATTAAAGTTTCACAGTGGTTTAAAGCTAATGAACTATCCTTGAACTAAAAAAAGACCCACTTCATCCATTTTAAACATTCTCATATTACAGATTCTCCAATTCACTTACAGATTGACGGCACACCATTAGAGCGTAAGACTCAATCTAGATTCTTAGGCGTCATCATAGATCAAGCTTTGTCTTGGAATGAACATCTGCACCATATCATTATATGTATCTCGAGAAATATTGGAATAATTTCCAAGTTGAAATTTATTTTACCACACAAAACTTTATTTCTATTGTATAATTCGTTAATACTCCCGTATATAACATATTGTAACGTTGTTTGGGCTAATTGTGGTTCCACAAAACTTACTTCTATTTCTAAATTACAAAAAAGAGCAATTCGCATTTGTACAGGATCACATTATTTGGCTCACACCGATCCTTTATTTTTTAAACTGAAGACATTAAAATTTGCCGACTTATATACTATTCAAATTACTATAATTATGTTTAAATATATTAACAATCTGCTTCCTTCGTCTTTTGATAACATGTTCAAATTAAATAATTCTCTCCATACTTATCCAACGCGCATATCCGGAAACTTTCATCTCTCTAACCCCAGACTGTTAATTGCCTCTAAATCAATTCGACACCATGGTCCTGACATTTGGAATGGTCTTCCAAACAATATCAAAACGTGTTCAACCATATACTCATTAAAAGCCACTTTAAAGAAAAATTATCATTCAATCTTATCAACCCCACGCTCCAAATTAAAACATTCACTCAAATATCCACATTCGCTATTTCATATTCTGATTTTACTCAACTGCTATACACAGCACCGGCACCTGCACTTGCAATGCACCCACTTGACCAGTAAATATCAATCTTAGTCACGAATCTTTTATGAGGCCGCCATCAATCCAAGCCTAACCGCTCACGATGCGGTCTCCAACGTTCATTTATTACATTATATATATATATATATTTACATTTATAAAAGATTAATTTATACTCACATCCTTATTTGTATTATGTAATATGACCACATTGTTTATATTGTGAATTATTTTGTATATTGTAATTATAAATAATTTTGTATTGTGTTTTTGAACGCAGAAATAAATGCAAACAAACAAACAAACATGGTCTAACTGCCATTTCGTCTAATAATCAAGTTGGTCTAATTGCCATTTATTCAATATGCCATTTGGTCTAATTGAACTAAGTGTTAATTGGGCGAAATTAAGGAAAATAAACTTGACATTAGACCAACTAGTTATGAGACGAAATGGTCATAGACGAACTGGTGATAAGACGAAGTGATGACTGGACCAAATGGTTATTGGACCATGGTTGTTAGGCGAAAAGTTATAGTAGACTTGTTAACTGCAAAAAAGGGCTTACGGCTGCATTTTTGAGTACAAATGTCCCACTTGGCACAAATGTTCCTTGAGTCAAAAGAAAAAGATTCATCCAAAGAGACATGCAAATAAGCAAGTAATTTGCATAAATTTGCATATTATGTCGATATAGTAAAAACAAGTAATTCAGAATAAATATTTCAACAGAACTGCCCTAAAATTTGAAATAAAGACTTAGGGTAAGACAGGGAAGAAAACTGTCATAAAACAATTGGGATATCCTTGTTTATTATTACCTAATTTACATAAATTATGCAAATTATAATTTAAAACAGAGTATTCTTTCAAGAATCCTGAACTGTTTTTATAAATAACGGCAATTAATACAAAATGTCAACATTCTACATGAAAGAGAATATATTAGCGAAAACATCGATATGCTTCATGACAGTATTAGTGTCTTAATTTGCTTAGAAAGAGGGCAAATATGTCAAAATGTATGACGTGATATTGCGCTAAAACGAGACCAAAACAACCTCTATATAACAGTCACACTCACGAATCGGACAATAAAGCGATCAATGGTATGTCATTCGAGATAACACAATCTCAACACAATAGCTTCCATCGGCTTCTCGTATCGCTTTTGTTGGTGTGTCTGCCACACCGTAATCTGTGATACATACGGGCAAAATGCATTTCGGTATCGGTAAAACACTATTAATTTTGTTTTATTTGTTTCTAATTGGTTTCTCTTGGAAAATTTACAGGAGACATTGCTTTGCAGGTTACTGCTTAAATGAAGCTCTGGCACATGAATCATGATGAATGTAGCCCACATCAATCCATATTTTAACTTTGTTAAAATATATGTCTTTTGGAGACCCCGAAGTGGCGAAACTGCATTCCCCCGCGGCATTCTCGCTACTTTACAAAACCAGTTTGACTTGTATTATCGACTTGGAAAAGACAGATATATGAGACATCAGTGAACATGTTTCCTGAAGATAGTTTTTTTTTTTATTAAAGCCTATACGTCCACGGGAGCCCTCCGTATTTACTCCATCATCTCTCTGTATTTCGACACTAAATAAAAATATATCGTGTTTAAAAACCACCGGCAAGGCAAGTTGCGTTTTTGGTATAATAAAGCAACTTTTATATCTATATTTCATATTTATCTATATTAATAATATTATTAATGTTATTATTATTAATGTTATTATTATTATTATTATTATTGTTCTGCAGTTTGTAATAATGTTCTAGCACAGTAAAGGCTATAACCCAACAGGAGCATGCCTAGGATACCCTTTTCCCTTTTGGTTTTATGTATTAAAAAATAGTTTATTGTCTTTAGAACTCTTAAAAGATTACTTTTGTATCAGGGGCGGAAATTTCTCCCAAAAGGTAGGGGGGACAAGGGTCTGGAAAATTTGACAAGCAAAAAAATAAAACGCTATTACCTAAAATTAAAGGTCATTTTGACGAAAATATATTTGACAAGCAAAAAAAAAATTAATTAAAAAAAAGGTCATCTCGTCCCAAAACGTACGTTTTATTCCCATTTTGAGTGATATATTTCTTAGCATCACCAAAGACCCCAAAAAGTAGGGGGGACATTTGATATTGTGTCCCTCCTACTATTTTGAGTAGGGGGGGGGGGTCCCCCCTGTCCCCCTGGGATTTCCGCCCATGGTTTGTATTGATATCTTGGAATAGATTGAGAAGAAAATACTCTACAATTCACATGTAGAAGAGCTGTAGTACATTGAAAAAAAACACACGTAAGCTCTAAAATACTCAAACCCCTTTATTGCTTCCACTCTATGTTAAATTTAAATATTTTCAGAGACAATTCGGGAGAAAGATACATTTCTACTACACACAGTAAAGCCTCTTTACTTTCTCCTCTTGAAAAAAACAAACATAGAAGGCATTGTTTTATATCTCATAAAATAAGTTCGTGTACATGACGGTGGCCTGTCAAAGTTGCCCAACCCTTTATTTTGTTTTGACAATATATATTTAGAATATCGTCTAAATGAAGCCCTCATCTGGAAAAGGGCACTTATTAAAGGCAGCATCCACATTACATAGAGGAGGCCCTGGTACTTGGAAGCGGGGGCTGAAGCACAACGCAAGATTTTCCGGACGAGGGGGGGGGGGGGGGGGGGGGGGTGCTGCGTGTGTTATTCTCGATAGATAGCACCCCCTGGAATTCCGGCAGATGTGACAAAACGAAAAAAAGAAACGTTACCCAAAAAAAATCATTTTGTAGTGCAATCCTTTTTGTTTATTTCCTGTAAAATTTATTGATGTAAATTTGAAAAACGAAAAAGGTTCAATGTAAAATTTTGGTCCCAAGAAATCAAACAAGCTTCAGCCCCCTCTTCCAAGTGCCAAGGCCTCCTCTATATAATGTAGATGCTGCCTTTAATAAGTGCCCTTTTCCAGATGAGGGCTTCATTTAGACGATATTCTAAATATATATTGTCAAAACAAAATAAACGGTTTTTGGCAACTTCGACAGGCCACCGTCACGTACACGAACTTATATTATGAGAAATAAAACAATGCCTTCTATGTTTTTTTTTTCAAGAGGAGAACGCAAAGAGGCTTTACTGTGTGTAGTAGAAACAGTGGCGTAACTACGGGGGGCATGGGGGGCACGTGCCCCCCAATCGGCTGGCCAAAAAAAAGGGGGAAAGGGAGAAAAAGCGGGAGAAAGGAAGAGAAACGTAGTGGGGAAAGAAGAAATTATGTTCATTATAAATGTTATATTATAATTATGTTATATTACATGAAAAAGCATTTTTTTCAAACTTTATGAAACATTATTTGCTCACAGGGCCTATGACTTTATTGTTCCTGGTGCTCGCATAGACCGTTTAAAGAGTAAATAGAGTAAATAAATAATCCTGATGTACTAAAACCTCCTGTTTTCAAATCAATACTGTACACCAAATACATTACCTCGCAATTCGAGTCATAATTTTTTCATGTAGTGACATTTGTTCTTTTTTATGACTACTTAAATTGATTTCCCTATTTAAGGTCTAATATAAAACATTTCCTGTCCGTGCTAACGTTCGCATTAGTTGATTGGTGAGATGTCTACTCTTCAATGAATTCCTAAAATCAGTCCTTAAAATGTCTAGTTTTCTGATCTCAATATCAAAAATTTTCAGCTCGCGCTTCGCGCTCGCATCATTTGATTAATGAAATACGTACAGTCTTAGTGAATTCCTGCAAACAAACAAGACTTAGAATGCCCCTCTTTAGGTCTGAATTTCCGAAATTTTCAGCTCGCGCTTCGCGCTTGCAGTATTTGATTAGTGAGATGCGTATGATAATCATGATTACCATGTCTCCAAAAAATGCTTAATGTGTTTATATGTAATTCTAACAAAATCAGCAAAGGTTGGTACTAGCATTAGATGACTTTGCTGAGATATGTATAATCTTAATGCATTCCTAAAATATATTCCCCATTTTGGGTCAATATATACAAAAATTTCAGCTCGCGCTTCGCATTGTATAGCGAGGCAGGTAAATATCATGATTACAAAAAAAAATTGCTTATAATGTCCCTTTTTAGGTCTGAATATCAAAAATTTTCAGCTCTCGCTTCGCGCTCGCATTATTCAATCAGTGAGATACATATCCGTTTAATAGCACTGCATGTCCTTAAAATGTTTCTATTAGGTCAGTATACCTAAAAACTTAGCGCGCTTCGCGCGCTCCCTAAGTGACTCGATTTTTTGCTGGTGCCCCCCCAATGCCGTGGCCCACGGTACGCCACTGAGTAGAAATGTATCTTTCTTCCGATTGGGCTCTCAAAATATTTAAATTCAACATAGAGTGGAATCAATAAAGGGCCGTGTGGCTGTTCTTCAATTTACCACAGCTCCTCTACATGTCAGTTGAAGAGTATTTTCTCCTCAATCTATTCCAAGGTATCAATACAAACAAAAGTAATCTTTTAAGAGTTCTAAAGACAATAAACTATTTTTTAATACATAAAACCAAAAAGGGAAAGGGTACCCTAGGCATGCTCCTGTTGGGTTATAGCCTTTACTGTGCTAGAGCACTATTACAAACGGCCGAACAATAATAGCAATAATAATAATAACAATAATAATATTAATAATAATTATAATAACAATAATAATATTAATAATAATTATAATAATATCAATAATGATGAATGTAAAGATATAGATATAAAAGTTGCTTTATTATAACAAAAAAACGCAATTTGCCTTGCCGATGGCTTTAAAACAAGATATTTTTTGTATTTAAAGTCGAAATACGGAGAGGGGATGGGGTAAATTCGAAAGGCTCCCGTTAGCTTAAATAAACAAAAATATTTTTTTTCAGGAATCATGTTGTCTGATGTCTCATACATCTGTGTTTTCCAAGTAGATAATACAAGTCAAACTGGTTTTGTAAAGTAGCGGGAATGCCGGGGAGATATAGTTTTGCCACTTTGGGGTCTCCAAAAGATATATATTTTAACAAAGTTAAAATATGGATTGAGGTAGGGTACATTCGTCATGATTCATGTGCCAGAGCTTCATTTAAGCTTCATTTAAGCAGTAACCTGCAAAGCAATGTCTCCTGTAAATTTTCCAAGAGAAACAAATAAAACAAAATTAATAGTGTTTTACCGATACCGAAATGCATTTTGCCCGTATGTATCACAGATTACGATGTGGCAGACACACCAACAAAAGCGATACGAGAAGCCGATGGAAGCTATTGTGTTGAGATTGTGTTATCTCGAATGACATACCATTGATCGCTTTATTGTCCGATTCGTGAGTGTGACTGTGACATAGAGGTTGTTTTGGTCTCGTTTTAGCGCAATATCACGTCATACATTTTGACATATTTGCCCTCTTTCTAAGCAAATTAAGACACTAATACTGTTATGAAACATATCGATGTTTTCGCTAATATATTCTCTTTCATGTAGAATGTTGACATTTCGTATTAATTGCCGTTATTTATAAAACAGTTCAGGATTCTTGAAAAAATACTCTTTTTTAAATTATAATTTGCATAATTTATGTAAATTAGGTAATAATAAACAAGGACAGCCCAATTTTATAACAGTTTTCTTCCCTGTCTTACCCTAAGTCTTTATTTCCAATTTTAGGGCAGTTCTGGTGAAATATTTATTCTGAATTACTTGTTTTTCCTATATCGACATAATATGCAAATTTATGCAAATTACTTGCTTATTTGCATAGATACAGCGTGTCTCTTTGGATGAATCTTTTTCTTTTGACTCAAGGAACATTTGTGCCAAGTGGGACATTTGTACTCAAAAATGCAGCGTTCAACCTCTTAACAAGTCTACTATTAATGGACACGGCAGAATTGCATTAGACTAAATGAATGTAGACCCTGTTGTGAGTGGAGGAATTAGCAGCAGACGAATTGGTTTCAACCTGCATACCGACCAGGCAAGCAAAACAAGTTCACGACGAAATTCACGACGCCAATTTCGTCGCGAATTACTCACGACGAAATTCACGATGTCGCGAATTTCGTCGTCAATATTCAAATTGGCGACGAAATTCGCGACGCCGTGAATATTCAAATTGACTACGAAATTCACGACGAAATTGGTGACGTCGTAAATTTCGTCATGAATATTCGCGATTTGGTCTATATGCGATGTCCCTTCCGGGCCACCATAATGAAGGGGAAGTAAGAGGATGACGCGACAGCTCCGAAAATTGTTTGAATACTTTATATTCGAGATGCAGCATACGTATACATCCTTTCTATTTCCGTCCAAAAATGTATGGACGTTCTGTTTATCTTATGTTTCCTACCCCTTTCCGGGGGAGGTGGGGCTGTACCTTTGGGCGGTACTAATGTTGGTAAAGGTAAAACCGACGACCGACGCGTACGTGCATGGCATAACAATTGAAATATCGCTGTACTTGTTTAGGGGTTCAATTCAGGGAATATTTGCCAAGAGTATCGTTTTGTTTCCAATACTTGTTAAGGGTATAGGGTTTCACACGCCAATATTTGTTAAGGGGTGCATTTTCAGAAAATGGAAAATACGTGTTTAGGTACTTTTCAAGACCCCATAGTCGTGCATGGTATCCGCTCGTCAATGGAAGTGCCCCCCCCCCTTGTTGAGCATTTTGCGTGGCAATTACGTGTGCGATGGTGTGTGTTTATGTGTGCCGGGGAAGGGGGGGGGGGGGGAGGGGGTGATGGGCATCCAAGGTATATGTGAAACCAAACAGTTTCGAGCTAAAAGTCGTTCGTTAGTTAAAGGTCATTGCACTGAATCATTCACTGATTATGCATGATTGTTTTTATTCACTCTTCTTCATAAAATGCACAGAAATCACGGATACAGAACATCCCAAGGAATTTAAAGTCGATGAAGCACGGATTCCACTCGTTCCAGTAGGATCTATGGATGAAGCAACTCCAGAGCAATTCACTACGCCCCAGGATGATCCAAAACCTGAAAATGAGCCGAGTGGGCAGAATAAAACTCAAACCCAAACTGCAGAAATCGAGGAGGATCTTGCTGATGGAGAATATGACCTGATTCAAGTGGAAAAGCCTAGCGGAATCACGGTCAGAATTTCGAAACATGAAATTTACAGCGCAAAGGACATCAGTGTGGAAGCAATTGAAGACGTCCCACCTGAGCTTGAGCTGAAGGAGACGGAAGCCATCATTTCGGTTGGATTGAAGATGTCGCCTTCTAACGCAATCTTTGACACTCCTGTGAGAGTAACGATGCCCCATTGTGGTGTATTCACAAAGCCAAGGGATGCAGAAGTCTACATCTATTATCGCGAGAACGGTACTTTTTTTCTATTTTCATTTTGATCTTTTTCCTTTCATTCAGTTTTCCCACTAGCATTTCTGAATAACGGAGTAATGCTTTTGCAGAAAATATATTCATGTCTATTTTAAGATTATAGTTCATAATGATGACCAAAACAGCTAGACACCGTGTGAAAGATATGAAGGAGTTGAATACAACGACATAAGTTTCTTTAATTTTCACGGTTACACCGGCAAATATTGCAAGCCTCTATAATAGGCTTATTGGGATTTTCACTATAGCCTGAACTCTATGACGGCATCTTATGTGAACTGAGTGCTGATTTGCATTCGTTTGTATATAGCATAGGACCTATCTATTTTTTTAAACCAGAAATTGAACATTCTAACAACGATTTACACAGAAAATTAAAAGAATTAACTGCATAAAATTAATGGAGATTACAGCTGCAGAACATTTTGTGGCCAATTTACTTACCGGTTACTTGCCGTATTAGTACCAGTGTATCTGCATGTACATTGTGTGTAAGATCTGATGGTCAAAAAGGAGGCAAAGCAAAAAAATCACGTGTATGGCTGAAAGCTTTAGGTATCCGTCAAATTAAGCACTTGGAGTTGCCAAAGAAAATACCAAATATGCATATCATTTTATTTGATTTTTTACCGGTCAAATCGAAATGAACAACTTCTATTTGTTACAACGAACGTAATCACAACTTCTTCCACATAATATGACGTCATGGAATCCAGGCGGTAAGTAGAAAAAAATGAAACAGCCCGTTTCCCAGGCTTGCTAATTTGAGTATGGTATTCTATAGCAAACAGTCACATTGACGAGTGGATACCATGCGCGACAAAAAAAAACACGTAAAAAGGATGTCTTTTTCACAATAGGGCACGTTACGTAAGTATCGTGATAAGGGTGTCAAAAACATAAAAATAATGAAAAAAGGGTATCTATTTCGCTAGGAAAATTACGTGTTTAGGGTCGAATTTGCGGGGATGATTAAACAATATTCAAAATGTTTTATAAAGGATGTCCTTTTTGCCCCAACACTTCGATTGGCGCGAGGTGCAGAAGGTGTGGTCGTAATAAACCAAATAAGGTAAAGCTGACGACCGAAGGACCCGTAACAATAAAACACTTGTTTAGGGGGTTCATTTCAAGGAATATTTGCCAAGAGTATCGTTTTGTTTCCAATACTTGTTAAGGGTAGGGTTTCACACGTCAATACTTGTTAAGTGGTGCATTTTCAGAATATGGAAATTACGTGTTTAGGGTGCTTTTCAAGACCCCATGGTCGCGCATGGTATCCACTCGTGAATGGAAGTGCCCCCCCGGGGGTGGAGTGTGAAAATAAATGAATCGTTCATCTTTGTATTCTGTAGATTAATAACTTTCCACTTCTGTTTCATCTTTCACTCTAATTCCCGTTTCCGATAAGTTGTTGGAAGAAGACCATTGAAATATAATTAGTACATTTCGAACCTTTATAACAATGCATATCTTTAGTAAAGAGTGATCTCCTTCGCTCCGTGGTTTGGTAGAAAGAGAAATGACACACTTTTATTTTTTAACAATTATTTTGCAGATTCTACAAAGTTTACAGCGATTCGTTCTACCAGCACGAGTAACCCAAGATGTGTCGTTAGAGATCGCGATCTAGATATCTACCTTAACCACTTCTCGGAATTCTGGATTCGCATTTGTGATAAATTAAAAGGGGTATTTATTGGCAAACTTGTTGTCTGTACGCCATGTGTTCCAGTGTCAGCACCGAGAAACGAAGAGCATGTTTTGCTGGTCAATGTAAGGGATCATAACGTTACAGACTGGAAGGTGGGTAATATTAAATACTTCTAGAAATTTTTCTAAAATAGTTTTCTGTTATTTGTAATTGCATTACTCATAGATTTGCTTTCGGCTGTATAATATGGTGGTAACCGTAGTAAGATATTATTTTCCTAATCCTTAACAAGTGGAATGCCTCTGGTGGTCTCACCTGCATCACGCGATTCAATATAGCAGCAGTGCTGACTTTGAAAACTACTATAATCTAATTATTCACAAAAACCACCATATAATGATGCAATACTACGTTCATTGACATTGACCTTTGACCTAAAACTTGTCCGTGATACTTGATTACCCCTATATCCACATTATATACACTATATCAATAAACTATGAAAATTATGACATCAATCTGATAAATACCTCTAAAATGGCCAAAGTTCAACGACCTTTGACTTTGGTCATGTGACCGGAAACTCGCACAAGATGTTCAGTGATACTTGGTTACTCTTATGTCCGCGTTTTATGAACTATACCAACCACTTACAGATATATGATGGAAATTCAACAAATACACCCACATGGCCAAAGTTCATTGGCCTTAAATGACCTTTGACCTTGGTAATATGACCTGAAGCTCAGACGGGATGTTCATAAGACACTTGATTACTCTTATGTCCAAGTTTCATGAATCAGATCCATAAACTTTCAAAGTTATGATGGTAATTCAACAGATACACCCAACATGGCCAAAGTTCATTGACCTTTGACGTTGGTCATGTGACCTAAAATTCGCACAGGATATTCAGTGATACTTGATTACTCTTATGTTCAAGTTTTATGAACTAGACCAATACACTTTCAAAGTTATGATGGTAATTCAACAAATACCCCCAACTTGGCCAAAGTTCATTGGCCTTACATGACCTTTGACCTAAAACTTGTCAGTGAACTTGATTACCCCTATATCCACATTTTATACACTATATCAATTAACTATGAAAGTTATGACAGCAATCTAATAATTTCCTCTAACATTACTTTGGTCATGTGACCTGAAACTCGCAAAAGATGTTCAGTGATACTATACTTGACTACTCTTATCTCCAAGTTTCATGAATCAGAATCAGATCCATTAACTTTTAAAGTTATGGCAATTCAACAGATACCCCCAATTTGGCCAAAGTTCATTGCCCCTAAATGACTTTTGACCTTGATCATGTGACGTGAAACTCAAGCAAGATGTACATTGTTAAGTAATACTTGATTAATCTTATGTCCAAGTTTCATGAACTAGGTCCTTATATTTTGTATAAGTTATGATAACATTTCAAAAACTTAACCTTAGTTTAAGATTTTGATGTTGATTCCCTCAACATGGTCTAAGTTCACTGACCCTAAATTACCTTTGACCTTAGTCATGTGACCTGAAGGCAGGATATTCAGTAATACTTGATTAACCTTATGGCCAAGTTTCATGAACCAGGTCTAAAGACATTCGAAATTATGCTGTCATTTCAAAAACTTAACCTGGCTGAAAATTTTTGATATTCAGAGCTACAAAGGGCCATTATGATCAAATTTTTGTAATCATGATACGTAGGGGAAGGCGGGGTAAGTTGTGACACTTTTTGCATTTTGCATGTTGATATGAATAATAATAATGCAGAAATAAGTACCTTGCCTTTAAATTTGATTCTTGGGAAATATTTTTCACCTATATATAACTTTCTACCCCCACACCAGGGGCGGATCCAGCTTTCGCCAATAGGGGGGGGGGGGCGAAAATATTTTCATCAACATTTTTCTCGATTGGCCGCTATAATCTGATTTTTTTTGGCTGGTTTTTCTGGGGTAGTCCTAATTAAAGACTAAAGTTTTATGTTGTTTTATTGTTATAAACAAGATAAGGTATCTCATGTGGTCTTAATATATAATGCGAGCGCGAAGCGCGAGCTCAAATTCTTTGATATTTTTTCCTTAGACCTGAAGATACTGAGGAGATTTTATAATTATGAAAAAAAAGATAGGTATCAAGCTAAACAATGCGAGCACGAAATTTTACGATAACAACGTGAAAAGGGACTCAATTAGGACTGTTTTTAGTGATTAATGAAGAGGATACAAGTATCACCAATTAAATAATGAGAGTGTGAAGCACGAGCTCAATATATTATGACATTCCGACCTGAAAACTGGACAGTCTAAGTGCGTTTTTATTCAAATAAAGAACAAGCTGTGTGTCTCAAACTATTAAATGCGAGCGCGATTTTTTTGATTTACTGACATGATAAAGGAGCATTTTGAAAAATTTTGGTATGAATTTCCAAAGAGGATAGGTAAATCAAACAAAATTATGAAAGCTTGATGTGCGAGCTAACATATTGTGTGAAAATTGATTTCAGAATTGGATATATAAGTGCCATTTAATCCTCTTGAATGGGATTCATTACACAGGCAATGCGAGCGCGAAGCGCGAGCGAAAATTTTGATATAAAGTATATTTTCCAATTCTTCCCCTCACCTTTTTCTTGTTTCCTTTCGGGGTCGGGCCGGTCGTTACGAGGTTGTAAATTACACATCATGGGTATGATACTCTTTTTTTACTATTCTTTCTGTTTTTCATAGTTTCTATCAAGTTAAAGAGTACACTTTTTTCTTCAGGTTGTCAAAAAATAGGGGGGGGGGGGCCGGGGCCGGCTCGGCCTGCACACAAATATTCATTGTGACCTTTGAAAAAAAACGACGTCAAATGGCTCAACTTGCCCCATATGTGTGGTAAGTTGTGCCTCCTTCTGGGGGTAATTAATGCCACAAAAACTATGTACAAAATGTATGCGGGAAGAACCAGTATGCCAATTATTATTTTAAGTCTTTTCACTTGCTAATTCTCTTTAAATACTAACATCCTCTAAAAGTAAAAGAACTGTCATGTGAATTTACACCTTTCTGCCTGCATATCAATGGCTTTTCAAGTTTTTTTTATTTTTTCACTCTTATTACCATAAGAATTACCATGGCTCAACTTGCCCCATGTTGGCTGGCTCAAAGTACCCCAGTTCGAACTTAATGCGATATTTTCACATCCACTCCTATCTTATGCATCCATCATTTAAAAGAATATGACGAGAATGATCCATACCTGGACTAACAATACTGTTCTTATTTCTTTATTATATTTAAAGGTCAAGTCCACCTCAGAAAAATATTAATTGGAATCAATAGAGAAAAATCAGACGAGCACAATGCTGAAAATTTCAGCAAAATCGCATGTAAAATAAGAAACTTATGATTTTTCAAAGTTTCGCTTATTTTTAACAAAATAGTTACATGAACGAGCCAGTTACATCCAAATGAGAGAGTCGATGATGTCACCCACTCACTATTTCTTTTGTTTTTTATTGTTTGAATTATACAATATTTCATTTTTTAAGAATTTGATGATTAGGACCTCCTTGCCTGAGGCACAAAATGATAAAATAATGAAATTCCACGTGTTCAGGGAGGAATGAAACTTCATTTCACATGACAATGACGAGAAAATCAAAATATTTCATATTTCATATAATAAAATACAAAAGAAATACTAGTAGTGAGTGATGTCATCATGCATATAACTGTCTTGTGAAATGAAGCGAAACTTTAAAATGTCATAACTTTCTTATTTCACATCCGATTTTGATGAAATTTTCAGTGTTATGCTTGTTGAATTTTTCTCTTTTTATTCAAATCAAGTTTTTGTTGGGGTGGACATGTCCTTTAAAGACATGTGTGGGTAAAAACCACTTATCTATTTCACACCCTTTTTTACTTTTTTGGCTGAAATTGTATTTTCCCCTGTAAATAAGTACTTTTTGTTTCAAAGATGAAAACAATGTGGTGGGGTTAGGGGTTATGTAATTAGTCCGGCAGCCCAGGAGGTTTATTCAACCGAAAGCCGGACAAGCAAATGACCCTATAGCTGGATGGTATGGACCCTGAAGTTTACAAAAATGCATTGCTGCCGGGTTCTATGCGTGGTCTTCCCTCCGAAATGACGTAATATATGACGTCACTACAAAATGGCCCTATTTTACCATTTTTCAGACATTGTACACATAGCATGAAGTCAAGGGAGAATATTTCAGCCAAATCATGCTTTTTTGTATGAAACTTTCACGAACAGTAATACTTGTTTACATAAGCAAATTACGTAATGAAATATGCATATCATTAGTTTTGGAGATTTCTCGCATAAAAAATTGTCAAAAATCGATTCACAAATTTATTTCCTTTTTAGTGTACTTTATTTGATATTTTTCCTCTCAAGCATAATATCATTGTCTTCATCTATATCTCTACTTTAAGAAAATATATAACAGTAATTGAAAAAGACATTATAGACTGTGATTTCAGCCCCCTTTTCAATATGGTGCGCACATAGAAATCGTGCGTTTTTGGCCTTTTTTCACCATATGGCTGAGGTGTGCGAACGATATGCCTACTTTATTGATGTTTCCTGCATTTTGCATGATATTAAATCTTCCAAACAACATATTTTCCTCTTCATTATGTCTCTGGTGATAAATCAATGATTTCAGCAAAAATTGATTGCCCACTGGGCAGTCTATAGGCTACGTTTTCAGCCTAGTTTTCAACAACGAACCTATACCATGTATGACTGCATCGTTGTAGTAGAGTCGGATAAGGGGTTTCCTATGTACCATCAAAATATTTTTCACTCAACGTTTTGGTATTTGCCTAAAGTGTCTAGTTAATGAATCTTGATGTTCCCTTCCCAAAATCGTGTCCAACGGAGTTCAAAATTGATATCTTTGGCGGCCCTCTTGGACTTTTTTAAATGAAAATCAATTATTTTCATATTTTATTGCACAAAGTCTGACAATGGGAAATTTTAAATCAATACGCATTTCACTAGGATTTGGATAGTAGAAATCGGTTGAAATTGTTTTCTGAATAGTCCGGTTAATATATTAAAAAAAAGAATTCATCAAAAATTTTGAACCAAAATGTTCATGTGCATTGACATCTATCTGTTTTATCTTGCATCCGATCGCCTTTGTTGATGCAGAAATGCATATAACGTACTTAGCGATCGATAGAAAGGTATGTATTACTTGTATCATGTGTATGAGGGTAAAAGGCGTTTTCTACACAAAGCAATTTTTATGATAATTAAATCTCTTGAAAAAGATAGAAGTTCGAGGCATTGCTCTGCATTTTCATTTTGCATGCAATTACTCTCGGGCACCTTAAAGCATAGTCCCACAAGAACCAGTAAAATGTTACATACAGTACCATACCATTATCCATAGCTTGACTATTATGATATCGTGCTTTTTGGAGCCCCAATGTGGTAAAATTTTGTTTTGAGTATGAAATTTTTTCCTTTAAATCACTTAGAGAAAAAAGAGTAGGCTTTTCTCTATCAGCTACATATAAAGAAGTTGGGGCATAGCAAAGCCTACCCCTCAGGGGGCTGCCAAAGTCACCCAATCTTTTTTTCGTATCTTGCCAATTTCTCGGAAAATTCGTCATTTTGAGGCAAACAGTGTTTCTGTCTTGCGGTAAAGCCCTTGTTTTTGTTTTGTAACCACATAAAGATGACAAAGTAGGATCTTCTTTATCAGTTACATATGTCTATTTTCATTCTTTATTGTAAAAATGCAATGTTTGAGCCCCCATTCAGACAAAAGGGCATTTCTGCTATAAAATATACGGTAGTAAAGCTAGCTTTGATTTTGGAAACCACTTGGAA
Source organism: Lytechinus variegatus (assembly GCF_018143015.1). NCBI lineage: Eukaryota > Metazoa > Echinodermata > Echinoidea > Temnopleuroida > Toxopneustidae > Lytechinus > Lytechinus variegatus. The sequence goes on along the minus strand of NC_054741.1, from coordinate 18,728,617 downwards.
ATAAAAGAAGAGGCATTTTTTCTATCAGCTACATGTAAAAAAAGTGCTGGCACATCGACTGCTACCTTCTTCAGAGGCTCCAAGATTGGCAGATTTTCCCCATATTGGAAAAAATATGGAAAAGGGGTGGGTGACTTTCGGAACCCCCGGAGGGGATAGACTTTGCTGTGCAACCACTTATTAGCAGCAGATTGAAGAAAGTCTACTCCTTTAATTCCACGTAGTTTCAAAAGAATGAAACTGGCTTCAAGTTCACCAAATAGCAGAAACACTTTTTGCCTGAATGGGGGCTCGAAAATAGCACATTTTCCCATAAACAGGTAAAGTATGGAAAAAGGGTAGGTGATTTCAGCGACCCCCTAAGGGGGGTATGTTCCAATATGCCAACAGCTCTTTATATGTAACAGATAGAGGAAACTCTACTCTTTCGTCTCCATATAGTTTAAAAGCAATAAGAGTAGTTTTACTACATAGCAGAAACATCTTTTGCCTCAATGGGGGGTCGAAAATAGCATATTTTCCCATAAATAGTTAAAATATGAAATAGGGTAGGTGATTTTGGTGACCCCTAAGGGGGGTATGTTCCAATATGCCAACACCTCTTTATATGTAGCAGATAGAGGAAACTCTACTCTTTTGTCTCCATATAGTTTAAAAGCAATAAGAGTGGTTTTACTACATAGCAGAAACACCTTTTTCCTCAATGGGGGCTCGAAAATAGCACATTTTCCCATGAATTTGCAAATTACGTAAAAGGGGCGGGTAACTTTGGCAGTTCCCAAAGGGGGTAGGCTTTACTGTAACAACACTTCTTTATATGTAGCAGATAGAGGAAAGTCTACTCTTTTGTCTCCATATAGTTTAAAAGCAATAAGAGTAGTTTTACTACATAGCAGAAACACCTTTTGCCTCAATGGGGGCTCGAAAATAGCATATTTTCCCATAAATAGTTAAAATATGAAATAGGGTAGGTGATTTTGGTGACCCCCTAAGGGGGTATGTTCCAATATGCCAACACCTCTTTATATGTAGCAGATAGAAGAAACTCTACTCTTTCGTCTCCATATAGTTTAAAAGCAATAAGAGTAGTTTTACTACATAGCAGAAACACCTTTTGCCTCAATGGGGGCTCGAAAATAGCATATTTTCCCATAAATAGTTAAAATATGAAATAGGGTTCTAGTAGGTGATTTTGGTGACCCCTAAGGGGGGTATGTTCCAATATGCCAACACCTCTTTATTTACTATCAATAACTGGGATATACCCATTTGATTTGCTAGTTCATTACGATTAACTTGCGTGCCGAATATAGAGTACACAATTTTTCCTGCGCGCGCGCTGCATCTCCCTATTAACGCACTATCCCAAGATCATCGCGCAATTTGGCGTCCATATCCTCTTTTACTTTCGCCTGCGGTCGAGTTCAGTCGCAAAGCTAAGTACACTCTCAAAATTGCAATTCTGTTTTCCGTTTGGATACTTTTATTGTGCATTCTTCCCTTATTTCAATCTTATTTCTCTCATCTAAGATTGTTGTAAGATTATCCCGTCGCGCGGAGCTTCCGTGATATTTATTTCACGTTTCTTGTTCCTCTTCGTGAGTTTGTTTTTTAAGATACGTTTCTCAACAGGCGGGTTGTCTTCACTTCTCCGCCCCATAGCTCCGCGCCTTCCTGCGTGTCGCGGGCGTTGACTTCGCTCCTTTTTAATTCCTTTAATTAATTCTTTTTATTCACTGACTTCTTCGTTTATACGACTCTCGTCGTGAATTTAATTGAATTATTTCTCCACAGATAGGTTCTGTAGGACGTCAGGAGCGTCGTATTTCAGCCTCGTTTCAAGTTCTTTGTCTCTTGTTTCGAGTTAGTTGATTGTTCTTTTGTTTCAATCAATCCTTTGTTCTTGTGTTTATTAATTGAATTAATTAGTTAATTAATTAATTATTCGATTAATTTACAAAAAAAAAAAAGAATTTTTTTTTCTGACCTTGTCTTAAATTTTTTTTTTCTTTCCTTTCACAAGAATACTTAGAAATTTTTTTAGGAAGCCGTCTCCTGTCAGCGTTCGTCGCCTTTGGCTCGGCCTTCCTTCTCGGGAAAGCTATTTTTGTTCTTCCCCCTTTTCTTTTTCAGATCAGCTGCCGGTCTCCGGACTTATAATTTTTTTTCTTAAACTTCTTGTTTAAAAAAAAAAAAGAAAGGGAATCTTGTTTCCTTTTTTTTCCTTAGCTGATCCTCACCTCAAGAAAAATTATTTTTTCTTTTGAACAGGTGGACACAGAAAAAAAAAATTCGTGTTTTCTTCTTTTTAGGTGCTTCCCTCCTTCTTTTCAGAATTTTAGCGGAAGCAGCTTCTTGTTGTGGTAATCAAATAATTAATTAATTAATTAATTTTCTAACGGACTTCAGGGACAGTGTCTCATAATAATTCCTTAATTATTACTGTTTCCTTTGTTCTGGGATTTTACTTTGTATCATCCTTGTGAGTTTTGATTTTGACTCTCAAAAGTCCGCTTTTTGAGGTCTTTTCACTTCTGGGTTGGGGTTTGTTACCCCCCTACCCCCTTGTTTCTTCTCTGTTTTTTATCTTACTACTAGATCACCCTACGGCAATAATGAGCCTTTCGGACTCTCTACCTGAAGAGCCTCAGGCGACTGCTGTTTCGGGGTCCAACACCGGGGTCTTATTCCCCACCACAGGTAGTATAGATAGCGAGAACAGAGTCAGAGCCCCGTGGGCTCTCAAAGGGGTGGAACCGTGGACGCGCGTTCACGTGCCCCGCTTAAAGGAGACACCCGAAGAATCCAAAGTATTTTATAATGCCTTTTTGTGGTCATCATTGTAAAGGGGAAGTATTACTAATCAGATATATAACTTCACTTTTCAAAATAGTCATTAGAGTTTGCAGAAATCAGCTCTCAAAAATGATTTATTTTCATGCCATATTTCTGCCTTCCATCGGTCCTCTTGCGAGCTCCAGCTGAGTGACGTCACACAATGAGCGTGAGCAGCTGAGCTGACAGCAGCCCATTGAAGACGATCTTTCCAATCAGCGTTTTTTGCTCTTAGAATTGTTTATTCCTCACAAGATTGGTCTTGTTATATAGATAACAGTTTGAATTTACTGAACAGTGAAATAAAGTGCACATTTAACGTATTTTGGTAACCGATATTTAGCTTAGAAAAAATGATTTTTTTTTCAAGAAATATATTTGAATAAACAAAGCATATTTTCACTTAGAAATCACACTTGCGACAAATTGATATTATAATCAATATAAAGCATAGACATTCTTCGTCACGACTGAAAAAAAATTATGAAATTTCATTACGTAACAAAGTCAGGAACCACAAAATAACATGGCAATATCCATCGCGAAATGATTGAAATTGCAGTTGAATTGCCGAAACATGATTAGCCCACAGCGGCGAGCGGACTTTGTTTCATATATCTTAAAAGCACACCGTAATGTAGGGAATGGTCTGTGGCCAAACGTGTTGGCCATCGTTTTGTCGTGTGCGAGGACCCTGGTTCAAAACTCGGATTACCTTGGTTATTTTTTTTATTCCTTCTCGTCCCTACCCAGCTTTTTTTTCTTGTGAAATCCCATTCAGACCTGTATTTATCAAATCTTATTTAATTGCTGCTTTTGATTTTCAAGTTCTTGATTAGATTCTAATCTTATTTGGGATGGGAGGGGTACAGGATGAGTTAAAAGTCAAGTCCACATCAACTAAAAATTATTTGAATAGAGTAATTTCCCTTGCTGTTTTTACTCAAAACAGTCACAAAACAATGATATGCAAATTAGTGTTGTCACTCACATCACATTCGTTTCTAATTTTTTTGTGGCATTTTGTTTTTTAATTCTTTGCATATTTCAGTATAGGAATTTCTTCATCCGAACACAATAGGTTACATTTACGGAACTGTAACTAAATGTTATTTGGAGGAATTAAAATCCCTCTGAAAATTTTTCAGAAAATGAATAGAAAATTAAATATCAAATCTACATGTCATGTAAATATATCAAACAACAAAATACAAAAGAACTTAGTGCGTGTGACATAACGGTTAGTGTAATTTGCACATCGACACAGATGAGCATATCATCGTTTTATAAATTAGGCAAAATTTCTCAATGTTAGAGTAATAATTATATAAATTTGAATCAAAGTTTTTATGAAATTTCCTGCAATATCTTATTTTTCTTTAAATTCAAATGAATTTTTGATTGTGTGGACTTCTCCTTTACTCTTAATGTAGGGAATGCATAGCAATATTTATCCAGAAACAAAATTGTCTTAAAATATGCAAATCTGTAATTGGGCACATGTTCACTTTTCTTTCATCCAGGCCACTTCCTCACACCCACCAGGCTTACAGTCTTAGAACAAAAAAAATGATGAACCATCACACAACAGCACACAACATTCAGTGCTTCACAATAAATATTTCACTTCTGTTCATACATGTACATGCAATAAATATTGTGGAAAACAAATAAAAGGCGTACCCATATTCAAATACCGTTTAAAAGGACAAATATATTATACCTTTCGAGAAAAATCAGCACGTTAGATATCTGATAACAAAACACAAATATGGGGCACTGCAAGAAACTTATGTTCCATTGCAAATCAAGCGTAAGTCTTAAATTCAAATTCAAGCGTAATAAGGTCGAGTTGCAATAGCAGTTCAACTACATGTACATGTTTGTCTTTAATCAAAGGACTTACCCTTGATTTGGGACGTGTGATTGATTAGAAAATTTCTTGCAAAATGCCCTAATAACATTAAAATTGTTTTTTTCGTTTTAAGTTGTGTGTTCTTATTTTCGACAAGCTGTATTCCTGTCCAAGTCAATTTTTTTAGTTCTCTCCAAAACTGTGCTCAAAATCGTTTCCAAGATCGATAAAGATAAATTTTCTGTTGCATCATTATCAGTCCAAAACTTGCATTGTAGCTCCTGGAAAGAGTGAAAAAAAAAATGGCTATATCCAAATCAGTAAGAGGACATGATGGAATCTCCCAGATTGAAGTAGCGAGCAGAGACCAGAAGTCACCAGAGTCAGCAAGTGTGCAGATCTGTGTGTAGAAGAGAGAAAAAATAAAGAAATAATTTAAATAATCAAATCAAAGTATGAATTTCATTATCTTGATGATTGACGACGTGCGGTGGCATGTAATTCCCGGTCAACAACAAATAATAGTAGGTTTAGACACCTGAAAAATTCCACTCAGAACACTGGTGCTCTACCTCAACGCTCAAGTGATGTTTGTGTAGGCCCCACTCTACTTACCGCTTAGCGGTAGTGAATCACTTGAGGTACGGTACTCTGTGTCATTACAAAGAGTGCATTTATCTTCATTGTTTTATGTTGAAGGCACTACGCATTCATATGTAGAAGCACTCTAATCAGAAAGAAACACCAGACTCTAGTTTTGGCCAGGAATCAGCATGATCAGGGTAACCACTGCTGAAAATCTGTCTTGCTTCATGACATCGGCATTATGGTGATATAATTCTGTGTATCTGGATGTATACGATACAGGGCCCTCCTGAGCATAAACGCATTGGGTACTAGACCTGTGTATAATAAAAACTTAAACATTTGGCCTTATCGTGAAAACATTAGGCCTTATCGTGAAATTTGGTGTTTGTGCGCTCGTTGTGTACAAAGTCAATGGGAGTGGATCACCGCCGTTGACGAAATAAACGGCAGTGAATGGACTGGTGACAAAAACTACGATAATGCCAAACATTCCTCTGAAACAGCATATTTTCAGCCATGGTCCATGCCAGTGCTCCTAAATAATTTAATCGCCCGAGTCCTGACCAGTTTATTTAGAAATCTGACTGAAGTCTTTGTGAAGAAAAATCTGCTGGAATTGTGCAAAAACATTATTTCTAAAATAAAGACTTTTTAATTTTAATAGTAGTCATGCCAAAATGCATGATTCTAAAATTATATCAGATCTGTATCTGTCATCTGACCTGAATGCATCGTCAGAACAAGTACAGACTACAGTTTCCAAACATGCTTACCTTGACTTTTGACTGGATCAAACAGCGTAACCTGCATCGGCAGCAAGTGAATGGGACCGTACAGCTTGGAATCAGAGCAACACAACGAAGACTGTCGAGTGGACAAAATCGGTCTTTCCAGTTCATAATTCAATAAAAATGGACAAAGTAACACAGTTCTGGTTCTCTTATAGTCTGAAGATGTCGAAATCGGATATCACAACACATGAAGAAAACGGTAAATTCGAAGAAAAATAGAGACCAGGAAGGTGTATCAGTGTATTATGCACAGAGAGATAGTGTGTAGTCGATCATGTGACGTCATTATTCTCCACTGTTTTCGATCGCGTGAATGTCTGCCTGGGGGCGGCTGGGGGGCTGAGAAGGGTCTCTATTAATTTCATTTCTTGCATTTCCACAACATCTGTAAGACTTTTTAGTGACATATTTGTGTATAAAAAGACAAGACCTTTCCATTCATATATAATTTGTCTATAATCATCACTTTCGTGAATTTTCTTTGTGTGTATCCTTTAATAAGGGTGGAACCGTGGATTTGCGACCACGTGCCCGCACGGTGATGGCCAAGGCTTCCGTCCCGGAACCTGAACCTTTTCGGGGAGCGTCGCACTAGTACAGAAAACGACGACTCCTCTAGGGCTGTCAGACCCACCGGCCATCAGGTCACCTAAAGTCCGGGGGGAGAGCACGGGTCTCTCCACCCGGCAAAGACTAGGCTCGATGCCGTGTAAGACCCCTCTAGGGAGCGGCGGCAAAGGGCTACCAGCCCCTAGTCGGAAGAGGCATCTGAGTCCGACCGTGTCGGACTCTCAATTCAATCTGACACCGTCAGATTCGGCCGACGCCTCCTCTCGCTCGGCTAGCTCTCCCCGTGGGAGAGCTAAGGAGAGGAAGACAGGCGCAGCCCAGCCTCTTGTCCCTTCTTCAGCTCCGGCGCCGGAGCGACCGAAGAAGAAGAAAAGAAGAAGAGGAGAACCACAGACGTAAGCCCCGCTCCGTCGGGCGGTCTGTCCTCTGATTCTTTTGATGGCCAGGCCTCTCAGCTTCTCAAGCTACTCCAGAGTGCCTTTCAGCACTGCGGGTTTTTACCCCCAGGCTTGCCTGCTTCAGCCGACGGTACTACCAACCGAGCGGATCAAGCAGACACCGGCCATCCAACACACCGAGGTGCCTCTAGCGATTCTCACGAACCGCCGGCCCTCGAACAAAATGGCCAGGCGTCGTAACTTCATGTTACAACAGAACGCCCTCGAGTATCACGGATCTTTATCCTCATACTCCCTGTCAGCTAAAACCGCCGTGTCGAGCACCGGGCAGGTCAAGCAGACAGCCGCCATCTCACACCTCGGAGAGTCACCGGCAATATCATGATTCGCCGGCTCACGCACCTGCAAGGGAAATCCCCGCTAATACACAGGTGTTATCGACATACGGGCGTCGCCCGCCATTATGTCACCAGACTCCCGATCATTGTACCCTCTTCTGCCCCCGGCGGGGGCCGCACAGAAGAGGAAGAAGAAGAAGAATTTCTAGGTCGCTAACCCCGCTGTGCGGGCAGACCTTTCTTTCTGATTCTTGTACCGATGGCCAGGCGTCGTAACTTCATGTTACAACAGAACGCCCTCGAGCACCACGGATCTTTATCCTCATGCTCCCTGTCAGCTAAAACCGCCGTGTCGAGCACCGGGCAGGTCAAGCAGACAATCGCCATCTCGCACCTCGGAGAGTCACCGGCAATATCATGATTCGCCGGCTCACGCACCTGCAAGGGAAATCCCTGCTAATACACAGGTGTTATCGACATACGGGCGTCGCCCGCCATTATGTCGCCAGACTCCCGATAATTGTACCCTCTTCTGCCCCCCGGCGGGGGCTGCACAGAAGAGGAAGAAGAAGAAGAAATTCTAGGTCGCTAATCCCGCTTTGCGGGCAGACCTTTCTTTCTGATTCTTGTGCCGATGGCCAGGCGTCGTAACTTCATGTTACAACAGAACGCCCTCGAGCATCACGGATCTTTATCCTCATGCTCCCTGTCAGCTAAAACCGCCGTGTCGAGCACCGGGCAGGTTAAGCAGACATTCGCCATCTTGCACCTCGGAGAGTCACCGGCGATATCATGATTCGCCGGCTCACGCACCTGCAAGGGAAATCCCCGCTAATACACAGGTGTTATCGACATACGGGCATCGCCCTCCATTATGTCACCAGACTCCCGATAATTGTGGGTCAGGCGTCGCAACTCTCATGTTGTTTCATACTCCCATGAGCAGTGCGGGTAATTCACCCACGCTTCATATCAGCTTCAGCCGCCTTGCTAAGCACTGTGCGGTTCAAGCAATCACCTGTCCTCTCACACCAGGCATTTATTGAAACGCTGTTGCATCTATGCGTCCCCGAGCATTACGGGTTCTTACCCTCGTGTTCTCAGTGGCGTAGCTACGGGGGGCCTGGGGGGGCACGTGCCCCCCCCCTGAGATTTGGCGTGCCCCCCCAGGTGCCCCCCCAGAAAAAATTGGCAGAGCAAAAAAAAAGAAAGAAAAAGGGAGAAAGAAGAAAAGAAAAAGGAAAAGAAGAAGACAGAAGAAAAAAAAGAAGAAGAGGAAAATAAGAGGAGGAAGACTTGCAATTAAAAAACAAATCTTTCATGTTACCATATAAAATTTTTGCTTACGCTTCGCGCCAGAATTGCCTGTTCGATGAGATTCATATCTTGTTCAATAGGCTGATATGAACAAGTTTTGAAGTCAATATACAAAACATATTTTAGCTCGGACATCGATCTTTCATTACTTTTTTCATTTACAAATTCAAGTGGTCTGTTAAATGTCCGTTTTATGGTCTACATATCAGCATTTTAAGCTCACCCTGCGTGGTTATATTGTTTAATTTGCCAAGTTCATATTGTCTACGTGTATTCCATAATGTTCCATTAAACAAATGTATTCAGAATGCCCAGATTGATTTTAGATCTAAATCTAAAACATGATGCGCGATAGCCTGCATGTTCTTTATTTAAAATGTACTTAAATGATCCAGTTTCACATCTACTCATTATTAACGATCGCATTATTAATGATAATTTTCGGTCTAAAATCTCAATTTTCTTCCTCTCGCGCTTCGCGCTCGCATCAATTGTTTAGTTACATACCTATCCCATTTATTAATACAAAAATTAGAATGACCAATTTCTAGGTCGGAATGTCAAAAAAATTTGCTCGCGCTTCGCGCTCGCATTATTGAAATATAATGGCGTTCGCAGTAACCATCTAGTTACATACGAATCTTGTTCAGGATCACACATAACATTGCCCAGAAAATTAAATTTTCAGGAAAAAATACATGAAAGAAAAAAAAATCGCTCGCGCTTCGCGCTCGCACTTTTCATAAGGCTTATGAGATTATTTCATGTTTATGTTGTTTTATAAGAATAAAAGTAAGAAGTGACTGATCGGGGAAAATATAGGAATATAAATTCGGGCCCCGCCCCCTATTGGCGAAAGTCGGATCCGCCCTTGTGACACATACACACCGGAAAAATGGCCGGTGCCCCCCCTGAAAAAGCAAGGACCCCCCAGTGCCCCCCGCGGGAAAAAAATCCTAGCTACGCCACTGCGTGTTCTCCGTCATTATAAGACCGCCGCGGTCTTATTGCCGGTGTCGGGTATTGAGCGGATTGAGATTTCTCGCCAATCCGCACTCCGGGTAGCCATCGGCGAGTTTTACCTGCATGGGTATCCCCCTTATTATGCAGGTACTCCCGAATTCGCCCTCTACGTCAAGCTCACGTACGGCGACGGCTCTTTCAGCGGTAACTCTCTCCATTCTACCCCCTAAGCGGGCCTGTAGATTGGAGGTAAGAATCTCTTACATACCGCATGCCGCACTTCTCTCGTGAGAATGTTTGGCTGCTTTTGAGAGGGCAACCTATCACGCCCGCGGACCGTCCGCCCAGGCGACGGGACCGTCGGTTTCTGGCCTGAACCTCACTTTCTATTCGAAAGTAAGGGTGCCCTGTCTTACTTAGCTCCTACTCTTGTAAGGTTAGAGTCAGGGCTAGTACAGACACCCGTATGTCTCACTATCTCGTAGCTCTCCGAGCTTATGAGTATGTATATCGGATCTGAATGTCACGGCGATTAAAAGTTCTCCTGTGCTTAGTAATCGCTATGCCTTCACCACCCGGTGCATTATGGTTATTTTAACCTATTTGTCTCGTATTCGGGCGGCTCGTACGAGCCCTGCCCGAGCTGCCATCACCGGTCGTCCCCCCGGACACCGCCGGCAGCACCCGCACCGAATACCTGGAGGGAATCAGCTTTTCATATGCTAGATATCCCTCCTGTTGACATTCACAGCTGTTCCCCGAGTCTTTCCCGGTCGGGTAAGCATCATCTCGGAGGAAAGAAACCGCCGTACATCTCATGAGATTGTTGGCTATGTACGTGCGTTCAAGCTTGTTTAAAGCCCCAGGATTCTCTGTCGGCATTTCTATGCCTACTTTCTGGGCACACCCACCGTGCCGGGTCGGCGAGTTTACACCAAACTGTACGCCGCCAGACCATCGGTCGAGCTCTAACAGTCTATCTTATAGACTGCCCTCTATGTGGGTCAAGCTTGCGGGCGTCTCCGCCGTTTCCTCCTTGTGTGGAGTGGTCTACGGTCGATGTTTTTACCGTGCCCGTTTGTCGAATCGTCTTCTTATTTAGAAGCTTTTTCACTCGGCACACTCGAGTCGCCTCGCATGCTGCTTTCATCCTCCTTCCATGCAATGCATGTGGCCATGGTCACCGCGCGACCGAGGATGATGTAACCGTGGATGGATGTATGCTTATGCCTGCCTAACCACGATCACTACGACCCGCTTTCTCTCGGGCCGACTGTGGATGAGTCTCTCCATGTAAGTGATTTACTTCACTGGAGTTCTTCTTTTAGAAACTTAGATTCTCATCCCCCGCTGCTTAGGGCGTCTTTTTTTGCAGCCCCCCGCAGCTTTTCGGAACTCCTTATCTTACCGATATTGGACTGTTCCACGCTGCCGCAACCGGCGCCGGCGGTGCTTGCTCTTACGATCACCAGAGAAACCAGGCCTTGTGGCTGTTTTCGTAAACAACTGGTTCTCTCCGCAGACTGAAGGAAATTTTTGTGTTTACTTTCCTCAAGTCTCCTTACTCCTTCGCTTGTTTCTTCAAGCGAGGACATCGACACTCTTAGCCAGTTTCCGTCCCTAACTTGATAGGACAGGGCCGTTGTTACCTCATTCGATTCCGTTGGGAACGTAACTGTTGAGGTATCATATCTGGCGATGTCTGTTGGTTTAGAGCATCTCTTGATTGTCGTTTACACGTAAGATCATGACAGAGACTTTTTTCGCCAGCTCCCTCTGGCGTACGCTTGCTGCTGCTAGGGATTCCCCCGCCCAGCGGACATCCATCGCAGCCTAGCCTTACGGGCTCTCTCGGCGATGGTGGCTTGTGCCGAGCCACCTCTTCCACCGCGGGCGCTGCACCCTCAGGCGGGTGCTTTAATCAGTATGGGAGAAAGGGGATCCTGAGTTCTCTCTTGATCACTCGGCCTATCACACTTGTTTTGTCGTGATGTGTACCGCGCTGTTTCTCTGACACGCCCGGTTGAGCTGTTTTGACCAGACTGCTCTATTCTACATAGGCAGCAGGTCCGCGGCATTTTCTTATTAACAGGATGGCACTCAGTCGCTTTCTCGACACTTGACTGCCTTACGAGTGGTTTTCTTAAACCTTACTCTCCGTCGTTCCAGGTCCCCTTCGGACCGCTAGAAACGTTCTGCCACAGCCATCTATCAGAATTCTGCGGATGTTCTGCCCTCACGCATTTGAGACAGATACCGAATTCTGGGCGCTTTCTCCCACGCGGAGGCTTCTGAGATATCTCGCCTTCTCAGATTGATCGATTGATCACTTACTGAGCCTTAAAAGCTTCAGTTTTCCGATCACGATTCTTGTTGAAATTTTCAACAAAATCCGAATCTTACGATCTAGTCAGCTGGTGATGTTGTTCTCCTGACACTAGGCCGAGGGCCCATGATACTTAGTATCATTCTTCTTGGGCTCTTTCTATGGAATCGTCGTTTACGACTTCTTGTGGACCGCCTATTGACGCTCCTCTTTCCTTCACTTCCTTGTTCTTAAGGACTTCTTCACATGAGGCTTTATTTGCCTCCTCTGTCCTTAAGGCAACGGCCTTCGTGTCTTCATCTCCCTATTTTTACGCACTTCTTAGTCTAGACATGCCTCCCTTCACGTTGAATCCGTGTTGGTCTAGCAAATCAAATGGGTATATCCCAGTTATTGATAGTAAATTATGAAAATACTTACCATGATTTTATTTACGAGATAACTGGATATACCCATTTTGAACCCTCCCTCCTACCCCTCGCCTTGTGTGACAATATGTCTTGCTTGCAGGCTCATGAGAGGATATGGACGCCAAATTGCGCGATGATCTTGGGATAGTGCGTTAATAGGGAGATGCAGCGCGCGCGCAGGAAAAATTGTGTACTCTATATTCGGCACGCAAGTTAATCGTAATGAACTAGCAAATCAAATGGGTATATCCAGTTATCTCGTAAATAAGAAAATCATGGTAAGTATTTTCATAATATGTAGCAGATAGAGGAAACTCTACTTTTTTGTCTCCATATAGTTTAAAAGCAATAAGAGTGGTTTTACTAAATAGCAGAAACACCTTTTTCCTCAATGGGGGCTCGAAAATAGCACATTTTCCCATGAATTTGCAAATTACGTAAAAGGGGCTGGTAACTTTGGCAGTTCACAAAGGGGGTATGTTCGACCTCTTTATATGTAGCAGATAGAGGAAACTCTACTCTTTCGTCTCCATATAGTTTAAAAATAATAAACGAGGTTTTACTAAATAGCAGAAGCACTTTTTGCCCCATGGGGGCATTAATGGTCAAAATACGTATAATCGTAATGAACTAGCAAATCAAATGGGTATATCCAGTTATCTCTTAAATAAGAAAATCATGGTAAGTATTTTCATAATATGTAGCAGATAGAGGAAACTCTACTCTTTCGTCTCCATATAGTTTGAAAATAATAAAGGTGGTCTTACTACATAACAGAAACACCTTTTGCCTCAATGGGGGCTCGAAAATAGCATATTTTCCCATAAATAGGTAAAATATGGAAAAAGGGTAAGTGATTTCGGAGACCCCCAAAGGGGGTATGTTCGACCTCTTTATATGTAGCAGATAGAGGAAACTCTACTCTTTCGTCTCCATATAGTTTAAAAATAATAAACGAGGTTTTACTAAATAGCAGAAGCACTTTTTGCCCCATGGGGGCATTAATGGTCAAAATACGTATAATTATCGGGTAGCTTCAGCAGTCCTCAGAGGGGGTAGGCTTTGCTGTACCAGCACACCTTTTTTGTAGCAGATAGAGGAAACTCTACTCTTGTCTCCATATAGTTTAAAAACAATGAAAGTGGCCTTACTACATAGCAGCAACACTTTTTGCCTCAATGGGGGCTTGAAATGCATATTTTTCCACAAATAGGTAAAATATGAAAAAGGGTGGGGGGTTTCGACGCTCCCTGAAGGGGGTATACTTCAGTGTGCTAGTAGTTTAAAAAGAATGAAAGTGGCTTCATTCCATATCAGAATGGGGGGGGGGGTATGCTTCAGTGTGCTAGTAGTTTAAAAAGAATGAAAGTGGCTTCATTCCATATCAGAAACGTCTTTTGCCTTAATATGGGCTCCAAAGCGGCATATTTTCCAATAAATGGGTAATAATGGTATTTGCCCTTCAACTAAGCAAATAAAGACATACATACTCTCATGAAGCGTTACATTATTATCAGTAAATTATATCCTCTTTCGTGTCGAATGCTGATATTTTGAAATAGTTGTTGATGTTAATGATTGAACAGATAGATATCAATGCACATGACCAAAATCATGCCCATTTCGGGATAAATTTTATTTCAAAATATATCATCAGAAAACAAATCGATTTCTACTATCCCAATCATAGAGAAATGCGTATTGATTAAAAGATTGTCCCATTGTCATACTCTGTTCAATAAAATATGAAAATAATTGATTTTCATTTTAAAAAAGTCCAAGAGGGCCGCCAAAGATAGGGTGTCTGGAAAACGAAGACCGGGGCCACATATCACACTCGTGTGAAAGCGTTTGTAGTTCACGCACGAAGTGTGTACAAAGCAGTGCGAAGTGTGTACAAAATACGTGCGCAGGTTAGAATGGACTTTGGACCTTGTCCCCTACACATGTTCTCTCATTGACAGTGCGTGGGTCCCCGGTCTTCGATCTTCGTTTTCCAAACCCGTTGTTGGGTGTCTGGAAAACGAAGACGGAAGACCGGGGATCGCAATGGTTTAGATAAGATACCACTTATAAATGTCATTATGAAGGCCTCTATTATTCAGCTCAAGAATATATCTTGAATACATTGATATCATTAATTGGCTGATAATGAAGTCATGTTAATTGCTTGTATCAATAAATAGTATAGTTAGACCAGTTGAGGCGGGATAGGTCTGCCAGTTTACACCACTATTTCACTGAGACAAGACAGTAACAAACTCGAGTAATCAATCGAGACAAGGAATTTCAGACCAGTTTAATGCTTATCTGGTCCAGTAAAATGAATTCGACCAGTAAGACGAGTATGCCACTGTTCCATTTTCCAGAGTCATTTTCTGTGAACTGTTTTTTCCTACTTGGCTGACATTAATTTGCAATTTTACTACCATTGACATAACGCATGTCCCCGGTCTTCGTTTTCCAAACCTGTTGTTGGGTGTCTGGAAAACGAAGACAGAAGACCGGGGATCGGATCGATCCGTCTAGCTAAAATAAACCATTATTTTATTCAGATCAAATTCAGGAATATTCTGATCTTGGATACGTCATCTGCTTTGATTGGCTGCGGATAAGTTATGGTTATTTGTGTGATTATCGTTATCAGCTAGGACATAATTAATAAGGATATACATAACAATTATAACGTACATATTTTACGGGTGTCTGGAAAACGAAGACCGAAGACCGGGGACACATATCACACTCGTGTGAAAGCGTTTGTAGTTCACGCACGAAGTGTGTACAAAGCAGTGCAAAGTGTGTACAAAACACGTGCGCGGGTTAGAATGGACTTTGGACCTTGCCCCCTACACATGTTCTCCCATTGACATAACGCATGTCCCCGGTCTTCGATCTTCGTTTTCCAGCCCGGTTGTTGGGTGTCTGGAAAACGAAGACAGAAGACCGGGGCCATCGCATCCGTCTAGCTAAAATAAACCATTATTATATTCAGATCAAATTCAGGAATATTCTGATATTGGATATGTAATGAATTATGATTGGTTAATGATTAATTGTATGGATATCGTAATGTGAATGATAATTGATTGAGCAATATATCGCGCTCAGCTCAGCTGGCATTAAAATTTTATACCATTGACATAACGCATGTCCCCGGTCTTCGATCTTCGTTTTCCAGACCTGTTGTTGGGTGTCTGGAAAACGAAGACAGAAGACCGGGGCCATCGCATCCGTCTAGCTAAAATAAACCATTATTATATTCAGATCAAATTCAGGAATATTCTGATATTGGATATGTAATGAATTATGATTGGTTAATGATTAATTGTATGGATATCGTAATGTGAATGATAATTGATTGAGCAATATATCGCGCTCAGCTCAGCTGGCATTAAAATTTTATACCATTGACATAACGCATGTCCCCGGTCTTCGATCTTCGTTTTCCAGACCTGTTGTTGGGTGTCTGGAAAACGAAGACAGAAGACCGGGGACATGCGTTATGTCAATGGTATAAAATTTTAATGCCAGCTGAGCTGAGCGCGATATATTGCTCAATCAATTATCATTCACATTACGATATCCATACAATTAATCATTAACCAATCATAATTCATTACATATCCAATATCAGAATATTCCTGAATTTGATCTGAATATAATAATGGTTTATTTTAGCTAGACGGATGCGATGGCCCCGGTCTTCTGTCTTCGTTTTCCAGACACCCAACAACAGGTCTGGAAAACGAAGATCGAAGACCGGGGACATACGTTATGTCAATGGTATAAAATTTTAATGCCAGCTGAGCTGAGCGCGATATATTGCTCAATCAATTATCATTCACATTACGATATCCATACAATTAATCATTAACCAATCATAATTCATTACATATCCAATATCAGAATATTCCTGAATTTGATCTGAATATAATAATGGTTTATTTTAGCTAGACGGATGCGATGGCCCCGGTCTTCTGTCTTCGTTTTCCAGACACCCAACAACAGGTCTGGAAAACGAAGATCGAAGACCGGGGACATGCGTTATGTCAATGGTATAAAATTTTAATGCCAGCTGAGCTGAGCGCGATATATTGCTCAATCAATTATCATTCACATTACGATATCCATACAATTAATCATTAACCAATCATAATTCATTACATATCCAATATCAGAATATTCCTGAATTTGATCTGAATATAATAATGGTTTATTTTAGCTAGACGGATGCGATGGCCCCGGTCTTCTGTCTTCGTTTTCCAGACACCCAACAACAGGTCTGGAAAACGAAGATCGAAGACCGGGGACATGCGTTATGTCAATGGGAGAACATGTGTAGGGGGCAAGGTCCAAAGTCCATTCTAACCCGCGCACGTGTTTTGTACACACTTTGCACTGCTTTGTACACGCTTCGTGCGTGAACTACAAACGCTTTCACACGAGTGTGATACGTGTCCCCGGTCTTCGGTCTTCGTTTTCCAGACACCCCGGGATTCGGGTAGGGCGTCGGGCCCGACGCCCTAAGCAAATAATTATACATTGTCCCACGTGCGCTTATCTGTGTTGGGGATTTTCGATGTGAACATTTTTCAGCGTAGATTTCAAGATTTCACAAAGTCCAGTTAATGTAACTGTACCAGATGTAGATCCTCGATGATATACTGGCAATTAAGCCTTGTTTTACAGACTTTATCATGAAATCAGTGTTAACTGCAACTACTGGAATTTCTCTTTAATGTCAGCCAAGTAGGAAAAAACAGTTCACAGAAAATGACTCTGGAAAATGGAACAGTGGCATACTCGTCTTACTGGTCGAATTCATTTTACTGGACCAGATAAGCATTAAACTGGTCTGAAATTCCTTGTCTCGATTGATTACTCGAGTTTGTTACTGTCTTGTCTCAGTGAAATAGTGGTGTAAACTGGCAGACCTATCCCGCCTCAACTGGTCTAACTATACTATTTATTGATACAAGCAATTAACATGACTTCATTATCAGCCAATTAATGACATTTATGTATTCAAGATCAGAATATTCTTGAGCTGAATTATAGAGGCCTTCATAATGACATTTATAAGTGGTATCTTATCTAAACCATTGCGATCCCCGGTCTTCCGTCTTCGTTTTCCAGACACCCAACAACGGGTTTGGAAAACGAAGATCGAAGACCGGGGACCCACGCACTGTCAATGAGAGAACATGTGTAGGGGACAAGGTCCAAAGTCCATTCTAACCTGCGCACGTATTTTGTACACACTTCGCACTGCTTTGTACACACTTCGTGCGTGAACTACAAACGCTTTCACACGAGTGTGTTATGTGTCCCCGGCTTCGGTCTTCGTTTTCCAGACACCCGCCAAAGATATCAATTTTGAACCCCGTTGGACACGATTTTGGGAAGGGGACATCAAGATTTATTAACTAGACACTTAAGACAAATACCAAAACGTTGAGTGAAAAATATTTTGATGGTACACAGGAACCTCTTATCCGACTCGACTACAACGATGCAGTCATACATGGTATAGGTTCGTTGTTGAAAACTAGGCTGAAAACGTAGCCTATAGACTGCCCAATGGGCAATCAATCTTTGCTGAAATCATTGATTTATCACCAGAGTCAAAATGAAGATGAAAATATGTTGTTTGGAAGATTTAATATCATGCAAAATGCAAGAAGCACTAATAAAGTAGGCATATCGGTCGCCCACCTCAGCTATATGGTGAAAATAGGCCAAAAACGCACGATTTCTATGTGCGCACCATATTGAATAGGGGGCTGAAATCACAGTCTATAATGTCATTTCCAATTACTGACATATATTTTCTTAAAGTAGAGATATAGATGAAGACAATGATATTATGCTTGAGAGGAAAAATATCAAATAAAGTACACTAAAAAAAAAAATAAATTTCTGAATCGATTTTCGACAATTTTTTATGCAAGAAATCTCCAAAACTAATGATATGCATATTTCATTACGTAATTTGCATATGTAAACAATAATTTCTGTTCGTGAAATTTTGCATATCTCTTGTGCACTACTTGAACAATATATTGTGAAAGTTTCATACAAAAAAGCTGAGATATTCTCCCTTGACTTCATGCTATGTGTACATTGTGAAATAGGGCCATTTTGTAGTGACGTCATATATTACGTCATTTCGGAGGGAAGACCACGCATAGAACCCGGCAGCAATGCATTTTTGTAAACTTCAAGGTCCATGCCATCCAGCTATGGGGTCATTTGCTTGTCCGGCTTTCGGTTGAATAAACCTCCTGGGCTGCCGGACTAAATGGGTCATCAATACATAACACCACCATAATGTCTGACTCATTCATTATTGGCCTTCCCCTACCTGTCTCGCTAAACAATGCGAGCGCGAAGCGCGAGCTAATTTTTGTCTCACCTGCGAAGGAGAGTGAGACTATAGGCGCCGCTTTTCCGACGGCGAAGGCGGCGTCAACATCAAATCTTAACCTGAGGTTTAGTTTTTGAAATGACGTCATAACTTAGAAAGTATATGGACCTAGTTAATAAAACTTGGCCATAAGGTTAATCAAGTATTACTGAACATCCTATTAGAGTTTCATGTCACATGACCAAGGTCAAAGGTCATTTAGGGTCAATGAACTTAGACCATGTTGGAGGAATCAACATCGAAATCTTAACCTGAGGTTAAGTTTTTGAAATGTCATCATAACTTAGAAAATATATGGACCTAGTTCATGAAACTTGGACATAAGGTTAATCAAGTATCACTGAACATCCTGCATGAGTTTCACGTCACATGACCAAGGTCAAAGGTCATTTAGGGTCAATGAACTTTGGCCGAATTGGGTGTATCTGTTGAATTACCATCATAACTTTGAAAGTTTATGGATCTGATTCATGAAACTTGTACATAAGAGTAATCAAGTATCACTGAACATCCTCTTCGAGTTTCAGGTCACATGATCAAGGTCAAAGGTCATGTAAGGTCAATGAACTTTGGCCATGTTGGGGTCTTTTGTTGAATAACCATCATATCTCTGTAAGTTTATTGGTCTAGTTCATAAAAAGTGGACATAAGACATTATGAAAGATTTCTGCCTAAATGAGACAGAAAATCGTGTACAACTCTTGAACGCACACACAGGTCACGGAGTGACCCTGAGTGCAAACAGCTGACTGTGTTACAACGTAGGGGTGATACATTTTCACAATAGGGGTGATCAAACTCACTGGAGGGACTTTAATTCACTTATAACAAAGAAATGTGTACTACAGTACTCCTGTTGAATGCTCTGATGAAAATTATATGAGTTTCACATTCATTTGAACGGGAGGACAAGATTATTGTATTATCGAGTGCATTATGCATAAATCATACTACCATTGCGACCCCTGCCAGGCCGATGGTTCAGGCATGACAATCCTGAGTGACGTCACCGATAGAGACCTCAAATGCCAGGAGAGCCTATTCGACAACTAACTTCATCTAAAAAACACGTATTGAAGATAACATCCAATGGGGAAATGGCTTTCATTTTCATGAAATATACATTCCATTCTTCAATAAATCTTTAACCCCGTCGTTAACTGCCCATTCATTCTCGAGCAATGGGGGAATGAATACAGAGTGTCTCAAAGTTTGTGTGAAAAAAGGTGCATTTTCCATAGAACTTCTGCCAAAAAGCAATGCGTAAGGGAAAGATTAGCCCCAAAACACGAATAGATGAGTTAATCAAATGGAATGAATCATAAATAAAAATCAGTGAAATATAGTTTCTCCTGTACTCATTACTGAATACCCCGACTTGATACGATTAATTTTTCCCCCTCTCCATCAACTTTTAAGAAAAAGGGTGCATATTTTCATAAAAATATCATGTGTTATATCGACGGACGCCCGTGCGTACGAGCAGGAGGAAGCCAGATGTCTCGTATTTTTCATAATGGTAACCATGTATCAGGCGCGTACGCAGGATTTTTGAAAGGGGGGGGGGTTTCGAGCTGATTTTTTTTTAAATCTCCCGCCCAGTCTCTAAAAAGTGATGAGCGGGGGGGGTGATGATTTTTTTTTCTTTTTTTTTTCAGCGCTGCAAATAAGACAATAACATTTAAGTGGGGATGGGGTATGTAACAGTGCGGTCATGACCCGCGAGCGAGCAGAAATGTTCTCGTTTTTGCGTTGAAAACATAACCTTTTTGTCAATAGTTTGTTGGTATCATAGTCGATGCTACATGTCCTTCGGATCGTAGCACTCATGATATGGCCTTGATCAGAACACTAGAAACTTGAGAAATGTCATGAATAATTACGAGCGAGCGGAGCGAGCGAGCCGAAATGTTTGCGTTTTTCCGTCAAAACATACAATTCTTCTCAATAGCTTGTTGGTAATGATTACATATTAGTTGATGATACATGTCCTGCTCGTAAGTCTCATGATATGGCCTTGATCAAGAGACTAGAAACTTAAGAAATTTCATAAATGATTACGAGCGAGCGGAGTGAGCGAGCCGAAATTTTCGCGTTTTCCCGTCAAAACATACATTTCTTGTCAATAGTTTGTTAGTAAATCAAGTATTAGTCGATGCTACATGTCCTTCTATTCGTAACACTCATAATACGGCCTTGAACAGGAGACTAGATACTTATGGAATTTCATAAATTATTACGAGCGAGCGGAGCGAGCTAACCGACATTTTAGCGTTTTCCGTCATTTTGGTTTTCATATTGGTAAAACACATTTTGTAAGAAAACGTATGTCTTTGTCTTGGTTCACTTGTATTCATAAGTATACATCATGATAATCATGTATGGCCTTGTTAAAGGCGATACCGTGATCATGTGGGCGACATGCGGAAATAAAAGATATAATAAAATGGAGCGAGCGAAGCGAGCGGAAATTTTTTCTGTGTTTTTCGTCGGAAACATGAGATTCTGTTCATTATTGCTGTCATATACATTATTGGGTAGGGGAACTGTCCGTAACCAGACCAAGGAGTTATCAGGCGCTTGCCCGATAACTCCTTGACCAGACCGACCTCTGGGGAGACAAGCAACAACAACAAAAAAAAAGGGGGGGGGTTTGAACCGGCCCCTAACCCCCCTTGCGTACGCGCCTGCCATGTATCACTGAACATCTTGTGCGAGTTAGAGTAGTATTCAAAGTCAGCACTGCTGCTTTATTGAACCGAGTGATGCAGGTGCGACGGCCAGAGGCATTCCGCTTGTTTTTGTATACATTGACCTCAAACAGGGACTATAAGGACTATATCTTACGAATCCATTAAGAGTATACATATCTCACCATAGTCATCTAATGCCAGTGCCAAGCGCTTGCTGATTTTGTTAGAATTACATCTGAAGTTCTCAAACCTAAAAGTGACAAGAAGACTACCGACAGAATACCACGTGACCACCTTCCATCCCAATCTACCCCCTCTCCGCAAAATCCTGTTTGATAACCACCACATTTTACACACTTCTGATCGTCTCCAACAGGCCGTTCCCGATACTCCCATTCTAGCATACCGACGCCCACCGAATCTCAGGGACCTCATTGTTCGTGCTGAATTGCCCTCCCTCACTAACCATTCTTCTCCCATACAGCATGGCACCTTCAAATGCACCAGCAACAGGTGTATTATATGTGAAATACACATTCACGAGGGCGACACTCTCACCAGCAACTCTACCAGCCTTTCTCACCGAACCAAGGGCAACATCACTTGCACTACCACTAATGTTGTATATCTCATCACTTGCAGAGTTTGTAGGGTACAATACGTAGGGGAAACCAAGACCACATTCAAGAAACGATTCTACGGGCACAGATCCACCGTCAACACAGCAAAGCTGGACACTCCAGTTGGCCGCCATTTTAACCTTCCCAACCACTCCATCACTGACATGATGCTACAGGGCATCGAATCTTTAGGTACCCGTCCTGACTCAGTCCGTACTAGCAGAGAGAAGTTCTGGATGAGACGACTTCGCACCATCCAACCTCATGGCCTGAACATCCAAGAGGGGAACGACTGATTAATCCTTCTTATCCACTTTCCATTTGTATACACATATGTTTTTTCCCTCAGCTCTTTTAGATTAGTTACATTTAAGTTTCTGCCTCTACTTTCCTCCCATATCTCATACAAGCTCAGCTCCTATTTTTCCTCCCTTATTCAGGCGATATAACATTCATTTTATATATATATATTTTTTTTTTCTCCCTTCACCTCTTAGATTTACCACTTATTTATTTTGCTTTCTTTCATGGTTACTATGTTTAGTTTTTTTTTTATCAATACGCCCCTCTCTCATACAGCATCAGTTTCTTTATTTGCTTTTACCCTTTTAGGCAATTTGCTTCCCTTCCATATATACAGGTGGTTTTTTTTCTACTATATAGTCTTCTGTTTTTTCCCCTCACACCCAGCGGATTACAATATCAGTTAACCCATTTGTATATGTATTATTTTTTTTATTTTTAATATATTTATATACTTTTATACTTACAGATTTATTTTATCACTTACTTTCTTCTCTTAGTTAGTTTAATGCTCTATCATACATACTTGTGTCTTTTGCACATTATCAGTTGTTCCCTTCTCTTTCCCTTTTCCCCACTCTTATGCACAAGCTTATTATGCCTTTCTTTGTTACCTGTTTGACCCACCTCTCACTAATTCTCTTGTTTTTCATATCTTCCTCATACCCTCTATCACTGTTTTGTTCCAGATCCTGTTTGATGTTGCCTGCCTCATTATCTTAATCCCTCTTGGCTTGAGGTCTTTCTTTGGCCTCCACTAACTTCCCTTTGTGTCTGCCTACTCCTTTTCTTTCATCCCCTTCATTAACCTGATTGGTCATCTCTTCTCACTAATGCCCCTTTTGTCTCCTTGTTCCAGTGTTGCTGTTGTATGTCTGTGGTCTATATTATGGTTGTTCCACCTTATATGTTTGTCATTTTGCCTCCGAAGAAGATTCTGCTAGGATCGAAAGCTTAGGCCCCTTTTGACTCTTATTTACCCCATTGGCTATCTTTTAGATAAGCAGTTTACAGCAGCTTCTTTTTGCCATTTTTCCCAGAATTACATCTGAACACATGAAACACTTTTGTAGTAATTGAAATCATGATTATCGTACGCAAATTTTTCAATTTTTTTTGAAAATTAAACCTGAAGAGGGGCATTCTAAGGCTTATTGAAAATTTGATATTTAGATCAGAAAAAGGGACATTTTAAGGACTGATTTAAGGAATTCATGGAGAGCAGACATAATCTCACCAAACCACTAATGCGAACGTAAGCACAGAAGGAAATGTTTTATATTAAGGCCTTACAATGGGGCAATCACTTTAAGTAGTCATGAAAAAGAAGCATCTGTCACTACGTAAAACAATAATATATTTTGTGTATGTTGATTGAAAACGGAAGGTTTTAGTACAACAGGATTAACAGACAATGCGAGCACCAGGAACAATGACGACATAGGCCCTAAGCAAATTGTTTCATAAAGTTATTAAAAATGTTTATGTAATATAACATAACATTATTATTATATAATATAACATTATAAGGAACAATAATTTCTTCTTTCCCACAACGTTTCTCTTCCTTTCCCCCTTTTTTCTCCTTTTCCCCGTTTTTTTTGTCAGCCGATGGGGGGGGGGGGGAGGGCACGTGCCCCCATGCCCACCGTAGTTACGCCACTGCCCAGAACACATATCCATTAACTTACTTGCACTCAAACACATACACCTACCCCTCCCAGACACGCACGCACCCACACGAGCGTGCAAATTTGTTTTTCAATCAGAATTTTAGTGAAATGTTAGATGAAAAGGCTGTGAAAGGAGTAAATTCATGAGAATTTTCAATTTCATTGTTATTTAGATTAGCATATCATAATATAATGTTATCGAGCTGGGACGATTGTCGGTAACACGTGCATGCATGTGTGAAGCCTCTGATTATTTTTATACCCAAGCGAGGAGTTTTACTAATTGAATCAGCTTAATTTATCTCTATACATTAAACGTTTCCTTTCGTAATCCCTTATCTGGTTTCTGAATTTCTCTTTAACTAATTTTTTTAATTTCTCTTCCAAAGGCATCCTAATTTCTTATCTCTTTGGTCAGAACCATAATAAAGTGCGTTCGAGAAAAAACGAAACCGAGATTCAGTGTACTTTTTTTTGCTATCATGAACATAAATTTAATGCAGGCATGACTGAGTTAGAACAATGGAAAGTGGTGTTACCAAATTTTCAATTGCACTAGCAAATTGCGATTTTGAGTTGTTTTTTCTGGCTTTACTAGCTTATGTCTATTCGGACCACCTATTCTTCTTTCATATGAGACATCATGCGTAAAATATGATTGACACATGGTCGAGAAAAAGTTGCCTGAAAACACGCTCGAGTGCTACCTATTCGACGATTCGTTGAAAAACAAGCGTTTCGTTTTCCCAACAAAGTAGATAATGGGCTTCGGGCCGGGGAAGCAAAGCCCTTTATTGTTGCAATAGTAGTAAATTTAATAATAACATGAAAACATGTTCAATTTCTACCTATTCAACGAATCGTTGAAAAGACAATGGACTAGAATACGCAGTGACTGCGATCTTACTGTTAGCTTAAATATGACGTTGTTTGGATTCTTTCAAATTTGTAACAAGAGTGTCGCTAAAAGCGAGCACATAATACGCCCGCCTGTAACGCGGAAAATGGAGTTATTGGTCAAGCAAGAAAAGTGCAAGGTGGCGACTTCCCCTTTGACTCTCTGACCTCAATATCAATAGAATTCCGGGGATCTATGTATCAAACGCACCAAATTATATGATCCTATAGATTAAGTTAAACTGAAGTTATCTCGTATATATAGGACTGCATAATTAAGGTAAGATGAAAACATGTCACAGTGACCTTGACCTTTAACCTTTTTGACCTGAATCAATAGGCACCCTGGGGTCCATGCTTGTATCATACACACCAACTTATATGAGCCTACGTTAAGTTAAACTTAAGTTATCGCATTTACAAGGACTGCAGAAGGTAAGATGAAAACATGTCACTGTGATCTTGACCTTTGACCATTTGACTTCAAAATCGATAGGCTTCCTGGGATCCATGCTAGTATCATACACACCAAATTCTATGAGCCTAGGTTAAGTTAAGCTGAAATTATCGCCGCAGAAGTGTAAGATGAAAACATGTCACTGTGACCTTGACCTTTGACCTCAAAATCAATAGGCTATATAAAATCTATGCTAGTATTATTCACATCAAATTACATAAGCCTAGATTAAGTTAAACTGAAGTTACCGCGTTTACAAGGACTACAGAAGGGTAAGCTGAAAACATAACACTGAGCTTGACCTTTGACCTTTTGACCTAAAAATCATTAGGCTTATATATACGGTATATGTGCAAAATTTCGCCGGGATTTGTGCAAACAACGGAATTTGTGCAAACGCCACGCCGGGAAATGTGCAAATCTGTCAAAATTTATCAACGGCATCTGTGCAAACGTGACGACGGGATATGTGCAAATGAACAATTTTCACGGGAAAAGTGCAAACCTCCGGGATATGTGCAAATCACTGCATTTATCCATATAAAGGCTATTTCTCATGAAATGTTTCATAAAATTACTGTTAAAAATGAGAAACATGCCTGCATAAGGGAGAAGCTACAGTGACATCGGCAATGAAACGCTTTTCAGAGATGCAGGGGGGGGGGGGGGCACCAACCTTAAATTGAAGACCCACTATCGTTTGGAATAACATGGATGTAGAGTGTAGTCTTTTAATGCTCCAGACCCGGTCATTTAATAATTTGAAGATCCTTCTGAACTAAGATCCTGTACTAAAGCATACATAAGGAGCATAGCCATTCAAAAATTATTTTAAAAAACTGCAACACCTCACCGTCTACCAAATTAAGACCTTGTAGAAATGAATATAGAATGTAGTCTTTACCCTAGACCTTGTTGTATCAATAACAAAAAAATCCAATTTAATACCTCACCGTCTAATTCCTATGGAATAATTTGTTGTTGTTATTGTTGTTTTAGCATATACGGCGGGGGTCATTCAGTAGTGAATATTTGCGCCAAAAAAAACCCACATCCACCGAGCCGGATTCGAACCAGCGACATAAGGTTAACAGTTGTCAATCATCTACAGTCCTCCGCTCTACCAACTGAGCTATCGGTGGTTACTGGGTTTGTGTAGTCTTTACTCCAGAACCGGGTGATTAAACAAATTCAAAACTATTTAAGCCCCGTCATCTTCCACTACTAAGACTCTGTTATAAAGAACGTGTATATAACGTATTCTCAATTCTCCAGACCCGTTTATTCAAACAAATTGTCAAGACCCCACAGTCTCATTCCTGTGAAAAAAAGATGGATATAAAGCGTTGTCTTTTCTCCAGACCTTTGATTAAAAAACCTTCAGAATTAAGACCCAAGACTAAGACTCCGTTATAAAGCAAGGGTACATATCGTAGTCTTTACTCCAGACCCGTTTTAAAAAAATTATGTTCTAATCTTCAAAAATAAGACCCTGTAAGAAAGCATGGATATAAGCGCACAGTCTCTACCCAAGACGCTGTTATTAAAAAATAAAATGGGAGATCTTCAATTTGACGAACCCACCGTCTCATCTCTGTGGAAAAAATGGATATAGAGCGTAGTCTTTACTCCAAACCTGGTGATTAAAAAAACTTAAATACTTCATCATCATGCCCCATCATCTTCCAAACCTATAGTCTATAACAAAGCACGGGTATCTATAGCACAGCCTTTGCTCCATACCCATTATTAAAAAAAACTACACTGTACACTCACTGTATAATTACGCTGTATACCCATGTGCTACATTACAGGGTCTTAGTTTTGAAGAGGACGGGATTGAAGTTTCGAAGATTCTTGATTTTTTTTTCAAATGAAATAATAACTCTATATCTATATGTTTGATTACATGACAATGGTTTAGAAGATGGTGAGGTCTAAGTTTTAAAGTTTATTTCTCTTTTTAACCAACGGGTTTTGAGTAAAGACTAAGCTTAGCTAGTCCAGGTATAGCGTTAATCCTGTTGTATGGAAGAATATATGGCCAAGACTGAGTATTAAAAAGTAGACTAATAACCTTCATCTTGCAGGGTACGGTCGCATTGGGTCTTGAAAAGGAGACTACCACCATGGGTCGGCAGAGCAAAATTGATAGGGGGAGGGGAGGGCACAGCGAAAAAGGGCACTTCCTCTTTTGAAAAGGGCACTTGAAACAATTTTTTTTAACAAATTAAATAGCATATGTACCCTAGTAGGGTAATGAGCAAAATGATTGAGGGGGAGGGCAAACATGGCGTATGGGGAAAAAATTCTTTGAAGCTGCGAGCGTGCGAGCAAAATTTTGAAACTTTTAATAAAAAAAAAACATTTGTGATAGATTTTGACATAGAGAACACTATCATTTCACCGCTTTTCTTTCCCTTTCTTCTTTTCTTTTTCTTGGTCTCGAAAACTTTTGGGGTCCATGGAACGAGGTCCATTTCTTAAGGGGGCAAGTGCCCCCCTCCCTCGGCTCAGATGCCCCTGCATAAAAGAAAGGACGCTAATTGCAAATACATATACCTTATATTAGCAAATTGGACATTTGAACAAACCAGAAGAGAAGGGGCATTTATCAGAATATTCATATGGGGCACTTGATCAAAGGTGAAAATGTACACACTGCAGAAGAAGAATTTCACTCTGAAAAGGGGCAACTTAACCCTATCTAGGCCGGGGTATTTTTGGAGTTCATATGGCCGGGGGGGGTGGCTCCCAGGCCCCCCCCCTTGAGATCTCGGCCGTCGACCGCGCGATCGCACCGAAAATTGGCACGCATGTTGTCTGGGATATAATCTACAAAATTGTATAGTAATTTATTTCATGCAAATCGTTATTACCTAATTATGCTAATTTATGCGTAATTAGTATGCGAAATCATACTTTTTCCTCTAACTCCATAAATAAAGCTCCAAATATTCTAACTTTTGGCATAGAAACCCTTTGTGATGTTCTTAGCTATTGTACATGAAAAAAATTGTGATATCAGATCAATTTCTTATGTATTATATTGTTTTTTTGCAATTTCTTATGTATTTCTTCGTTTTTTGGACCTTTTGTTTTTCATTGTTTTTTCAATGAAATTCGTTGGGGACTCTTCTAAGATCATAAACAGCATAAAATGCATACATTTAGGACAGCAAAACTAAAAATAATTATACATTTATGATTTTTGGTTGAAAACACAATTTACATTGACTTTGTACACGAAATCACGTGTTTGAGCAATTTTTGGTCTGACATGCACTTACAAAACATTGCGTAACTTCGGAACCGCGTACCCGGGTGACGCAAAATTGGTATAAAAAGTTGCACAATACTTGAAAGTAAAAAGTCTGTGAGCAAAAAAATTTGCGGGACGAAATATCACGCGACTCGTTGAGGGAGGGGGGGGGGGGGGCCTCCGAGGCTCCCGGCCTAGATAGGGTTAAAGGGGCGAGAGGAACATTTTAAAAGGATTTTTATTATTTAGATATGCACTTTTAGAAGGGATAAGAACGCGACTAAAATAAGGAAAACGGGCAATGATAGGGCATGAAAAGAGCGGTTTTAAGGAATGGAAACTTATCTGATATTAAAAGGTAAAGGGGCACATAAAACGGGTACTTCTAAGAAGAAAGAGGCAAAGTTCTTGGGTTAAAAGGGGAAACTGTTTAGTGCTTCAAAAAGTGGGGGCACTGTGACCCCCTGCCCCCCCCGGATCGCAGCCCCTGCATTCATATCATATGGAACATTCGTTGTAAAATCGAGGAGGTGTATGAATTGCAACCTAAAAATATTGCATTTAGAGAGTAAAGTGCATCGCATTTGTGGGTATATAGTTCAAAATTAATGCCTCTTGTTGATAAAGTGCGCTAGTATGACATGATTGTGTGGGAAATAGTTTTATATACGTTAGTGGGTACAGTGTTTTTACACATGTGGCTGATATTACACAAGCTGGCGTCGGTACATCACTTTGGGTGTGTTAAAAGAGATAGGAAACAATGTCTTGTTTGAATGTTCATAGATTCATAAAAAATAATATCAAATGCCATAGTAATCAAGACATTTTGGGTTTGAAATTAAATTTTAAAGAAATTCGACAACTTCTGATGAAATCTGGAAATGAAATCAACAGATCAAGTTCAATGTGTGTATCAGTGGAAATCATGCTTGCCTCTCCCAACCCCTTTAATTAATTGCCCCATGCAGTGTTCGAAACAGTACTAAATGTCCCTTTAAGGTGACACGACATATACTCCTGCGACAATTGCGACAATTAATATCTTAGAAGGCATAGGATTAGTGTTAGGATTGTGATAGAGTTTTTGGTTCAGAATATTGTCATGATTACGATTAGGGTGTATTTAGCTTTGGAGGTTAGCTTTTATGTTTCGCTTAATGTTTAGATTTTCCATCGGAGCAATTGTCGCCGGAGCAAATGTCCACTAAGCCTGGTGCCCCCCCCCCTGCCTCTCTGAAAAGCGTTTCATTGCCGATGACACTAGCTGTAGCTTCTCCCTTATGCAGGCATGTTTCTCATTTTAACAGTAATGTTATGAAACATTTCATGAGAAATATCCTTAATATGGATAAAAACAGTGATTTGCACATATCCCGGAGGTTTGCACTTTTCCCGTGAAAATTGTTCATTTGCA
This sequence comes from Lytechinus variegatus, assembly GCF_018143015.1. NCBI lineage: Eukaryota > Metazoa > Echinodermata > Echinoidea > Temnopleuroida > Toxopneustidae > Lytechinus > Lytechinus variegatus. Next base: position 18,698,474 of record NC_054741.1, on the reverse strand, counting down.
CATATCCCGTCGTCACGTTTGCACAGATGCCGTTGATAAATTTTGACAGATTTGCACATTTCCCGGCGTGGCGTTTGCACAAATCCCGGCGAAATTTTGCACATATACCGTTGTTTGCACATATCCCGGCGTTTGCACCTATCACGGCTCCACACGGGCGTATAAAAAGTTGCTTGAAATTAATATATGAGGCAGGGTCAGGGGAATGTTGGATGAGGATGATGCAAAAACCTTATGAGCGAAAAAACGGCTTTCTCCTCTGCAGTTGCATAAAGTGATGCATCTCCTTTTCTGCTTCGCTCCACCCCTTGTGAAAAGTAGTTATAGTATAGACCTCATACCAACTTGACCTTTGACCCAGTCATGACCTTTGACCCACGCCCTTTGAACCCGTCATGACCTTTGACCACATGACCTTTAGCCCGGCCACCCTTTGTCCTTTATAGCCCGGTCAGCCTTTGACCTTTAGCCCGGTAAGCCTTTAACCTCACGACCCGACGGCCTGACCCAGACTTCCGGTCAGCCATGACGTCACCATGAAATGGTGTTACGCCACAGTTACGCAACAACCGTGATGTCATCCCAGGGAATTACCCTTATCCCACCATCGGTATTGCACCACCGTGGCTCAATCGTCATCGCCACGTAAAGGATACGATGCAGAAAACAGACGTATGATCTCGACACGTTTTCCTATTTCTTCTCCGCCTACCAGCAGATATGTCAAGTGCCTCGCGATTCACGAATCGATCACCACGTGCACTTACCGTTTCTTAGGAGAATATCTTGGAAACAAATTCATATTGGAATAAATGGGACTAATGTAAAAACAGAACAATTATTAAACCACATTATAATTTTTCTAAAATTCATGATCTTCCATGGTAGGGAAAAGGGGTTACCTCCAAATGTAAAGGAAATTAGAGATAAATTAATTGAAAATAGAAAAGAAGAGAAACGGCTTGCAACGGAAAGGGGAACCTTGACATTTCATTTAAGAAAATGGGAGCACTTTGACGAATCAGCCTCACAGTCTTCCACCACTTAGTTAGTTTTTTTGTCTTTATTACCATTATTATTATTCTTTATTTGTAGTTTATGGGGGTAGGGGGTTAAGTGTAGCTAAGGGTCTGGCTTTAAGTTGTGTGTATGTTTTTTATCAATATAACTTCCTCATTAATCAGTTTGATTGAAGATTATGGAGAATCTTAACTTGAGTTTTATATACAGATTATAAGTTTATTTCCGTAATTTAGATTTTTGCTGTTGTACCCGGATTCTGTTCTGTAATTATCCCTTCGTGATTATAAGTTGTTAAAGAAACATGAGCAGATTAATTCTAAGTTTACATTTGAAATTCATATATATTCCTTTTCTCACCATGTTAAAATGTTTATGTGTAAACTTGAAACAATTAAGTTTTAATGATGTCATGTTATATTTATATTTTTTACATGTGATATGAGGAAGAAATAAATATGATTTAAAACAAAAAAAGTGCACGGCCAACGCGCGTCATTTATCTTGGGATATCCTATTGGAAAGGTGAATGCCGACTCACTCTGCCTCGTATTACAACAATTATTGGTAATCCAATATGTGACTATAATCATGATAATAGTGACCCCGGGATAGTGACATCTCAGGCTCTACTCATTGCAGACTTTTCCCATCAAAACTCTCTGACTTTTTCATACTGTTTTGATCATACTTTTCATAACTCACACTACCTGCCCGGCTCTCTGACTCGCAAAAAGTAAACCAGTAGATGACTCCTTTAAATCAACTTCATTCATGCGCAGTACAGATGGTGATAACATGAAACACCATTTTGTCAAGGATGATTCTTTATTATTATTTATTCTATTCCATTTCAATGTCGATAGGTTCATATAGTGTATACACGGCAGATTTTGATACAAAGGTAACAATAATGTAAGTTATGTTATCAAATTATGTTCACATAACACAATTACTGTTAGCTGTTCATTGTTAATTTTTGAAGTGAAGTTCTCGTTTTTCTACAATTTCGCTTAACTCAATGGATTGTAACACATGTATATCAGGGGCGTCGATCCATTTTTCATTTTTTCTGAGGCATAAGATACTTCAAGATTTCCACACATTTGTAGATTGACCATTGCTACTAGTAATTCAGGTAGAAATATAATCCTTCTTTGCTTTACGGATCTTTGCTGTGACGTTATTTCTCAATCGCCGATACGATACCCAATCATGATCTGATTTGGTATGCTTTGCTTTATTTTTTTTATATTTCATTACGTTTAATGCATCTTCAAACAAGTTATAGGCATCTTTAACATTCATAGAGTTATAAACTGATTCCCAGGAAATTGATCTTATACCTTCATCGTAAAGTGTCATATTAATTTTTCCAATATTCCTTGACAATTTATATTTATGTGCGTCATCTTTGTATTGTGATTGTTTATCCCAAGTACAACAAATCATATAATGATCACTCAGTGAAATAGGTATAACTTTAACATTTCTTATTTTAGTTTTGTTGTCTCACCTGCGAAGCAGAGTGAGACTACAGGCGCCGCTTTTCCGACGGCGGCGGCAGCGGCGACGGCGGCGGCGGCGACGGCGTCAACATCAAATCTTAACCTGAGGTTAAGTTTTTGAAATGACATCATAACTTAGAAAGTATATGGACCTAGTTCATGAAACTTGGCCATAAGGTTAATCAAGTATTACTGAACATCCTATTAAAGTTTCATGTCACATGACCAAGGTCAAAGGTCATTTAGGGTCAATGAACTTAGACCATGTTGGAGGAATCAACATTGAAATCTTAACCTGAGGTTAAGTTTTTGAAATGTCATCATAACTTAGAAAATATATGGACCTAGTTCATGAAACTTGGACATAAGGTTAATCAAGTATCACTGAACATCCTGCATGAGTTTCACGTCACATGACCAAGGTCAAAGGTCATTTAGGGTCAATGAACTTTGGCCGAATCGGGGGTATCTGTTGAATTACCATCATAACTTTGAAAGTTTATTAGTTTAGTTCATTAAACTTGGACATATGAGTAATCAAATATCACTGAACATCCTGTGCGCATTTCAGGTCACATGACCAAGGTCAAAGGTCAATGAACTTTGGCCGAATTGGGTGTATCAGTTGAATTACCATCAAAACTTTGAAAGTTTATGGATCTAATTCATGAAACTTGTACATAAGAGTAATCAAGTATCACTGAACATCCTGTGCGAGTTTCAGGTCACATGATCAAGGTCAAAGGTCATGTAAGGTCAATGAACTTTGGCCATGTTGGGGTTTTTTGTTGAATAACCATCATATCTCTGTAAGTTTATTGGTCTAGTTCATAAAAAGTGGACATAAGAGTAACCATGTATCACTGAACATCTTGTGCGAGTTAGAGTAGTATTCAAAGTCAGCACTGCTGCTATATTGAACCGCGTGATGCAGGTGAGACGGCCAGAGGCATTCCACTTGTTATTAGTAAGTATCAAATCTACCAACGTAGAGGTTGTGGCGGTAACCCTTGTCGGTGAGTTTATGACTTAGGTCAATCCCATGGTATCCATAGTTCGTGTAGGTGTTTAGTGTGCCAAGAACAACGAGTTGCAAACATGTCACAGTTTACGTCACCGAGAATGACATAATCGTGCTTTAAACTATCTAATTTGAGAAGGGCATTTTCAAATAAATGAAATTTATCAACTTTAGAATTAGGGGCTCTATACCACACAACTACAAATAATGATTTTACCTTTAACTGTTTGATTTCCAGTACAATCATTTCCAGATCATATTCAGTTATATCATTCCGCACTGAATAGTTTATGGAACTTTTTTATGTATATAGCTATCCCACCACCTGAGCGATTTTTATCTTTCCTTATGATGTCGAAACCACCCAAACCAATCTCAGTATCACATATATTCTCGTTTAGGTGTGTCTCACTTAATGTCAATATATCCATGTCAGATTTATTTACAAGTAATCTTAGTTCATCTAGATTTTTAGTTAATGAAATACAGTTCAAATGAGCAATTCTCATCCCCTTTTCAAAACGAAATGATTCAATTTCTGTATCAATGTCATTTCCATCTCTTTGATTATTCAACAATGTATTATCTAATGGTTCTGTGTTTTATCTTCATCAAAAATGTTACCAGGTAGTTTATTAAAATAACTCTACTAATTTCCATTTAATCAACCCCAAATTGCTTATTGCGCAGAGATCCATAAGACACCATGGTCCTGATTTGTGGAACTCTCTACCAGAATCTATAAAAAGATCCACGTCTCTTTACTCATTTAGGCAAACGTTAAATCTATGTTGATATCAGAATATTTGAAGTAAAAATTTCTGTGTCGATGTGTCATCATTAAAGCATCATCACCATCATCATCCTCTCCATCGCCTTCATCTTCGCCATTTCACCATCATCTTCATCCTTATCATCTCCATCTTCATTGCTCAAATTACATTACTGCTGTTTTTCATTAAATGTACTGTATATCGATTCTGCTGTATTAATGTAGTTTAACCTGGGGTTGTCATTTTTTCAAGCAATCTGCTTATGATGACAATCCTTCTTCTGCAAATCTGTTAACTAATTTAGTATGAGATCAGTTTTGTTTGTAATGATAATTTAAGTACACTTAGTTATGATTCATGCCAAAAAGGTTCTCAATATACTATGTTTGGTATGTTATGGAAAATGTATTATATACGAATGATGTGATTGCAGAAGTAAACAATAAAATAAAATAAAAATCAAACATTTACGGCAAATCCAGTCCTGTGCGCTTAAAAACAAATTTATATTCTCTCGGGAGCATGTAAGATGACACCATTTGGTGCAATTGACACACAAAAGTGCATTCTGGTTGTAATATACGTTTTTACAGCAATATACATGGATATGCAATAAATGGAGGGATAATTGCATTGACGCCCAACGGCGACAATGCATTGTTCTTGTTCCATATTCCTATTCCACAATCTTCTTCTGCCAAAACCCCCATTCACTTAACACATAGAGTTTGTTAACTCTGCCCAGGCCACGTCCCTGATCCAAATTTATCCAAATTTGGCAGGCATTGTCTCCAATAACCGTAGTTGTGCACCTCTTATTTCATTTTCCAAAATCACTCATGCATGACCGTGCAGGCGCCATTTTGTAAATTTCAAGTCCATTTGCATACCATTCTTCATTCTTTCATATCTCAGTTATCCTGCATGCTACAGACTTCTAACAAAATGCTGTAGATAGTCAAAGAGTTGCTCCATCATCTGCGACACATAACTTGACCTTCAAAATGCCATCTTCATGCCCTAAATTCAAATCCGAATTAGCCTTTGTTGAAAAACGTCATATTTATTGAAATGTAAAGTCTAAAAATTGCCATAATTTTCTTGTTTTTATTCATTTCGAGCTCATATCTTCAGGAGTTGATTACAGTACCATATCATACATACTACTTAGTTTTCACGCATCACTGACCTTCCGTCATTGAAAAAGCGCCTCTAAAGTTTCAAAAACGCTTACCTTTGAATGCTCCTCATTGCGTCATGCATGGCCAAACCCGTACCTTTTTTGAATTTAGGGTCTCCAAGATATGCCCTTTCATGCCATTAAAAAAATATATATACCTTACAACTGACGAAATATCTGAAAATTGCTCCCGAAAATCAGCAAAATACCCCAAAATGCACTTTAATGCCAGCACAACTTCAACTTGCTCTTATTTCCTTATTATTGAATCTTATTCTTTCTAACTTGGCAGATATGAGTATTGATATATACTTCAATCGTTTGTCAACCTTTTGTAACAGAAACTGACAAAATTCTGACGTCAGCTTCAAATTATTGTGCAAATCCTTCATTTTTAATGTCTTTCTTTATATGGCATTTACTTCCGGTCTATTGCTTGCGCACAAATAAAAGTGGTATCAATGTCACCGCATTGGAATACTCTTTCCAGTGATACCAAATACGACATAGGTTACAACAGAAAATTTCAAGATAAGTTAATCTGAACACATGGTATACTGCTCACAATGCAAACATCAACAGAATTGTACACAGTGTCTATTGCATCGGTTTCGCGCTAAAACGAACTGAACGTACTATGGCACGCCATTTGTCCCATAAGGCGATAAACTCAGTTTATGCATGCACATCGTTCTGATATGTACTTAACACTGGGTTACGTCAATGAGTTGTCAGCGAATTTGTATGCTTATTTCTATTACTCTCTCTGCGTCTTTCTCTCTCTCTCTCTCTTTGTTCAGCGGCCACGTGGTCTAAAAACGGACGAAATCTGTTTGACTCGAGAATGTAACTTCCTATGGAAGGCAAAATCTGCCAAAATCCAATTTGATTAACATGTAAATTTTGTTAGTCCTCTCCTGCCTCCGTTTCTCATCCAAATTCATTCTGATTTGGTAGACATATTGTCCATAATTAGGGACCATAACCTTTAGAAATAGCGCCCTCTATTGCAAAGTCTTGAAATAGTTAAATTGCCATAACTTCCTTGTTTGAATTTATTTTGGTCTCATGTTTTCAGGGTTTGCCAATTGTATTATTTCATATACTCCAACTGTGTTTTACGCATCAGTGATCATTCCTTTAAGAAATAGCGCCCTCTAATATTTTGAGAATGTATATCATCTAGAGTTTTCTCTTGATCTCCTCCCGTTTCTTGCCCTCTATTAAATCAGAGGCGTCAATGCATAACGATTGCAGTTCTAGTTCTAGATATTGTTCCCATCAACACACAAGGTTTACAGTTTCTTGTCGTGTCTATGAACACGTCTGTTTTCCTTGGCTAGAGCATAGATCTTTCCGTCTTGTAACCAGACTGACTTTTACCATGGTCACATTTACTCTACAGTCTACGGCGGCCGTACGGCGAGTCGAAAACAGCCGTTTCAACATTTCTTGTACCAACTGCATATAGGTGGTTTGAATTGAAATTAATAAAACGGCTGTTGTCGACTCGCCGTAGATCAAATGTGACCAAGGTATTAGTGTTATCGTTATGCAGTGTTTCCCGGTATAACTGAACGCGTTTGTTGGTCAATGACTCCCGAATGATCACCTCATACCTCGAGCGTGCCTGAGCTTCTATAAACGGATTGGCGGTCATTGTAGCGGATGAACTTGACAACAATAGCTCTTGGACTGCTTCGTTGCACAGCGTCAGTATAAGTAGGTCTTTGTTCATGATCCAGGGACGCTTGGTTGTCATGGTTGTCATGGACGCTCAGACGCCGGTAGATCCGAAGTGATCTGTCGATTGCCTCGGGGCCGATGTTGATTCCCAAGTTCTGTTTTATGATTTCTAGAACTTTCGTATCTGTGTTTTATTAGGTGATTCATTTACTCCCTGTATAGTATAAGGCAATTCCTTCTTCTGTATAGCTCAGCATCATCATTTGCACTTTCCATTGCTTATACTGATGTTTTCAGAGTTCTCACCTCTTTCCCAAGCTTCTTTATTTCACTACATTTCTGATCTAGATCCATGTTTATCGCCTCATACACTTTAGAAGTAATTTTCCTCTCCAAACGTTGCTCAATAACATCATAAAGGGCATCGGTGACGGTGTTAATTACCCCATTAGACCTCAATGCCTCGGTTATTTGCTGTCTTATTATGCGACGCCGTTTGTACCAAAATTATATAGAACAATTATTTGTTATATAATCATTATTTAACAAATAATATCAATTATATATGTATATAATTAACATTTTATTTATAAATAATTGCTATTTTATAATTTTACAATTTTCATTGTTTATATATAATTACAAGCTACGCTTCATTATTTATAGATAATAGCAATTCAACCCTCCATTATTTATAAATAATAAATATTTGCTTTTCACTATTTATAAATAATATGTATTTGTTTTCCATTATTTATAAATTATTATTTTTTTTGTTTTCCATTATTATAAATAATTATCATTTGTTTTCCATTATAAATGATGATTATTTGTTTTTCATTATTTATAAATAATGATTATTTGTTTTTCATTATTTATGAATGATTATTTGTTTTTCATTATTTATGAATAATGATTTTCGTTTTCCAGTATTTATAATTAATGACACTACATACTTCATTATTTATGAATAATTGCAATTCGTTTTTCCATTATTTATAAATAAGTTTGTCGAGTTTTCTATTATTTATGAATAATAATTATTTATTAACAATGCGGGAGCAAATTTCTTTATTAATAAATAATTTGTTGAGTTTCACATTATTTATAAATAATGATTATTTCTTAAATAATGAAAACGTCTACTCCGTTATTTATAAATTATCATTATTTAATGTTCAAGTTTTCCAGTATTTATAAATAAAGATTATTTGTTGTATAATGAAATATCTACCTCATTATTTATAAATTATGATAATTCATCGTGTTTCATTATTGATAAATAACGATTTTGTTTCAATATCCCATTACTTATAAATAATCATTATTTATAAACAATTTTTACATATTGCCAATATATACAAATAATCATTATTTATATACAAATAACCATTCTTTATAAATAATGGAAAACTCGGCTATAACATGGAAATGTGGGACTGCCCATGATATGAATATCCATGATGCGATTTCCTTTTTGTGATTTTTTCTTCACAACCTTTTGTCCATTTCCTCTTCATAATGACATTTCTTGAAGCCATTTTCTAGGGATATGGTCCAATTGTATTATTCTTCATTTTCTATATAACTTCGTCTTCGTAGAAATTTCAAAAAGTGTAATTTTATACGATTTTTCCTACAGTTCACAATCCCCATAGGCGCGCGTGTATTTCACTTTTTCCATCGTAGAGACAAGTGCTCTTCATCTAAATACTACGTTGGTTGGTCCCCGGAACTGGCGGGCGGAATTTAGCCCGAATCCTCGATGGAAGTGGATCAAGTGCATATGAGCTGAGAGAGTGAAATATCAGTGTACTTGCATCAGGCCCTTCTACTTTTTTATAAATATTTTTGTTGCTTTTTTTTTGTTAAGTTAATTTTTCCTGGTGTAGAGATAAGTTTCAGTTCTGATAATGCACTTTAAATACATTTTGGAGTGTCTATTTGAGGCGTTCGGGGCGATTTCACCCCGGCCCCAAAATGCTCGCAACGACAATACAGGGGCATGATGACCCCTAAATTTTTGAAAACTAATTTTTCTGTTGAAAATTATCACAAAATTCACCAAAAGTGTGTACGAAAGCCTTCATATTTCACTTTTAAAACTGCAAAAAGTGCCCAAATGACAAGCTTGGTCACTTCGCTCCCTCGCTTTCAACTTGAGAGCGTTTACGCGCGTCTGCCACCACCTACCGAAAGAAATTATGTGAACGGCCATGCTCAAAAGAGCATATGGCACATTGATTTATTTATACTTTTCATTATTTTTATCACATTATCATCATGGCTTTATGCAGAATTTTTTTCCAGGGGAGGGTGGGGGTTAAGCAGGACGCGCGTAGTTTCTCAAAAAAATCTTGAAAGCGAGACGGCGACACGACCAAGCACAAAAGACAAGCTCGGTCGCTTTGCTTTTTCAAGATTTTTTGAGAAAGTTTACGCGCGTCCTGACCCCAACTGGAAAAAAAATCTGCGTAGGGCCATAATGATAATGAGATAAAAATAATGAATTTCTTTCAGAGGGGGGGGGGGGGGGGAGGGGACAGACGCATAAACGTTCTCAACACAGCGAAACGATCAAGCTTGCTATTTGTGCACTTTTTCTATTTTTATAAGTGAAATATGAAGGCTTTCGTGCACACTTTTGGTGAATTTTGTGATAATTTTCAACAGAAAAACAAGTTTTCAAAAATTTAGGGTTTATCATGCCCCTGTATTGTCATTGCGAGCATTTTGGGGCCGGGGTGAAATAGCCCCGAACGCCTCAAACAGACACTCCAAAATGTATTTGAAGTGCATTATCAGAACTGAAACTTATCTCTATACCAGGAAAAATTAACTTAACAAAAAAAAAAGCAGCAAAAATATTTATAAAAAAGTAGAAGGGCCTGATGCACGTACACTGATATTTCACTCTCTCAAGCTCATATGCACTTGATCCACTTCCATCGAGGATTCGGGCTAAATTCCGCCCTCCAGTTCCGGGGACCAACCAACGTAGTATATTTCGATGAAGAGCACTTGTCCCTACGATGGAAAAGGTGAAATACACGCGCGCCTGTGGGGATTGTGAATTGTAGGAAAAATCGTATTAAATTACAATTTTTGAAATTTCTACGAAGACGAAGTTATATAGAATATAAAGAATATTACAATTAGACCATATCCCTAGAAAATGGCTTCAAGAAGTGTCATTATTAAGAGGAAATGGACAAGTTTGTGAAGAAAAATCAAGAAAGAGGAAATCGCATCATGGATATTCATATCATGCGCGGTCCAACATTTGCATGTTATAGCCGAGTTTTCCATTATTTATAAATAATGGTTATTTGTATATAAATAATGATTATTTGTATATAATGGCAAGATGTAGAAATTGTTTATAAATAATGATTATTTATAAATAATGGGATATTGAAAAGAAAATCGTTATTTATCAATAATGAAACACGATGAACTTTCATAATTTATAAATAATGAGGTAGATATTTAATTATTTGACAAATAATCTTTATTTATCAATAATGGAAAACTCGAACATTAAATAATGATTATCTATAAATAATGAAGTAGACGTTTTCATTATTTAACAAATAATCATTATTCATAAATAATGTGAAAATCAACAAATTATTTATAAATAAAGAAATGTGCACTGGCATTGTTAATAAATAATTATTATCTATAAATATTAGAAAACTCGACAAACTCATTAATAAATAATGGAAAAACGAATTGCAATTATTTATAAATAATAAAGTATGTATTCTCATTAATTATAAATAATGAAAAACGAAAATCATTATTCATAAATAATGAAAAACAAATAATCATTATTTATAAATGATGAAAAACAAGTAATCATTAAAATAATGAAAAGCAAATAATCATTATTTATAAATAATGAAAAACAAATAATCATTATAAATAATGGAAAACAAATAATAATTATTTATAAATAATGGAAAACAAATAATCATTATTTATAAATAATGGAAAACAAATATTCATTATTCATAAATAATGGAAAACAAATAACAATTATTTATAAATAATGTAGGGGTGAATTGCTGTCATTTGTAAATAATGAAGCGTGGCTTGTAATTATATATAAATAATGAAAATTGTAAAATTATAAAATAGTAATTATTTATAAATAAAATGTTAATTATATATATATAATTGATATTATTTGTTAAATAATGATTATATAACAAAAAATTGTTCTTTATAATTTTGGTACAAACGGTGCTTCATGTTTGATGGCACTTTTCAGATCATTTTCCTCCGTAGTTGACTTCTCGCTTGGCTGACCAGCTGACGGGACATCAGATTGGCCGTTGACCGGCGCCGTGCGACTCGGGATGGTATCTGACGCGTGGTCATTTTTGAAAGTCACAAGAGTCGTTTTACAAATTGTGGAAATACAGAGTTGGCAAATATTGTTTTTAGATGAATTTTATGATGTTAATGCTGTTTTGCTATCCATCATTTAGCCACTCCACACACAATTTCGATATCGTATGTTTATGGTTGAGTGAGCACAATGTATTGCAGGGGCCGCAGAAGCGGGGGGGGGGGGGGGCTCGGCCCCCCACTTTTTTCCAAAAGCATGTACAAAAATGTAAAAATGACCATACGATTGTGATTTTTTGCATGGTCAGGCCCCCCCTCTACAACTTGTTAAATCATGTTCAAATTTGAAAATGTTGGTAGCTCCCCAATTATATGCCCCTCTCCCATTTTAAAATTCTGGATCCACCACTAATTTGTCCATAAATTAAACTGATCATGAGAAATTGTTAGGAAAGTATACATTTATGCAGTACAAAAAGTATTCATTCCTAAGTTTTCGAATGTGCTCGCTCAACAATGATAAGGTTTAAAGTTCGGAAAGTGTGTGGTGATAGAAATGATGGATGATAAAAATAACAGCAATTAAATTCACATTTAAAACCGAATTTGCCCCCATATATTTACTTTATTACCTATTAAAATGAGTATGTGACATTGAAAATACCCATTTTTCCCACTTTGATGCGTGCTCACTCATCCATGAATAAACAAATCAATTTCATTTTTGCACAGAATTCTGCCCATAGGTTGATAAACATTACTGCCAAATGACATTGCTAAAGACAGCCTTGAAAAAAAGTTCCACCATATTTAATAAGGGGTTACTTATTCTTAAACATATGCACCCATAATGTACACAAGTCTATGAGAGAGGAAGTCAAAATTTTAACAAATATGAAATAAGGGTTTGTTTCATGGACGGTTTTTGTTACTTCTGCCAACAGTTATTTCATAAAACTTCGCACATGGCTTCAGAGTAACACTATCCAAAAGGCGCGCACACCAAAATAACAATTCGATACGGCACAGAGTGGGGCCAAGGCCTTGAACTTTCTTCTCATTTGCATAATTTTCGAATATTGTGTGCTCACTGATGCATTAAACATCGGGATTTTCATAAAAATAAAATCAAATGAACCATGCAAGGAGGTTTGTGACAGATATCCATAGTTACGGTTACACTTCGTAATTCCGAAGCTTCGTAATTCCGAAGGTTCTTTATTCCGAAGGTTCGTAATTCCGAAACACGTAAATTGCCTATACCTCGATGTTCGTTAATCCGAAAAAGAAAAAGGGTTCGTTAATCCGAACATTTGTGGCGTAATTCCGACGATTCGTTATTCCGAAGGTTCGATAATCCGAAAACGAAATAAGGTTCGTTGTTCCGAAGGTTCGTTAATCCGAAAACGAAATAAGGTTCGTTGTTCCGAAGGTTCGTTAATCCGAAAACGAAAAAAGGTTCGTTGTTCCGAAGGTTCGTTGATCCGAAAACGAAATAAGGTTCGTTTTTCCGAAGGTTCGTTAATCCGAAAACGAAATAAGGTTCGTTTTTCCGAAGGTTCGTTAATCCGAAAAATGAAAACCGGGAAAGCAGAGGCAAGGGGAGGGGGGCGGGGGACACTTTTGCCGTTCAATTATTATGAGGATGGGAAGGCAAGGGCGGCCGAACGAATTTTCGTTGGGGGTAAAGCCAAAAAATGACACTCATACGTCAAAATGGGCACTTTGGTGATATTTTCACCTTAAGATTATCATCTGCTTGAAGTCATTGTGTGTTTGATAGTGATTAAGTAGAGAAAAACTTTTTTGAAGTGACTTCTTATTATGGCAAAATGTATATTTAGGCTTTATTTTTCGGGAGAGAGTATAATGAGCGAGCGGCTTGGTAAAACAAATTCAAGGGTGAAGTTGTTTAACGTTTTTTGTGGTCAATTATTCTTAAAATGGCATTATTGCGAGGTGTTGCGAGCGTGAATCACAAGCTAAAACTTAAGGTTATTTCAATAAAAAATGAAAATTAGTTTTTAAAAATCCGAGCAGATTTCTGCTGTCATTAAAAAGATGTGCATCTAACTAAAGAATTAACACGAGCGCAAAACGCGAGCTTAAACATGCTGACCAGAAAAGGAAACTGTTAAAGAAAGCATTTAGTGACCTTTTTAGGATGCATATTTCACCGATCGAATGAAAGTGCGAAGCGCAAGCTGAAAATTTTCAATATTCCAGCCTGAAAACTTAATTTAACTTGTATACTTTAAAAAGAGTATTTTATTTCGAAAAAAAATATGAAAAACGGCATATTTATTTTTGAAAAAGGAACTTTCCCATTTTGGAAAATATTAATTCCCCTGTTTTTTATTTCATTTTTGATGCCTCCTGCCTCCCTCCCGGCGGATCCAACTTTCGTCAAATAGAGGGGAGGGGGGGGGGCAATTTTTTAGCCATATTTTCCTTGATCGGCAGTTTAAAGTTGATTTTTGTTTGTTTCTTTGAAAGGGTAGTCCTAACAGTCAATAATTAGCTTTATCCTTATGAAATAAAGTAAATATGTAATAACATGATAAACCCTTTTTAAATAATGCGAGCGCGTGCTACATATTTTTGTTAATATGATGGGCAATATGTTTGTGATCTTCAAAGCGAGATGCCTATGCAACTAAATTTAGACAATAACTGCTAGCAAGAAGCGCGAACAGAATTTTTAAATATATAAGCTCTGACCTGATCTGAAGGGGACATTTTAAGAACTTTTTGCAGTTAGCCATGGAGACGATGCGTGTTTTAACCAATGGCGGCGGAACGTATTTTTTTTTTTGGGGGGGCAAAGCAAAAAAAAAGGGGCCAATAGGGGCAATTTGGTGCAAACGGATATTTTCACCATTAGATTATCATCTGTGTAAAGAGGTTGTGTGTTTTGTAGTAACTAAATTGAGCACAATTTTTTAAGTGATCACTAAAGTTATATATTTTCATTTCTGCGAGCGTAGAGAGCAAGCGGTTTGGGGGAGAAAGTCAAATCTGAAGATGTAAAATTCACCTTTTTGGTCAATTACTGTTAAAAGGGCATCCTTGTGAGATGTTGCGAGCGAATCACGTGCTCAAACTTTTGGAAATTTCATGTGGGCCTAGAATGATATTGATATAGATATTATTTACCCAGGGAAGCCACTTCAGTTCTGAAAACTATTCTCCCAGCTATTATTATTTTTTTTTACAAGAATGCTTAGTATTTCCAGTTTTCAGGTTTGAAAATCAGAAAAATTTGGCTCACGTTTCTCGCTCACATCAAGTATTGTTTATTGAGGAATTCATTCTATTCCTGGTTACAAAATAGAAGTATGAAATGTCCAGTTTTCAGGTTGGAATATCACAAATTTTAAGCTTGCGGTTCGCGCTCTCATTATTTAGTTCGTGAGATATATATTCTATTCATGAGTCACTAAATGCAGTCCTTAAAAGATTACTTTCTGAAGCCTGTTGCATAAAACTTTTTACCTGAGAAAACTCTGGTAAAAAATGAAAACTAAGGTTAGTCTGATTTCCGCCATTGACTTTAGCACAGGGCAAAAACTCCTGTAAAAACAACCTGAGTTTTCTCAGGTAAAAAGTTTCATGCAACGGGCCCCAGGTCAGTATATAAACAAATTACAGCTCGCCCTCGCATTAATTCTTTAGAAAGATACACATCTTTCTCGGGATTACAAAAAATGCTCCGAATGCTCACTTCACGTCTTGTTACATGAAATGTCTACTAGTTTGAGCTTGCGATTCGCTTTCAACATCTCACAAGGATCATTATTAGTATTATTTTTATTTTTATTACCAGCAGAAGCTGTTATTAAAAATGACGTCCCCTCCAATACAAATCCTATTATCTAGAGGTTGCTCGCACGCTTCCAACACACTTGATCCCCTGCATCTTTAATTAAACCATTTGCTTATAGGCAGCAATTGCTCAGATAAAATCGAAATTAGCCTATGCTTGATCAGGGCGTCTATATTCTTAATGAAATACATGCTTTGGCCCCAACACACGCATGTATCATCGATCGTTATTGCATAATATCGTGTAATCTTGTAATGACAACATCGTTTTTGTTACCAAAATGAATTATTTTCATTTTCGGAAATACGAACCTTATTTAATTTTCGGATTAACGAACCTTATTTCGTTTTCGGATTAACGAACCTTATTTCGTTTTCGGATTAACGAACCTTCGGAATTACGAACCTTATTTCGTTTTCGGATTAACGAACCTTCGGAATTACGAACCTTATTTTGTTTTCGGATTAACGAACCTTCGGAATTACGAACCTTATTTCGTTTTCGGATTAACGAACCTTCGGAATTACGAACCTTATTTCGTTTTCGGATTGACGAACCTTCGGAATTACGAACCTTCGGAATTACGAACCTTCGGAAATACGAAACCTTCGGAATAACCGAAGCTTCGGAATTACGAAGCTTCGGAATTACGAATGTATGCGCATAGTTACAAATTGCATTTTTTCCAATAACGTAAAAACGAGCTAATCACATTCCACATGTTCATTCAAGCGTGACTGTTTAATCAAACGCCTTCGAATCATAGAAGCATGTTAATCGGTCTTGAACATAACGAAAAAGTTGAGAAAAAAAATCATTTAAGTTCCCAAAATGCAACAATACTTATGATATTTGAAAATCGTATTTTTTGTTTTCAATAAATGTTTATTGAATCGTGAAACGATGAATATTGTTGGAGATAGTCTTACTGTCATCACATTCTATCATTTTTGTCTCACCTGCGAAGCAAAGTGAGACTATAGGCGCCGCTTTTCCGACGGCGGCGGCGGCGTCAACATCAAATCTAACCTGAGGTTAAGTTTTTTAAATGACATCATAACTTAAAAAGTATATGGACCTAGTTCATAAAACTTGGCCATAAGGTTAATCAAGTATGACTAAACATCCTATTAGAGTTTCATGTCACATGACCAAGGTCAAAGGTCATTTAGGGTCAATGAACTTAGACCATGTTGGAGGAGTCAACATCGAAATCTTAACCTGAGGTTAAGTTTTTGAAATGTCATCATAACTTAAAAAATATATGGACCTAGTTCATGAAACTTGGACATAAGGTTAATCAAGTATCACTAAACATCCTGCATGAGTTTCACGTCACATGACCAAGGTCAAAGGTCATTTAGGGTCAATGAACTTTGCCCGAATTGGGGATATCTGTTGAATTCCCATCATAACTTTGAAAGTTTATGGATCTGATTCATGAAACTTGGACATAATAGTAATCAAGCATCACTGAACATTTTGTGCAAGTTTCAGGTCTCATGATTAAGGTCAAAGGTCATTTAGGGTCAATGAACTTTGGCTGAATCGGGGGTATCTGTTGAATTACCATTATAACTTTGAAAGTTTATTGGTCTAGTTCATTGAACTTGGACTTTAGAGTAATCAAGTATCACTGAACATCCTGTGCGCATTTCAGGTCACATGACCAAGGTCAAAGGTCAATGAACTTTGGCCGAATTGGGTGTATCTGTTGAATTACCATCATAACTTTGAAAGTTTATGGATCTGATTCATGAAACTTGTACATAGGAGTAATCAAGTATCACTGAACATCCTGTTCGAGTTTCAGGTCACGTGATCAAGGTCAAAGGTCATGTAAGGTCAATGAACTTTGGCCATGTTGAATAACCATCATATCTCTGTAAGTTTATTGGTCTAGTTCATAAAAAGTGGACATAAGAGTAACCATGTATCACTGAACATCTTGTGCGAGTTAGAGTAGTATTCAAAGTCAGCACTGCTGCTATATTGAACCGCGTGATGCAGGTGAGACGGCCAGAGGCATTCCACTTGTTATTGATAGAAATGTGTAAAAAAATCAATAGCAAGTTTGGACTTGTGTTTATTCAACCGTGAAATTTAGCCAAAAAAGTTGTATCGTTTTAGAAAGTACCTTTTACAAGCCTTCTGACTATTTTTCATGATGAGAATGTGGAATTAGTCGAGTGAGTTTGAACGGTAGCCTGTAAAATCTCTTTATTTTAAGAAATTATTGAAATTCAAGCCTTATTTCAAATAACCAGAACTTTGTTATTCCTTGACCATTTTCTGTAATTGAGGTATCAAATTAAAAAGCAGATATTGAACTTTTTAACGATGTGGTTTTCTTTTTAAAACCCAGATACGGCCCGCCAAGTGACTTTTTGGAATCCCCTTTTCAAATTGTTTTTGCTCACTCATGCGTGAATGAGAAATAATTTAAGTAATTCCAGATGAAAGAGGAGATTCTAAGCTTTAAAATGGTAGGCCATTTGTCTATTGTATTTGTGATTAAGTTATGATAAATCATCGATAAATCTCGGTTTCGTTTTTTGTGGGGCGCACTGTATATTAAAAACTCACATTGGTTCGGAAATTATTGATGTTTGTTTAAGAGGAGACTTTCTTTTTTTGTTGTGTATATATCAAATCACTATGAATTGGCCACTAACCAATCGGGTTATGCCAATGTGTAAAATGGCACAATGGTAAGTCGATCATTATTTCTATAAGCAGTGAAGAAGATTCATGTTATAGCGATGTCAGTTTATACTCCAAATCGATGCTTATTAAACATGTTTAAACGACTACGGTTCTTGTAAAAGATTCCTTATGAGGGATAATTCAAAATGTAGGAATACCGAGATGATTTTTATACATAGATACATAATTTGTCCGGGAATGTCACCCATTATGGCGAAAGATTCATGCCATTCTATGGCAAAGGAATGGTAGCATCTATAGAGTAAGAAACTCTCCATCTTTGGGATGGTGAAAACAAAATCGACTGTCAGAGCAGTAAAAATTAAATCCAGTACACAGTTGGCCATGAGCATCAGCATTATCGGTGCTCCGGGGTCGTATGGAATTCTTCTGTACACAGTCCGATGGGAATATATAGGCCTATTATAGCAATTACTCGACAACTAATACAATTTTTACAAGGGCTAAATCCCTTGGTCCAGCACATTTGCTGTTATTGGTTGGTATACTAACTACACATTCACACATTAGAGCGAGTATTGTAGACTATTTGGCAATGCCAAGTAAGAACAAGGCAAACGCCAAGCGTTGTCTTGCCTGCATATTGCAGTCATGAAGAGACTGCATGTCAAAACTATGCTATGACTTCTGAGGCTGTCAGCAGTTTAGGGGGTTAATAACAGTTTACATATGCATTAATGGTATAGGCCTACTTTATCCCTAGAAAATCAGATAACACCAAAAATGCTGTTAAGGAAATAAATCTTAGTGAAAAAGAATGTAATTGATAATAATGTGGGTAAAATTGTAAAATTAAATTAATTATTAAGGTGTTATGGCAAACTTATTGTTTGAAAAATGGAGGAAAGGTTGTGCATGAAAGATAAATATAAAAACTTATTGTGTGTGATTTTCAGCCATCTTGCCTTAATAGCAGTAGGGTTTTCTAAATTGATCTGTGTGCATATGATAAGTAAATGATGCAAGAGTGAAGTACTACAAGATAGAATAAGTAATAGGGAATGAGTAGGAAGTTTGAAAGTTCAGGTATAGAGAGAACTGAGGTAATATATTAGTGTTAAAAAGTATAAAATTATAAAGTTCATGTCATTAGAGAAACAAAGTAGTGTGAAAGTTCATTGACCTTTGACCTTAATCAAATTCAACTCACATTCGAACTTGACCTGCACCTTCAAGAGATGGACCTCTTGTACGAATTAGGCAATCCTATCTCGAAGATATAAAAAGTTATTATGTGTACAACACAGCACAGTGCCAGTCACAGAAAGTTCATTGACCTTTGACTTTAATCAAATTCAACTCACATTCGAACTTGACCTGCACCTTCAAAAGATGGAACTCCTGTACGAATTTGGTGATCTCACCTCGAATCTATAGAAAGTTATTGTGTGTACAACACAGCACAGTGCCAGTCATGGAAAGTTCATTGTCACAAATACATCTGAACCTAGAAGTGTAGAAAATCAGGTCAGTTCTTTTCATGAAAGTATGCTGAATTGTTTTGAGGTTGTCAGTGAGGATAATATCAAACGCATTGTGAACAATATGTCTAATGCCACTTCTTTGTCAGATTCTCAACCTACTTGGCTTTTGAAAAAAATTGTCAATTGCAATATACCTACTCTAACCTCTATTGTAAACAGCTCATTATCATCTGGTACATTTCCAGATGGTGTTCACCAGGCTATAGTTACACCAATAATCAAGAGAAACAATCTGAATAAAGACACATTATGTAATTACAGGCCTGTTAGTAATATTTCACATATTGCTAAAGTGATAGAAAAGGTAGTATCAATTCAACTAACAGAACACGTAAATGATAATGGCTTATACGATCCAATGCAGTCAGCATATAGATCCTATTTCAGCACTGAGACAGCCCTTTTGAAATTGCAGAATGACGTTCTGTCATTTTTCGATCAGCATAAGTGTGTTTTCTTAGTCTCATTGGACCTAAGTGCAGCTTTTGACACTGTGGATCATACCATACTACTGAATCGCTTAAAATCTCGATTTCACATATCTGGTCTAGCTCTTAAATGGTTTAAGTCTTACCTGACTGGTTGGTCATCTAGGGTAAGCATAGCCGGGGAGTTGTCTGACCCGTGGGTCACTGAGTTTGGGGTACCCCAAGGGTCAGTTCTCGGGCCGATTCTGTTTAGTTTGTATATCACTCCCATCTCTGACATTATTAATAAACATGGTCTACAGTATATTTGTTATGCAGATGATATACAACTGTATTGTTCCTTTGACCCGCGCTCTTTTGAAAATATAAATGAAACACTTGCGAAAACCTCTCTTTGTATTTCAGAAATTAGTAGGTGGATGTCATCTAATTATCTCCAGCTGAATAATAGCAAAACTGAATTCATAGCTCTTTGTTCTTCTACCCGCCATCTGCAATCAATATCACATATTCAGCTTAATGTTAATGGTCAATGCATCCCCATCTCCACTAAAACTACTGTTCTTGGAGTATGCATTGATAACATGTTCACACTGTCTGCTCAAGTAAATCAGGTTGTCCGTAATTGTAATTATCATCTCAGCAATTTGTGGAGGATTCGTAGATTTATTGATCTTAAGACATGTCACCATGCTGTGCGAGCACTTATCCTTTCTCGGTTAGATTACTGTAATAGTTTATATACTGTTTTGTCAGCTAGAGATAGAAGAAAGCTTGAAGTTATACAGAATCGTGCCGCTCGTTTAATTTTTGGCTTTGGATCCCGAACTCATACTACACCCCTACTTAAGGAACTCCACTGGTTACCTCTATTCCAACGCATTCAGTTTAAAGTCTGTTTATACGTATACAAAACTCTAAATCAATTAGCACCTGAATATCTTAATAATACCATCAAATTATACACACCCACTCGTAATCTTCGTTCAATCACTGACACATGTAGACTTTGCATTCCCTTGTCGAAACTCTCCTCTGCCGAAAAACGGTTTGCCGTAGCAGCTGCCAAGACTTGGAATGCTATCCCTCTTTCAATAAGAAATGTTTCCAGTGTTCTTGGCTTCAAATCATCCCTTAAGACATACCTTTTTCCTCAATAATTAATATTTTTCCTTTTTATCTTGAATATTGTATTGTAATCATTGCAAATATTAAATGTTTCATACTTTTGTACGCGCTATGGTACTTTTTGTTTTTAGCGCCTCTAAATACCCATTATTATTATTCAAATTCGACTCATATTCGGACTTGACCTGTGCCTTCTTTGGTGATCCCACCTTGAAGATATAGAAAGTTATTATGTGTACAACATAGCACAGTGCCAGTCATGGAAAGTTCATTGACCTTTGACCTTATTCAAATTCGACTCATATTTGAACTTGACCTGTGCCTTCAGGAGATGGACCTCTGGTATGAATTTGGTGATCCCACCTCGAAGCTATAGAAAGTTATTATGTGTACAACACAATTGTTGACGACGACGACGCCGGAAATAGTGATACCTATGTCTCGCTCCGCTACGCAGGCGAGACAAAAATTGGAAACAATCAATTACCAGATCAATTAAAGTAAAAATAACGCTGTAGTAAGGGTAAGGCTCGCAATCCAAATCAATGACATGGTTCGATGTCATATCAGCATATACGGTATAATTCGATAAACCGAAGTTTACACAGTAATTATTGTAATCATTGAAAATGATGTGAAGATTTGCTGAAACAGCGAAATTTAGATAAGATAGGGCAGCGCCCTGATGAAGAAACAGTATAGGGCAGCGCCCTTATGACCTCCTGCCCAAGTCAGCATGACTCGCATGTCTTGTATCACAGACTGCCATGATAGCCGCCGCTTTTACTCAACTCCAGGTGGCTTTCCATGCCTGCTCCCCAACGGAGAGCAGGGGCCCGTTGCATAAAACCTTTTGCCTGATAAAACTCATATCGTTTTTACCGGAGTTTTTGCCCTGTGTTAAAGTTAATGTCAGAAATCAAGACTAACCTTAGCTTTCAGTTTTAACCAGAGTTTTCTCAGGTAAAAAGTTTTATGCAACAGGCTGCAGGGCTGAAGGAGAAGGTAGGCTTACGTCTCCTCAAGACTCACCATGAAGATAAATGGGACTTTTCGCAATCCTCACGGACGCTAATATTAGGGTCCGCTAACACAAAAGTTAACGCTTGATCATACACTTGATTTTTAAGGTTGATTGTACATTATAGTCAATACAATCGAACGTAGAAAACTGCTCTACAATCAATGCTAAGCTTTGTGTTACAAGGGGGTTACAGTCCGTACAGATCTGCTTTTCGTGTGCAAAATCCTCGAAATGCAGGACCTAAATTAGATTATGACATGGATAAGAAAGTGGTTTTTCAAACAAATCTAGGAAATACTGAGTGAGGAAAAATTTACTGAATGAAGGCTTGGATATAGATCATTACAGTCCATCGAATCGATATTGCATTTAATGTGGATTATTGATGGATCACTGGCAATTGATTTCATGGGTTAGATCAACCTCTCTAGCCGAAACCATTTCTGTACACACCATATGCAATGATACGTTTGGACGGGTTTCTTTTGTTCTATTGTTTACTCCTACACAAACGATATGCCTCTAGCACACGATGTAATTGGCATTATGTTTTACTTTCCCCAGAAATGGGGGATTAGATTCAAATTCGGGGGTGGGGACCACTTCCATCGATGAGTGGATACCAGGCACGACCATGGGGTTTCGAAAATTATCCTAAACAAGGGAAGCCATTCTTTTCCAGATGAAAATGCATCTCTTAACAAGTATTTGGCTTGTGAAACCCTACAAGTATTGGATATATATTCCCTTTTCCAGCATTTTAAACATCGTTTTGACACCCTTATAACGTTACATAGGCCTATACGTAACGTACTTGCCTACTCTGTCCCCTTTTACGCGTGGTCGCTCTAAGTATCCACTAATCAATGGAAGTGGGCCCAACGGGCGACCTCTCGAGCTCTAGGAGGAGTCAAATGTGGCTTTGGAAAGTCGTCCTCAATCGGATATATCGCTGTTACCATAGTAGCAACCAGAATTTTGCACACGAAACGCATATTGAATGTTTCCGTTGCAGATGCGAAACGAAAAAAAAATCTCATGTCACACAATTTGCATTGCAGGACAGAGTTTTACGACCATGATGACGGGCCCAAAAAGTCTCTTCCAAAATCAACTACCGTCGTAAATAAGCGTGCGCGTCCTCAAACGAGAGGTCGGGACTGATGTGTAGACACTGCCGTCACACTTGGAGAAGATGGTTCTTCTTCATTGGGTAGGGCCTTTTATAAACAACTGCTATTTTGTGAAATTTTGATTGCTTTGAATTCCATTGTGTGAATATCACTGCCTAACACCTGGGAAACGCTATCCTCTGAAGACTTATGAATGTTACGTAATAGAATTTTGGTCAAATGACCTTATTGTGATGGGCAAATTTCAAAGCAAGATATTGCGTAAGCATGCCTTACATAGCAGGATGAAGAAAATTAATAGACCAGGGCTCCGTAACACAAAGATTTGCGATGAATAGTAAATATGAAAGAACACTTCTGGTTTTTGCGACGAATGTGCGTGTAACATTGATCTTGCTTGGTCAGTTCATTTAGCGATTGATCGCTAATCTTTGTATTACGGAACCCGGGTGACTAGAATGGCACATGATTGAACGCTCTATGACGGTATTTGTTGCATTTCTACTTTGAATGCATATTTATAGTACATATATGTTTTACAATGTACTTGGCAAATTGTGAAATACTATTTGTCTGCTGCTTTGTTGGGAAAACAAAAATGCTTCTTTTTCAACGATCCGTCAAATAGGTAGTTATTAAGCGTGTTTTCAGGCAACGTTTTCTCGACCATGCGTCAATCATATTTTACGCATGATTTCTCACATAAAAGAAGAAAAGATTGATATTTCAACCATGATCTTTGTTTTCCAAATAGACAGCATTAAAAGCTTCCAAAACTTATTTTAAGTCGCAATTAGCTCGTGCAAATGAAAATTTGGTAACACAACTTTCCATTGTTCCAACTCGTTATTAACGTTGTACGGGCTTTAAATGAAAGAAGAGAAGCATACTTTCCGTTCATATACATTTCATGAAACAAATTTCCTGAAACGAAATACACTGAATCTCGGTTTCGTTTTTCTGGGACGCACTGTATATTCCTGATTAGCAACAATTTATAAATACATAGATAATTTGTTTTCTATCATTGTTTATATTTGTCTAACAACAGGTAATTCAAATGGATGTCGATCGCTATTGAAAGTCTCAAAACGCGATGGCAAAAACTACGGAGCATCTTTTTCAACTTCTTTGGAATACCATTGCAATCACGTTACCAAAACGTTTTCTCTACATTCATATTCTTTTGGGTTTTGTTTTTGTATTTTCTTGTAATTCCTCTTTAAAAGGTCCCGGATGGATATAAAGCTCCGTTACCAGGGGAGCAGTTCTTTGTGAGATGGCATTCAGGAGGATTAAAGATATCCTGTAAAGCAAACAACATCATAAACAAATCTGAGGTAACATGCTTTTGAGAAAAAGATATCCTCAAAATAGATTTTTTTTGGTAACTACATGTTCTTTCATTTGCCTCTTTAAGACCCCATGTTTTCAAACTGTGATGATACAGACCATTTTGGTTAAACATTTTCAATGAGTGCATGTTTTTATATGTTTAGCATGTTTTTTTTAAGCCAAAACTAAATGGAAAAATACGATAGACATGGTGAGTCAATAAAATGAAATATTTTTGCACATTGTACGCATATTAATTTCGTGTTGTCGGCACTCATTTGACGGATTGATTAATTATTTTTTTTTTGCATTTTTAGCAATTTGATATAGGTTTTCCCGTCCAATTTCGCACTTAGTGCAAGCAAAAGTAAAGATAGGTCATTGAATTTCGCACATAGTGCATGATAAAGTATGAATAAAGGTCATTCAATTTATTAGATAGGGCAGCCAAAATCACCAGTCGGCATTCAAATTCGCTATAGTGCAACCAAAATGGCCATTTGGCATTCATGATCGATTTAGAGCAACCAAATCCGCCACTCGGCGTACGAATTTGTACATAGTGCAACCAAGTTCGCCCGTGAAACCCCTCGAGCTATGTTAGGGCATTCAATTTCGCCATTGTGCATCCAATTATACAATTTGTGCATGAAATTTATCACACGTAATTTTTTCTATTTGTTTTATAACTTTCTCATGTTTATATTTTCTTCCATTTTATGAGCTTACTATGTCCATATTAAGTCAGCGAAACAATAAATAAATATCGGATGGCTGAATATTTTTTTTTCATTTGCACCATCTCTTCGATATATGCATTGACTAGAGACATAATCATAGAATGTATACAATATCATGATTTTCTTCTTTCATATTTACGTTTAATATTCTTTTTATCTTGCATCTATTTCATATGACTTTAATCTTTTGAAACAATAATATTTTCATTATAACTTTGACATTGACTACGGGTTTCTTCCCTTATACAGTGCGCATCAAACTTTGAAAAAGCCTTGAGAATTGAAAAAATATACATGTGGGTAATTTTTCACATGTAATCTTGGGTTTGGGTCTCATCTATCCAATAAAAGTTAAAGTTTTGACAGAATGTTACACTTGAGTGAGCACTGTCCATTTTCGTAAAGCTCGCAGAAATCTGTTTGCGCAGAAATCCTTTTCACGTTGTGTCAAGGGGAAAGGGCGAAATCAAACTTACCCTGCGAAACATTTCTTACACATTTTCCCTGCATCTTTAGTCAATTGAAATAAAAACGGATATATTCAAGCATTAGTAAGCACAACATTTACCCTTTTTGTGCCAGCTGGATCTGAGGACATAACTGAATCTGAACAAAAGTTTATATCAGACATCTCCAGCTTTTTTCACTAAGTTTCTATCATTTAAAGTGGGTTTATATTTCGTTTTTCATTTAATTCTTGTTTCTCCACACTTTTCCCAAGCTTGACAATGATTAACAAAAGGAAAATCAAGTCTAAACCATTTCATGTAAATCACAGTTCAGTGTAAAGCAAATATCGTCACGATTGCCTCGGTGTGGGGGAGTGGGATGGGGTGCAATGCTCTCTTCGAAGTGTTTTGGGCAAGGAAACAAGTTTTGAAAAGGTAAAAGATATCTTCAAATCAATTTTACTAGCTAAATTCTATGTGTTCTTCATGATTAAGGTCTACTTTTATTCGCATTTATATTTCAAAGTTCTGCGCAAAAAGTGATGCTCACTCAAGCGGATTTATATTTCGACAGTTACATGTATATCGTCATTTTGCTTAAATGGATCTTACCAATGCTAAAATGTGGAAAAATCTTCAGGATATTGCAAATGTATGATTATACAGGATTTTTTCTAAGTGTAAACTTTTTCGATACGCACTGTATAATTATTTTTGAACCTGTTATATTCTTTAAAACACCATTATAACTAAATGTATATACTTAACATCACAAAATAACTTCCTAAATTAGCAGGCCACTGCTTCTATGTAATTTACATTATTTTTTACAAGCATCTGTAAAGAATAATGTACATTGTCCAGTGCAGTTTTATGAATGGTAACTGGTGGCACACATACTGCAGGTTGGGAAAAACAAGTTAATAATTTTTGAATATGTATTACAAGTCATGTAAATACAGTGCTAAATTGAATGCACTAGTTATGAACATGGATACCAAATAGCGAAATTGAACGCTCTGTCTTCAGTCACGTGACCTCCGGTGTTAACTTGAGGCACTATGGCGAATCTGATTGATGTTTTTAGACTTTTGGTTGCCTTAAGCTACACTGAATAACCATTATGAATTTTTGGCGGCCCTATGGCGATTTTGAATGACTAGTTTGAATTCTTGGTTGCTCTTTCGCGACATTGAATAAACTATCTTGCATGCACTAAGAGCGAAATTGAGCGGGAAAACCTATACTAAATTAGTATAGTTTTCCCGCTCAATTTCGCACTTAGTGCATGCAAGAGTAAACATTGTTCGTTCAATTTCGCTAAAGAGCAACCAAGAATTCAAACTAGTCAATGCATATATCGAAGAGATGGTGCAAATGACAAGAAAATATACATTAAGAACAATAAAAAAAAACTACAAAGATAAAAAAATATGAATTAAAACAGGGAAATATCAGGAAATTTTCCCTCTTTTAATTCATATGCCTTTAGCCATCCGATATTTTTTCTTGCTGACTTTATATGGACATAGCAAGCTCATAAAATGGAAGAAAATATAAACATGAGAATGTTATAAAACAAATAGAAAAAAATACGTGTGCGAAATTGCATGCACAAATTGTATAATTGGGTGCACAATGGCGAAATTGAATGCCCTTACATAGCTCGAGGGGGTTTCACGGGCAAACTTGGTTGCACTATGTACAAATTCGTATGCTGTGTGGCGGATTTGGTTGCACTATAGCGAATTTGAATGCCGACTGGTGATTTTGGCTGCCCTATCTAATAAATTGAATGACCTATTTATACTTTCTCATGCACAATGTGCGAAATTGAATGACCTATCTTTACTTTTGCATGCACTAAGTGCGAAATTGGACAGGAAAACCTATATTAAATTGCTAGAAATGCAAAAAAATAAATAAATCAACCAATCTGTCCGTTACGATCTCAGGTCATTACCAATTGTCATTTGTCATACTTCTTCAACATTATTAGTGCATTTTGGCCTACAGTGTTAGCAACTGCTAGGTTTCATTCCAAAGATTGGAGTAGATAATGATATTTGACTTGCAAGTTGCAAGTTTCAGTAGAGCAAGACCAAAATAAGTTGTTGTGTGGGTAACTTTGCAAACAGTAGCAAAGGTATAAGAACTGTGATTTATACCTCCTGAACCACACAAACGTACTTTCTCACTTTTTGAATAGCGTATGAATTGACAAAAAATTAAATTAATATGTAATAATATATACTAATAAATAATTTTGATACAATGTCACCAAAACGATGATAAATCAAACCAGATTCGTTTTTTTTTTTTTTTTTTTTTTGGGGGGGTCTCTCATCCAGTTATTAAACGCTTTCCAATCGCTGTCGTTCTATGCAGGTTCGAATTCAACCTTTCCGCTATTTTGACCGATTTTGATCCTTCATTTGTTCATCAATTTAATTTTGTTTCCTTTATCTGAAAATATGCCCATTTATGCATATATTTCAGAACTCACAAAAATACCTATTTGTTGACTGACTTGGATTTTTTTGTTCTATCTGAGAACTACATGAGGTTCACCAAAGTTCTACACAGAATTTAGAAATTTTGACCAGAATATTATTTATGCTAACTTATACAAATTTTTTTCCGAAATCACAAAAATGCTTGTTCTATGTCATTTCTTCATCAATTTCGATTTTGCTTCCTCAATTTATGTAACCAATATAATTCACTCCAGTGTCAACTGGGCTTACAAATCCACTGTTATAATTATTACTGTATTTTCTTATTAAATTGATTATAAAACCGACGATTTGAATAGAGAACAAAGTGTTGTTAAAATGTGTCATGTTTGTCATATCATTTGGGAGATTATGAAATGCAAAAAGTGATTTTTTTTCTCTAATACTGTGATTTTTATGATTATATTTCCAGACTATCGAAGAAAGTGATTTTCGCTACCTTACTCAGCGCCAGAAAACGTTTGTGATAGATACAAGAAATGTCACCGAGAATACAAAAATCATTCTAGATTTCACCTTCCAACAGAATACAACAATGAGACTTGACACTGTGATGCGGTTAGGAGGTAATAAGTGCTATTGATATATTCATATCGTTCGTTGTAAAAGGTCTGTGGCAAATTTCTCTCTTGTTTCATGAGGATTTGATGTTGGATGATAAACATGGTGGAGGCACAAAATATAATGCACAGTTATATTATTATGCAAATAGTTCAGGCGCCGGGGAGTCGGGGAAGTGGGGGGGGGGGTCACCCATGCGCGGATCCATGGGGAGGGCCAAGCCGGCCTCCCCCTGCTCAAATAAAAGAGAGAGAAAGGCAAATTGAGGAAAGAAGAGAAGAAAAACAGAGAGGAAGGGGAGGAAAAGAAGAAAAGAGAGAGAGGAAGAGGGGGAAAGAAAGAGAGAAGGAAAAAAGGATAAGAGGGAAGGAAGGGGAAATGGAAAGAGGAAAAGAGAAAGGTAAAAGAGGAAAAGGGAAAAGGGAGAGGGAATAGGAAAGAGAGAGGGAAATAACTGTTAAAAATGAGCGGAAGCGCCCTTTTGATGTTCGAACTAGGGGGCACCGAATTGATGTTCAATCCAGCGGGCGCGAAATTGATGTCCGAAGTAGGGGCGCCGAATTGATGTTCGACATAGGGGGGCATCAAATTGATGTTCGAACTAGGGGGTATCGAATTGTTGAAAATAGGGGACGGTGAACTTGGGGGGGGGGTTCTAAAGTGATGTACAAACTAGGGGGTGCGCCGCATTGATGTCCGACACAGGGGCGCCGAACTTGAAGTTCGACATAGGGGGAAGAAATTGAAGTTTGACATAGGGGCGCTGAATTGATATCCGACATAGGGGGCGCCGAATTGATGTTCGACGTAGGGGGTGCCGAATTGATGTCCGACATAGAGGGAAGCCGAATTCATATCCGACATAGGGGGCGCCGAATTGAAGTTTGACATATAGGGGCCCTGAATTTATCTTCAACCTGGAATTGATGTTCTATCTACGGGCGCAGATATAGGGAGGACCGAATTGAAGTTCGAATTAGGGGGGCGCCGAATTTATGTTCGAACTAGGGGGTATCGAATTGTTCAAAATAGGGGGCGGTGAATTGATGTTCGAACTGGGGGAGGGGCTGTATAGTGATGTACAAACTAGGGGGTGCGCCGAATGGACGTTCGACCTAGGGGCGCAGAATTGATGTTCGACACAGGGGTGCAGAATTGATGTTCGACATAGGGGACGGCGAATTGAAGTTCGACATAGAGGGAAGCCGAATCAATATCCGACCGGGGGGGGGGACACTGAATTGATGTTTTACTTAGGGCACCGAATGGATGTTTGACATAGGGGCGCCGAATTGATATTCAATCTTGGGAGGCGCGGAATTGATGTTCTATTTACGGGCGCTGATATAGGGGGCGCCGAATTGAAGTTCGACAAAGAGGGAGCTGAATTGATGCTAGCGCATTAACTTTATCTCAAATCTAGACCTTTCAAATGCCTAATGCCGACTAAACGACTAAATGCCATGGATAACTTCGAACTGGATAATTCCGAACTTTACGTTTAATTAGGCTGGACCAATTAGCTTGGTAGCCTTTAAAAGGTATAGTCCGTATACAGAACTAGTCCTAGATCTAAATAAATTTCTGTATCAGCATGGAACATATTCTAACGTCAGGCACAGACAGTGAGCAGGACATGCACGTAAACTGTCTAGGCCAATGTTTATCGGACGGCTCTGCATTATACTACTGCAGTCGCGGAGTAAACTCCCCCCGAAACCTTGATCCCCTTCTTGATCAACAACTATAATAGATCGACCTGCATTTTCTTTACCAATTATTAAGTTTTTGATTTCCCGTGCTCCAAATCGGTAATTGTGTATCAAGATCTAGTTTTATATACGGACTAGACCTATTAAATCAAGGCGACCAAGCTCATTGGTCTAACGTAAGTAAACGTAAAGTTCGGATCGAAGTAACCGATTCTAAGTTAACCATAGCATTAGTCAGTCGTGTTACAACCAATAATCCCGAACTTTCGTTGGAGAACGCGAACGCTTATTCACGACGGTAGTTGGTTTTGGAAGAGACTTTTGGGTCCGTCGTCATGGTCGTAAAACTCTGTCCTGCAGTCCAAATTGTGTGACATGAGATTTTTTCGTTTCACATCTGGAACGGAAACATTAAATCTGCGTTTCGTGTGCAAAATTCTGGTTGCTACTAGTATTATGGTAATAGCGATATGTCCGATTTAGGACGACTTTCCAGAGCTACATTTGGTTCCTCCCAGAGCTCGAGAGGCAGCCCGGGGGGGGGGGGGGTTGCAACTTCCATTGAAGAGTGGATACCAAGTACGTTACGTATAGGTCTATGTAAGGTTATAAGGGTGTCAAAAATGATGTTTAAAATACTGTAAAGGAGGATATGTTTTCAATACTTGTAGGGTTTCACTAGCTAAATACTTGTTAAGAGATGCATTTTCATAATCTGGAAAAGACTTGCTTCCCTTGTTTAGGGTGCTTTTTGAAACCCCATGGTCGCGCCTGGGATCCACTTATTAACCGAAGTGGTCCCCCCGGGAATTAGAATCTAATCCCCATTTCTGGGGAAATAAAACATAATGCCCATTACATTGTGTGCTAGAGACATATCGTTTGTGTAGTAGGAGTAAGCAAAAGAAAAACCCCGCAAATTTGGCTGTTGTTCAGACGCGTTAATTTGGCACGTTTATATGGTGGCCCTGAAGGAACATCGCATATAGAACAAATCGCGAATATTCAAGACGAAATTCGCGACGAAATTCACGACGTCGTGAATTTCGTCGCCAATTTCGTCGTCAATTTGAATATTCACGACGAAATTCGCGACATCGTGAATTTCGTCGCCAATTTCGTCGTGAATTTGTTTTGCCTGCCTGGGCGGTATGCGGGGTGAAACCAATTCGCCTGCTGCAAATTCGTCCACTCACAACAGGGTCTACATTCATTTAGTAAATTGCAAATCTGTCCAAGTTAACTCTTGCCTAATATAACAACCATGGTCCAATAACTATTTGGTCCAGTCATCACTTCGTCTTATCACCAGTTCGTCTTTGACCATTTCGTCTCATAACTAGTTGGTCTAATATCAATTTTATTTTCCTTAATTTCGCCCAATTAACACTTGGCATTAGACCACTTGAAAATAAACCATTTAAACGACAGAACGATGTCCACTGCTATCCATATGCATAAAGGCGGATCCAGGGGGAGGGGGGGACGAGGGGCCGCCCCCCCCCCCTGGCGAAAAAGGAAAAACAGGAAAGAAAGAAAAAAAGAGGGAAAAGAGAATAGAGAAAAGGAAGAGGAGACGCGAGTGAATAAAATAGTATGAGGGAAGACATGGAAATAAAAAGAATCTTCATGTCACTATATAAATTTTCCACTCGCGCTTCGCGCTTGCATCAATTGTTTAGTTACATAGCTATCCTGTTTACGATCACAAAAATTGATTAAAAATTTCCATTGTTTATAATAAGTAGAAATGTCAAAAGTTTTTAGCTCGCTCTTCGCGCTCACATCAATTGTTTATTATATACCTATTCCGTTTAAGTTATTTTTGTCATTTTTTAGGTAAAAATGTAAAAAAAATCAGCTCGCGCATCGCGCTCGCATTATTTGATTTTTAAAATATACAACGTCTTCATGACTAACTGCATGCACATCTTTTTTTAGGAAAACAAACATTGCCAAGAATGTTAAAATTTTGGGGAAAAAAACATATTAAGATTTCCAAAATAATTATCTCTCGCATCGCGCTCACATTATATAAATAAGGATTATGATATTATATATTTATGTTGATTTATAAGAATAAAGCTAAGAAGACTCCCTCTTCACAGAAACCAAAAATCATCTTCGAGCGGCCGATCGGGGAAAATATGACTGAAAAATGACCCCCCCCCCCTTATTGGCGAAGGCTGTTTTGCGTTCATTACTATCACTGTAGCACACATACACACGACTGCTCTCTCTGCTGCATGGTCAAGGAACATGAAACATGTGGTACCACGCAGGGTCCAGGGTATTATATAACTCTCTACACGGTGGTGAGGGGTAACCATGGGAACAGATTAGATAGGGTAGGGGATGGAATGTGCTGACCCAGGGAAGTCTGCAACTGGGAAATGATGACATGGAATGATTATATGCCAATGCATGGAGGCCTATACAAACACAATAGGCTGGATCCGCCCCTGGAACACCTATAGGCAATGCGAGCGCGAGCGAAAATTTGATATAGTGACATGAAAGATTCTTTTTATTTCCATGTCTTCCCCTCATCTTATTTTTTTCACTCGTCTTCCTCCTCTCTTTTTTCTCTTCTCTTTTCCCTCTTTTTAATTCTTTATTTCTTTCTTCCCCTTTTCTTTTTTTTTTGCTCCGACAATAGGGGGGGAGGGGGGCCCCTCGGCCCCCTCCCCCTGGATCCGCCTATGCGTATGGATAGCAGTGGACATCGTTCTGTCGTTTAAATGGTTTATTTTCAAGTGGTCTAATGCCAACTCGTCTGCTATCATTTGGTCTACCATCAGTTCGTCCACTATCCACATTGAACTGCCATTTGGTCTAATAACCAAGTTGGTCCAATTGCCATTTATTCCACATGCCATTTGGTCTAATTGAATTATAAGTGTTAATTGGGCGAAATTAAGGAAAATAAAATTGATATTAGACCAACTAGTTATGAGACGAAATGGTCATAGACGAACTGGTGATAAGACGAAGTGATGACTGGACCAAATGGTTATTGGACCATGGTTGTTAGGCAAAAAGTTAATAGACAGAATTGCATTAGACTAAATGAATGTAGACCCTGTTGTGAGTGGACGAATTAGCAGCAGGCGAATTGGTTTCAACCCGCGCATACCGCCCAGGCAAGCAAAACAAATTCACGACGAAATTGGCGACGAAATTCACGACGTCGTGAATTTCGTCGTGAATGATTCGCGACGAAATTGGCGACGAAATTCACGATGTCGTAAATTTCGTCGCCAATTTCGTCGTGAATATTCAAATTGACGACGAAATTCACGACGAAATTGGCGACGTCGTGAATTTCGTCGCCAATTTCGTCGTGAATATTCCACTGATCTGTCCTTTATGCGATGCCATGCGACGTCCCTTCAGGGCCACCATACGTTTAGGCCTATTGCCTATGCCGTGTACATATCAGCGCATGCGAAATTGTTTCGGCTAGGGACATGGGAGAGGTGATCTGACCATCAATTGGAATCAATTGCCAGTGATCCACCAATAATCCACATTTAGTGCAATATCGATTCGATGGACTGTAATGATCTATATCTAAGCCTTAATTCAGTAACTTTTTCCTCACTCCATATGTACTAGATTTGTTTGAAAAACCACTTTCTTATCCATGTCATAATCTATTGTAGGCCCTGAATTTCGAATATCTCCAAACCAGCTGTCATAGTAGAGGCTCGCTGCCGGCTCAGGAGGCATATACGATGATGACCATCAGTCGTAATGTACATGCATGTATGGTGCGGGTGTCACGGGAAAGAATTGCACACGAAAAGCAAATCTGTAGGGCCTGTAACCCCCCCCCCCCTGTAACACAAAGCTTAGCATTGATTGTAGAGCAATTTTCTACGTTTGATTCTATTGACTATAATGTACAATCAATCTTAAAAATCAAGTGTATGATTAAGCGTTAACTTTTGTGTTAGAGGACCCTAATATTAGCGTCCATGAAGATTGCGAAAGGTGGCTATTATAAATTATGGCGCCATCATGTAGTAAGGTTTTCACTGCACAAAATCCTGAAATGGGGTTGATTTTTACATCTATTGTCTAAGAATAATGATATAAATTACATGTGATGTATTCCTCCGTTATTGGACTGTATAACAAGACATATGTATTTCATTTTGTAATCTTTTTGTCTTAATTCTAGTTCCAAATTTTTTTCGTGAAGGTCGCCCCCATGCAGTAAAAGTGGAAAAAACCTTGACATCACATCATCATCAAATATTAATTCTTGTACACCTCAGACAACTTAAGAATATAATTGGTGAAACAAAGTGAGAAATAAGGTTGAAAACAATGGATAATCCTATTGGGCTTGGTACAGACCAAAAGGACTCCCCACGAAGGGAAGGAGGGGTCTAAAAAATTTAACCCAATCATTTTTGTCTCACCTGCATAGCAGAGTGAGACTATAGGCGCCACTTTTCCGATGGCGACGGCGGCGGCGTTGGCGTCAACATCAAATCTTAACCTGAGGTTAAGTTTTTGAAATGACATCATAACTTAGAAAGTATATGGACCTAGTTCATAAAACTTGGCCAAAAGGTTAATCAAGTATTACTGAACATCCTATTAGAGTTTCATGTCACATGACCAAGGTCAAAGGTCATTTAGGGTCAATGAACTTAGACCATGTTGGGGGAATCAACATCAAAATCTTAACCTGAAGTTAAGTTTTTGAAATGTCATCATAACTTAGAAAATATATGGACCTAGTTCATTAAACTTGGACATAAGGTCAATCATGTATCACCAAACATCCTGCGTGAGTTTAATGTCACATGAATAAGGTCAAAGGTCATTTAGGGTCAATGAACTTTGGCCGATTTGGGGGTATCTGTTGAATTACAATCAAAACTTTAAAAGTTTTTGGATCTGATTCATGAAACTTGGATATAATAGTAATCAAGTATCACTGAACATCCTGTGCAAGTTTCAGGTCACATGATCAAGGTCAAAGGCCATTTAGGGTCAATGAACTTAGGCCGAATTGGGGGTATTTGTTGAATTACCATCATAACTTTGAAAGTATGTTGGTCTAGTTCATAAATCTTGGACATAAGAGTAATCACGTATCACTGAACATACTGTGCGCATTTTAGGTCACATAACCAAGGTCAAAGGTCAATGAACTTTGGCCATAATTGGGGTTATTTGTTGAATTACCATCCTATCTCTGTAAGTGTATTGGTCTAGTTCATAAAACGTGGAAATAAGAGTAACCAAGTGTCACTGAACATCTTGTGCGAGTTATAGTAGATTTCAAAGTCAGCACTGCTGCTATGTTGAATCGCGTGATGCAGGTGAGACGGCCAGAGGCATTCCACTTGTTTACCCAAGGTGTGCCTCTCCACCATCTTGAAAGTGAGGACCTTTTTTCCCTTTTCCCTGTTTTTTGCTTGTCCAATATTCATCTGGAAAGTGTATTGTAAAATCCTGGCCCAGTCCCTTTTTGATATATATTTCCATCTTTATGTCTTGTATTTCTTTCTTTTAAATGCTAAAGATGTCAGACAAACAACTGCAAAAACTTCAAGAGCATCAACTTCAACAGGAGCAGTAGACATGTCAGTATCACCACAATATGTAAACAAATCAATACTTAGTTTGTTGACAAATTGGGGATGTGACCAGATTGTTTGTATCTCTGAAGATCTCTCTGTCTTTACTCTGTTAGAATATAATGGATTAAGAAAATATAAACCTATATTGATCATCGGATATCATACTCTGGAATATTAAGATAAAGAAATTAGAGTTGTATGTATTTTTAAATAAAAAATCAGTAGATTTCTCTGGAAAAGGTAATTTACTATAAAACAATCAAAGACACACTTTATAAAGTATTTTAGAATATTAGTTTTCAGATGTGCTGCTACTTTGGTTTACAGCTTTATGCAGCACATACCAAAAATTCTCTTCCACATGTTCTAGTCTATTAATCTGTTCGTTTCCCCATTTGTTTTGATAAACTGTGAAGATAGTGATGAACGATGCATGTCATGCATGAAAAATGTTTTTCTGACCTTTGGTCAGGTGCTGTATGCATACATGTATTGCCAGTAGTTAAACTAATGTGATTATTATAAACATTTTTAGAAGGGATTTTGTTAGACTTTGTGTCACTTTAGAGGGGATGAAACGTTTTCTTCCATAAAGTTAATAAATAATAATGAGAAAATTGAGGGATGGGGACTCGTCCCCCTGCCCAAGGTATCAACACCCAGAAGAAGAAAATTCTGCCTGACAGTTTACCTCCAAGTGAAGTAAACTGGATAGTATTTGGAATAGGTGATCATTTTCATACTTGGTGCTGAATAATGCTATACAATAATATAAGCTCTCTTGCTATTTTTCGTTCATTTTACAGTACCATCAGTGAGAAAGAACTTTTGATGTTGTCATTGGAAATTGCACCTACTTACTACAAGAGAGTGGGCGTTTACCTGAATATCCCCATTGTAACCCTTGAAAATATCAAGGAGCATAGCCGAGATAACTGCGATGCTTTGATGACAGTATTCACAAGATGGAGAGATAAACAGCTTCCAGACACAAACATCAGGGCTCATCTTGCAGATGCTTTACAAAAGAGTGGTCTAGTGTCTCTGTCTCAGAAACTGATTCCTATAGATCAATTAGGGACAGGTGAGAATAAAAAACAAACTTATTTTAAATTCCTGCAAGGAATCACTCCACCCTGTCATTGTTTTTCTTGGGAATAATTATAGAAAAGTCTTGTTCAGATAGTTTGTTGTTGGTAGAGCTACTAATATAAAAAGAAGGATCTTCTTTATGTGAGCTGTTGTTTATCTGACTTTGTATGTAATGGCATCTATGATGACCATCTTGGTAAAAACCTATTAGATAATAGTGTTCAGCATTTCAAACGGGGGTTTTTTTTGTCTCAAACAGGTTTTTTTTTCTTTGTGAGACTATAGGCGCCGCTTTTCCGACGGTGGCGGCGGCGTCAACACCAAATCTTAACTGAAGGTTAAGTTTTTGAAATGACAGCATAACTTAGAAAGTATATGGAACTAGTTCATGAAACTTAGCCATAATGTTAATCAAGTACTACTATACATCCTGCATGATTTTCATGTCACATGACCAAGGTCAAAGGTCATTAAGGGTCAATGAACGTAGACCATGTTGGGGGAATCTACATCAAAATCTTAACCTAAGGTAAAGTTTTTGAAATGTCATCATAACTTAGAAAATATATGGACCTAGTTCATGAAACTTGTACATAAGGTTAATCACGTATCGCTGAACATCCTGCATGAGTTTCACATCACATGACCAAGGTGAAAGGGCATTTAGGGTTAATGAACTTTGGCGGAATGGGGGTATCTGTTGAATCACCTTCATAACTTTGAAAGTTTATGGATCTGATTCATGAAACTTGGACATAATAGTAATCAAGTATCACTGAACAAGGGAGACGAGGAAGAATAGTGATACTCGCATAGAAGTGCCATTTGCCCGGACAGAAACTTACAACAAGTGGAATGCCTCTGGCCGTCTCACCTGCATCACGCGGTTCAATATAGCAGCAGTGCTGACTTTGAAAACTACTCTAACTCGCACAAGATGTTCAGTGATACATGGTTACTCTTACGTCCACTTTTTATGAACTATACCAATAAACTTACAGAGATATGATGGTTATTCAACAAAAAAACAAACATGGCCAAAATTCATTGACCTTACATGACCTTTGACCTTGATCATGTGACCTGAAACTCGAACAGGATGTTCAGTGATACTTGATTACTCTTATGTCCAAGTTTCATGAATCAGATCCATAAACTTTCAAAGTTATGATGGTAATTCAACAGATACACCCAATTCGGCCAAAGTTCATTGACCTTTGACCTTGGTCATGTGACCTGAAATGCACACAGGATGTTCAGTGATACTTGATTACTCTAATGTCCAATTTTAACGAACTAGACCAATAAACTTTCAAAGTTATGATGGTAATTCAACAGATACCCCCAATTCGGCCAAAGTTCATTGACCCTAAATGACCTTTGACCTTAATCATAAGACCTGAAACTTGCACAAAATGTTCAGTGATGCTTGATTACTATTATGTCTAAGTTTCATGAATCAGATCCATAAACTTTCAAAGTTATGATGGGAATTCAACAGATACCCCCAATTCGGCCAAAGTTCATTGACCCTAAATGACCTTTGACCTTAGTCATGTGACATAAAACTCATGCAGGATGTTCAGTGATACTTGATTAACCTTATGTCCAAATTTCATGAACTAGGTCTATATAATTTCTAAGTTATGATGTCATTTCAAAAACATTTCAAAAACTTAACCTTAGGTTAAGATTTTGATGTTGATTCCTCCAACATGGTCTAAGTTCATTGACCCTAAATGACCTTTGACCTTGGTCATGTGACATGAAACTCTAAAAGGATGTTCAGTAATACTATTGATATCTTTTACCTTTTTAAGTTCTTTCCTTGCCCAAAACATTAAGAAGAGTGCCATTGCGCCCCACCCCACTCCATCGTAACGATATTTGCTTTACACTGAGCTGTGATTTACATGAAATGGCTTTTTTATAGGCTTGATTTTAATTTTGTTAATCATTGTTACTAAGTGTTAAAATTTCAATTTGAGTGCTTAAAATGTATGAGAAATGTTTCGAAGGTAAGTTAGGTTTGATTTCGCCTTATCCCCCTTGACAAAGCGTGCAAACGAGCATTTCTGCGCAAACAGATTTCTGTGAGCTTCACATAAATGGACAGTGCTACTTAAGTGTAACATTCTGTATAAAGTATCATTGCATAGATGAGACCCAAACCCCAATAATACATGTGAAAAAATACCCACATGTCGCATTTTTTTCATTTCCATGTTTTTGACGCCGCCGCCGTCGGAAGAGCGGCGCCTATAGTCTCACTCTGCTATGCAGGTGAGACAAAAATTGATGTCTGAAAAAGAAAAATGTATTACATGAATTAAGAGTGCTGTCTTTATGTCATTGGATGGATAATCTTTTGCATTCGTCGTGCAATTAAGCATTTTCTACATCCGTGAATTTCCCCAATTTTAGTATTAGCATGAAATTTATCATGTCATTGGTTCTATTCTAATGTCAATCATTTTTTACCCAATATTTTGCATATAATTTAGATTGAAGTGAGCCTTATAAGTTAAACTAACAAAGATTCGTGTAAAGATGCGCTTGTGTTGCAAAGTATTAAAAACCTACATTGTAATTTCCAACTGATATCAGGCCAGATATTACATTGCATTTTTCAAAGAGGAATATTTAGCAATTTAAATAGCAAATGTTTTAGCGTATGTATCATGGACATTCAGGAAGCGGTAGCATTTGTATCCGTATATCAAACATGTCCCTATATTGTATATGATTTTGATACATGACGGAGACACGCAGACGCGGACCCAGGATTTCGTAGGGGGGGGGGGGCAAATTTGACCTGATTTTGGCGCCCCTGTGTACTTTTCGAAAAATGGCGCCCCGGCCCTCCCCGTCAGGCAGACATGGCTTAAATGCATGTTGAATTATATTATTTCATAGCCACATGAAAAAGGGGCATGTTGACCACTTCTTTTAATGATGTGTTCATGATGAAAAAAATCAATGAATATATGGAATATCATATTTTAATAAGGAATTAATGCGAGCGCGAACAATTTTCTGTTTTCTGTTTTAAACATTGGGGGTTTCAATTTCATTTAACTTCTCATTGTCACGGCCCTGTTAAGGAACCAGTAAATAAAAGGAGATCTTAGGACAAGAGATCAAATAATAGACTTTTAAGACTTAGAATTTAATTTGGGTACATTTAATTCAATTAAAATTCAGTTCTTTGATGTCACATACTCAGTGAAATTCCATTATCAATAAATTAACCATATCAAATTATACAATGAATTTCTTTTTGGCCAAATTGATCTGAAATGAAATCTAAATAAATCAACCAAACACTCACTCAATCAAGCACATTCATACAAGGGGAAAACCTGAAAAAGTTCAAGGATGGGCTCGATGTACATGTGGCATGCCAAAACACAACAGTCCAACGATATCGATGTCACGCATGTGCAATGTCCTGATCGGTCCTGATCCACCGACGCGACGACTCCTCGACGATTCTGTAGCGTCCCACCGGAGACAGCGCCCTCTGACGTCTACGTTGCGTGTATCGGTGAATGCTTCGACTATCCTTCTGACGTCATACTATCATCAGTTTTAAACCCCAAGTAAAACTCTGTTTGAAAGAATAATTCAAATTTTCATCTAGAAATCTTATTTGAAATCCGTTTTAATTTACCGAATGCCCTCTGAGCACATCCACTCGCATTCATACACATACACACCAATCCTATCTCTGATTAGGAAAAAGAGGAAAATGTTGATAACAGGAATGCAATAAAATTCAATTATTACTTGGGTCATAATAGATCAGTTTTCACACTATTACATTTCCAAAAAAGCTATTTAACCATAAGCGAGACTTTCTATCATGCTTGTATAATAAGTATTAATAGATGAATGATTCAGAACCTCTAAATACACATTATTTTCTGATAAGCAATAAATAAAGATTTCAATGAACGCTTACCACCGCACGTGAGTTTTCCAAGCAAAAGAAATGTATTGGAACTGAAGTGTAGGTTTAGTTGTGTCATCTTCGACAACAGAAATTAGCAAACACTGGCTTCAAACAAGAAAACATAAACCATCTTAGCTTTCCTTAAGCTTGCTGGCAAGAACTGAAACAGAACATTTCCGAATAAACACAAGAAACGTAATGACGGGTTCCTAACCAAACGCACGTAGCCTTGCCCGATCTAACGCGACGGGTGTGGCTCGTGACCTTTACCCCAAACTCATTTGCGTAATTTATGTTACCACGGGCAAGCGGTCATAAAGAATAGAGTGATCACCTATTACAACAGATCGCTCGCTGCAAAGAACTCGCTTTCACAGCTTTACTAAATTAATCAAATCCTTGAAAATTATTCTAGCTCCTTAAACTAAATTAGGAATATAAATCACAAAATATTAATTTTTAATTTCCACTTGTGACACTCATCAATAAGTAGACCCAACTAGAATAGTGTGAACGGGAGCTGTGATTACTCTACAAGTTGTTTTAGAATAACCCTAAATAATCTTATTGAAAAACTATGGGAAATAATGCAATTTCGAAGGCAATCGACTACATGGCTCATCAGTGTCGTAGCTGGGATTTATTCAGCAGGGGCACACGGTGGTGAAAATTTGTAGGGGGCACCAAGAATAATTTTTTTTTGGGGGGGCACAGACCGAAGTAAAAAAAATCATAGATTTATTCTAAAAAAATCATAGATTTATTCT
This sequence comes from Lytechinus variegatus, assembly GCF_018143015.1. Classification (NCBI taxonomy): domain Eukaryota; kingdom Metazoa; phylum Echinodermata; class Echinoidea; order Temnopleuroida; family Toxopneustidae; genus Lytechinus; species Lytechinus variegatus. The sequence continues at coordinate 18,656,450 of NC_054741.1, read as the reverse complement.
AAAAAAAAAACACGATATATCTCACAAGGCCTAAATAAATAATGTGAACGCGAATCGCGATCTGACATTTCACCTTTTTCTAACGAGCTGAACATTTTTATAATGAAATGAAAAAATATATTTTCAGTTGTCAGGTTAGAATAATTTAGAATAAGTTAGAATAAATTTTGATATTCTAACCAGACAACTGTTAACTTTATGCATGTTTTAGAATAAACAAATAGTTGTGTATCCAGTAAAACGATTGCGAGGCGCGAGCTGGATTATTTTCCCCATTTGAAAATTGACATTTTAAGCACGTTTTTAGATAAAGAACAATTTGTGTATCTCAATGAAAGATTGATGCAAGCCCAAAGCGCAAGCTGAAATCTTATTTTACTGGTAAACTCGGCATTCCTCGTGGAAAATTCCGAGACGATTAAGAACAGTTTGAACGCCTCTGGCAGTCTCGCCTGCATTACACGATTCGATATGGCAGCAGCGCTGACTTTGAAAACAGCTGCTATAGAATAATTATTCACAAAAGAAAACTCTCATATGATAATTAAATACTATGTCCAGTGACCCAACATGACCTTGACCATGATCATGTGACCTAAGACACGTGCAAAGCATGCTTGATTACCCTTATGTCCAAGTTTCATGAACTAGGTCTATATAGGCCTACTTTTTAAAGTGATCATTTCACTTTGTTCTGATTTTAAAAATTCTAATTTTGTTTCTTGAAAATGGGCTAAACATTAGGCTTATAGTGTAAAAATGATGACATTTCAAAAACTTTACCTTGGTTAAGATTTCAATGTTGATGACGCCGCCGCCGTCGTCGAAAAAGCGGTGCCTATTATGCGCGGATCCATGGGGGCCGAGGGGGCCTTGCTCCCCCTTTCGGCTAAAAAAAAGGAGAAGAGAGGGAAAGAAAGAGAAAAACGGGAAGAGGGGAAAGAAAAGAAGAAAAAGAAGAAAGGAAGAGGGGGAAGAAGGGAAGAAAAAAGAGAGAGGAAAAGGGGGAAAGAAAAGAGGAAAGGAGAGAGGGGGAAAGGAAAAGGAAAGAGGAAGAAGGAGGAAAGAAGAAAAGAGAAAGGGGAAAGAAGAAGAGAAAAAGAGAGAGGAAAGGGGGAAAGAAGAGAAGAAAAAGGGAAGAGGGGGAAGGAAGGGAAGGAAAAGGGAGAGGAAAAGGGGAAAGAAAGAGAAGGAAAAAGAGAGGGAAAGGAAAAGTAGAAAAAAGATAGGGAGGGGAAGAGGGGAAAGGAAGAGAAGAAAGAGAGAGAGAGGAAAAAGAGAAAAGAAAACGAGAAAAAGAGGAACAGAAGAAAAGGGAGGAGGAGAAAGGGGTCGCCAATTTTCCGAAAAGTACACAGGGGCGCCATAATCAGGTCGAATTTGGCCCCCCTCACTACGAAATCTTGGATCCGTGCATTCATAATAGTCTCGCTCTGCTATGCAGGCGCGGCAATATACCATTCGTAGCGTTATTGACGACGGGAGGGACACAGGCCTATCTGTTGCCAACAGGATATGGAAAAAAGGGCTATCTTCTAGGCAATCCTGTGTTACGATTATCTTCGCAATCACGGGCGCAATCACGGCTTTTATGATGACGATGTCTCACTTCGTTGGCACACGGCCAGCAATATAGTGCAGTATGGTGTGTAATCCCGTATGATTTTTTTTTTCCAAAATAGATTTTTTTTGTTGTTTTGGCTTCAATAGGGTCCCTTAAGATAAACAAGTGGAATGCCTCTGGCGGTCTCACCTGCATCACGCGATTCAATATAGCAGCAGTGCTGACTTTGAAAACTACTACATATATAACTCGCACAAGATGTTCAGTGATACTTTGTTACTCGTATTTCCACGTTTTATGAACTAGACCAATACACTTACAGAGATATGATGGTAATTCAACAAAAAAAAGACCAACATGGCCAAAGTTCATTGACCTCACATGACCTTTGACCTTGATCATGTGACCTGAAACTCGCACACCGGGATGTGCAGTGATACTTGATTACTCTTATGTCCAAGTTTCATGAATCAGATCCATAAACTTTCAAAGTTATGATGGTAATTCAACAGATACCCCAAATTCGGCCAAAGTTCATTGACCCTGAATGACCTTAGACCTTAATCATGTGACCTTAGCTTGCGCAGGATGTTCCTTCTTCTGAACCTTCTGAAGTTTGCACCGGCAGGGCAGTAGACTGCAAATCGCCAGCGCGCTGCTCTAAAACTTTCTGTTGATGTTTTGTTTTTATATAAGGATTCAAGTCATTCCAAGCTCTGATTGTTCTTGGAAAGAATGAGTTTTTGTCTCGCCTGCATAGCAGAGTGAGACTGAAGGCGCCGCTTTTCCGACGGCGGCGGCGTCAACATCAAATCTTAACCTAAGGTTAAGTTTTTGAAATGACATCATAACTTAGAAAGTATATGGACCTAGTTCATGAAACTTGGCCATAAGGTTAATCAAGTATTACTAAACATCCTATTAGAGTTTCCTGTCACATGACCAAGGTCAAAGGTCATTTAGGGTCAATGAACTTAGACCATGTTGGGGGAATCAACATCAAAATCTTAACCTGAGGTTAAGTTTTTGGAATGTCATCATAACTTAGAAAATATATGGACCTAGTTCATGAAACTTGGACATAAGGTTAATCAAGTATCATCACACATCCTGCATGAGTTTCACGTCACATGACCAAGGTCAAAGGTCATTTAGGGTCAATGAACTTTGGCCGATTTGGGGGTATCTGTTGAATTACAATCAAAACTTTAAAAGTTTTGGATCTGATTCATAAAACTTGAACATAATAGTAATCAAGTATCACTGAACATCCTGTGCAAGTTTCAGGTCACATGATCAAGGTCAAAGGTCATTTAGGGTCAATGAACTTTGGCCGAATTGGGGGTATTTGTTGAATTACCATCATAACTTTGGAAGTTTGTTGGTCTAGTTCATAAAACTTGGACATAAGAGTAATCAAGTATCACTGAACATCCTGTGCGCATTTTAGGTCACATGACCAAGGTCAAAGGTCAATGAACTATGGCCCTAATGGGGGTATCTGTTGAATTACCATCATAACTTTGCAAGTTTTTTTATCTGACATATGAATCTTGGACATAAGAGTAATCAAGTATCACTGAATATCCTGTGCAAGTTTCAGGTCACATGATCAAGGTCAAAGGTCATGTGAGATCAATGAACTTTGGCCGCATTGGGGGTATTTGTTGAATTACCATCTCTGTAAGTGTATTGGTCTAATTCATAAAACATGGAAATAAGAGTAACCAAGTATCACTGAACATCTTGTGTGAGTTATATTAGTTTTCAAAGTCAGCACTGCTGCTATGTCGAATTGCGTGATGCAGGTGAGACTGCCAGAGGCATTCCACTTGTTATCAGATATGATTGTGTTTTTTGCTGGGACCGAACTTTATCGTCACCATCCGAGAGACGTTGGTGGCCGAGCAATGCACTGAGGATAACCCCTTACTCAAGTCCAGATCGGGGGAACTTTTCTGTTTGGCGTCCGAACAGTTATCGGCTGACAGACGACCCGCCGATTCCTGGGCGGCCTCCCACCGGCCACCTGTTTATATTTAAGTAGGCCTATAATCGCCCGACTGATCTTGAATTCGCTGCAAGATCATCAACTGATCTCTGAGCATCCAGCGGTCGACCAATGACCACTCGACAGCCTTTGGTCCAACAATTTTTGACGAAATCGTTCGACGGCGACCGCTCAATATTTATTATGGCGGCGCCCGGCCGGACGGTGACCCCCGGGCACTGATACCCTTTTTACACAGGCTAAAATTTCCTTAACCCCGTACTATAGGTGGGGCTAAATTGCCATTTAGCCCCACCTATAGTCATGATAGTACGGGGTTAAGCTTAGCCCACTTTCTTTTTACACAGCTCTTTTGCGAAGTGGGCTAACCCCACCTTGAGTACGGGATTATTTGGCCCTCCAAGAAAGCAGGGTTATCCCAGCAATTGCGGTGCTAAGAGCGATAGTACGGGGTTAAGATCGCTAGTGTAAAACGAAAGTGGGCTAAGCTTAACCCCGTACTATAGGTGGGGCTAAATAGCAATTTAGCCCCACCTATAGTACGGGGTTAAGGAAATTTTAGCGTGTGTAAAAAGTGTACGAGTGAAGTACTTGTACTACGAATGATCGACAAAAACCACTAATCCGGGGTTAGCGAGTTTCGTGTGTAAAAAGCAAGCATTCCTTATCCGGGGTTAGCAATAACAATTTGGCATGTGTGAAAAGGAAAAAAATAGTACGGGGTTAAGGATAGTACGGGGTTAGCGATAGTCCGGGGTTAAGAAAATCCTGTGTAAAAAGGGTATGAGCGTATTTAGGGCGGCGAGGGAAGAGTGAGCAGGCGCCGCCAGAATTTTGACTCCGCACTAAATTTCTAGCGGCGCCAGAGCGATGCCCCAAAATCAGTGGTGCCCGGACGTCTGCCGCTTGGTGCCTGGGCGAAATAGGCTAAAAACACGCCGATCGGTCGCCGAGCAAGCTAATTGGGAGTTGTGACCGAAGCTTAACCAGGGCTAGAACCTCGAACCTCTGTATCAGTATGTAACTTCCCTACATACATGACGTACGGAGCTTGGACAGTAGGAGCACATGCAGCGCAACGCCATGTTACTTGCGATATTATACTTTGTAAATGTTGTTCAAATGTGTCATTCTTTCAATCAGAAACAGCTAGTGCGATATCGGAGGGAGGAGCACATTCAACATCAACGATACCTATAGCATCCCAATCGGTTGGCAATCACCCTGCAGAGTATCCTAGTTGTAGTTCTTCTTCTGAAACAAGGTAATAAGTAATAACGATAGATTAATGTATTGAGAAATAAACACCCAGGATAAGCAAAGCTTAAAGGACAAGTCCATCCTTAAAACTACTTCATTTGAATAAAAAAGAGAAAAATCCAACAAGCATAACACTGAAAATTTAATCAAAATCGGATGTAAAATAAGAAAGTTATGGCATTTTTAAGTTTCGCTTAATTAAAAAAATAGGTATATGCACACCCTGGTCGGTATGCAAATGAGGAGACTGATGACATCATCCACTTTCAACTCAATATTTCTTTTGTATCTTACAAATATGAAATACTCTAATTTTCTCATCATTGTCAAGTAAAACAATGATTAATTCCTCCCTGAACATATGGAAATAGCTTTGTTTAATACTATATGGTTCAGTAAAGGTGGTACTTATTTTCAAATTTGTAAAAAAATGAAACATTGTATAATTCAAACAAAAAAAACATAAGAAATAGTGAGGGTCATCATCGACTGTCTCATTTGCATGTCACTGAGCTGAGCATAACACTGTTTTGTGAAAAAGAAGCGAAACTTTAAATGTCGTAACTTTCTCTTGTTTTACATCCGATTTTGATGAAATCTTTAGCATTATGCTACTTTGATTTTCTCTATTTTTTGAAATAATTATTTTTTCTGGGGTGGATTTGATTTTGACTTTTAGTGAAAGAGAATATTGTGATATCTTGATTTGATTCAAGCATGTAGGGAAGGCGCGTGCGGTATGCGCTCATATTCAAAGTGAAGTAACAAAAGCAATTTCAACTTGAATTCCAATATCCATCATCATAAATTATCAAAAGCGAAACGTAATATAAATTAAACAAACTCAATATCGAATAAGGAAAGTTAACATACAAATACTTACTCTCCAGATAGTATATATAATCTTCAATTTCATTTCTAGCTAATGTGATTTGGTAGCCCAAATATGTCAGGGATATGAAAATGTCCTTGGCAGGATAAATTATGAAAATCTGTTTCTCGTGTTTGTTTATTCTTATGTATATAACACCTTTTTCGGAAACATGAAATGGGCTAAAAATTTCATGTTATAATCTCTGTCTATAGCTTTCTGTTATACATGCATTACACTTGTTAAAGGACCCATCTTGGAGGAAAAAGATAATACTGCCGAGAGAGGGCGCTATAAAGTGCGTATCAAAAAAAAAACTTTGAAAAAGCCCGGGGAATAAAAAAAGATATACGTCAAGTGGGTAATTTTTCACGAATATTATTTGGGTTTGGGTCTCATCTATCCAATGAAAGTAAAAGTTTAGACAGAATATTACACTTTAGTGAGCACTGTCCATTTTTGTGAAGCTCGCAGAAATCTGCACTTTTTGGTTATTGAAATAACAAGGATACATTCAAGCATTTTGTAACAATCTTGCCACCCAAATTAATTTTTCAACACCTAGTAACAGGGGCCACGGAAGCGGAAGCCCTCCCCCTCTTGTTTTCCAAAACCGTGTACGAAAAAGGTAAAAATGATTGTAATTTTTTTGCATGGTCAGCCCCCCTCCCCCCTTGAAAACCGTTCCGCGGCCCCTGAGTAAGCTTAACCTTTATGGGTCTGAGGACATAGCTGAATCTATAAAAAAAGGTTAATGACATCTCCAGCATTTTTCACTAAGTTTGTTTCATTTAATGTGAGTTTACATTTCATTTGTCATTTAATACTTGTTTCAACACACTTTTTCCAAGCTTGACAATGATTACCAAAATGAAAATCAAGCCTATAAAATAAGCCATTTCATGTAAACCACAGCTCAGTGTATCGTTGTGGGGAGGGGTGCAGTGGTACTCTTTTAAGTGTTTTGGGCAAAGAAACAAGTTGAAAAAAAGGTAAAAGATATCTTCAAATCAATTTTACTAGCTAAATTCCATGTGTTAATGATTAAGGTCTACTTTTATTCATATATCTGTTTCAAAGTTCTGCGCAAATCATTTTTTTACTAACTTTTCAAAAGTAAGTGGTGCTCATTCAAGCGGAAATATTCTTCGACACTTATATCGTCATTTGATGTAGAAAAAAATCTCCAGGATATTACAAATGTGTAAGTTAACATGATTTTTTTTCTAAGTGTAAACTTTTTATTGATACGCACCGTATATCTAAACATATTTGAATTCTTTAATCTGAAATTCTGAAGTCGAAATAATATTCTGCCTGGTATAAGAATACCGTATATAAGTTGATGCTTGATTATCTTTATATAATAATTTGAACCTTGGCAGAGGAATAAATCCATTTGGTTGATTAAGAACTGTACTTATAAAGGCGTTTGCAAATAATCAGGTAACGATCACTACAGTCGTTTTATCATCGTTGAACATCACCACCATCACTATCATCTTCATGATTTCTTCATGATTTTAAAAGTTTACTTCATATATTTTATGTAGAGAGAAAAGGCGAAGAGACGAGAATGATTTCGATGACATTCTGAGGGAGATTGCAAGGAAGTTGGTCAAAAGCAGCGATATTGATTATCTAGGCGGTAAACTTGGCTTTAAACCAGGAGATATAAAACGCTACATAGATGCTAACACGGATGCAGATTACATGGGTACGCTGGATATGCTCCGTACATGGAGGAGAGGAACAAATCGATCAAAAGAACGTGAACTGTTGAAGAAAGCCCTTATAGACATCGGGTACATTAGTCTAGCAGGCAAGTTACTAGGAAATGGGGGGCAGGAGGGCAGTCAACCCCCTAATCAAAAGAAAATAAAGCTGAAATAAATCACAAGATAGGAGAGGAAGACGTTGAAAGTAAGGAAATATAATTTGAAAAGAATATAATTATGTAATTATACCAAAGGCCTATCTTTTTTTTTTGCCGCGCGCATTGAGCGAGTGGATTTTGGATGTATACTCTTAGGTTTCATTACGCAAGCTGAAAATTTGTTATATTTAGATCAGAAAAAGAGACATCTTAAGGACTGATTTTAAGAATTATAAAAAACATTCATATCTCACCAATCCACTAATGCGAACGTAAGCACGGACAGGAAATGCGTTATATGCAGACCTTAAAATGGGGAAATTATTTTAAGTAGTCATGAAAAAGAATTATATGTCACTACATAAACAATAATACCTCGAAGCGCGAGGAAATATATTTGGTTATACTGACTTGAAAACAGGATGCTCTCTTACAACAGGATTATATCTCATGAAACAGACAATGCGAGCAACACATAGGCCCTGTTTAAATTATGATTATCGACAAATATCGGTACCGATTACCGACGTCCGACCACTATGAGGTATTGTAGAGGTAGAGTTCCCCATTTCCCTCGGTCACATTTTCTTTCGTCAAACCAAAAGGCAGATCCAGCTTTCATCAATAGAAAATATTTTCATTCACATCCCCGTCGCTGCAGCCAAAATCTGAATTTATTTTTCTTATTTTGTGAAGGGATAATCCCTAACTAAATTTTCATTCTTCGAAACAAGATAAGGTATTCCATGTGACCTGAATATAAACTACCATGCAAGCGCGAAGCGCGAGCTCAAATTTGGGATATTTAAATTAAGCTTTTGTAATTATGAACTAGATAATGATATCCAAAGGGTAATAATATCCCATTAATTTGGAAGCACATAGAGACGTTATCCATCATTTGTTATGCGCTATACAAGAACTGTCTTTTATTATTATTAGATGGGTAGCTAACTAAACGATCCATACGAGCGCGAAGCGCTGACATTTTTAATAAACTCGCCTGCAAAAATACCCGTTAAAGACTTAGCGCAGTGATCCATGAATAGGGTACATATCTCACCAATTAAAAAAAATGCAAACTCGTAGCGCGAGCTAATTTGCTTATATCCTTTTTTTTTTACCTATGGAAAAATATAATATATTGTGTATACCTCAATTTATATCGTTTGTATAAATTTTATCTGCAAATATCATTGTTATTATTTTCGACCACTTTACTTTTTTTCTGTTGAAAATGAAATAAAACAAATTGAGTTGAAAGAAAATTGAATAGAAATCAAAGAAATCAACGCAAAGGGAAAATTAGTCAAAGTGATTGCACAAAAATTGTAAAAGAAATGCAAATAAACAAATCCCCCGCAAATAATGGATTGAATGTACTTTCTGGCAGGTAGCTGGTGACTTAGTTGTCAATGCCTTTAATGCTACTTTGGATTATAAAGAATTACCGTCTTCTCAGAAACGAGCAATAATCACTTTAATACATAAGGAAGGTAAAGATCCAATTTTTATCAATAACTACCATATCTTTACTCAATGTAAACTATAAAATCCTCACGAAGATACTTTCAAAAATAATAAAAACTGTTTCAAGCTATGTCGTATCAGTCGACCAAGTTGGATATATGAATAATAGAATCAATGATGAAAACTGTCAGAAACATCAGTGATATGGTTTTTCGTACGTCATCATATAATAAACCCGTGTATTTATTAGCAATATACTTTCGACTCAATTATCTTCAAAAAAGGATTTCAGTCGTCTTATGGTTTTGGACCAGTGTTTTATAAATGGATTAAAATACTTAACACTAATGGAACTAATGTTGCAACGCATGCCATGAATGAATCGGCTCCCTGAAATTAGAGATCAACACTTAACAAATTATGACAAGACAAAATGTTAGGCTAGGCTTATAGCCTTGGCTAGGGCAGTAACTTAATTTCAAATCTGGACCTGTCTAATGCCTGCAGCCGACTATTGCCATGGTTAGCTGAAGAGGGTGCACTTAAATCAGATTCTTATTCTAAGTGTATGGGACTAGATAAAAATGATTTATCAGTAATTCATGATATATTTCCAGACACTAGTATAGAATGGAAAGTTAAATTTAGAAAGCATGCTATAATTGAAGATCTAAAAATAGAATTTATTTTCGGCAAAAACTTTTCAAATTTGAATCGGTTTCTTCCAAACTATTGTACAGGGAATGTAAAAAAAAGATGCCGGAGGTTCCAGTAGCTTTTCATAATTTAGAAGTAACGTATAAAATGTCCATACATGGAATTGAACAGGAATTTTATTGTTCTTGAATAAGCACATTAAGAGAATTTTAATTTAAGTTATTATATTATATTACTACTTGAACCACCATTTATACATATTTATTTCTTAATCAAAATTAATGCTCATTCAGGGTAGAAAACCACTAAACATATTTTTCACATTTTTCGAATGTGAAAAGGTGGAATTTTTTGGAATCAATGTAGTAATCTGTTTAATCTCCCAATTCTTAAGAACTTAAATTGGAAAGAAATTTGTGTTGGTTTAGAAGAGATAACAGATGTTAAGCAATTAGTAAATGCAAGAGGAAAATGCAAGCTTCCAACAGCGTTGGAAATACGAGATGGTGTGCTGAAAAGCAAATAAGTTGAAGAGAAAATTGCGATCGAGCGAAATACACTAACGCGACACTTAAAAAAAAAAATCGGGATCCTTGTTTTCAGTTAACAAACCCGAAGAACTTAGTCATGCGTACTCTGTTTAACGAGTTAAAGATAATCTATCTAAGAACAAAGTTGAAATCAAGTGGGAAAATTATCTTGGTCTCGATAGAAACGAAGTTGACTGGTCTTCTATATTATAGCACGAATTATGCATTACATTTTTATTATTTTAATTATACGAATTATTGTATTACAATGTTGTTGACATTGGGAGCAGCTACGATTTATGTACTACATTTTGTTCTTATGTTTAAAGTGTTATGTTATTTGATGCAAATGTCAAAAGGTTGAACAAAGTTGAAATCAAGTGGGAAAATTATCTTGGTCTAGATAGAAACGAGGTTGACTGGTCTGCTATGCATAAGAATAATTCTAGATACACAATAGATTCCCAACTGAAGTCATTTTATTTCAGAATCTTTTATAATACGATAGCCCTTAATTCGTTTTTATTCAAAATTGGAAGAACCGACTCTCCTCTTTTCCATTTTTGTAAGATGGTTCCTGAGTCCCAATTTGGAATAAACTTTTATTTTAATAATCACAAGATTAACGAGACAACCGTGTATCTGAATGCCAGCTATTTGTTCGGTGTTGACATTGGGAGCCGGCACGATTTATGTATTACATTTTTGTTCTTATGTTTAAAGATTTATATTATTTGATGCAAATGTCAAAATGTTGACCGAATGTTGAACAAAGTTGAAATCAAATGGGAAAATTTTCTTGGTCTCGATAGAAACGAGGTTGACCGGTCTTCTATATTATAGCACGAATTATGTATTACATTTGTATTATTTTAATTATACGAATTATTGTATTACAATGGTGTTGATATTGGGAGCAGCCACGATTTATGTATTACATTTTGTTCTTATGTTTAAAGTTTTATATTATTTGATACAAATGTCAAAATGTTGACCGAATGTTGAACAAAGTTGAAATCAAATGGGAAAATTATCTTGGTCTCGATAGAAACGAGGTTGACTGGTCTTCTATATTATAGCACGAATTATGTATTACATTTGTATTATTTTAATTATACGAATTATTGTATTACAATGGTGTTGATATTGGGAGCATGCACGATTTATGTATTACATTTTGTTCTTATGTTTAAAGTTTTATATTATTTGATACAAATGTCAAAATGTTGACCAAATGTTGACCGAATGTTGAACAAAGTTGAAATCAAGTGGGAAAATTATCTTGGTCTCGATAGAAACGAAGTTGACTGGTCTTCTATATTATAGCACGAATTATGTATTACATTTGTATTATTTTAATTATACGAATTGTTGTATTACAATGTTGTTGACATTGGGAGCAGCCACGATTTATGTACATTTTGTTCTTATGTTTAAAGTTTTATATTATTTGATGCAAATGTCAAAATGTTGACCAAATGTTGACCGAATGTTGAACAAAGTTGAAATCAAGTGGGAAAATTATCTTGGTCTCGATAGAAACAAAGTTGACTGGTCTTCTATATTATAGCACGAATTATGTATTACATTTGTATTACTTTAATTATACGATTTAGTGTATTACTATGGTGTTGATATTGGTAGCAGCCACGATTTATGTATTACATTTTGTTTTTATGTTTAAAGTTTTATATTATTTGATACAATTGTCAAAATGTTGACCGAATGTTGAACAAAGTTGAAATCAAATGGGAAAATTATTGTAGGGTTGAAGAAAATTATGTTATGAGTTGAAAATAAAATGAAGTTCTAAATCATCAAACTGAAGGAGAATAAGTAAAACTGAGACGCAAATAAAGAGAACTTAAACCGAAGGAGTGTGGTTATACAGTGCTATATTTGCTGGGCTTCCTTGCCTCAGTAAAACTCATACAAAATTAGCATATATTTAAATTACACAAAATCAACCAATGAAAATAAAGAGAATGGAGAAGCCAAATGAAAGTGGAAAAGTCCAATTCATAAAAATAACCAATAAGAGATATAGGATGGAGATGAATAAGATGTTGGGATGATTACATAATAAGAATGTTGAACAAAAGAATCAGATGTGGGAATGTAATGAATGAACACATCTGAATAGGAAAGGAATGACAGGAGAAGCAGGTTGAAAGTCAAATGTAAATGGATGACAACAGAAGCATCAGGAATGTAAACAAAGCTGAACTAAATACCAAAGCTTGAACTGTAAATAACTAAACTATTAAAGGAAACCAATTGTCAAAATAACAGTCCTACATTATCTTGGTCTCGATAGAAACGAAGTTGACTGGTCTTCTATATTATAGCACGAATTATGTATTACATTTGTATTATTTTAATTACACGAATTATTGTATTACAATGGTGTTGATATTGGGAGCATGCACGATTTATGTATTACATTTTGTTCTTATGTTTAAAGTTTTATATTATTTGATACAAATGTCAAAATGTTGACCAAATGTTGACCGAATGTTGAACAAAGTTGAAATCAAGTGGGAAAATTATCTTGGTCTCGATAGAAACGAGGTTGACTGGTCTTCTATATTATAGCACGAATTATGTATTACATTTGTATTATTTTAATTATACAAATTATTGTATTACAATGTTGTTGACATTGGGAGCAGCCACGATTTATGTACTACATTTTGTTCTTATGTTTAAAGTTTTATATTATTTGATGCAAATCTTGATCTTGATAGAAACGAGGTTGACTGGTCTTCTATATTATAGCACGAATTATGTATTACATTTGTATTATTTTAATTATACGAATTATTGTATTACAATGGTGTTGATATTGGGAGCATGCACGATTTATGTATTACATTTTGTTCTTATGTTTAAAGTTTTATATTATTTGATACAAATGTCAAAATGTTGACCAAATGTTGACCGAATGTTGAACAAAGTTGAAATCAAGTGGGAAAATTATCTTGGTCTCGATAGAAACGAAGTTGACTGGTCTTCTATATTATAGCACGAATTATGTATTACATTTGTATTATTTTAATTACACGAATTATTGTATTACAATGGTGATGATATTGGGAGCATGCACGATTTATGTATTACATTTTTGTTCTTATGTTTAAAGTTTTATATTATTCGATGCAAATGTCAAAATGTTGACATTGATTTCCAATCTCTCGACACTCTTGTTAAATGAAACAGAAAATTGAATATAAGATGAAATGACATCATAACTTAGAAAGTATATGGACCTAGTTCATGAAACTTGGCCATAAGGTTAACCAAGTATTACTAATCATCCTATTAAAGTTTCATGTCACATGACCAAGGTCAAAGGTCATTTAGGGTCAATGAACTTAGACCATGTTGGAGGAATCAACATTGAAATCTTAACCTGAGGTTAAGTTTTTGAAATGTCATCATAACTTAGAAAATATATGGACCTAGTTCATGAAACTTGGACATAAGGTTAATCAAGTATCACTGAACATCCTGCATGAGTTTCACGTCACATGACCAAGGTCAAAGGTCATTTAGGGTCAATGAACTTTGCCCGAATTGGGGATATCTGTTGAATTCCCATCATAACTTTGAAAGTTTATGGATCTGATTCATGAAACTTGGACATAATAGTAATCAAGCATCACTGAATATTTTGTGCAAGTTTCAGGTCTCATTATTAAGGTCAAAGGTCATTTAGGGTCAATGAACTTTGGCCAAATCGGGGGTATCTGTTGAATTACCATCATAACTTTGAAAGTTTATTAGTCTAGTTCATTAAACTTGGACATATGAGTAATCAAATATCACTGAACATCCTGTGCGCGTTTCAGGTCACATGACCAAGGTCAAAGGTCAATGAACTTTGGCCGAAGTGGGTGTATCAGTTGAATTACCATCAAAACTTTGAAAGTTTATGGATCTGATTCATGAAACTTGTACATAAGAGTAATCAGGTATCACTGAACATCCTGTGCGAGTTTCAGGTCACATGATCAAGGTCAAAGGTCATGTAAGGTCAATGAACTTAGGCCGAATTGGGGTTTTTTGTTGAATAACCATCATATCTCTGTAAGTTTATTGGTCTAGTTCATAAAAAGTGGACATAAGAGTAACCATGTATCACTGAACATCTTGTGCGAGTTAGAGTAGTATTCAAAGTCAGCACTGCTGCTATATTGAACCGCGTGATGCAGGTGAGACGGCCAGAGGCATTCGACTTGTTACGTTTTTAAACACATTTTTGGAAAAAAATGGACGGCTGAAGCCCAATAATAACCCCCGCTCCCGTGGCCCCTGCATTATTCCTACTTTGTAATAAGGAAGACATTGTTCATAAAATGGGGTAGGTTTCTCCACTGCACATGCTTCCATTGCGAGGACAGAATCAGCGTTTTCAAACGTCGATTCAAAACGCCGATCGTAAACGTGGTTCTGGGAGTGCTGTTTATGCTTATAAGCCCCCTCACGCCTGACCGAATGTAGGCGGACGAAGGGTGACGAATTGGAAAATAAACCGCGAATTCAACGAAAATTTCCGTCAAAATCATGCGAGCAGTAACTATTGTCAAATTTTATCAACGAACGGCAAGCGAAGGATAAATATGACATGCAAAGGATATCGATTTTTCGGTTCACAAAGTCATGTTTGAGAAAATTGCTGCCGAAGGCAAGCGATGGGTTGATATAACCCAATAAGGTGAAGGAACAGTGAGCATGCGATTAGAAACGAAGACGAGGGAATAGATCAGGCAATCTTGTTCGTTGTGTCATCGTGTTGCTTCTTTACGGGTTCTTTCGAGATCGGTCCACTTTGGCAAAAGCGCGAAGAGGGACTATGCGCGACAAAAACACACGAACGATAAACGAACGTATACCGCAGACTAAATAAGAGATGCGAATTCAAACAGATGACCAACGATTTTTCAATTCGTCGGGAAATTTAAACATCAGAATTTCCGCGCGAAATTGAATAATCGCAGCTGTAATTTACAAGATGTACGAACCCAAACACTAAGGGTAAATATGATTTACTATCAGTTACCATTAAAAACGATTAAAAAAATGCCTTTACGCCAGACATCGCAAGGCATATTTCAGGCAATTCAGTTAGGTGTGAGGGGGCCTATAACTTTTCAGAGGCGAAATCACGATCTCCAGCTACATTGGGCGCGCCCTTTTTCGAAAGTTTTTTTTTCCGAGTGTTGTTATGGGGAAGGTACGTCGACTGTTATACAAACATCGAACAATATTTGATATTTTAGTCATTAGCCTACATGGAGCTTCTTGATATAGCCACATAATTTCCACCATGGTGAGGATAATAGTAAGAAAAAATAAAGAATATTAAAGTGATTGGTTAACATTGGTTTGACTCTTAACAAATCTGAGCTAGAAGGTCACACCTGTTACCTGTGTCTGTGATATGTTACAAAAATGAAGCCCAGAAAAAATTACGTTCAAAAATAATTATTTAGTGCTTCAAAAATTGAAATGTAAAGATGGAAACACCATCTTAATTTCATCCCATACACTTCTGTGTACTTATGCGTCTATAAGACGCCTATTTACAAAATCGGGGTTTGCCTTGTAGTTTTAACTTTTTATTCTCAATAATGGTTGTTTTCAGGGTTTATTAGTTCTAGTACATGCACTTGTACACATGTGTCATCTTGGTTTGAGAATTTTTTTTAATCGGCTGCTCACAAAGTTAAACAATACCTTTAAGTATACAAAATAATAGAATATCTATTGTTTATGCTACTGGGCATCTGGCGATATTTCCTCATTATATTTTATGTTCCAGGTTTTTTGTTGTAAATCCCTCAACATTCATCGTGATGACAAATTGGAAGAGTAATACTTGTAATAGTACTACACATGCAAAACAAGGGAGATGAGAGGTAATTCCGTGGAGGTAACATGCGACCATGAAGCAATGCGACTGTATTTCCCGCGGATTTTCATCTCACCGGAAGCATGTAACAAAATGACTGATACACCGGTTAAGACTTGGAAAATGTAAATTAAATTATTATAAGTATAAAATGTAATCAACATGAAAATGGTCTATGTTCCCATTGTCTGGTTCCTGAGACGATAGAACATTTTTACTACAATGTAAGACATATGAAAGAGAAAGAAGAAATATGCAAAGAAGCCTGAAATTAAACAAGCCAATATCAGATCTAGCAACATTATTGGGAAGAAATGCAGATTATAAAGTCATCCTGAATTATTTATTTATTCACACATATTTAAACAGGTTCACAAAATCAGAGATAAAATTACTGTTTTTGGTCCTGGTGTATAAAAAACATGATAAAATGGTGATTACAATAAATGAGGCATATATCGAAAAAACCGGGTGAGACATAAAAATATTATCGTAATATAAAACCATGGAAACACTATTGATCACCTTAGTATTAATGGTAAAAAAATAGATAGGCCTACATGAAAGAAGGGTAAGTATACGTATAACCTTATCAACCACAATTATGTACAAAAAAGAAATTAGAATAAGAATATTCCATTGATCTCTCTCCATCTCTTTCTCTCTATTCCTTTTGTTCTGATGATTAGTGATGTAATAATTCTTACACTACTAAAATTGAGCTTCGACCTAGCTTCTTATAAAAGTTTGCATACTATGAAGTACAAAAACGCACATGGTGGAGGTAACTAATCATAATTATTGCACCTCGCTATATGACAGGTCAGACTAGCCTAACGCCGAGGACATTGAAGCGGGAATTAATCAACTAACTCGGAAAACGACCTGGCGCAGATAATCTACTATAACTCCAACACCAACCAACCTAATGACGTCATTTAAACACGTATACGGTCGTGGTTCTGTCTCCCCAGAAAGCGATTCTGGTCAAACGACGTTTACAAACGCACCATTTTTTAAGTTTACGATCGGCGTTTTGAAACAGCGTTTAATGAAAGTAAGCATGGACGCAACCGTGTTTTGGACTAATCACGTTTAGAAACGCTGATTCTGGCCAGAAAAGTAGAAGCATAAACATGGCCTTAGTTTACTCGCAAAAGCAAGGAGGACTTTCCGTGCACTGGCTGAGACTCCGCCTGGCTAAGCTGGTTCTGGTCAGGCGGTGCGCATGTTGTCGGTGTGCGAAACCCCGGCGAAACCGCAGGCAGTGTAGCCTCTTGTCGAGGCCCTGTCGGCTGCTTTCCGAGCGAATGATCCCTCGCTTCGCTCGGGAAGCAGCCGCCAGGGCCTCGACAAGAGGCTACAGGCAGTGGGGAAGTATATTCCTAAAAGGGAGACAATAATCCAGTTTTGTAAATATTGTATAGTGTTTCGTGTCGTCTTGTGTTGTCCTTTTTCGTTTTCTGATTTTTTTTCTTACTTAAAAATAGTAATCGATTATGTTTTTTTTTTCTCTATGTAAATATGTTTACACACAAAAAATATCATTAGTGCAGTTTCGGCACAGCTGTTTTTGCATCGGTGCCGAAATATGATTTAAATCCAATGTTGATTACTTAGTGTAAGACAGAGATATATACATCTCTTTGGTGTAAGACAATACATTTCTGAATACCTTATACGTACATGCATGCTTGTGAATCATTGGGGTTCTAAAAATTCGAGTCAATGAGGTATGAGCATTTTGAATATAGCCACCTCTATAATTCTATTGCAACTGATTTTGCTGATGCATTGTCCGTTACTATCTCTCTCTCTCTCTTCTTTTTTTCTTTATTTCTGTCCCCGTCTTCCTTTGTTATACATGTAATATAGCGTTCTGTTCGAATTACACCTTCCCACTTCTTAACGTTTGTACATGCTTCATCGATCAACATGTTATTTCTTAATATTTTTCTATTTTTCCCCTTTTTTATCTTTTTATGATTGTGTTATGTGATCGTCGATTGGTTGAAATTTTTAGCTTATATTTCATCTTTGAATATTGTACTTTGCCCGTTTGTTTACTGTACACTGGATTTTTCAGTCTTTGGACTGTTGCCGGTTTTCTTGATTGAATAAATACCATATTACTACTACTAATAAAAAAAGAAAGAATATTCAGGAGGGGGATGCAAATGCATCATGTCCTCACACTTCTGGCGCCATTGACAGGCCATAGTTTGCATGTGTTTTTATTATTATCACTTTATTCTAATTAATTATCGATTTTTTAAGAATGGGGAAGGGAGGGTGTTGCCGGTTTTAAGTTTTAGTAGGCCCGTCGGATGTGCCGCTGTAGATTGCCTCTATTGTGTTTTGCTGTTATTTTTTCTTTCCTTTTTGTACGTTACTTGTTGATGTTTGCTTTTTTTTAGGTTGTTTGTATGTTTCGGTGTTTGGTCCATTATTTTAAACAAGTGCACACCTAAACGGGATTCTAACAGAAACTTATCAAACTTCACAAGCGCACTACACAAACTCCACTTAGTCAAATTGAACAAAATTTTGCCACAGGCTATCTTCAATAACCTTTACTAAGCAATGAAGAGATTGGTTTGATAAGAGGCTGTAGCCCCTCAAATCAATTGGTTCCAGAATCGAAAGTCACAAAAGTTTTAGGGCCTTTTCACACGTGAATCTTGAATCATCATTGTATTGATGATCGCAATTAGTCTTTAGAATCATTGGACCTTTCACACGCTCATTCGAAAACTGTGATTTGAATTCGAATTCCCGAGCGAAGGCGGTGTGTCCTTGTCCTTGGTGACTTGTCAATCAAAGCACTGCATCGATGCGATGAGTGCATTACAAATGTGTTATCTACGGAAGTGCTTGAGAGGACACGTAAGCTCCGCCCCCAAAAGAAGTTTTGGAGGTCAAGACTTTCACACTTAAAATTCGTACCGTAATTTGAATGACACTTAACTGGAATTCACCTGCGGAGTAGATTGTGATTAGCGTTCGTGATTCTAGTTTGGTTTCACACGTGCCGAATATTCGTCATTAGCCTTATTTTTCACTGGAATCATAAATCAAATTACATTTTTTTTACCGTGTGAAAAGGCGGTTAGTTTCAGGGCCTTTTTACACGATAATCTTGAATCATCATTGTGATGATGATGATTGCAATTCGTCTTTAGAATCATTGTACCATTTACACATTCACTCGAAAACTGATTTGAATTCGAATTTCTGAGCGAAGGCGGTATCGTGTCCTTGGTGACTTGTCAATCAAACCGAATCAAACCCAATCAAAGCATGCATTGCAAAAAAAAAACTACGACGAGTGCATGACAATGTATTATCTACGGAAGTGCTTGAAAGGTCACGTGAGCACCACCCCTCAAAAGATGTGTTGGAGGTCAACCCTTTCAGACGTAAAATTCGTACCGTATTTTGAGTGAAACTTGGCTGGAATTCACCTCCAGAGTAGAATTTGAATTCGTAATTGTGATTAGCGTTCGTGATTCGAGTTTGGTTTCATGCTAAATATTCGTCATTAGAATTATTTTTTTCACTCGAATTATCATTCAAATTACGATTTTGGTACCGTGTGAAAGGGCGGTCAGTCTCGACCAAATGGTCATTCTTTGCTTGACTGCTATTGACATGATTGAGTCCATTCATGCATTATGTTTTTTTAAATCTAAATAGGTGTGTTTAAAATGTTAATTTTAACTTCATGTGAATAAATTAAATATGCCGATGGTCATACTGTGAACATAAACTGGCAAGTTTGTGGTTTAATCCCATCTCATTTTCATTAGTCTTTCTTTTGTCCGGAACAAATTGATTTGAGGGGCTGCAGCCTCTTCTTTTTTAAACCAATCTCTTAATGTTTGGCATGTGCTTAGTAAAGATTGTTGAAGGTAGCCTGTGTCAAAATTTTGTTCATTTTGACTGAGTGGAATATGTGCTTGTAAAGTTATTGCTTTTGGAACCCAGTTTAGTTACCAATCATGCGTAGGCTATATAATAGCAGTTCCATTTATTTGAATACAAGATAAAAGAGCAATGTCGATTGAATGCCTTGCTCACGGGCATAGGTGCCGCGGCCAGGAATCGAACCCCAGACTTTCCATGTATAGTTAGGCGCCTTAGACCACTCGGCTGCGGCACCTCCAAATTGTTCCACTGTTGCTGTTTATGTTTTCACGACTTGTGTATGGTGTGGGGTTTCCTGTCCTTCAGGTTTATATATTTTATTTGATTTAATTAATTCAGTACACAGGGTAGAACACAATATATGAGTTATTACAAAGCAGTTCGATGTAAAATATCATAATTAACGATATTTGCTTATATTCTTACAGACACTTCTTTTTTTATCAAGTCAAATGAATGATGAAACAACTATGTATATTTTATTTGTATAATGCTACTCGAAAAAGAAAAAAAAAATGATATTGTGTTGATTTATTGCATGAATTCTATAAATAGCAACTTAAAAAATCTGACAAAGATAGTGGAACTCAAAGATTGAGCAACACCAAGGTACATGGAGCAGTACATGACCTTCTTTATCTTATTGAAACTATTAATACAGAACTAGCTAAAGCCTCCACGTGATTCAGAAGTAACAAGTCATCATTAATTTTAAAAAAGACAAATTATAATAGTTTAGAAATCAACGCTCTAATATTGATATTCAGCCTCTCGATATTTTTGGTGATTATGAACATCAATCAGAAAGAAACCACAAAGTTTTTAGGTATTGTTGCTTCTGTATCACGTGGAGTCGGTTTATTACACAGTGCGTATCAAAAAAAGTTTGAAATAGTTATGCGAATAAAAGTAGACCTTAATTATGAAGAACACATGGATTTAGCTATTGTGAAATTGATTTGAAGATATCTTTTATTTGTTTAAACTGGTTTCCTTGCCCAAAACACTTTGAAGAGCACAGTGCGCCCCACCCCACTCCCCCACACACCGAGGCCATCGTGACGATATTTGTTTTACACTGAGCTGTACTGGGTTTACATAAAATGGCTTAGGCTTGATTTTCATTTAGTTAATCATTGTCAAGCTTGGAAAACCAAGTATTAAATGAAAAATGAAATGTAAACCCACTTTAAATAATAAAAACTTAGTGAAAAATTGTTGGAGATGTCTGATATAAACTTTCATTCAGATTCAGTATGTCCTTAGATCCAGCTGGCACAAAAAGGGTAATGGTTGTGCTTACTGTGTTGAAATTTCAAATTGGGCGGTAAAATTGTGGCAAAATGCTTGAATGTACCCGATTCATTTCAATTGACTAAAAGTGTAAGGGAAATATTTCGCAGGGTAAGTTTGATTTCGCCCTTTACCCTTGACACAGCATGAAAACGAGCAATTCTGCGCAAACAGATTTCTGCGAGCTTTTCAAAGATGGACAGTTCTCACTAAAATGTAATATTCTGTCAAAACCTTTACTTTCATTGGATAATTGAGACCCAAACTCAAGAATATATATGAAAAAATTACCTACATGTTGTATATTATTTAATTCCCAGGGCTTTTTCAAAGTGCAAACTTTTCTTTTTGATACGCAGTGTATAAGGTCAAATCATTTATTCCTCGCCAAACATTATTTACTATATATAATTCTACCATACTGCCTTATATTTCATATTGTAATATTGTATGACTTGTCAAAAAACAAAAATAAACTCTTTATTTCTTCTTCAGAAAAAAGTTATTCGTATTATTTTGTACAAACTCAGACTATCGATCTCATTCAAACCCATTGTTCCATAAGCTGAGTACGCTAACCAGGTTACACTTCGTAATTCCGAAGGTTCTTTATTCCGAAGGTTCGTAATTCCGAAACACGTAAATTGCCTATACCTCGATATTCGTTAATCCGAAAACGAAAAAGGGTTCGTTAATCCGAACATTTGTGGCGTTATTCCGACGGTTCGTTATTCCGAAGGTTCGATAATCCGAAAACGAAATAAGGTTCGTTGTTCCGAAGGTTCGATAATCCGAAAACGAAATAGGGTTCGTTGTTCCGAAGGTTCGTTAATCCGAAAACGAAATAAGGTTCGTTTTTCCGAAGGTTCGATAATCCGAAAACGAAATAAGGTTCGTTTTTCCGAAGGTTCGATAATCCGAAAACGAAATAAGGTTCGTTTTTCCGAAGGTTCGTTAATCCGAAAACGAAATAAGGTTCGTTAATCTGAAAACGAAATAAGGTTCGTTAATCCGAAAACGAAATAAGGTTCGTTAATCCGAAAACAAAATAAGGTTCGTTAATCCGAAAAATGAAAACCGGGAAGGCAGAGGCAAGGGGGCCGGGGGTGGACACTTGTCGTTCAATTGTTATGAGGATGGGAAGGCAAGGGCGGCCAAACGAATTTTCGTTTGGGGGGTAAAGCCAAAAAATGAAACTCATACGTCAAAATGGGCACTTTGGTGATATTTTCACCTTAAGATTATCAAAAAAAACTTTTTTGAAATGACTTCTTATTATGGCAAAATGTATATTTAGCCTTTATTTCTCGGGAGAGAGTATAATGAGCGAGCGGCTTGGTAAAAAAAATCAAATGTGAAGTTGTAAAACTCGTTTTGGGGGTCAATTATTCTTTAAATGGCATTATTGCGAGGTGTTGCGAGCGTGAATCACAAGCTAAAACTTAAGGGTATTTCAATAAAAATGGAAATAAGCAGATTTCTGCTGTCACTAAAAATATGTACATCTAACTAAAGAATTAACACGAGCGCAATACGCGAGCTTAAACATACTGACCAGAAAAGGAATCTTAAAGAAAGAATTTAGTGACTTCTTTAGGATACATATTTCACCAATCGAATAACTGAGAGTGCGAAGCGCAAGCTGAAAATTTGTAATATTCCAGCCTGAAAACTTTACTTTAAAAAAAGTATTTTATTTCGAAAACATGAAAAACAGCATATTTATTTTTGAAAAAAGATCTTTCCCATTTTTGGAAAAATATGCATTTCCCTGTTTTTTATTTCATTTTTGGGGTGCAAGTGCCCCCTGCCTCCCTCCCGGCGGATCCAACTTTTGTCAAATGGGGGGGGGAGCAATTTTTTTCGGCCATATTTTCCTCGATCGGCAGCTTAAAGTTGATTTTTGTTTGTTTTTTGAAAGGGTAGTCCTAACAGTCAATAATTAGCTTTATACTTATGAAATAAAGTAAATATGTAATAACATGATAAACCCTTTTTGAATAATGCGAGCGCGAGCTATATTTTTTTTAATATGATGGGCAATATGTTTGTGATCTTCAAAACGAGATGCCTATGTAACTAGATAATAACTGCGAGCAAGAAGCGCGAACAGAAATTTTAAATATAAGCTCTGACCTGATCTAAAGGGGACATTTTAAGAACTTTTTGCAGTTAGCCATGAAGACGATGCGTGTTTCAACCAGTGGCGGCGGAACGTATTTTCCTTTGGGGGAGCCAAAAAAGGGGCCAATAGGGGCATTTTGGTGCAAACGGATATTTTCGCCATAAGATTATCATCTGTGTAAAGAGGTTGTGTGTTTTGTAGTAATTAAGTTGAGCAAAAAAAATTAAGTGATCTCTGATTGGTAAGTTATATATTACGTTTCATTTCAGTCTGCGAGCGTAGCGAGCAAGCGGTTTTTGGGAAAATGTAAAATTCGCCTATTTGGTCAATTACTGTTAAAAGGGCATCCTTGTGAGATGTTGCCAGCGAATCACGTGCTCAAACTTTTGGAAATTTCATGTAGGCCTAAAATGATAAAAATTATATTATTTACCCAGGGAAGCCACTTCAGTTCTGAAAACTGTTCTCCCAGCTATTATTATTATTATCCGTGTTTGTTACCAAAATGAACAATTTCCTTTTTCGGAAATACGAATATTATTCAATTTTCGGATTAACGAACCTTATTTCGTTTTCGGATTAACGAACCTTCGGAATTACGAACCTTATTTTGTTTTCGGATTAACGAACCTTCGGAATTACGAACCTTATTTCGTTTTCGGATTAACGAACCTTCGGAATTACGAACCTTATTTCGTTTTCGGATTGACGAACCTTCGGAATTACGAACCTTATTTCGTTTTCGGATTGACGAACCTTCGGAATTACGAACCTTCGGAAATACGAACCTTCGGAAATACGAACCTTCGGAATAACCGAACCTTCGGAATTACGAATGTATGCGCGCTAACCATACATGTCATTCATTATCTTCAAATTGCTCCTTTTTGTACAGATTCCAAATCCGCGAACTTCCAGACAACCTTTTAAAAATGTTCCGTTTCAATATTACATAATTATATTCACATTTACCCATTCCGAACCTCTACAAATATTCATTTAGAAAACCCAAGAACAGTTCATGCCTATAGATCTATTCGACATGTTTAGAACCCTCTTTCTTTTTATATTCGATCGTGGGGATCGTGCCCAACGAAAAATCCCTTTAACCCTAAATAGACTGGGCTATTTCGATGCCTAAGAAGACGGGGGGGGGGAGGGGGGCTGATTCAGCCCCCCCCCCCTTATGATCTCGGCCGTCGATCGCGCGATCGCGACGAAAATGGGCACACGCGTTACCCATGGCATTATTTACAAAACCATAACAAATTCTGCAAAAAATCTCATGTCTCATTAATTATGCTAATTTATGCGTAAAATCATAAGTTTGCTCTAATTAATAAAATAATGCCCTTAAAATGCTAATTTTTGTATCACAAACTCTGATAGGAATCTGATCAAATTTATTTTTTTTTAAATTCAACATCGCATTTATTTTCTTATGTATTCTATTGTTTTCTAAATTTCTTATGTATTTCTCTGTTTTTCGACTTTTTGTTTTTTATTGTTTTTTCAATGGAAATTGTCAGGGACTTTATTTTGACCATAAAAAAGATCAAATTAATCCATTTTAAGCAGTAAAAGGAAAAATAATGATACATTTGTGAATTTTGGCTAAAAACACTATTTGCATCTGATTTGTACACAAATTCACGTTTTTGAGTAATTTTGGGTCTGCATGCACTTACGAAATGTTGCGTAACTTCGGAACCGCATACCCGAGGGTCACAATTTTGGTCTCAAAAGTTGCATGAGACTTGAAAGTAATATTGTATCACCATTGCAAGGCTACATAATATGCCACCCTATTGTTTGTGACTATTATCATACAAATTAAATACCTTACCAACGAGTCTTCGTTCTCAAAATAATTATGATGTCTTGTAATTTATATATGGTTTGTACTCTCTTCATGTTTTAGTCCAGTCAGTCTAACCAGAATAGGGGGATAACCCACCATTAATTGCAACACAAGATATTCCACTGAAATGCTTTTGAGGAAGGTCCCCTAAACAACATACTAAAAGTCCCAAGAAATCCAAGCAGTGGAAATTTATGAAATTTGCATATTATGCAAATTAGCCATGAAAATATAGAAAAAAGAATGGAAATAATCAAAAGATTACAAAATTAGTGTCCAAAATAATTTGATATGAATGAAAATTCATGATAAATAACTGAATGTAATGTTTTTAATTATAAGTGCAAAAAAATTCTACCTTATTTGCATATTATGCAAATAAGCATCCTTATATGGACAAAATGTCAAGATTTTGTGATTTTTCTCACATAGACTGCTTGAAAACATTTCATTAATATTGACATTAATATGGTACTATCACTAAGCATGAAATTTCATCCCAATGCCTGAAAAATTAATATGCATATTATGCAAATTAGCCATTAAAAATATAAAATAAGGAAAATAATCCAAAGATTGAAAATTAAATGTCCAAAGCAAGTAATTGGAACAAAAGTTCACGATGAATAGATAGGTTCAATGTCTTTATTTAAAAAAGCTAGCAAATCTGCCTCATTTACATATTATGCAAATATCCTTATATAGAAAATGTCATGATTTCCAATATTTTGATTATTTTCCTTATTTTTAACTGATGGCTAAGTTGCATAAAATGCAAATTTTCTGATTTTAATATGGTGTATAGGGAAACCTTCCTGTAAGGAATTGCCATATTCCAATTTCAATAGATAATCTACTTGCAATTTTTGAGTGATGTATTACCAGTGTATTTTCTTGAATATTTATTACATGTTAGATACTTTTATTTGCATAATAAGCAAATTACACTACAGACACTGAGCTGAATACATATGTATTCAACGTCCTTAGTGAGAGCAGCATATTAATTTCAACATTAATGAAATTTTCAAGCAGTCAATGAGAGAAAAATCACGATACCTTGACATTTTTTCATATAGGGATGCGTATTTGCATATTATGCAGATGAGGTAGATTTGTTTACACTTTTGATAAAACAAAACATTTCATACAGTTATCATAAATTTTGGCTCAAATTAAATTGTTTTGGACACTCAATTTGTTATCTTTGGGCTATTTTCCTTTTTTAAAAACTTTTTATGGCTAATTTGCATAATATGCAAATTTCATAAATTTCCACTACTTGGATTTTTGGGGACTTTTAGTATGTTGTTTAGGGGATTTTCCTGGAAAGTATGGCATTGGAATATCCTGTGTTGCAATTAGTGGTGGGTTATATATGTATATGTGTAAAGAAATGGATGAAGAGAACAATGGTAGGCGTAGCTTAAATCAAGGTTCCCCAGAGCTATCTACCCTTTGGAAAAATTGGTGATGCCGAAAAAATGTCTCTGCCGGGAATCGAACCCGGGCCCCCAGCTTTGAACGCCGGTGCCTTAACCACTAGACCACAGAGACGGGTTAATGGCTAGGCTGAGCCCGATCCGATTGACCGTCAGATAGACAGATTTTCGACACTATACCAATTATATTTTCCTTTGTCGGGTGAAGGTGAGTTTTGAACAATGACAAGCCGCCATGCCTCAGCTGGATCAAAGCTATTGCTTTGATACAGTACACAAGAGAAGAAATACAAATGTGTAAAGCTTTACATGTACAACAGCTTTTTGGCAACTCTTTTTTATTTAAATATTTTAAAGAAATGGATTAAGAGAACATTTTTTCGGCATCACCAATCTTTCCAAAGGGTAGATAGCTCTGGGGAAAGGTGAGTTTTGAACAATGACAAGCCGCCATGCCTCAGCTGGATCAAAGCTATTGCTTTGATACAGTACAGAAGAGAAGAAATACAAATGTGTAAAGCTTTACATGTACAACAGCTTTTTGGCAACTCTTTTTTATTTAAATATTTTAAAGAAATGGATTAAGTGAACATTTTTTCGGCATCACCAATCTTTCCAAAGGGTAGATAGCTCTGGGGAACCTTGATTTAAGCTACGCCTACCATTGTTCTCTTCATCCATTTCTTTACAATATTTAGATAAAAAGAGTTGTCAAAAAGATGTTGTACATGTAAAGCTTTACACAACACACACATATATATATATAAAATCAATCAATCAGTTGGAACAGCCCTGTGTGACCCGACAGTTTTCCATTTTCCCGACAGGCGTCACACAGTGGGCCAGAATGAACCCAAAGTGCGACAAAACCCTTTTTTCACATATTTATACGATTAAATTTGGTAGATAGGGGTAATTTCACCCGTAGAATTCAATAAAAGTATTTTCAAATATTGATGACGTCATTAAAATACTGTTTTCTGATTGGCTGTTAACATTTGAGAAGAAATTACATGTTTCTAATTCTACAATAATTTTCAAATTTTCAGAAACTAGTTTTAGAGAAATTTCAGCAATAAGGAAGCATATTAGCAAACAGCAAACACATAAACAGGCAAACAAACAAAAAAAAGTCTGTGCTCGGGGTACAAACAATTCAATTTGTGACTTGAGTATCGCTTAACCCTAAAAAGACTGGGGGCTGATTCAGCCCCCCCCCCTCGACATTTTTCGCGATAAATCCGCCGCGCAAAATTTTTTGACCGCGTCGCTCACTGACTTTTTACTTTCAAGTCTCGGGCAACTTTTGAGACCAAAATTGTGACCCCGGGTACTCGGTTCCGAAATTACGCAACATTTTGTAAGTGCATGCAGACCCCAAATTACTAAAAAACGTGAATTTGTGTACAAATCCAATGCAAATAGTGTTTTCAGCCAAAATTCATAAATGTATCATTATTTTTCCTTTTACTGCTTAAAATCAATTAATTAAGCCCCTGACAATTTACATTGAAAAAACAATAAAAAAACAAAAATTCGAAAAACAAAGAAATAAGAAATTTAGAAAACAATAGAAAACATAAAAAAATAAATGTGATGTTGAAATCTTTTAAAAATGAATTTGATCAGATGCCTATCTAGAGTATGTGAAACAAAAATAAGCAATTCAGGGGCATTATTTTATTAATTAGAGCAAACTTATGGTTTTACGCATAAATTAGCATCATTAATGAGACATGAGATTTTTTGAAGAATTTGATGTTATAGTTTTGTAGGTAATGCCAAGGGTAATGCGTGTGCCAATTTTCGTCGCGATCGCGCGATCGACGGCCGAGATCATAAGGGGGGGGGGCTGAATCAGCCCCCCCCCCCCGTCTTCTTAGGCGTCGAAATAGCCCAGTCTATTTAGGGTTAAAGAGGGCGCCCTACCATGAATCCGGAATTGTAAAATTCAAAGTGAAATTGTAAAAAAAATGCAAAGGGGTATTTTTATTCAATGGGTACAATGATTAACCACACCTACATGAATTAAAATGGATTGATGCCAGTAGTGGACAGTGAAATCTTTAAAATAATTATCCCAGTGATAAATAATAGAGGCCGGGTCCTCTGCAGGTTAATCGGTACAAGGCCTACCTATATATTTCACCAAGAACAGCGTATACAAAGTTATTCCGAAACAGAGTCTCTCTCTGTTATCTCAACAACCATTATGTCTTTGGTGAGAGGATCTTTTAGCATACATGTACTTTGAACATCAGGAGGAAGAGGCTGTGCTTGTTGTACTCTTAAAAATTTGCTACTAATCACAATGTCACTTGTTACCATTAGTCTGTGGAATACATATAAAGTCAATAAGAGTCATAGACCAATCAATCCTTGAAATGATAATATGCACTTCCTTCTTGATTGATTTTAACAATAATTTATAGCAAATTTAGAATGAGCCAAGAGATAAACGAATTCATACGTGTATGTGAAGTTACAAACCCTTCTTTTTTTTCTTTTTTTTTTTTTTGGGGGGGGATAAATACTAATAATGATAATGCAACTTTATACATGTATAGATCCCACGTATCTGTCATTTTCATTTTTGGCAGAAAACTGAGTGAAACCAATCACATCCCTAGTCATGTGTGTTATAGCGATAGACAGTAGGACTTGCTTTATGATAGCGATATACAGTAGGACTTGGTTTATGAACAACAAAACAAATTAATAATCTTACCCGGGAATCTTACCTTAAGAATTAATCTTCTCAGAATGACAGCATATATGCAACACGGGATGGAACAGTTTGACATCAAAATGAAGTTGTTTTACATGTATTACTATATAGTTAGTGGAAGTGGAAATGACAGCTTGTCTTAACGTATGTTTAACGAAAATATTTTAGGAAGATACCAGTCTAAAGAACCAGACACCTTAGCCAGACACAACCCCCCCCCCCCCTCTCTCTCTCCCACCACGCGACGGTGAGTTTCACAGAGATACGGTCTTATACGGTCCCGAAGGGAGCGGGGAGTTTGTTTAATGTCACCCGGCACGCGCATAATGGGACACTAACTTGGAACGACTTTTTGTGATAAATACGGCGAACATGTGGTTGGAAAATTGGTTATATCTCCAGAAAATGCACGTATCTGCAGCTAAATTTGGTATCATTGTAAAGCATGAACTATAACAAAGACCGTCATGGTATTTATAGTGCAGCAATCGGCAGCAATTTGTAAAAGAAATGCTCATGAAAAAAAATTGCTAAAAAACCCCCAATTGTCAAATGGTTTCGTCCAAAATTACCTCTGAAGGGATCATCATTTTATCTTGAAAATTTTTGATCACTTAAAACAATTATTCATCAAAAAGTACCGTGAATTAGAAATAAATTAAGCTATCCGTTTTGTTGAAACAGTGAAATATCTAAAACGTGTCATTTTCACATGCGGTAGCCGTAAGGGGTCATTTTTCCGGAAATATTGAATAAAATGGGCAACTAATAATCAATTTCATGGAGAAATATTGTATGGAGACATCCTACAGGTTCTTATCTTTGCTTAGAACATGAAAAAAACAAAATTTGTTTCATGACCAAAAATCAGTTTTGGCGCACTTTTGCTCTCTCCTGGCCCACTGTGCGTCAGTCCATCAGCCCTGCGCTTGCGTAACAGACGATTTATAATATTATACCAACATCTCAGATCTTTAATTATCTTTACTTACGCTGACACAGATGTCTACCTTATACATAACCTCGTCTACCCCGTCTCCTCCGTCTGATTTTTTCCTTTTGTTTCATTATGTTTTACTCTTTCTCTGTGCCCATTCTGTCTTTGTTTCTTTCTTACTATCTTTCTTTTTGTTTCTTTTTAAAAAAAATCTGTCTCTCCTTCCCCTTTTTTCTCTCCTCTTTCTCCTTCCTTGACCCCTCACGTCATTTTCTTCATTTTTCCCGTAGATATTCTTGACGATATCGGGTGGGGGAGTATGGCGAGTATGATGAGTATGGTGGTCGCAACCCCACGCCACCCTTTAGCGACGGCCCTGCATGTCATGAATATATCCCCACTTATTCTTTTGTTTGTTTTATTTATTCAAATTTTGTTCATCATCATTGAAAATAGGATTGACAATTGACTTGATTCATAACAAACTCATTACTGCAAATTATTTTGTTACAAGGAAAACATAGTTTACACACAATATTATGTACAAAATATGAAATATCATGATTTCATGTAATACTATAAGCAAAAGAAAAGTGGGGACATGACATTGTCTACCCCATCTATATGACGCCGCGCACAACATTGTTTTCACAAAATATACTTTGAAATTCAACAACTTTGTTATCTTTTATCATATTTTGGTAAACGTGGCGGATTCTCAGTGAAATTCATTTGCTGCGTTTTATTCTCGGTTAATTTTATTTTTGTTATATATATTTATATATATATATATATATATTTATATATACATTTTTTAATCCGAAAATTTAAGGCATATTGTTCATTGTTAATCCGAAACAAAATAGGAATGAGAATTACGAACCTTCGGAATAAAGAATCTTTGGAATTACGAACCATCGGAATTACGAAGTGTAACCGGTGTTGAACACCTCAAGATTTTCCCAGGGGGAATGCAGTAGTGCGTGTTGTTTTCTATAGGCAACACCCCCTGAAACATTGGTAGCTGTTTCATATTGGAGGAATGTATGGAAAATGACAAACATTTTTTTGTTGAAACTTTTCTTTTTTTTTGGGGGGGGGGCCTTGTCAAGTTTCTTGGGACTAAAACGACCTTCATAATAGAGTGGAAACCTTTTTTCTTATTTTTCTTGTCAAATTTACTTCAGGACCCCTAAAAAAACGTTCCCAGGGCCCAGTTAAAGATACCAAAGACCTGACGAGAAAATATCTTTTAGTTCAGAGTGACGTCGACTCACCTGACAATGACGGTCACTAATGGGACTTGTTTCCTCGCGTTCTTTTCGAGGTCTCTGGATGGTCTGCATGAGAACGTCGGGTTGATACGGTAATCGAGCTGCTTTCCGAGCAGGAAGGCATGCATCGAAGCGGTGATCGCAGAATGAACGAGTAGTCGTTGCTTGAAGTCGTTCATTATTTGCCTTGTAAGCAGTCATGTGAAGCCGACAGCATTGGACGGTTTGGCTTCATTTGCTACGATAAAAGGTAACTCCCGAAAATGGGCGAAAAAAGAATAATCCAACCTCTACCTTCTTTTTACTTGCAAAATCTTGGTTCTTTTCAACCAACATCGTAAAGTCGGTATTGAGTCTTTATTATGTTATCTGATAATTTGATCTGTTGTTTTTTATTGTCCTTTTCAAGTTCCCTTTCCCCATTTCCCACCCTCCAAGTATCTTTCTCTCGTTTTCTCACTCGTTCTAGAAAGAATTGAAATTGCGTGGAATGGTTATTCCCAACCTTTCGTTTGAGGACGCACACGCTAATTTACGACGGTAGTTCATTTTGGAAGAGACTTTTGGGCCCGTCGTCACGGTCGTAAAACTCCTGTAATGCAAATTGTGTGACATGAGATTTTGTTTCGTTTCGCATCTGGAAAGGAAACATTCAATTTGCGTTTCGTGTGCAAAATTCTGGTTGCTACTATGGTAACAGCGATGTATCGGATTTAGGACGACTTTCCAAATCCAAATTTGGTTCCTTCCAGAGCTCGAGAGGCCGCCCGGGGGGGGGCACTTCCATTGAATGGTGGATATCAGGCGCGACCACACGTAAACAAGGCAAAGAGATGGGTAAGTACGTTACTTATAGGCCTATGTAGCGTTATAAGGGTGTGAAAAACGATGATTAGAATACTGAAAAAAGGGATATATTTCCACTACTTGTAGGATGTCACATCCCAAATACTTGTTGAGAGATGCATTTTCATAATCTGGAAAAGACTAACTTCCCTTGTTTAGGGTGCTTTTCGAAACCCAATGGTCGCGCCTGGTATCCACTCACCAATGGAAGTGTACCCCCGGCAAAACCGCCATTTCCAAAAGTAAAACATACATTACATTGTGTTAGAGGCATATCGTTTGTGTAGAAGGTGCAGGCAAAAGAAAAAACTCCTTTGGCCTGTTGCATGCTGTGTACATGTCAACGCATGCGAAAGATTCGGCTTGAGAGGTGATCTGACCCATGGAATCAACCCGGAATCAATTGCCAGTGATCCACAAAAAAAATGCAATATCGATTCAATGGACTGTAATGATCTATATCTAAGCCTTAATTCGGTAAGTTTTTCCTTACTCAATATGTACTCGATTTGTTTGAAAAACCACTTTCTTATCCATGTCATAATCTACATTTCGAATGTCTCCAGCCAGCTGGAGTCATAGCGACGATACAGGTACAGTCCCGCCGCGAGCTCGGGCAGGCAAATGGCATGGCATGGCATGCTGGTATCGTATGAAAGAGCTTTGCACACGAAAAGCAAAATCTATAGGGCCTGTAACACAAAGCTTGGCAATGATTGTAGAACAGTTTTCTATGTTTGATTGTATTGACTGTAATGTACAATCAATCTAGAAAATCGAGTCTATAATTAATCGTTAACTTTTGAGTTACCCGACTCTAATCTCGCGTTGTAGAGGTTTGCGAAAGGTGCCTATTTACACATATACGCAGACGGGTCGAAACTACAATATCTTAGTACAGGATCTGCATTTTATGTCCCTCAATATAGTATAATTAAGTATTTTAGGTAACCCCATATAAAGATCATGAGAGCATAACCGGTGGCCATTTTAATGGCACTTGAGTGATTAGACTCTTGATAAATCATGTTCAGTTGTAATTTTAGCGACTCTTTGTCATTTTTCATAAAAATGAACTAAAATAACAAATTTAATTTTTGATTGGCTGTTTAACAATGGTATTTGGTGATTATGGCAAAGATAATTATTGCAATAAATATTTTTCTGTAATGGGACCAGATCAAAATGTTTTGTTTACATCTCCAAATAGCACTGATACAATAAAAAAAACTAAACTTCCAAAAAATATTGATGGTACAAATCCTTTCATTATCAGGACAAATGAGGAAGTACTTTCTGAAGTGAAATAGATAAAAGAAATAAATTATATGCTTTATGGGCGAAAATGTAAGCTGTACTCCGGTGTTTAACTATTCAAGTGACGACTGATCTTAATTTGCCCAAGATATCCTTGCATGTACTTGACTAGGTAAACGGGTCCACGTGAACGTGTAGGTGCCGGTTCCACAAATGGAAAGTCTTGTTTTTCAAAGTCCTGTGATACCAGAGAATCATCAACGGATTGGAATCGCGTCCAAGATACTTTCGACTCACCGCGTCGCACGCGCTGGCGAGATCACGAAATGTGGCCCGCGCGGACAGCTCACCCGTGCGTACGATGTCGGTGACGTCACCAAACTTGATGAGCTCCGAATAGATTGTGTCGAGTGAGTAACCGCTATCCCGCCTGTTAACATGCCACCTTTAGATCAAGAAGTTGATAGAATAGCAAATTGATAAAGTAGCTTGAAATATCTTAAATTTGATATATTTATACACATAATGTAGGTGTCAATGATGATGATGAAGATAATGATGATGACGACGATGATGATGATGATGATTCTGATGTTGACGATGACGATGAAAGTGATGACGATGATGATGGTGATAATGTCAATGTGATATAACGATCTTTTTGAACATGTTAAATGATTTCGATTATGGAAATGACTTCACTCTGGATATATAAGACGTCCGATGAGAGTAAAGACTTTGACAATGGTATCTCCCCCACAAATGATATTTTTTGTGTGTGTAATTTCAAGATTTAAAGGGTTAAAGTAAAGAATTTAGAAATGGGCCTATAACGAGAAAGGTTAATGGGAGAGCTATGTTTGGTGGAAGGAAATGAGAATATTGAGAAGATAATAGAGACAAAGAGGGAGTGAAGGTTGGGGAAGGATGACCGATTAATGACCAAACGATCGACTCTCAAACTACCAAACTAAACACGTACTATTGGCAGTGGCATTATTATCAGAAATAGGAAAACGATAAAATTGCGCCCTTTCAACTTATGACCCCCCCCCCAGTATAGATTCGCCACTGATTCTACTAGGTGGGCGGACGTCCTATTACATCATTGGACATGCTAAAAAGAAATAAATGGACACCAAAGACCTGACGAGAAAATATCTTTTAGTTCAGAGTGACGTTGACATAGACTCACCTGACAATTACGGTCGATAAGGGGATTTGTTTCCTCCCGTTCTTTTTGAGGTCTCTCTGGATGGTCTGCATGAGAACGTCGGGTTGATATGGTAATCGAGCTGCTTTTCGAGCAGGAAGGCATGCATCGAAGCGGTGATCGCAGAATGGACGAGTAGTCGTTGCTTGAAGTCGTTGTTCGTAGTTTGCCTTGTAAGCTGCCATGTGGAGCCGACAGCATTGCACGGTGGACGGCTTGGCTTCATTGGCTAAGAGAAAAGGTAAGTCCGGAATGTGGGCGAAAAAAAAGAATAATCCAACCTCTACCTTCTTGCCTAATCTTGGTTCATTTCTACCAATATCGTTAAGTCGGGTATTCAGTCGTAATTATGTTTTCTGATAATTTGATGTGTTGTTTTTATTTGATTTGATTTGATTTATTTTGCTTCCACATTTCAAAACAAATTCAAAGTATAACAATTTTTTTTCAATATTACATAATGGGCAAATATTTTTAAAACATAATGAATAATGTCCATAAATCATTTTAAAATATCAACATACTGTGAAAATTATATCTCTATATACATTTTCTTTAATTACTGAACATGTGGGAGACCTCCATCTTAAGCTTGGAGCTTGAAAGTGATGGAGGCCTCGAAAGGAAAGGGGATAGAAAACCTGACTGTATAGTGCAATAAAAGAGACTTATCTTTTATTGGAAAAAATATTAGGAATATATCAAAAGTGGATAGGGAAGGGAAATTTGATTGAGAGAAGATTAATAACGTTGATAAAAGTGAAAGTGCAGGTGTGTGAGTGTGCATGTGCAAGGGGGGGATGGGATTGGTAGTTGTTTGGGTACACAGAAAGATTTTAGAAATTATATCTTGTCATTTCAAAGTTCCCCCTCCCCATTTCAGTCCCCTCTCTCACCACCCTCCACATCTCTTTCATTTTCTCACTAATTCTTTTCAATAGTGTTTTTTTTTCCTTTCCACCCCTCTCCATCTTTTCATCATGTGAATTTATTCAGTCATTGTACTGCACTCGACCCAGGTGAGGTGAATGGGTACCCGGCAGGATTAATTCCTTGAATGCATGAGCGCTGAGAGGCAGCTCGAGCTAAAGCCGGGGTAATAATAATAACAACAACGCGCCTCGGAATAGAATATTTCTAGATAGATGGCGCTATATAAATGCCTATTATTATTATTATTATTATTCAGTCGGTTGCATTCTACATTGTTATGGAAAGCATACGGTACTTCCGGTTTGTTTTTGTTTCTTTGTTTGTTATGGCTTCTTGTGAGATTTATGTATGATTATTTTCAGGTGATTTTGTTATTGTTTTCTTCTTGTTAACCACTGAATTTTGTGGAGGGGGGGGGGGGGGGGGGGTTAAAAAGTTCACTCATTCTTTAATATAAAGACGTCAAAGTTTTGTCGCCCTCTCAAATGAAAATAAAAATAGCCCGCCACCGCCCCCTTTTCTAATCAATCCAACAATTTTCCATAAAAGGCATGATTGATATCTTACCGTTCTGGCAAGCAAGATGTGATGGAACCGAAATAGAGCCATCATTCATACACCATGGACATCCCAACATCTTCTTAGAACCTTCATAAAGTCTTTTAAAAACTCGTTGTTGCTCTCT
Source organism: Lytechinus variegatus (assembly GCF_018143015.1). Lineage (NCBI taxonomy): Eukaryota > Metazoa > Echinodermata > Echinoidea > Temnopleuroida > Toxopneustidae > Lytechinus > Lytechinus variegatus. The sequence goes on along the minus strand of NC_054741.1, from coordinate 18,619,776 downwards.
GCCTACCAGGTGATGACGTGGAATTCGAACTGTAGGATTCCACCGCTTATCGGCATCTGTGAGTAAAACTTTTCTGTCGGGAGTACGAATAACTAAAGCATCATCCATAATAAAAGAGATTTTCTCCCCCATTTTGCTTTTCCGAGTTGTCGAGTCTATTGAAATATGTGTCGAGGAATCTTTGGAGGGGGGTTACTGCTTTGTTTTAATTTTTCATTGCTAAATGCTCGTTTTACTTTCAGCTCGAAAAGATGACGACGTTCACTTACAAGTGATGCATGGACTACGTAACTAAGTACTTTGTATACATATCACATATTAAGAAGTTATTGTGACGTCATAAATAATATGCTTGTTTGTAACTGCAAGCGCGCATGCATTGTGACATCAAATACAGACGCAGTTTTTGTTTACAAATAAAGTTTGTTGAACTTTCTGACCCAGTTCTGCATGAAAGTTCACAAACGTAATTTATTTATTTATTTATTTATTTTGTTTTATTTATTTTATACTGCAGGGTAGGCCTGTTCAGTTCTTAAAACTGATTTACAAAGGCGCCCTGCAGTTTAAAATGATATCAATCCATAGAATTATTTATTTAACTCTATGCATCAATCCCATCGCAGCGAGCCTTGATTGCTTTTATGGTTTTGTGTTTGTTCTGTTGTTGCTGTTTGGGTGTTCTCGAGTATGGTGTGGGGTTTCCTGTCCTTGTTTATATATTTTTACATAATTTAATTCATTCAGTACAAGGTAGTAGTAGTACATATTATACCCCTTACTTAAGATTGTCGCGTTGAGTGTACACAAGAAGAAAAACCATAGTTTTACTACGAAAATGTTTGCCATGAAATAGTTCATTTTCCTTGATGATGTCACACATAGTCCACTTTCCCGTAGGGAAAATGAACTATACCTTTTTATATGAGTTTCATGGTACAAATCAGTTCGATGTAAAATATAGATAACTATAATTAACGATAGTATATTCTTGCAGATAGTTATTTTTTTAACAAGTCAATGAATAATGAGAAACTATGTATATTTTATTTGTATTATGTCACTCGAAAAGAAAAATAATGTGATTTGATGGTATAGAGTACCGAAGCGATGACATCAGTTGCCATGGTGTCATGGCGGCCTGTTTCTAAACATTGAACACGCCGAATGAAAGCGTGTGTTTCTCATAGGAGAAAATGGCTGCTATTAGAATTTGAGCCAGTGAAAAGATGACTGTCATCTGCGACTCTGGTTGGAACCAGCCCACCATGGCTACTAACGTCAAACTTCGGTACTCATATTGAATGGAGTCAATAGATAACAGTAAAAAAAAAATTACTAGCACCACGTAACACAATTAGGTAAGCAATTAATCACTTAAAGTGATTGGTTAACATTGGTTTGACTTTTAAGAAAAATAAACTAGGTCACACTTGTCACCTGTGTCTGTGATATGTTACAAAAATGAAGCCCAGAAAAAATAACGTTCTAAAATAATTATTTAGTGCTTCAAAAATTGAAATATTAAGTGACCGGAAACTCCATCTTAATTTCATCCCATACACTTATTTGTACTATTTAGGTGTCTATAAGACGCCTATTTACAAAATCGGGGTTTGCCTTGTAGTTTTAGCTTTTCATTCTCAATAATGGTTGTTTTCAGGGTTTATTAGTTCTAATACATGCACTTGTACACATGTTTCATTTTGGTTTGAGAATTTTTAATGGCTGCTCACAAAGTTAAACAATTCCTTTAAAGAAATGGCTAATCAAGATCATCGTTGCATGCACATTTCGCTCTTTAGACTGAATAGGAACCAATCAAAATTACTCTAATGATTAATCTGTAACCTTTACATTAGGGGGGGGGGCATATTTGAATTATTTAGTTGTATGAGTCGCCATCATTATCTTCACCATTATCATCTTCACCAACATTATCACCATCTTCACCTGTTTACTTCTTGTCATCATCACATGCCTGCTCATAAGACTCATCGCCTACATCATTGTCACCTCTATCACTACCATTATCATAACTCATCACCAGCCTCATCATCATCACCATCATTATCATCATCCTAATCATCAGCTTCATCATCATCATCATTGTCATCCTCATCAGAACTGCCAACCTGAACAAGTACATTTCAGTATTTTTAAGGCTGAAAATCAGTATTTCGGTGAGGAAATTAGTATTTTCACAGGAATACCATAGGACAACACATAAACTGAAACTTTAGAAATCAGTATTTTGCATGAAACCAGCAGTATTCTTCTCTATTTTCAGTACTAAATGCGGAAAATCAGTACTAAATGCGGAAAATCAGTACTACTTGGCAGCTCTGCCTCATCATCATCATCATCATCACCATGGGTATCATCTTTCACCACCATCATCTCCATCTTCATCTCTTTTCTTCTCCTAACTCCCAGAACCCACCATTTCTCATTCACCTCCATCCAAATTATCATTATTTAAATTACTATAGTCAGTTTCTCCAATATTATCATCCTCATCTATATCACCATCATCATCACCATGCACCCACACCATTCTCACCATCATCATAACCATTGTCCTCGCCTACCAGGGCCCTGGGAACATTTTTTTTAATGGGGTGCTGATTTAAATTTGACAAGCAAAATATTAAAAAAAGTTTTCAATACAAAATGGAGGTCATTTTGGTCCCAAGAAATTTGTCAAGACAAAAAAAAAGGTTTCACTACAAAATGAAGGTCATTTTGCTTGGCTCCATTTTGCCACACGTAGAATTACAAGGGGTGCTGCCTATGGAGAATAATACGCAGCATCCCAGAAAAATATTGGTGGTGCTTCAGCACCCTCGGCGCCCCCGCTTCCCAGGGCCTTGTCGCCTACCTAAAAGGATAAGAAAATCGAATATATATCAAATTCATTTTCATATCGTTTTATTTCCATCTTGAATATATAAATATATACATATATGTGGAAACAAGCCCTAGTATCCAGCATATTTTTTTCTTATTGTCATATATTCTTTGAACAAAACTTGTTTTTGCAAAAAAAAAGCAAAATAGATATATTTTATCATGATTGTAGTACCGTTCATTTTTAAACATGGAAAAATAATATTAGCATACTGCTACTAAATATGAGATTTCTAAACTAAGAGTTGTTAGTCATTAAGATCTAATAAACCAATTTTGCATATAAAGTGTAAAATATATTTTAATAGGTAATACATGTTGAGATAATCTTTTTTTCCCCCAACAGAAGCAAAAATAAGTTCATCAGATATAAACAATCACAATATTACTCAATTTACATTGACAAAGCCATATTTAATGAGAGCTAACTCAAAAAAGTTTATTTCTACCTTTATTTATTGTATCAAGAGGCATGCAATTATCCCTTTCAATCACTATAGTTTAAATGTTATCTTATTGGTTGTCTTTTATGATTTACTTTTTAAGCGTACATTGTGCTAACAATATCAGGTTAGTAAAGTATTACAGAGTAAAACAAGTTTTCCAAACCATATCTATTATAATAAAATAATAATTTCTTTACATAAAATTTATTGTTTCATTTAATGAAATAAACATGCAAATAACATAAAAATATGATTAGTATTGTCTTTGAATATAAAATATAGCACAGTTATGTGAAAGCACAGCCAAGGCTACACATAGTGAAATAACTCACACTATTTACACTTGCATGTGGAATGAACAGTGCCCTAGATATTAGTAGTAAGTAGGCAAGCAACATATCAACAAGATTTTGATTACTTATAATTTCTTATGCAACCTAGAATGCCTTTCTTTGTGGCTAAATGTCATCCGTGATCATTCCCGAGGCTTCGAGATATTACAGGCAAGACACCGCTGTATCACATTAGTGTCTGTGTAAATGGAAGATATGGGCTGGTCATTTGGAAGAATAAATAAACAAGTCCTTAAAAAAAGAACAAAGATAAGGCTCAATGACAGAGGGAAAGGAACCACGAAACAATATCAACATGGAACAGAAAAAAAAATAGATAAATCAACAAATGAACTGACATGGAATGGCTATTGTAAGTACTGATCATAACATATCTTTCGTCGTAGTTATGGACTACTTAGAAGTAAACAAAGTACACACAAAGTTAGAGAATATTCAACATCATAAAAGAAATAGGAAAGGGGATAACGTAGGGGCAGAGCATTGCCTTGAATAAAAAATATAGTTTTAAGATGAACAGTAATTATGACTGTACCAATGTATCAATATACTCATGTTAACAATTATTATAATATACTATTTGAACATATTTTAACAAAAATTATTTTCTGTTTAGAGGAGTTCTAGCTTTCCTATCTTGCTGAGTAGAAGCATACATTTCAACATCATGCGGACAAGATTAAATACATGAATACTACCAAGACATGTTATTTTAACCTTTCTACTTGTTTGATGGTCGCGCTGTCTGATTATCAATAATTATGTGATAATTCAATACTACATGAATTTATCATATTTATTAAGGTACTTTATGGGCACTTACTTAAACAAGGCAAAAGCAATTTTGTGTCTCACCCACGTATAAAAATAACCAGAAATATCGTGATTCGCGAGGGCTTGCAACAGAATTGTATCAAAACTTCATTGTAATATGACTGGGATGGAATAACACTTGCCTTAAGAGCCTTGCACGTAAACTTTAATGTTGACCTGAAAATGACCTTTGACCTTATCATGTGACCTCCGACTGCAGCATAACATGCAGGTCCCCCAAGTCCATCTACCATCCAAGTTTGGTTGAAAAGCGACTTACGGTTGCGGAGTTAGGTGTCATAAGAGAGTCTTGCATGTAAACTTTAACGTTGACCTGAAAATGACCTTTGACCTTACCATATGACCTCCAACTGCAGCATATCATGCAGGTCCCCCAAGTCCATCTACCATCCAAGTTTGGTTGAAAAGCGACTTACGGTTGCGGGGTTAGGTGTCATAAGAGTCTTGCATGTAAACTTTAACGTTGACCTGAAAATGACCTTTGACCTTACTATATGACCTCCGACTGCAGCATATCATGCAGGTCCCCTAAGTCCATCTACCATCCAAGTTTGGTTGAAAAGTGACCTACGGTTGCGGAGTTAGGTGTCATAAGAGAGTCTTGCATGTAAACTTTAACGTTGACCTGAAAATGACATTTGACCTTACCATGTGACCTCCAACTGCAGCATAACATGCAGGTCCCCCAAGTCCATCTACCATCAAAGTTTAATTGAAAAGCACCTTACGGTTGTGGAGTTATGTGTCATTAGATTTGTGACGGAGGGACGACATTTGGATCCCTAAGTCTCGCCTTCACCTCCGGTGGGCGAGACAAAAATTATAAAATTGCCTAAGAAATAAGACTTTATCAAAACATATACTCTTCTCATAGCAAGATTATATTATAATCATTTCCAAAGCACTGAATTTTTTGCAATACATGATTTCCTCAAATCGGTGAATTTTTGCATAGATATAGAACAATTCATATTTATCATTATCCTAATAACAACAGTAATTACCCCAACTAACTTTGTTATAAATTCCACAAAGTCCATCACATTAGCAAATAAAAAATAAACACACAATATTGCCAAAGAAAGCTCTCAATTCATATAACATTTTATCCAGATACAAACCTCAGCTATAACAATATGATTATGAACCAACAAATTATATATTCCATCATAAATAAACAAAATATATTCATGTTTGGACAGTTGTAAGTTGCCTTTTCATCTTAAAAAAGGCCACAATATATTTTACGAAACAAAATTATTGGGCTGGCGCATTGTGAATTGTGAAAATGCAAATGAGTACTGCAGTTCCAAAAGGTACTATATCCATCTATTCTAATTTAGAGAAAAACACAGTTTTTAACCATATTATAACAAATAAATATCTATGACAATATAAAAATATTAACCAACCCAAAGATTTCATGTGACATGAATATACCTGAACAACAGCCTAATATCAATAAGTAAATATCTTAAAAAGTGGATTAGTTCCTTCTGAAACAAAGTTTTTCACATACAGAAAAGGTTGATATCGGGACATGAGAAAAACTTAGTTTCTTCACATCAATAGTGATTTATCATCATTACAAATGTCACCATATACCCCTATTATCTATGAGTATATTCCAAACATTCCCTTTTGTGTACCAATCATCAATAAATTTTGTTCTATTCCTGTCGACAGTACATGATTTTGTGCAATTATCTTTGCGCATATTAAATAAATGGCACATCTTCCTTATATACAATCTGTAATGCAATTTCATTGCTGCTTTTTATATTTTCCATGAATCAATAATTAACACAAGTAACTACTGCATTTTCTTTTGGAATGTATATATATATATACTGACAACAACCAATTAAAGACAAAGTTATAATATTTTATCATAACATAAACATGTCTAGTAAGATTTAGCAATTATCCTCAATTTACAATCTAGGTGGTCAAAAGGCAGTTGAACTGCACACAGAAACAGGTATAATGGGACTGCACTTGTCTGGCATGATTATGTTACACCCAAACTTTTCAGATATTCCTTGTCATATCTCCAATATGGAGTCATTCTGAGAGCAATCATTTCAGAGGTGCCTTTTGGTAAGATATTCTTCACATTCTCTATATTTCATATTACCCTTTCCAAGAGCTGGGGCCTGTTCATAAAGGACTTGCAACTGTTGTAACTATGCCATTATGGCAACTACCATGGTAACCTTGATTACATGTAATGCAAGAGGTCAAGAATGACCAATTTTTCAAACATGATCTTGACATTTCATGTCCATCATAACAATTACAAACATATTCTACGCACTTCAAATGGTAATGGAAAACATTCACATTTCTCAGTTAATCCCATCATAAAGATATTGCAAATAAAAAGTATAATCCATTCTATATTTTGACTATGTATGTATATAATTCTACAACTGAGATATAGCTAGTAATACTAGAAAGACTATTAACTCACAGTTCCAACAATCACAGGTGGTAAATAAATCAAAATGGTAAATATTGCATGATATTTATTACAAATGCATTTGCATATCACTTCAACCCATAAAGTTAGTCACATTCGTTTGAACAACTATACACACATGTACATTACAAATGTTAAGTTTAAATTCCACAAACATTCTTTGCCAATGATTGAGATACAATCTCGATCTCAATCTAACCTCTCCATTTTTAAGATGATGACTTAACAAAAGTTTGAAAGACAATAGTTTGATCACTACTATTTCATATGTTGACGATGGAAGGCAAACGAGAAGAGACTACTATTCACAAAGCATCATATCGGTGGTTGTCAGTGACAAATTAGCTCTCAGCCAATCAGGAGCAAGGATTTCAGTAGCTTATAATGGATTATAAGCGAGAGTCATTACAAAGCACACCATGAAAAGCTTCCCTGGTGATTGAATGAGATGCGAGGCTAAAAAGCAGTCTCTTTATCTTTTGATTTTTCATCCTCGACGGAGAATTGGACATCTTCCGGTGAACTCTTCCTATCGCTATCGCTGGTCGACGGCTTCATGACCTCAACTTCGACTGGTTCAGCAGCAGCAGCAGCAGCATCGGTTCCAGTTTCAATAACATCATCTTCTACGGAACATAAATTACAAGAAATTATTAGTCATGAGATCAAAGAAATATTAATATGAGAGCACTAAGCATATTGAACTTGAATGACAAAAACATTCATACAAGCAATTTGAATGACATTATGACACACAGATACATTTTACATTTAGGTTATTGAAGGAATAAAATTCTCTCATTTCCTAATTCTAGGTGAGATAACAATAGCCAACCACAGACACATAACATTTTGCAGAAAGCACATCATTTCTATTCTATGCAACAAACATCATTAGCTGTAACTCTACTGACTGAAAAGCAACATTGATTTTACAACATAAACATGTGCCAAAATTGCAGCTTGCAGAACACAATACAGATACTATTGACTAGCATACTGGATGAGAGAGCTTATCAACTTCCTTCTCATAAAAGTGTACTTTCTAACAGGATGTTTCAGGCAACATAAAAGGAAATTCTTTCCTAGTGTTGTAGCAGCGACTAACAGAGAAACCACAGGAAACTGACTTTTCCTGCATTTGTTTTGTGTAGATATTGTTACACTTGAAGTATCTTCATAAAGTATTGTGTTGTATGTAATAAATGCATTTATTGGATTTCCCTTGCATTCATGAAAGTTTGCATTTCCACTTCATGCAATATTATTTTTCTAAGTGTATTTAGCAATTCAACTAAAATAAAAGATATTCTGAATATCATTTGATATGGCCAAAAGTAAAGTGTCTGATGTTTGATTTCTGATATCTACAAATTTGTATCTTCCTGTGTGCAAGGCCACATGCAGCGGGGGGGGGGGGGGGGAGGGGGATTGCCCCCCCCCCCCAATTTGGAGAACTTACATTTTTTACTGAAAATTTTCACAAAATCCACTCAAAAGTATGCACAAAATCCTTCAATTTCACTTTACATATTGCAAAAGGGCCCTAATGACAAGCTCGGTCACTTCGCTTTCAAGGATTTCTTTTAAAAAAATTTACGCATGCTGCCCCTCCCCCTCCCCCAGCAAAAAAATTTGATGCACAGCCATGCCTGTGTGCAAACATCATTAAATACATGTACAGTGGTTCAGAATTACCCATGATTCATGTTTACGTGTTCTTACACCAGGACACTGACCAGGGTCATTTGTCATGTGACCATCAATACCTTTGTAGACTGTACTAACACAGTCTTTATCATACCAAGGCAGCCAATAGTAGTGTATCAAATGACCAAGCTTATCCTTAATTTTCATCCTAACCCTTCCTGAGTAATCCAAGCTGACTTTGGCTATTGCTCCAGTGTTAAGTCACTTTTAGTATTGGATAGAAAGACATGCTAAAATATATTCACTCTCAAAGTCTTCAATGTGATTCATTATCTTTCATTTGCATCCTGCTAAGTAAGATATGCAAAAAAGTAACCACCATCAGATATTCATTAATACCCCTGGTGAATACAAAATCAATATATACATATATATGTGTGTGTATATAATGGAGGTGCCGTGGCCGAGTGGTCTAAGGCGCCTGGCTACACCTGGAAAGTCCGGGGTTCGATCCCCAGCCACGGCACCTATGCCTGTGAGCAAGGCATTTAATCTACACTGCTCTTTTATCTTACTTTCAAATAAAAGGAAATGCTATATGCATTATTGGTAATTAGGTGTGCACTTGTTAAAAAAAATAAAATAAAAAAAATAATGCATCATTACATTCAACAGTTTTGATAAAAGTGAATGGTTATGTTGCTAATTGTTAGTTTGTCCCACAAGAACTGATTTCTGTTAATTTTAATTATTACATGCATCATGCAGTTAGTAAAGCAGTGTCACCAATACAAGGCATCAAACAAATACCAGTTGTCATAAGATATGGGTTGGCTGAAATACATGTTCGTTTATATTAATATTCATAAACATCACTGGATTTTTTTTGGATTTGTGCATAACTGTCAGTTAAGTCGATGATCACAAAAGCCAGTCATTTGTTTCGAGTCCTGGGAAATTTTGCCTAGCTGAGGTTGACTTTACAATGTGTTAATGGGGGATTTAAAGGGGGGGGGGATTTCTGTTGAAAATTAAAAGTAAAACATATAATCCTCTTGATAGGTAAGAGAGTCTTGTTGCAGATCTCTCTGCACTTTGAATGCTCCATCTATAAAGTTAGATTGGTCTGTAATCTCTTTTTTTACATCAAAAGCAAGGAGAAAGAGAGTGGCAAGACAGACTGGGGAAAGAAGAATAGAAATAGAAATGCAGAGATAGAGAAAGTTAGAAAAAGAGACAGAGAGAGAGAAAGGGAGGGGGTGGGTGCGAAGTTGGAAGACAAGAGAACCTCCAAATCCACAATACCTGAATACTTTTATTGATTAAATTCGGAGTGCTTGAATATGTACGAATCAAGATTAGTAACACTAAAATACATCCTGATGATGGAACAGGAATACCTCCTATCCTGGGTATGCACTTACTGCCGTTCGGAGTCGTTGCCAATTTGGCGCTGAAGGTAATTCCCAGATCACTGTCCGCACTTGGCGTATGAGGGGTGATGACTATGGAGGGAGGAGGCGCTGTTAAGCTTTTCCTGGATGAATCTGTTCACATTGAGCACAATCATGTGAACACAGCCCAAATAAGACGTAATAAAGGTGCATGCAACGTACGATGGAAAATGAAACGATTGCAAAGAAAATAAAATGCATGCAAGTTAGATTGACATTTCACAGAGCAACTCAATTCCCAAATCTTGTCAACAAATGAACTCCAGGGGCTGTTTCACAAAGATTTAAGTGTCACTTACAGTCATGCTTAAATACAGACGAGCACATGATAGTTAACACCCAATCCTATTAATACGCAGTTGTGTGCGTCGTCTGGACATGATTTGGCCAATGCAGTGATGCGTTTTATATTGCACCCAACTTAAAATTCAATTGCAACTCTTAAGCCATACTTAAATCTTTGTGAACCACCCAAGACAAAGCAAATTAATCTAAGTTCTATGCATGATGATACAATGTAGCAGCAAGACAATGTTTTTTTTTTAGCATTTCACCTTTACTTTTCAACAACTCCCATGATGGTTTGACTTTCAAAAAAAAAAAGTAAAACAAAACATTGTGGTGTGTGAAAATCAGCACTCGACATAAAGCATTTGGAAATGTATAACACGAACAATCATCTGTATGCCCGCACATCCATGTACTATATTTTATTAAAATTTGGATGGCCGGTAACTTGTCAGCATTCAACAAAACCATCATGCCAGATTATTTTGGGAAAAAATCCTTTTTTAATTAAAAAATAAAATAAAAATAAAAGCAGAATTTCTATTCAATTTGTGGTGCAAATTCTATACATAATTTGAAGAGTTTCTCCAGCAATTTTCACTAACTAATAAGCTCCCAGCCAATCAGAGACAAGGATTTCAAGTATAACATCTATCAGTGAAAAACACTGACAAAAATACTGATGAAACATTCTTCAGGATGAATGCAACTCTATCTGCCATCACCTTTGTTGTGTTAGCAAAAATATTTCATTGCAAAGGTGACTTGAGAAACAAGAAAGTCCCAGAAAATCTAAATGTTTTTCAAAAGAGAAGGATGCATTTTCATAACTAACCAGCAAAACTAAAATGTTCATGGGCATAGAGTCAAATATATTAGTAAAAAGAAAATGCAGCTTGAAAAATAAAGCAGCCAAATGTTGTGAATGTCAGGATTGTAAATTACTGTTGCGGTTTAGTAATTATTCAATGAAGAATGCAACTCAAGGTTAAAATGATATATTACTACCTTTCTGCCTCTAAAAATATAATAGGAGATGATTGATATAAATAGCCTAGGTAATGCTTTCTTCACAGTATGGTAACTAAAAATAATTCACTTTTTTGCTTAAAAAGAAATTAGAATATATTTCTTGTTATTAAGAAAAATATAGAAAATATTGCATACTGAGAAACTAAGTTTGTAGCCCCAAAATTTGAAATAAAGAACATAACATTGAGCTACCACTTTTTTTTTAACTATGGCTTTCTTACTTTCAATTCATTTGTGAATTCTGTAATGATAACGATAACTCCATTTATTTCCATGTAATAAACCTCAGGATATAGATGCCAGATAACAATTGGTCAAGAAAATAAAATCCCTCGTATTACTTCTGGAATTTATTTACATCGCCTATCACTGGCAGCTCGTCTGACATACCTTTACTTTGCTTATCTAAGTTGTTCCCACTACGGCTCTTGAACATGTTACGAAGGTGGGACCCGGAGCGCTTGCGACCGTTGCCCTTTTGAGTTTTGTTCATTCGTATCTTCTTTGTCTTGTGACGATGCAGGATTTGAAGGCTCCGTTCTGCGAGGGGTTGGTGTGCTTTGTCTGTTACCTCCTCCTCATCGGGCAAGAAATAACGGGACTGACGTACGGTGTGCTTAAGGGTTGAATCACAAGAAAAATAAAATACAAATGTAAAGCTACTTAGAAAGACTGACATTTCATCATGCTAGCCTATAATAAAAAAAAATCAATATTAATAATTGGCATTTATATAGCGCTTTATCAATCTACGACTGTTCAAAGCGCTTCACAATTATCATTACCCAGTCACTGGATTCATAGCATTTCATGCAGCCTGTTAGGCGCTTACTTGCTAAACCAACCACAATGACGGTTGTTTCCTACCGGTACCTAATTAGCACCTGGGTGAGAGTGGCAATGTGTGGACTGACGCCTTGCCAAAGGGCGCTAGGCCTGGTGGGATTCGAACACACGACCCTCTGATTACAAGGCGAGAGTCAGAACCGCTACACCACGGCGCTTCCATAAAAGTTACATCATGGTTTAATGATGGTCTACCATGATGCAATAATTAAATTTTAAGAAATATTCACAAAAAAATAATGGTATACATATGTAAAAGAAATTTTCAATCACAAGCAGCACTTCTGATGCAAAGTCTTCCCAAATTTTCTACAAATGGACAGTCAAACAGTTTTCTGGATTAAAAGTCAAGTGAATGCCACAAATGTAATGGTGTCCGATGTGGTCCATCTGGCTACTCATAACGACAACATTTGAAATCAACGGCTTACAGTCATACCCCTGTGTAGGTCAATGGTATCTTACAAGGAGAAGTAAGCACTTTCACCAAGGATGTCCCATTGCCTTGACCTATCCTGGCAGCTGACCAAAGGCCTGGCTTATTAATGGCTTACGGTACTCTCACAATAACTTAAGGTTATAGTATGATAAGGTGTCCAAACTTCGCACACTTTTCAAAAATATTCATCAGGCTTAATTTTTTTCACAAAATATTCATAATTTATAAAAAACCAATTCAAGAAATAGTTATTACATTGACGGCAAGATCGTAAACTATAAAATCATGGACGAATATGTAAAGTAGATCAAGGGGTTTTGCCGGTATCGCGATCTCAAAATTCTATTCTGATCGGCGAATGCGGGCTATGCTGGAAAACCGTTCAGAAAAAGTGTGACCTAACTTCGCGCACCAAAGCTTTTGTGGAGATTTAAACAAAAACTCAAGCTCAAAAAGTGAAATATTTATATCATATTGATGGCAAAATGCTATAGAATCGGTTAGCACCACATTTAACTCACATTTTTGATGATTTCTGCTTGCAAAATGGTGATATCATGATGCTTGTTTATTTCTTCAAAACGGGTGACAAATTTGCCGATCTTTTGCCAATATTTTCATGAATACTCAAAACTCATCCTAAAGAAACTTTCAGCAAAGGGTAATTTTAGGTCACTTTTCACGTTGATGATGTCAGATTTTAAGGATATTGGCTAGTTTTTGAGATAATGACCGTACGAAGTTTGGACTCACTGCCATAACTACCATCATGATAGTAACAGAGCTCAGCAGCTAATCACAATAAAGGTTTCCATGGTAGAAACCATAATAGTGAATTCTTATTTGTTTAAAATTGGTCCCTGGTCCAGAAAAAGGTCCAGGGGCGGTATTCTGAACATTGTCTTTTCTCCATATTTTATCTTTTCTCAGAGGTATGACAAAATCAGAACTTAAAGAGATATGACAGGGAAAAGACAATATTCAGAATACCGATTTGTGACAATCATAGCGATGTCACATCTCAAAGAGAAATGACAAAATTTATGACAAAAGTTATGACAGTGTTCCAGAATACCATCCCCCTGGAAACCATAATAATTCAAATTTCAAAAATTCACGTCAAATTTTCTACACTGGAAGACAGATAAAGTACTTACAGCTTTACGGGGTCTGTAAGCACTTTTCTTGAAGGCATCTAGTTGATTTGTAAAGGATGATTTCCTACGTCTTGGGATTCCTTCCTGTGGTTCGTTTTCTACATTCTCTTGTCCTAGAGAAGTTTTAGGCTGTCCAATTGCTGGATCCGATACATCTGGTGTTAGAAGAGAACTGCTAAACAGAAAGAAAATAAGCTTTAATTGTTTGTGCATTTTATAATACATGCGCCTCGAACGTTCATTAACACGAAAGACCAACTTTACATTGTAAGTCAATAACTTATTTCTACATAGCACAGATCATGCAAAGTGAAAAATGAAATAAAAATAAATGAACAATGAATCCCAAGTTTTGGCTCTTAATATTTACAAATACAAGCAATCTGTAGTAATTTTGTCAGAATCCATTCTGGGATCGTTACCACAACTGAAATGAATGTTGGAAGTCTGGGTCAGTAACACAAATCTCAGTGAACGATTGTAGGATTGATTTCAATGGTTGATTGTACATTTACATTGTGGTAAATGTGATTAATGATAATAACCTGTGGCGACCGCACAGAAGCGCTGTTAGTGTACCAGAACACTAACATTAGGGCCATTCACACCTTCCACGGGCAACCCCCGCTAGACGCATTGTTTTCACTAACAGGCAACTAAAAGTAGGTCTACCGGTATCGATAAACTCACAGAAGCTTAGTCGAATTCCTAATAATCTAACAAAAAAAGGATTAGCAGAAGCTAACAGTGGCGCTAATGTTAATACAAATCACTATTTCTCTCTTCAAAACTTGTCTCCCTTTCTTATACCAAGTAATTTATAATATACCTCGACCGAATTAAAGGGGTATTCTGGGCCCAACAATATATGAATAAATTGAGTAAAATTAGATGAGCAAATTGCTGAAAATTCATCAAAATCTGATAAAAAATAACAAACTTCTTGAATATTAAAAATTAAACACTTTATTTTGCAACTGATATTACTGAGCAGCTATGTTGCCATGAATATGCAATAAATGGAACGATAATGCCATATCCCTAGCTCTTTCCCCTTTTTCTGATTTTATTGAAAATTTGAAATGAACTCGTAATTGTCTCAAATGTATGTATGTCGCCCGAGTAACAAAATGATGATCTTTGAAGCAATATTCTGTGTGGACAAAATTTAAATAAACCTAATTTTGTATGATACAACAGACCCTCATTGCATATTCCTGGAGACATGAATATAAATTTCACCGAAATAGGGCCTAATGCAAAATTTTAAGAAACCATATTTTTTTCTACTCATTTCCAATTTTTATCAATTTGTCAGTGTTTTGTTTGTCTCACTTTACTGTTCGAACCGTATTATTTTCTTCAGCCTGGAGTACCCCTTTAGGAATAGGTATATAGCGGGGGATGTTGATTAGTGCCAAGATATATGATCCTTTTCAAAGATTTTTTCTTCCAAGATATATCATTTATTTAGGTGTTTAAAGACATTTTTATGAATAGACCCTACATTAGAAAGAAGAAAAATAGCTGATGAAATTTATCGCATGATAACCATCATTGGCAAATACTCTATCATGAGCATGATGAGTGAAGTCTGTGAAGAGCATTTTCAAACAAAAGAAACTGATGAAGAGTGGGATTGCATTTTTTTTGTACAGAATCTCCATTGTAATATCATGATAGGCAATTTAAAAAAAAAAAAATTTAAGCTTATTCAATATTTTTTTAAAATTAAATTAGTAATACTACCTGCTGCCATTTCATGTTTAAAATGTAATAATAATTCAATTTTGTAGGCCAATATGATAATGAATTACATTCCTTTACCCTTTTTCTAGACAAGATTTTAAACTTTTAGGATGTGCAAATAATCACAACTAAATCTAAGTTAAATCTAGATCACTACCAAGACTACGCACAATTATAAATTTTGCCTAACTCTAATCCCCTAACAACAGCTTTCTCTGCCTTCTGTGCAGCAATTCTACCCATGTTGTTAAGAGCTGATTTGTTACTAGATAATACTATACAGATCGTGATGTCAAGCGTTGATCTCAGATGTAAATAATGCATTATAGCCATCGCGGCAAGATTATCGGTTGTAACAGGGGCCCTTTGTTAGCGCAGTGTTAGTGAAATGTTACGCTAACAGCATTTCTGTGCGGTCGATACAGATCTATGATCGGTTGCTGAGCTTTGTGTAACAGAGCAGAAGGAGTAAGGTAAAGAAAAACTCTCTTCCTGTGGTGATTACCTTTCACTTTGATTTCTCGGTAGGAGTTCCGCAGCTGAAGGTGATAGATGGAATTTATTTTCTTCAATCAACTCCCGAGCCTCCTTCTCTTTCAGTCGTTTGTAGACGTCAAGGATTTGGTAGTTGCTGCTCTCTTTTTGCTCTCTCACCAGTATTTTCTCAAAGAATTTACGGTTGACATCTTCCCACCTGAACAGGAATATTCAGAAAAGAGTGAGATTGATACATTTTCATATATGCTCAAAAATATTCATAGAAAGATCTAGATTTAGATTGATCTACATCAAATGCTCATGAATATTCATAGAAAATTTATATTGATCTAATTGCTTGTGGATATTCATAGAAGAGTTATATTGATCGACATAATTAATGGTATACAAATAGCGAATAGGCATGAGTGCGATGGTGCGAGATTTCGCATGAGGTCAAAGAAAGATGCTCTTGAATAGAGCGTCTCTGTCTTTCACCGAATGAGAAATCTCGCACCATTGCACAAATAAAAATATTTGCTATTTGTGTTGTACAACGCCTCAGAATATAGCGAAAATATGAAAAAACAAAGAGTTTTTCCCTGCAGTAATCTATGAAAAGTGAGCAAAAATACTGAAAGCGAAAAGCAAAATCTCACAAGCGTGCATGGCTTCGGGCAGCATTGCGCATTTAGCCAGCAGGCTATACGCGGATTGTCCCTTCATTTTTACTGAGCGCAATGAATTAAATCGTATTGTGAGGTCACCTCCTAAAGCCGTGCAATAGTACATTTTGGATGGTACGTCATGTGTGCAACGGTATGAATGTTTGACATTCAGCCTCCCATTTGCTCGCTTACAACAAACTAAGTAGGCGTTGTAAAACCATGAATATTCATAGAAAAGTTATATTGATCTACATCATTATGGATATTAATGGAAGTTATATTAATCTACATGATTACAAGTATGAATATTCATAGAAAAGTTATGTTGATCTACATCATTAATGCTAATGGATATTCATGGAAGAATTATATTAATCTACATCATAAATACTCATGGATACTCATAGCGAGTTACTGATCTACATCATTAATGCTCATAAATATTCATACAAGAGTTAGAGTTCTCTTTGTCATTCATGCACATGAATATTCATAGTCCTTACAGATATTAAGTCATCCTTACTTTCGAATACTGACTACTTTTCTCGTTGTTTCTCTCTCTTCTACCATTGCCCTCTTAAAATATCTAAAAAGTAAACAAAGTTGCCGGAGGCTTGCCACACATGGCAACAACTAACATATATAATTTTGATTTTAAGTATTGACATGCATTGTCACCAGGTTCATAAAGAAAAAAAGGATCATACATTTGAATCACTTAGTTAACAGACCTACAGTTCCATACATGTGATTAATTACCATAGTAATTATCATTATCATAATCATCATTTTACCATCTCTGTGATTAAAAAGAAATGACAAATTTACCTTTCTTTGAGGGAATGATGACCATGGTGACCAACTATATCCTCCACACCTGCCATTAGATGACTATTAAACTGGGAAAATGAGATTCAGTCAGTCATAACAAAGTCCAGTCTCGCTTTCATCAAATTGACGGTCTAGTATATGGTTCTCTTTTACAAAGATTCATTATTATATCAAATGCACATAAGATGACTATTGAACTGGGAAAATGAGAATCAATCATCACAAAGTTCTTCATCTTCACGGTCTAGTATATGGTTCTCTTTCACAAAGAATCGTTATTATAACAAAAGCACAATTTCTAGAACAAGTTTACTCTCAACCAATCAAAGAGAAGGATTTCTGTAGCTTTATACTATTATTGCACATTTGTTAGCAAGTTTTATGAAACATGGCCCAAGTTTTGGTGGAAGCAAAGCCTCCTGACCCCAAACCTTAAGTGCAAAGTGATCTCTATAATCCATGTATACACTTCCACTGGTTGCTAATTCAGGTGTTTATTAAGCTATGTGAGTTTTCACAAAGAAATGTATGCCTTTTGGCCATTTGACACAAATTACATTTTACTGATGAATAATGAGCATTAGGGGTTAATCATTGCATGTTTTGTCTATATGTGTGTAATATCTACTATTAAACACATTGCTTACTGAACACTGTAGCCCCAGTGTAGTTTAAAGTACCGGGGAGTATTAGAATCCAGTATCAAACACCTTTGTAAGAAGGAGGAAATCTTTTATTTATTTCAGTGTTTTGCATTAGACATTAAAATGACCAACTGAGAACAATAAACTATAGCATATCTAATGAGGCACTACCAACTAAGGAACAGTCTTAAGTCATTTTACTGACTTAAATAGAGAAATTACAAAGAGTAAACTGAAGTTACAATACAGTGATTTTGAGAAAATTTCTATGATTAAAATAAAATCAGAAATGTGATTTGCTTTATTATAGGAATTATGACATATGGCTTGACTGCTTTTAGAATCTAAAGATCTTATTGATTATATATGCACCATAATCTAATAATTTCCCAAAAGTAAATTACATTATTTTGTTCTATAACCCTAAAAATAACAAAAATAGAAATAAAACAGTTACATATCATGTGTTACTCCCTTTTCATAAAATCTCAACCCACAATATAATTGCTATTACGTAACCTGAGCATTCTTCCAGTAAAATAATATTGAAACTGTAATATCTGCATTTTTATCATTAATAGTCCACTTTTATTGTTAATATTGCATGAAACACAGAAATTAAATAAAAGTTTACAAGATATTATCCTCCAAATTATGAGCACAAAAATGTGCATTTTCTCTTTATGCAGTACTCACCCTCTCATAGATTTCTTCATTCATAGTTGGTTTGCGCTTCTCTGCTTTTTGGATATGAAGAAAGTTTACAAGTGGTTTGATCGTAATACCCTGATTTAGACAAGAAATAAGAAGAAAGGAAATTAATCACCTTTGGAAACTGATATCATGATTTGACAATTAAGGAAAAACAAAGAAATTGATCACAAGGTGGATATAATTTGTTATGAAGAGGGATAAAATATTCTTTGTGAGATTAACTGTATTCTCAAGTAGAAAGGAGAGAGAGTTTTGCTTTCTTTATTCTGTGTGTCCTCTGGAGGCAAATGCAACAGAGTCATAAATCATTAAATTCTGATTTCATTTTTAAACATATAGGTCAAGTCTATCACAGAAAAATGTTGATTTTAATAAATAGATCAAAAACAAACTAGCATAACGCTGAAAATTTCATCAAAATCGGTTGTAAAATAAGAAAGATATGACATTTTCAATTTTTGCTTCTTTTTCGCAAAACAGTCACATGCAAATGAGACAGTTGATCATGTCCCTCACTCACTATTTCTTTTGTTTTTTTATTGTTTGAATTATACAATATTTCATTTTTTACAAAATTGACAATAGAGACCAACTTTATTGAACTTTATGGTTTTAAACAGTGCTAATTCCACACGTTCAGGTAGGAATTAAGCATTGTTTCACTTGACAATGAGGAGAAAAATAGAATATTTCATATAATAAAATACAAAAGAAATAGTGAGTGGATGATGTCATCAGTCGCCTCAATTGCATACCGACCAGGATGTGCATATAAATGTTTTGTGAAAAAAAAGCGAAACTTTTAAATGTCAAAACTTTCTTATTTTACATCTGATTTTGATGAAATTTTCAGTGTTCAGCTTGTTGGATTTTTCTTGTTTTATTCAAATAAACTTTTTGATGGGGTGGACTTGTAATGTTAGCAAAACTCATTTAATCATTTTCAAACTACTCATCGGAATGACAGATTTTCACAAAACGTGTCAATTGATAATGTGGCTATATAGATGAATAAAGAATATGTAATATTCCTTGACACAATGATAGACCAACATTTATCATGTAGCCAGCATGTAACCAATATATCATAAAGCTGAAGGAATTCGAATATCATACAAATTAAAATATTTTTTTGCCAGAGCATTCACTTCTTATGATATACAATGCATTGGTTCCCCTCATATATCAATTACTGCAAACTAATTTGAGAAAACCGGTAAAACCAAACTCGACCATTTTACTTTTATTACAAAAGAAAGCTGTAACAATTTGCACAAAACCTGCATACCTGTCTCTCACTGACACTATTTTTTTATTGTCTAAACCATATAGGATACATGATATAAATACTATACAAGTAGCTATTAGCTATTAAATATCATTACAAAATGCTTCCCCCCC
Organism: Lytechinus variegatus; assembly: GCF_018143015.1. Classification (NCBI taxonomy): domain Eukaryota; kingdom Metazoa; phylum Echinodermata; class Echinoidea; order Temnopleuroida; family Toxopneustidae; genus Lytechinus; species Lytechinus variegatus. The sequence goes on along the minus strand of NC_054741.1, from coordinate 18,599,401 downwards.
TGTGTTTACCATTTTTTATGTTATATTAATATGCATTCATTTCCAACACAAGCTTGTCAAAACATTCACTTGAATAATCCTAGCACACACTATGATAATAATACTAACAATAGGCATTTGTATAATGCCATCTATCTAGAAACAACCTATTTCAAGGTGCATTATTATCATTATCCTGACTTTAGCTCGAGCTGCCTCTCAGCGCTTCGTGCATTCAAGGAATTAATCCTGCCGGGTACCCATTCACCTCACCTGGGTTGAGTGCAGCACAGTGTGGATAAATTTCTTGCTGAAGGAAAACATGCTATGGCTAGGACTTGAACCCACAACCCTGTTTGAAAGGCGAGTCAAGCTAAGCTTATAGTGGCAACCTCTGCAAACCTTCTTAAATCGCTATGTTACAGGAAATACAACTTTGTTTTTAACTGATTGTTTGATATTTTGTTAGGTACTTTTTTATTGTATTTTCTGTCGATTTGTATATATCAAAAAGTTGCAGAAATCAATAAAATGAAGAGAAATCCCATTTCTATTATTTATTTTTTTCATTAAATAGTTTTGTATATGACACATTGAATAAGCTGTCTACATGTCAGAAAAAATATGTTCCATATTATTTGTGGCATGATGGCAGTTTCTTGGAATCAAGATGATCAATAAAAACTAAGTCTTAAAAGTTTCCTTAATTTGAAATGTGTCTATGCGTTCAATTCACCTGACACTTAAGAGGTAATTAGGAAAATAATTATCACTTTTGATTTCAAGTCATGCATCTATCTTCCCACTGAATACCATAAAAAGAACAGAACAACCTTGTCATGTATTACAACTAGTCCTTCATTCCCAAAAGGAAAACAATCATCTCTTAGTGCAATAGAAACCAGGAGAATATCAATTACACTTCAATAAAATAGAAACTATTGATGGGGGAGTGACGAGTCTCTAAAGGCTAATTCAAAAAGGCTTTAAATCATAAGTCTGAAGAGGGTCACAAATTGTGATTAGATTCAGTAAATCAAATTCTTACAAGTTCTTGTCAAGTTTAATAACCATTAACTTAAAATGATTCTTGCATGAAAGATTCCCCATGAATTGAAACAAAAAGCTATGCAAATTCACAGACCTTTTCCAAATCTTTTGCTGCTAAAGTACATGTTTTGGGTTTCCTTGACACTCTCTCAAAACAAAAATCTCTGAATACTGAGTTAAGATGAATCGCAGCAGGGATAAAATATTTCAGAATCACTATCTGCCTCACAAAAATGCAATACATATGAATCCATGACAAATGCTTGACTTAATTCCAAAATAGAGTCACGAATGATACGAAGACACACCCCAGTGTGAAATAACAGCAGAAAACTAAGGGGACGTTGCAAGAAAATATTTGCTATCAATTACAAATTACGAATGCAAATACATGATTGAAATAACTAACAGGAAATGATTCTAAGTGCTTGTTACAAGCCCGGTGGGGTCACTCAGCCGCAGAGGGGGACACGTATGACCGTTACCACAAATGCAAGTGACCCCCTATTGCAGTCAATTTCAAGGACATTTTGTGTAATTTAATCCCCTATTTTCACGCAAAACAAGGACAAAATTGCGGTAAAATGGTACCTTGAAACACCCCTAATTATAAGATTGTAAGGACACTTTTGCCCATTTCGCAAATTTACCCCTATTTACCGTATTTCAAGGACAGGGCATTTACACCCTTTCCTCATTAGAGGAAATTGCAACACAGGCGTCAGAGTGCTCAGTCCTTAAAGATGACCAAGAGCCATGTCATACTGATACAATAATCCAAAAGAACTTTATTTTTCTTGAAAAATAAGAAAAGTAGAATTCTTTGTAAAAATAAATGTAGAGTTGTCCATATAAAGATACAGAGCATGATGCGCGCCCTCTGCGGCTGGTGACTCAGCGACGGATTTTACTTCCCGTAATCGTTCTCCCCTTTTTCCTGACCCCTATTTCCATCAGATCGAAGACGGTGAGCACCCCTATTTTCACTACTTCGAGGAGTGTTCTGTCCGCAGACGTTCCGTGAAATTTACCCCTTTTCCCGCGATTTTGGTAACGGTCATGCGGTCCCAAAGTCATATTGAGTAACCCCACCGGGGTTACAAGGAGAATACCGGCAATCAAGCACAAATTTGCAATTAATTGCTAGACTTATAATTGATTTGAGACCCAAACTTGACTTGCAATTGATTGCAATTTTCTTGCAACACCTCCTAAGACTGCACTGAATATAACATAACATAATTCAATATATTTCTCACATCACTATTTCAATGTCTTAACTTCTGTTCCTCTATAAAGCTTTGAAATATACACACACACTCATTCCTCATTCATACATTCTTCCATATATTTTTTTTCTTATTCTATCCATCTGATATACATACCTTGCACAGGAATGCATCAATTAAACATTCTTCAGGCCTGGTCCCACTGGCTTACTGACATAAAACGTATTCATAACGGATACAGCGGACAAGCAAAGTTTTGGGGTGGCTCCATATGTTTTCATCCGCTCCAGACAATGGACAAAATGGAAGAACAATGATATCAAAGTGGACGGATGCTTGATGGATATCGAACGAATGAAACATGTATGCAAAGAGTACACAATGGATACATAACAGTTTCAAACGGATGACAAGATTCTTTTCCGTTTTACATCCTCTCTGCATCCGTAAGTGCAGTAGGACCAGGCCTTCATAGAGAGAAGAATTATTTCCCTATTATTACCTGTATGAAGACAGTGAACATGATGATCACTACCGTTGTGGTGAAGAAAATAGGCTTCGCTCCAATGACTTTTGAGCACAAGAGCGCCACCAACGAGAAAGCAATGGCACCACGGATGCCTCCATACATCATGATGAACTGCGAACGTCGGTTGATTTTGAAAAGTCGGAAGCGATTCAGGACCGTAACCTGTATGAGCACACCTACAGGAAATCAAACATGTATGAATGTGAAAAATACACTTTACATAGAAAAAAAGAAAACCCCCCCAAAAAAATATCTACAACTACTACTATTACTACTACTTCTACTACTACTACTACTACTACTACTACTACTGCTACTACTTCTACTTTTACTACTACTATTACTTTGATTACTACTACTACTAATAATAATAATAATAATACTAATACTAATACTGACATTACTACTGCTAATACTACTATTATTATGACTACTATTATTATTAGGGAGAAATAAAACTTTGTTTTACAAAGTGGAGAAAAAACTAGAATATTCCATATAATAAAATACAAAGATATAGTGAGTGATGTCATCAGTTCCCTCATTTGCATAAGAACAGGGATATGCATATAAATGTTTTGTGAAAAAATAAGCAAAACTTTAAAATGTCAAATCTTTCTTATTTTACAACTGATTTTAATGAAATTTTCCGTGTTATGCTTGTTAGATTTTTTTCTCTTTATTCAAATCATCTTATTGTTGGGGTGGACTTGTCCTTTTAAAAAGTCATAAGCCCGATTTCGATGAAATTTGCAGTCTTACGCTTGTTTGATTTGTCTTTTATACTGGGGTGGACTGACCCCTTGTCCTGCACAGGCCTCGTTTGGAGAACCACTTGGTAACAATAAACAGGAAAAGAATTTCTACTGACCTACTGCCCTATACACAGAGCAGAAGAGAAGAGTGAAAAGAACAAAGGCAGTGTCCCATTGGTGTGCCTCCTTATTAAGTGATGTAGTCCCCAAGAAGATGAAGATGATGGTCTCGCTGATGCTACTCAACATCTTCAGGAAGTATTTGATGGTGGTGTGCGACTTGGCGGAGATGTTTTGCTCCACGTACGGTTTCATGAACATCGAACACGAGACGATCCTGGAGTAATGGAAGAGAGAGAACAGAAGATTGGATTTAAACCCAAGACAACCAGGATGACATGTTGATTTCAATGAAAAAAAAGATACACAAGAGCTAGAGGTGATTTGTGCCCAAATTGCAAATAAAAGAAAAAGGAAAAAAATCCCAGACAGCTTTTAGTAGTTAAGATACCAAAACCACACTGATAAATCAATATTCATTGAAAGAAAGATTTATGTCACATTTGGCAGACTCATAATCTTTTAAGAGAAGGTTCGGTTCTGATAGCAAATTGACATGCTGGCCTGGGATTGATTAAAAGGAGAGGTTCACTCTGCCATCAATTCAATTTGAATAAAAGACGATAAACAACAAAAATATTAATGAAAGTATGGCAAACCCTCTATCTCAAAAAATATTCAATAACAGAGTTATTAATTGTCAAAATTTTTGTTCTTGTTGTATGCAGCAGCTGCTGCCCAATAAGCAATGTAATATATTTCCTTATAGGGGAAGTTCACCCTGACAAAAAGTTTATTGTACTAAAAACACATTAAAAAATAATTAATTTTTTAAGGTTTCAGGAAAATCCATCAAAGATTATTAAAGTTATTAGAACTTTTTTTTAATTTGTGACATCATATATGCTTGCACCTCCCCCATGTATCATGAATTGAAAATATCAATGAAATGTCATTTTCTCAGAAAATTTGAAATGGTTTTTATTGTACCTTCAGTATATCAACAAATCATTTCACAACCATTCCTGTAAGAAGAAAAAATAGTCATTGGGAAGACGGGGGGAACCATTAACAAAATTAAATTTATTCTTTATATTACATAACAAATGGAGCAACTGCTCCTACATGACATCACAAATGAAAAACTTCAAATTCTTATCACTTTCTCAATCTTTGATGGATTTTCCTCAAACATTCACAAATATTTTTTTTCCTGGTGTTTTTGCAGCAAACTTTTCGTCAGTGTGAACTTTCCCTTCAAGTTCATTCATTCATTTATCATATACATGTATGTTACATGGCTGAAAGCATCTTTCTCATAAAGTGTGTATGAACAAAACTGAATGTACAGGTAAAATCTATTTCATTGTTCTGAGAAAATGTATTCTATGGAATTGATATCACATGAGTGAGTTGCTTGCATGTGACATCACAAAAAAATCAAGACTTTTGACATTTATAACTCTTTTACACATTGTTCAATTTTGCAAAATATTCAACATTTTTCTCACTTTTCTGCTTTTATCAAACAAACTTGACATCGGGGGGGGGGGGGGGGGGATTTAAAGTTGTTAGTAGTTGAGAATCAAAAGTGTTGACTCTCCCATTCTTGAACTTTCGTGTAAAAAAAAAGCTTTTTACATAAAAATTACGGTCAAATTGTTCTTTAATAAGTTTTTTTTTCATGTATAACTTCCTTGTTTAGTCAAGAATGGGTATCACACTCTCTACGATTGAACAAGTCCATATCCTGTTTGTGAGTGAATATGTGAGTTTCATTCTGACCAGGCATTTTTATATATTTGCCACTTATCGTTGGAAAACTGATACTATATATAATCAAATATGTTTTTCTACTAAGATTTTTATGCAAGGAAAGCAATTAAATCAAGTCATATATCAAGTGATAATCCTAGTGCAAACAAAAAGGGGAAAGTCCCTAAGAGAGATAACCTATGTCCACAGAATGGTCCATTAACATTCACAAAAAAAGCAAAGCAAACTATATATTTCAAACCCTTAAAACTAAGATGAAGTATTATAATTATGTTTATGGTGCATACATGTTTGCCTATCTAATAATGTGACTGACAATACATAAAGGATATTCCATAAATGCTCAAAGTAGGCCTGGGACTTTCAGGTATTTTTGTCTTTGGGTACCCGAGGTAATTTTCGGTCAGGTACCCAAAAATCATGTCGCATGAAATATGACTGCTGGACTGACCCCATAATTGGCTAGAAATACTAAAAAGATAATGCTATTAAATCTAACACCATCAAAAACAAAATACTTTTGTTCATTGAAAAGATCATTTAGATCTATATAATATAAAGTGAAGAAACTTGTCGTGAAAATATTTTTTAATAGTTTGAACGAGCCGAAAAACAGTCACATATTTGTAAAGCCGAGAAAATTTTCTTTTCTTTTTATTTGATAATTTGTTCCTTCATTGGCAACATAACGTCTCACTCTCAACCGCGGACATGCTGATTGTCTTCGCCATTGAGAATAACTGCTGCACAAAATTTGAGGTTTCTGTCTTTTATGTACTGGTATTTGATCAACTAGTGGGGACATTTTGTCATATAAAGGGATATTAAAGTCACATTTTGGAATTTTGCCTCATTTCGATGTCGCTAAGAGTAACATCCATGTCTAGACGGAAGGGGTAATTACGTGTCTTACACTACGCAATACAAATCAAATACATGTACCTTATACTGGTAAGCAATAGGCCTATTCAGGTATCAGGCATTGATTTTTCTACCCAGGTACCCGAGGCTTCCAGGCAAGACCCAGGTACCCAGGTTTTAGTCCCAGGCCTAGTTCAAAGCTATGACATGATGGCATTTCGAAAAACACCCGAATATGGTCAGAGCTAATTGACTTTGAATCACCTCTGACCTCATGCACCCTAAATCATGTGACCTGAAACTCGTTTAAGACAATCAGTAATACTTGATTAATTTTATGTCCAAGTTTCATGAACTAGATCCATATTCTCAGCTCAGAAAAATAATAGGGGAAACCCTTGACTGATAAATAGCAAATAGTAAACAAATCGGTGGTGTTATCTACAAACACTTCAGATATATATATAGTCAAGGAAGGAAATGATATTTCATCTGATAAGTAACTGTAATTATTACAAAAGTGCAAACATAAGACTGCATTAAAGAAGATTTATGAGAAAAATAAATAGTCAGACTTCACTGCACACACACTAACCAAGATCAGCTGTTTCAATCACATCACATTTCAAATGCATGTTATCTAAGTTTAGAATTGAAGAATATAAATGGATTTTCCATCTCATATTACTTTAAAGCAGTCTAAGAATGGGCCTCAGCTGGTCTCGACATACGATAAATTCATCATTTCCCTTATCAAAATGAACATTGAAACCTAGATCTACTCGAAGAGTGATGACATAGACAATGATAAAGTTTGGAATTCCTAGGTTCAGAAATGCCAGTGAAGGCCCCTATTTTAAATGAGAATTGTGATTAATACCCTTTTCATAAACCCTTCCTTCAATTAGCCGCCTAAGAGTAATGCGGATAATTCAATAAAAATTGCGTTCACAAACTCAAAAAATAAGCCGCATTATTTTTACGAGCGCCCGTCCTGAAAAAGGCGGATAATCGTCATGACAACTGGACATGCCCCCTCCGATGCGGTTGTATTGGAAAAGGGTGACCTTGTGACCGCACCATGGCAATTATCCACATTATTTGGAAATGCGTTCATAAACTCAAAATCTTGTCCCGATGCTGCTATTATGCGGATAATAGCAGGTTATATGTGACTTATTAATGTTATTTTTGAAGTGCCTGTTTGGAAACAATAGACTGAAAGTTTTACTGGAATCTAGTACTGATAAACATTTAGAGGTTTTGGACTGATCATTGCGGTTACATCATGGTCCATGGTTACATATACAACTTTTGAGTGGGTATCAATTATCACTAATCTGGGGACAACTTTCACATCACCATTAAAAACAAGATCAGTTTCTACTGATATCAGGAATTTGGCCACCTCTATACTTCCCACCACCTCATCCATCTTTAAAACATTTACAACTGATATGAACAATCATGAGTCTCGGTTCAAAAGGACCGTATGCACCATCCCGAGTTTTCAAATTAGCGCGCTATTTCTGATTCCGGCAAATTATCCTGATCTGAAAAATCTTGAGATTATTTGCAATGGAGACGCAATTATCTCGCTAGTTCATAGTATTAATATCTAGATCGCAATCCCAAGTCAACTTGGGATTATTTGTAGAATAGCCCGCTATTTAACAAATCATTGCGCTAATTCGCAGGTGCAGACGCACTCGGGTTTATTTATTCAGAGCGTCAGACCATAATGCGTCGATGCCTCATTCGAGCAGGAATCACTCTTCTTGCAATGGTGGAGACAGGGTTTCTTGAATCCCGAGACTAATCGCGAAGAGGGCTGATTGGGCTAAAATCTCCAGATTGAGCGAACTCGGGATGGTGCAGCACTGCCTAATTATGTCAAATCCCTTATCTCTTAATTCAATACCAAGTGTGGGATTGATATAAGCACAAGAATCCCCGTTAAATTACGAGAACTTTTTTAGGCTGAAAAATACCCGTTAATTATTCCTGCATTCACACCGCCCTGAAACATACCCTTCGGGAAAAGTTCCTGAAGTTGCGAGCATGCGCAGTATGGTCTGATAAGCAGGCAAGGCGCGAGATTCAAAATCACTAGCCCAGCAGCCACCCACAGCTCCCGCGCCAAACGACACGCTGGGCTAAAAGTTCCCGTAATTTGCTTTCACATCGCCAAAATACCTGCGACCTTGGAAAAATCCCCGCGAAAGTTCTCGTAATTTCGCCAAGTACCTACTATTTAGCGGGTATTTTCTTTCGGGGAAATTACGCGTAGTTTGCTTTCACATTACCAAAATACCTGGTATTTTCTGATCGGGGTAAATTTCCCGATCAGAGAATACCTGGAACTGGCGAACTTCGAGGCGGTCTGAAACCACCTAATGACAATGAACTGTTGATATGCTGCATTGACAAAGGCTGATTATCTCAAAGATAAACAAAAAATTGCCTAAATTTGCTCTTGAACTTGGACGTTGGACCAAATCACTCAGGTGAAAAGACATTATCAATCCATTCTAAACATGAGGAAATCTCCAGAAAGGAAATTCCCTCCTAAGAGATTATTCAAACATTTTATGCTGAAGATGTGACTTCCTTTTCTGGTTCATGCACCAAATATTTGTTTTAGGACAATAAAGGATCTTTTGTGCTTGTATCAGCTGAAGACTATGCAGACACACTGCACCTATCTAAAAAAAATATTTAGAAAGAAAGGATCATTGATGGTGAACCTAGGTTCATTCCTAGGTTTCATTCTCCTTTAATGTAACCCCCTCTTCTGCCATTTCATTATGTTTTGTTTTTATAGTCTAGGTCTGTAAAAAAATTGAATATCCAGTATTTCTGGAGTATAAATGTATTTAACTCATGATATTTGGGAGAAGCTTGAATTGAATAATGAAAATCCAGTAATGCAGACCTGCCAACATTTGAAAATGGAAAAAAGGAGTCCACGAATCGCGCGGAAAGCCGAACTCCCAACGGCGGGGGTCAAGGCCCCAGCGGGGGTGCAAGGGGGCAGAGCCCCCTTGAAGCTGGAGGACATTTAGGAAATTTCACCTTAAAAACAAGCCTTCTGGAGCCCTTCTTGAGCTTTTTATGCCTTGTCCTTTCTCTGGAGCCTTTCATAAGTGGCTTTTTTGGCACCATGTATTACCTCTCTTGAGTAAGTACAAGTATGGCATAGTTTCTTTCTACTCTCCATAGCCAATTCATGTACCATCAGAGAACTTAATGTTCTTGTGCTCAGGCTTGCTCTCTGCTTAGTTTTGTTCTTTACCACGATGGAAAATACTCTTTCACAGTCACTGTTGCTATGAAAAATTAGCAGAACTGCTTTCATTGTTTTGAATAGGAGGGAGTACTTCTCTGTGTGCCTTGTGATATCCTTAATAGCTCCTATCTTGTGCCATTTCTCATCGATTCTGTCTGTATTTGAACTTGCAACAATTTCATCAACATCTTGATCTATTTGATAAAGATTAAATTCTTGTTCAAGTTTGTCCATATCTTTGTAAACGTCGCGAAACTTTTGAGTGTGCCCTTTTGCTTTTGGCATCATGGATCATTCACAGTCATGACAGTTCACAGACTAAAAAAAATACAGCAGGGGTCTAAAAGTTTGCAAGAATCGGCACTGAAACGGCAGACTTGTAAAATCCAAAGCATTTAGCTCACTAAGCACAAAGCACATATAAAAATATCATGAGAAGATATTAGTTTAAAATGTTACCGTTTCTAAACCCTCAGCTGGCGAAACAATCCATTTCCCACACGGTATTCCAGAACGGTAGTAGCGGACGCACACAAGCGCTGCGCTGCATCGTACCGTATGCATAGAGTTACATTCGCACTACACGCGCTATGAATCCTCGCGATCGCGGGCGAACTGTCCAATGTCAATACACACGATCGCTGTCAGATAAATAGCGCGCTGGCCGTGGCTTGTTGCGCTTCGTATATGCACACACGGAGCACAGGCCCATCACGCGTTCTTATCCATTGAACTCTGAACTCCACGTACGCGCGCGTAGTGCATGCGTTTAATTAACGTTACGCACGGTATATACTACCGTGCGTACGTACGTAAATGTAACATTAAGAGGACTCAGAGAGAGAGAAAGAGAGCCGTAGGCAGATGCAGACGGAAAGTGCGTCATTTCCCCCAAAAAAGAAAATCATCTGAAATACAAAGAAAACGGAGTTCTCCGCTTTTGGGCCGCTATAAATTCTGAAAAACGGAGAAACTCCGGAAAACCCGGAGAAGTTGGCAGGCCTGAGTAATGCACAACTAATTTAATAATTGAGAATTTATTCAGGTTTGTTCTAAAAAAAAGACTCCTTGGACTTACAACCCACCCTCTATAAAGAACAAAAAAATGCACATAAGTGTGTTTACAATGCGACTATACCCTCTTTTAGAAACTAAACAACTACAAGAGACACTCCAAAAGTAGCTACAAAAGAAGTTTACAATAGTTTGAGTGTGGGGAGTTGGAAGGTGGTTTGAGGATCTATGCAAAGAATTAAATGGTTGGAAATCCACAGGCTATGTCTAAAGCATTATCCAGTCTATACACTTAACTTCCTTTGATATTTCTAAGGATATCCTACAATGTAGATACTATCATTTGTATTATGAGATACTCTTTATTATTGAAAAATTCTCTTTACATCAAGGACCTCACCACAATATTAGTAATTATTCATACAGACAATTTTAGAGCCCAAATACAAGTGTTATTTTGTTGGTGCACTCGACCCACTTTAAAAGTTTGTTGAACTCGCCTAATATTTTTTTCTGAGGTGACACAATATTGAAAATATCGGACGACTAGAACGGGAATTCCCGAAGTTTGTATGGTAGGGGGTCCTAAAGCTACGCACCACTCATCGCGCGCGCATGCAGTTTTCAATGGCAAATGCGCACTCTGTGTGTGGAACTGCAGAGTGATGAACAATTCCTATTAAATTTTTTCTACAGAGGCTGCAGTAAATCTCTAAATGCAGAGAAAACCAACAACTATTAGGAAGTTTAGAGTTATATTCGCTTTAATTTCATTTTATCCTATAATAATTTTGAATATATTTTAGAAATTGAGGCACAGGAAATACTATTTTTTTGCATGATAAATCGAGTGTGTAGCTTTAGGACCCCTTCTACAGCGGGCGGCGAAATCAAGAGGTGTTCGAAAAACACGACAGGATTTTTGCATTAGTGAGTTTTGTGATATTTTCTACTTGGTTTATGATCTTTAGAATGTTTGCCACAAATTAGTGAAATATAATTTGTTGAAATATTAAAATTGGGACAGTTTTTATTGTTTGAAAACAAAGTGCGTGACTTTAGGTCCCCCCATCATACAGCAGATTCAGAGTCTCAGGGCGGGAGGGTAAGTTAAAAATTATTTGCTAAAATTCTCTGTATGAATAATAATCATAATACTGGATGTCCCATTTTTCGGTCAATACAAGAAAATACAGGACTCGCTTTGCAAAATATTTCCTTGTATTTACCTCAAGGCCATCCAATATTATATAATTATGTAAGAATATTTAAGAGCATAAGGTAGCAAACAAACAGGAGATCTCATAAAAGATGATAAATGTGCATTGAACACCCCAAAAATAATGGTGTTAAATTGTAGGTGTTAGTTCAACATTCTTTGGTGTTATTGTAGCACCTTCTATATGTTGTTAAGCAGTAATTGACATTATGCTCACACTCCATGGTGTATTTTAACACCTGAGGGTTTGGTCTGCTAAACACAAAATGGGGTTGTTTTTAACACCTGAGGGTGTGGTCAGTTAAACACCAAACAGTGTTGTTTTTAACCCCTGACTGTATGGTCAGCTTAACGTAAAATGGAGTTGTTTTTAACACCTGAGGGGGTGGTTGGCTAAACACGGAATGGGGTTATTTTTTACACCTGTGGGTGTGCTTTGCTAAACAGCGAATGGGGATCTTAAATGAGAGTGTGGTCAGCTGAACATGGAATGGGGTTGGTTTCGACACCTAAGGGTGTGGTATGCTAAACACCAAATGGGGTTGTTTTTAACACCTGAGGGTTTAGTCAGCTAAACCCCAAATAGGGTTATTTTTAACACCTGAGGGTGTGGTTTGCTAAACATTGAATGGGGCTACTTTTAACACCTGATGGTGTGATTTCTCTTAACACCAAACAGTGTTGTTTCAAACACCTGAGGGTGTGGTCCGCTCAACACTGAATAGTGATGTTTTTAGCTCCTAGGTTTTTCCAGTGAACCTGTGTGAACTCCATGGGTGAATTCAAACTTCCAGTCTTCCCTCACACATTTTTTCTGAATTTTCAATTTTCTAATTTTTCCTAATTCTGATGGAGGATTTTAAAAAGGTTTCACTGTACTTACGCAAGGATACTGGACAAGGTTAGCATCTCAGCAATGATGTAGGAAAGGTAGGCCATGACGAAGACGAAGATGGGCTCGATGACCCTGACCTTGTAGGTATACTTGGTGATGAACGCCGTGAGGAACCCCATGATGACACCGATCAGGATACCACCAAACGCAACCACGAAGAAGGAGATGATGCCGAATATGTAATCCTGGGCCATGAGATGCTCTCCTCCGATCTCATTGAAAGATTCAAAGACACGATAGAGCACCTGGGATTGTGGGTAAAAGGGAACGAACATTAATGGAGGTGGCCATACAGTCGCTATGAGAAAGGTGCAATTTACATCAAACATGACTACAGTAGGTGTTCAAGCCATGGGTCAATAATGCGAATGTGTGTGTATTTGAGTTTTGTCAGACGTGTATCAATCAGATATGATTATTTACGTCTGGGACTGACCTTTAACGTCATCATCCGAAAGACGTGACCCCACAGCTTGGATTACAGGCGCACGCCACAATGCCCAGAATTATTTACCTTCTGATATTCTAATCTTACAAATGTGTAGTGAAGGGACAGTGATTTTTACATGTAAACGAAACAAAAATCCTTTTGGTTCTTATATTTTTCATGCCGAAAATTATGGAATTCACCTTTGCAAAACATAAATTCAGGTTTTTGCTGTGTATATTTTCAGTGACAAAACAGAATTTCCATTTTTAGATCAAGTTGAAACGAATTTACAGTTTTTCAAAAACGGAAAAGACCAATTTTGAAACTGAAAATCACTGTCTCTAGTAGTGGCTGTTAAATCATTTTTCACTCCTTGATTCTTTGTGAAAATTTGAATTTAGAATGTTTGGTTGTGTAGCATTCTCTCATTAACATTTTCATTTTTATTTCAAAAAGTGCCCTTTAAATATAAATTTAGAGATAGATTAACAGAACACTACAAAGATTATACCACAAAATTTTCAGTTAACTTTATGCTTAAGAAGTGGTTTTATATATCTTTTTAAATGCAGATTTTTTTTTTATTCCAAGGCAAAAGGCCAAAAATAAATATGCATGTGAAATCACATACTCTTTATCAATCCTCCACATTTCCCTTACCCGTCGCTATATGAGAATGTCACAAGATCTATGATTAATATAAAGAATGATTAAAAGAGCTCTTATTACATGGTGTAGAAATACAATTTATATCTCCAAGATGGTACCAGCACAATTTATAATAATGGTACATAGAAATTTCTTTCTCCACAAAAACATGTTGGTTTGAATCAGAGGGCAAATTTTATTAATTTAAAGGGGAAGTTCACCCTGACAAAAACTTTATTGTAAAAATAGCAGAAAAAATAATGAAAAATATTGCCGAAGGTTTGAGAAAAATTCATCAAATAATTAAAAAGTTATTAGAATTTCAATTATTTGATTTGTGACGTCATATGCGAGCAGCATTCCTACATAGTGAATGGTTAAAAATCAATGAAATGTCATTTTCTCAGAAATTTGAAAATGGTTTTCACTGTACCTTTTGTATATCAATAGACAAATCATTTCACACCCGATCATGAATAGAAAACAAAATTAGTCATCAGGAACCATGCAAATTTTGAAATTCATGCATTTTATATTACATAACACATGGGGCAGCTGCTCGTTTATGACGTCACAAATCCAAAACTTTGAACTCTAATAACTTTCTTACTCTTTAACGGATTTTCCTCAAACCACCAATATTGTTTACTATTTATTCTGCTATTTTTGCAACAAAGTTTTCTTTAGGGTGAACTTCCCCTTTAAGACATAATATATGGATGTGACATATTTATACTGCCTGTATGGTAACTGAAAGAGTAGTTTTTGTGGCTCCTGCACTATGTACACACAATGCATACGGCCCAGATGGCAAAATGGTGTTTAGTTCAGTAGTAAAGTTTTTTTTTTTTTTTGGGGGGGGGGTATGAACAGGTTTTCTCAAGTGCATACACCAGTGAAACCCCCCAGTCAGTCAGTAAAAGCATGGACCTATCACAAATAGGTCCATGGTAAAAGAGATGTAGAACGTAATAGACCGGTTTTTCATTGTAGCAAAGTACTGATTGATACTCAAACAGATTTTGGCTAGGTTTACAGAGGACTGACCATGCATGCATGAATTTTTGTATAAAGTTATGATGACTACATATCAAGGTCTATTTTGACTATTGTGGTAATGATACTAATAATGTAGGTTTTTATCATGACCATGACAGTCATGAACCGCAATCAACAGAGGAAGTTGTGCTGTACCATGCACTGTGCAGCAAATACACATAAAATTAATTAAAGTGAACAATGTGAGAAAACCCCTATCAAAAAATAAATTTTCACTTCTCTAGAATAGCATACACGTTTTGCAGAATTATCAAAACAGTAACTCTGTCTTAACATATTTTACATCTCAACATTCATTTGTTTTCACGTTTTCCTCAGTAATTGTTATAAAAGGAATAATTGATGCTGATAAAGTATGCTGGTCAAAAGATACATCTCTTATAAATCTGTATTTGTTTTACGAATCATACTGGTCGAATGATATATATTTCATTTCTGATTACCACACATGACCACCAACATCACTTGAAAAAAGCCAGATGCAGCATAGTCTTTCATTAAAAATATGAATATTGAGATCTCATCAGGCTTGGAGGAAGTATAATAAATCATTGACAACTGTCAAGTAGCTAAAACTGCAAATTACTCGATTTAAAATAATAGGCTTCACCAATTAAGGGATGATGACTTTTCATTTCATTTTGGTTTCGACAGATCACCAAGACAAAACACATCTTTTGACGGAACTAGGGTATTGCAACTAATGCCAATGACAATGCAGGAAATAACTTTCCTGATATTGCATCGTAATTTCCAACTGATTTCTGTACGACTACAACACAATGTAGCACGCTTTTTACTCAGGACAGACCAGGGGGGTGTTTCACAAAGATTTAAGTATGACTTAGAGTCGCACTTAAATGTCTAGTTGCGCGCAGTATAAAAGGCATGACAGCATTGGTCAGATCATGCCAAGAGGACGCGCACTACTGCGTATTGATCAATAAGATTGCGCGTTGCATATCATGTACGCGTCGACATGTAAGTGCAACCTAAGTCATACTTAAATCTTTGTGAAACACCCCCAGAACCTGAAAATAGGTAGGCTATTTTCCCTTCAAACTCAAATTTCCAATCAATTTGAGAAGCATGATTATCCAATGCAATGTATTTTTGACCATAATCACCATCACCTCCGCAATAGCATTGTAAAATTTCATGATGGAAACTAATTATTGAATAAAATAGTTGTTACGGTAAATTTATTTTATTATGCCAACCTGACAAGTCATAATCAGCAATGTCATGGGGAAATTAGAAATTAAAGGGAGTATGAGATTATTGCATATTGTGTAGTTATTCACTGATGTATATGATCACATACAAAACACATAATAGATTTTTTTATTCTTCTACCCCACTTTCTAAAACTTCAAAATAATGTCTTCATGAGTTTACATGGTTGAATTCCTTTTGTAAATGATCTAAATATAATTTCAATGCCAGACTATGCTTATGTTTAAATGAATATGGATACAACCAGAGAAAATTGTTTTGAAAATGATTTAAATAAACTTAGATCTATGACCGAATGCGCTCATTTTTATGATCGTCACATGGTTATTATTAGGAATACTTTAGGCTATTTAACAGGGAAAGAAAGTGATATTCCTGATCACTAATATCTCAATCACATGCGGTCTATATTTGAGAATTTATTAAATCTATTATTAAAAAAAATACCATATGGATTTTAAAGTTTGCGTTGCAGTTTCACCAATGATTAAACAAATATGCAAAACGGTGAATCCCCAGATAAAAAATTTTTTTTGCAGGAGATTATGCTTCATAAATTGAAAACATGCGTCAATTGGTATATATTTTGCACAAATTCTGGAAATTTCTATTCCTTTTCCCTCCCTTCCCTGGATTGAAAATAAACTGCTTTCAGTATCTTGCTGATCCGAACCAGTCCGGAGCTAAGTCATAGTTTATGAACGGTGTGGCCTATATAGCCAGAGCCAGGCTCAGGCTATTTTGGTCCTGCTTTTATCAGCACCAGACCAGGGCAAGACCTGCGTGCCCAAGTTTTTGTAATGGATAATTTGAAAAGTAGCGTGGCTCTGGTATAGTTACTGAACGAAATGTTCATTGTGTGGTGCGGACTATTTTTAGCGCGGGCCTGGTGCGGACAAAAAAATCATGAATTGCTGAAAATAGTATTAAATCACTGTTTAGACATTATGCAGGGAACCACATCAAACATCCAATTAAGGCAATGCACAACATGAATGGCATGATGCTATGAAATGTGGGGGAAGAACGAATCACTTTGTGAGACTACAGCCCAGTACATTCTTCCTCGTTAACTCATTATATAAAGGTAGAGAAATATCAAGCACCATGCAGATCAAGTATGTTGTGAATGCATTTCAGTACCAATCTTACAATATTCCAATAGAGGCATTAAAACATACTGTTTTACTTTTTAATAAGTGAATTGGCTGGTTTGTGGTCAATGTTGTATCGTTATGCTGAAGCAGATATAGGGTTGATTACAGTTATTTTACAAGTTGTTGTGATGTTGTGAAAAGATATAAAAAAAAGCTTGTCAAGTGGGATATTAAAGCAAATTGGATAGGAATTAACTGTCCTGACAAAGTTTTGGCATAATTGACCGCTTGAAAAGAATTTTCATACTGTACCGACAGTACAATCACTTGAAAATTGACCTGAAAATATCACCTTGACACCATTTCATAATCAATTTATTGGAGTGTAATATCATTCTATATATATTTTCTGTAAGTCTCTTAATATTTTCATTACTACGTTCTGATACTGATTGCAACAAAAATTGACTACATCACTTTCTTATTACAATGAATAATCTTTAATTGATATGAATTATTTGCATCAATAGAGGTGTTACTCTGAGAAAATTAAATACAAAAGAAAAATTAGAAAAACTAGGTGATCTCTATAATATCAGCAAGTTTAAGTATCCACTTATACCCTTTTTACACAGGATTTTCTTAGCCCCGGACTATCGCTAACCCCGTACTATCCTTAACCCCGTACTATTTTTTTTTCCTTTTCACACATGCCAAATTGTTATTGCTAACCCCGGATAAGGAATGCTTGCTTTTTACACAAGAAACTCGCTAACCCCGGACTAGTGGTTTTTGTCGATCATTCGTAGTACAAGTACTTCACTCGTACACTTTTTACACACGCTAAAATTTCCTTAGCCCTTACTATAGGTGGGGCTAAATTGCCATTTAGCCCCACCTATAGTACGGGGTTAAGCTTAGTCCACTTTCGTTTTACACTAGCGATCTTAACCCCGTACTATCGCTCTTAGCACCGCAATTGCTGGGATAACCCTGCTTTTTTTGCAGGGCCAAATAATCCCGTACTAAAGGTGGGGTTAGCCCACTTTGCAAAAATGCTGTGTAAAAAGAAAGTGGGCTAAGCTTAACCCCGTACTATAGGTGGGGCTAAATGGCAATTTAGCCCCACCTATAGTACGGGGTTAAGGAAATTTTAGCCTGTGTAAAAAGGGTATTAATCTAATAGCAGATGGTCCTATTCTCAGATCCCTAATAATACAGCCATAGCTAAACCCACTCGGTCTACAATTTGAGGAGCCCACAATATATAAGCTTTGCTTTTTAGTGGAATCCTCCATTTTCACAAATTATAAATAACAAATCCTTTACACATGATTATTTTGTATGTAACTTTCTTATAACATGTCTTTTTCAAGTTGATTTAATGACCTTGCAGTATATTGTTTATGATGTTGATTTGTTATGATTTTATTTATTTGATTTATATTTTGTTGAAAATGAAATAAATGAAATGAAACTGTATGGTCAAACAGTGCCTTACTCTCTTACATATTCATTTGGGCTAACTGATTTTGGTCTAATATGATCATATGGTATACTACACTACTACTTCATCTACCTACCATGTCACACTATGTCAAATTAAATTTGGTTCATGAACAGTTTATCTAATCACACAGAAAAAGTGGTATTAGGGCAAGTGAATGTGAGAAGGATATTGTCTAACTGGAATTAAGTCAAAATATTTAACAAGTTAAATTGCAATTAGACCAAATGGTGAGAAGACAAATTGATTGTAGGCGAGCTAATAGTGGGATGTAGAGACAGTGATTTTCCGTTTAAAAAAATTGACTTTTCCGTTTCTGAAAAATTTGTAATTCTGTTTCAACTTGATCTGAAAATGGACATTCTGTTTTGTCACTGAAAATGTATACAACAAACACCTGAATTCCATTTTGCAAAGGTGAATTCCGTGAATTTTTACATGAAAAGTGAAAGAACCACACGGAATTTCAGTTTTATTTACCGGAAAAACGGAAAATCACTGTCCCAAGGGATGACACTAAGCAGAAATTAGACAAAGCGCCGGCCCGTCTTACAAAGAGTTACGATTGATCCAATCAATAGCAACTAAATGGAAAGCCAGCAACGTCAACAAGCAAAGTGCATGTTCGTCCAAAATATTTTCCAGAAATGATGAACATTCATACATTCACTGTTTTCTTGATCAATCAGTTTGCTTCTCACTGTTTTCAAACGACATTGGACAAATTTCCTAAAGAAAAAAATTATGACACTGATGGATTTTCACATACTTGAGATTGATCGGACCACTTGTAACTTTTTTTAATATGTGGCCCAGGTGAAGTAGACCAAACGGCAATTCAACACGTGAACTTACCACGGTGACAGCATCATTCAGAAGCGATTCTCCAAACACGAGAATATGTAGAACCTGATTGACATGGATCTCTTCAAACACAGCCAGGACAGCGACCGGATCCACAGCAGAGATCAAACTGCTGAAGGTCATACACTCCAAGAAATTGATAGTCGTATTGCCATCTAGATTTAAAGAGAATCAGTGACAAAATTCAGACATTATGGTGCATCCTAAGAATACATTGCTATCAAATTCTGCAAGGTTTTTGGCAATGTTTGCCCCAAGAAATAGCACTGATATGTATAATCTACATGGAGTTTTGAATCCTAAGAAATCCTTTCCATCATTATTCTGCAAGAATTAAGTGATTCAAGAGAAACTGTTTACTTGCACCCAGATGGGTCCTGGATGGATGCCTAATTGCAACTTGAAGTTTGCATGAGAGCTAAGATCGACTTGGACTCGTAGTGAATTTCATTTTAAGTTCATTTCATACTTGAGGTGTAGGACTGGCTGAACTGTAATCCAGCATGGGTCACTTGAGGTATAGTCCCTGGTTTGCTTCGGAGGCACTTTAATGCACCTTGGTGCAGCTGAGAGAAAGCAATTCTATCTACCTCACAGGTATGGCATTTTAACACTTAAAGGAAGGTGTCTGGAATATTGATATTTTGAGCGGAGCTGTATCTACCTTAATGGTATTCCAAGGAAGTGGATTGCAAATCTTTTAATAACTAAATATTGCCTTATGATAAAAACAGAAACACCTGGTGTCATGCGGTAGGGATTCTGTCAAAGGCCACTATTTCATATACTGAGATATTTATAATCCACAAGTGTTGAAGACCTTCTACAGGTATACCTCTAAACAATCATCATTTTCAGTGGCGTTGTTTTCATTTCACACAAATAAGTTGAAGAAATCATTATCATGAATACATGAATGATCTACTAGTTGATTCACCTATACCTCGTTTATCTATCAATATCATCACACTTACGTAGGAGTCCCCCGACGGAGATGCCCCAGAGGGAGAGTCCGATGGTGAAGGCGTTGATGAGGGTTCCGATGACGGCGAACATGAGGATGCTCCCGATGTTGCTCCAGAAGGCAGCCTGGGGCATGAAGTAACCGGCCTCCATCATGATCGGAGGTAGGAGGTAGAGGAAGAAGATATGGGCCTGGAGCTCCGGGTTGAACGGGGACGCCGTGTTGACCAGGAACAGGGCTCCGATGATGAAGCCGATGGCGATGAGGAGGCAACTCTCGGGGACATACTTGGGCAGAGGTGAGAAATGGAAGACTGCAGAAGAAAAGAAAAGAAAGAATGCTGAAACTAAAACTGAGCAAAATACACTGCTTTGCAAGAACTTCCACAAAGTAACATTTAAACAATTATCAACTGTGAACATATGAAACTATATATGGAAATATCATATCCATACACAATATACAGTGCTAGCTAACTTTTGAACTAAATTTCCTGAATGTATCTTACAGCTATGTAGCAAAACAATTGTCATATGGTGCACAAACATCATTTGTACTCTATATATTCTGTGAAAATACTTTAAAGAGACTACGAAAAAAAAAATATTATGCATGAAACTAGGTCATATACAATAACTTGACTTTGAAGTCAGTAACCCCGGACGAAGATTGTTTCCACATTTTACAGTCGTAACATGTGCATTCATATTCAAACAGCAGGGAGTGTACATTATTATCCCTGATCAAATAATGTTGTTTGTATCTGACAATGCAGATGTCAGCATGAGTGACCTATCTATGCATTGTTTAGGAGTAGGTCTACCTTCGAATTGGAACATCTACTCAGGATATGTGACTTCACAGCAAAAACTGTGGTGTTAACCGGTGTACATAGAGGACCACACCAGTTGTTTTACACTGGTGTTAAATTGGTGGTGTTAGTTTTACACATATAGGTGTTATTACAACACCTATGGTTGTTACATTTACACTCTTTGGTGTTATGTTCAATCTCTAGGGTGTACATTTAACACCTCAGGGTGTGGTCCTCTATTAACACCAGTTGGTGTCAGTTTTAACACCGCAGTTTTTACAGTGTTGATTTTCGACTTGTCTGTAAGAAAAACATATACACTTCCTCTCCAAACTATACATGTTGTAAAATGATTTATACCAATTTATACCAAGATACATTGACATTCATTTGGTGGAGTCTTTGTCATAAAATACACGAGGGAAGGGACAAGCAACCCCCCTCCCCCCACACCTTCTCTCCCCCTCTCTCTCTCTCTTCTTTTTAGTACTAGAACTTTATGGGGTGGGGGCAGAGAAGTTCACTGCCCCCGGCCCACTTGAAAAAGTGACATTTTAGCCATTTTATGTATTGGAGCTAATCACGGAAGAGTAGTCTTTGTCTTACATCACTATGACATCACATATGCAGCCAATATGAAGTCTCCTTGGGTATAGTGATCACCAATTATTACAACTTTTAAAAATTCATATCTATCTTATTGTGTTGAATTCCCTGATAACAGATGGCACACCAATATCTTACAAAGTAATGACTTTAATGACAAATAAAATACACTATCAATTATTAAACATGTCTGGTTTCCTTATAACCATCAAGACTCGATTTACCAGCTGGGCGACGTTCTCATGAATAATTCATTAGTATCTTGCATTCTACACCAGGTAGGTGCTGTCTGGGGGAGGCATGCCAGTGTTTGAAGTTACAGGTTTGTGTCAATATAAATGCTACCTCTGAAGTATACATTCCACGTTATATATTGAGTGTTGAAAAGTGGGAGGCCTTCAACTCCAAAAGGGGAAGTTCAGCTGGAAAATATGTTAGTTTAAGAAAGCAGAGTCATTTGTTTGTATTAAAAGTTGCAGATTCATTATACAATTCTCTTGCTTTTATTGTATTTTTTTAAATCACTGGCATTTGATTTTTTTCTTTAAATCTTTAAGTGAAAAATAAATGAAAGGAAATGAAAATTAGTTGAATAAACCATTTAACTAGAGCAGCATGAAAACACAAATACCATAGTATCATAAGTTATAACATTTTTATATTCATGCCTAATTAGAGGTATTTCATTTTGATAGTAAAATCTCAAGTCACAGAGTTCCAATATGTCATCTCTGTATTTTATTCATACCCAATGAATAGATTGGCATTTTAAGATTGCATCTTTACTCATAACATAACAGGTAGAGGATATTTCCTCTTTTGCCCAAGGATATGACAAATTATTCAAACCATCATCTTCAAATAAAACATGTGTCTTCAGCTACACTGCTTTATGATTGAATGACATTTCCTTTATAAATGTTGAAATACTCATGATGCGGATGTGACAAACCTAACACAATAAAATATTGGAATTTAATATCTAACTAATATAGTGACTTGATTTCTGTTGTCCACTCCGACCAATCTTATCCAGATCTTTCTATTATCCGGATGCATTATTGCCAAGATTTGTTTTTTCATTCTAGTACGTGGGGGAAATGAGATTTCAATCTATAATCAAAATTGCTACGCTAACTCTCTTTGATTGCATACATTTTCTAATATAGTCTACCTACAACCACATTATTTTTTATGAAAATATCTCACTCAAATTACCGAAAGAACTTAGACAGGATAATTCTCCAGTAAATCAGGGCACAGCGCAACTATTTTATCACATTCCCTTTTTTTTCAGGGAAAAAACAACACAGACGGCACAATCTATCATGTTTGAGCCTACAGTCAGTATAACAACGGCTGACTTTGCGAAGCAGGGATGCCCGCTTCGATGATCCAATTTTCTAACTTATGATACATATTCAACATAGCATTTGAATTCTGGTATATAGATATCGTCAATGCATCACATTGTATACTTCTTTGAAAAAAAAAAGACATTTCCTACGTATACAGGTAAGTGCAATCTAATTTGAGAAAGAATGCATAATTTAGAAATCATACACCATTAACTTAAAATTGTATTTCCTTGTTCAAAGTTAATTTCTTTTTGATGATGTGGCAAACATTCAATTAAAAAAACAATAAAATTTAGCTTTACCTATCCGACCGCAAAAAAGATGAATGTTTATTCTGTGGTCATAAGATCAAAGACCACATCACAAAACATACATCAAAATAATCAACGAACTGTACAAGTGCATGTACGTACAGAAAACTATTTTTGTTTTCTTTTTTCCATGTAACTTCCACATATCTTTATTTCATAATTTTAATTTTGTTGTGAAGGAGCTCCTGTTTCGGGTTATATAATGTATTTTGCATTGCATACGTTAAGAAAAATGGCGTCAAATTTCATCTGCGAATAAGAACATAACAAATCATCATTCCAGCTCTACTAGTCTAGGCTTGCCATTGATACAAAGTGATTATCATTATAATCTTTTATAAATTTTAAAAATCAAGTAATATCTTTTGTGTCAAATTGTTTCAAAACATTTACCTATCTGCTTCTTCTGTTGATTCTTTTAAACTCAAAACAAAATTACATTTGGTTTTATAGATTACCCTTTAAACTAAATAACTCATCTTAAAATTCTGGAGGGATAGAAAGAGACCCTGGGGCACTCCCCCCCCCCCTCTTCCTATTTCTCCCTCCAATCCCTGTCTCTCTGAAAGTCTGTTTTTCATCTCTCTCAACCCCCCCCCCACCCTTATTGGGCATTAATAACATTTAGCTCCTTTTATTGCATTGGTTCACTTCATCTCTTTGGTTGGATCTCATTTCGTAGCCTACGGGATCAAGGTGGTGTAATCTGCTTTCAAATTTGTCTGCCTCAAAAGCAAATCGGAAACCACTTCAACGGTATCTCATCGCAATGCCTAGAACTATTCACACAGTGAAAAGGGTTAGAATTAAAACATAATTCCATCATAGTGATATCACTGTATTAGCATTTACACATAGAAATAAAAAGGTAGAGACTTTCGTCTCTTTCGTAGAGACAACGTGGAGCGTTGTGGCCCAGTGGATTAGTCTTCGGACTTTGAAACAGAGGGTCGTGGGTTCGAATCCCAGCCATGGCGTAATTTTCTTCTGCAAGAAACTGATCCACAATGTGCTGCACTCAACCCAGGTGAGGTAAATGGGTATCGGTAGGAAGTAGTTCCTTAAAAAGCTGTGTGCGCTATGAACGCCCAGCTTAGCCGGGTAATATAGGAGCGCCTTGAGCACCTAACAAGGTGGATATGTGCGCAATATAAATACCCTACATGTATATCATTATTATTATTTCTGTATCAGTCAATTAGATTTAGGCATGGAAATACAAAGATATTTCAACCAGAACCACTAAACATAAAGCAAAACGAACAGTAAGGTACTGCATATAATTCAGGCTTCAAGCTGAAGTTATTCTAGAATTTGTGGCTTTGCCGTCTCGTCATCACCAAAAATAAACTATCAATGGCAAATGCTTTTGATACTGGTAGTTTATGTTTCAATCATACCCTTAAATATATCCATAAACAAGTTTATTAACAATCATGCTGATTTCCTGAACATTGAGTAATTGTGTAAAAATGTACTAATAAAAGAATGAAAAAGCTTTACAGGCAAATATAAGTCATATAAAAAGGAAAATATTACTGTTTCAGTTCCCTCATTTTGCTAGTTGCTCATTAGAAAGGGGTAATTCACACATGGGAGAAATCAGGGTGTTTAGATGAATAGAATACAAATAATGAATGTTTATGAGAGCAATGGACAGAATACTTCATGAAGTGAAAGATGAAATGATCCCTTCAACGAGGCGTAGCCAAGTTGAATGGATCATTCATTTAGTCTTTCTCCTAATGAAATATTCTGTCCATTGCATGAATGAAAAAACATCATTTGTTTTATATGTCATCTAAAAAATATCTTTGTCATTTGACATTTACAAATTTGAATAAAAGTGCATTCAGTGCTAACGCGGTCTGTTGATTGTCGCATACATTCAACACGCGCAATACAAACACACTTGGAGCGCCGGTGCCTGGTGGTCTCGACGTGCGGCGGGTGCAATGGACAAAATCTTATGGATCAAAAAATTGCATGGATGATGACATCACTGTAAATGGGCTGAACGATCAATATCAAACAATCAATCAAATGCAAAGGATCTACCTAGGTGTCCTATAAAGCAAGATGAAATAAATATGATGTCATATTAGGGTTAGAATTAGATGGTCTAGAGCTCTCTCCTTTTCAATTCGTCTATTGCCAACTCATCCACTCACCACATGGTGTACTTTCATTTAGTCTAATGCCATTCCGTCCATCAACATTTTGTCTAACAACCATTTGGTCCAATCATCACTTCGTCTAATCACCAATTCGCCTTTGACCATGTCATCTCATAACCAGATAGTCTAATATCCAACCTATCATCGGTAGTTGGATATGATCTTCATTAGATGTGAATGTATTTGACTATATAAAAAAAAAATAGAAAGTCTGGCCAATAACGTGCTTCTAGGGGGGGAGGCTTTCCATAATGCTGCTTGTAAATGCATGACTGTAATGAGGCTTTAAATTTGGCCTACAATTTCTGATTTTATATATTTCCAATAATTTACAAAGTGATACAGAATGATCTGAACAGTTTTTACAGGGTGATACAATGCATTCAAATGGTGATATAATGATTACAAAAAATCTTTCTTTGATAACTTTGTCCTATGCAGAAATTACCCCAACCATAAGAGGTAATGTTGAGATCTAAAAAGATCTAAATATCCAATCTACTGGATGATGAAATATTCAGAATCAATTTAAGCCAGACTCTTTCAACAGGGAAATTCATTACTAACAAACATTGAATATTGCTTTGAAGCAGGAAATGATGAATACTAGAACATCAGAGGATACAAAGCAATATAAATTATTTTGTTTCAATGTAAAGCTAAAAACCTCAAAGGTATGGTTTTCCAGGAATTGGGCATTCTACAAGTTTATCAATAATTTGTACTATAATAGACAGGTTTAATAGCATACATGTAGATCTATCTATATTCTTTTTTTTACAATGAATAATGAATTGAATCTGCACCACAAACAAAGATTTCCTTGGGGAAACTGAAAAGTTTTCCCTGGATATGTCTGATAGCAAAAAAGCTACATGCATATAGTCCATTAACCATAAGTAACATGTACTATAATAAATACCTTATCGATACAGACTGATTGGTTTTGGGATGCTATTTTTAGGCCTGAGTCATGTCAGAATTTTTTTGTTTCGGAATCCGCCAGAGTTGCGCCGGTCGGAATCTGGTATCCCAAAAAACGAATTCACAAACAGGGAAGTAAAAAAAGAAGTCATTATACAATATTAATTATTGATTTCATTTTTAAACAAATGTTTCATTAAAAAAAAAAGAAGAAATTATGAGAAGACGGCACAAACCTTGCTGATGTTAACGTGACCATCTTGTTCTCTTTGTTAGTAGCTAAGCTCTGGGTGCCACGCGCGTAAAACATTCCCCATAGACTTGTGTGTTAAAATGGCACTTTTGAAAAATTCATAAAAAATAAATGTGAAATTAGAGGGTGGAATGTTTACTACCATTGGATAGGATATATATCTGGCATTCCATATCTGACCAGGAAAGGGTAGCGTAGCCAGCTCATTTTAAAAATAAATTGCCATTTATGAAGATAACTATGAATGGATCAAATTTATCGACTCAAACAGTAAAATAGCCCTAATTAGTCCGCCAGTCAAAAAAATAGTTCCAAGTCACTTTTTTATCTTCTCAATTTGGTCGAAGGAAGTTCAGTAGTTACCATTTCTAGAATCAGTGTTAGATTTTGAATCATATTCATACAGTTTTGTCAATCAGCAACATCAAATTGAAAAAAATTTGAATGGGTTGGGTCGAACGAATATCTTGAGCCCTCCTGATGTAATTAGGCTCATGGCACCTATATTATATGACCTATGAATTTTATTTTATTGAATAGCTACTTTGCTATTCTTTCATATCTGTACACTCACACTAGCACAAAGAAATGCATTGAAAATGCCTATTTTCTATGCAATGACCCATTTTTAATGTATTACTCATACATGTTATATTCACTATTTGGATGCATACATATCCTGCCTGCATACAGCCCAGCAGTGAATGTAATGACAATAGGTCCCTATTAATTGTAATATAAAGGTGTATTAAATTTTGTGTAGATATCAGGATACCAGAACTGCCTCAAACAAAATTACCAGATATACATGAGATTGAATGAGGAAACAATCAAAGTATAAGAACATACTACTTTAGTACATTTGCATTTGACCTATTATATCAAAATTTTCCTAGGGCTATTGCCTCTCAGATGTAAGAAGGAAGAGATACATAAAATTAGATAGAAGAGAGAGAGAAAAAAAGAGAGATAGAAAGAGAGAGAGAAAGAAAGAAAGATAATTTCATAGATGGCATGGCTTATAAAGAGGGGGGGGGGTAGACTAAGATTGGAGCACACAGCCACCCCCCATCCCTCCTTAGTTGAGCACTATTAGCCCTTAGATACCTTACCTTACTCTGTGCCTTTTTCTAAATACCTTCTTGAAGGTACCACTCTAGTTCTCTTCAGTAAAGTTCTCAAAGCTCCTCTCTACCCCCTTCCTTTTACATGAGCAATTTGTAAAGGTCTTTCTAATATTAAGTATGTGATGTACACTAACACAAACCAATGATGAATCAGAACAAAAAGAGGCATAGACGCTCTATACATTGACCAGACTACATATAGGCTTACATATACACAGACCTACTAACTTTAGCTGATATGGCCTTGCTAGCCATTAAATCAATTCTTTGCACCTCTTGATGACTAAACATATTGATATCAGTGAGAAATTGTTTGCTACTGAAGAGTTTGGCCAGGAATTCCATCCACTACTAGGGATTTCCCATATTACTTATAGGTGCCACGCGCGTAAAACATTCCCCATAGACTTGTGTGTTAAAATGGCACTTTTGAAAAATTCATAAAAAATAAATGTGAAATTAGAGGGTGGAATGTTTACTACCATTGGATAGGATATATATCTGGCATTCCATATCTGACCAGGAAAGGGTAGCGTAGCCAGCTCATTTTAAAAATAAATTGCCATTTATGAAGATAACTATGAATGGATCAAATTTATCGACTCAAACAGTAAAATAGCCCTAATTAGTCCGCCAGTCAAAAAATAGTTCCAAGTCACTTTTTTATCTTCTCAATTTGGTCGAAGGAAGTTCAGTAGTTACCATTTCTAGAATCAGTGTTAGATTTTGAATCATATTCATACAGTTTTGTCAATCAGCAACATCAAATTGAAAAAAATTTGAATGGGTTGGGTCGAACGAATATCTTGAGCCCTCCTGATGTAATTAGGCTCATGGCACCTCTGAGATGCAAATAGAGTCTGCCGCCCTCTAAATGCCTCCCGTAACTTAGCTACTATCAAAGAGAACAAGATGGCCATGTAAACATTGGCAAGTTTTTTACCCGTCTTCCATCATATTTTTCTCAATGGTTACCTGAAATGCAACAAAAAAAATCTGGGTTATGATTGGTATGACTTAATAAAACAAACTCGATAATTATGCCGAGACATTCAGAAGAAGAAAATTTTGTTATGTATTCGGAATACCGGAACGTAAAAAACAAAACTGGAACCCACACACATCGGACGGATTCCAGGATTCTGTCCGTTCCGACCCAGGTCTAATTATTTTCATCGTAATTTGTCACAGGGGATGGCCTTCCGGTAAACTGGCAAAAGGATATTCGTGTTCTGACATTGCAACACACCTTACTCATAGCATAACCCATTGAAAGTGCTTTTATTCCTCACTGAAACCCCCCATCCCCATCTGTTATGGCCACCACATTATCTTAAGATTTCCGTAAGTTATTCTTAGAGATAGATATCAATTGGTCATTAAAAGATCAGAAAAGTTTGGAAGCCAATACTCAAGAATCTAACTTACACAATTTTGCCAGAGCTCCAACGGTTATCCACAAGACAGCAATGAACAGGGTCGAAACCTCTTCAAATTGAATGTATGCGATCTTGTAAGACGTGATCTCAGTGAGGTTCAATTCATCACAGTGTTTCTGACCAGGATCCTCCGATATAAATGCATCGCAGGAGGTCAACAATGTTGTTAAGAAAGCGATGACAGCGAGTAAAAGAACAGTGTTCCTCATCGTTGCAGAGTATGCAAGGTTGATCTGTCTATCAAGCACGGTCAGGTTTAATGTCTGGAGGTAGATCTGTTAGGTTATTCTTTGGACATCAAGTGTTAACAAGTACGCAAGGCTGGAAGGTCAAATACATTAGTACTATCCGTTCAGAGACTCTTTGGTAATTTAGAGGACAATCATGGATGCGATAGTTGAATACTTGATGATTTCAAGGTGTGTCATTGATGCGGAGGCAGCACATTCCTAAAGCATTTAAAAGGTGGAAAAGTCATTCAGAGATGATGCCAACAAATGTAGCAATAATCATCAACCAAATGTTAAAGGTCCCAGGAGAAAAAGGCAATACTCACGATGTAATCTTGGCAAGAATATTATCAGACAACTGTTCCCTGACAGGAGAAAACATGTTCTCAAAGAAATAATTGCAAAAGAATAAAGGAAGCAAGTCATCCAAGTCACAGATATCACAAGAGACAATAGCAGCCAATCTGAGGGAAATGTTGTTATTTCTAGAAAAATCTATATAAAACCTCACTTTTTCAATAACCACAGATGTGGGTTTTTCATGTTGTGACCTAGATCTTAATTGACAAATTGTGAAGTGCCTCCAAAATGCCTGAACTTCACTATTTCCATCAGAGTATATATTATTTTTTTAACCAACAAAATATTAACTAACCCATAAAGGGACTCTTTTCCTCAAAATCCACGAGCGTGAATTTTCTTGGACATTGATCAATTAAGACCTTAAAGCTGTGACAGTTCAAACGTTCCAGTTCTGGTAGAACCTGATAAACGGGTGTACCAATAAGAAGTTGTTAAAGGGGAATCCAGCCTTGGCCATAAAATGTTGTGTTTGGAAGGAGAAAAATAAATAAAACAGAATAGTGAAAGTTTGAAAGAAATCGGACAAGCAATAAGAAAGTTATAGCTGCTTTAAAATTGAGATCACTAATAGTATGTAGATTTCAAATTGGCAACTGGGTAAGTAAATTATGACAAGGGGCAAGGACAACTTTCCCATAGGCCATGTACTTTATTATCAGGGATTTGTGGTTTTCTCCTAAGTACCCATTCCCCTGGGGCAGTAATCTAAATATAACCCAGGTAGTATATTGTTTTATGTCCTCATGAAAGAAAAATATAATTTGAAATAAAAGTTTTGGGAAAAATGACAATTTAGCCATAATATGTATTGGAGTACATGGAAGAGTAGTCCTTGCCTTACATCACTATGACATCCCAGATGCGGCCAATTTGAAGTCTCCATGGGTATAGTGATTACCAATATTAACAACTTTTAAAAAATCATAACTTTCTTTTTGTTTTTCCGATATTGATCAAACTTTCACCTATCAACTTGTCTTATTTTTCTTTTCCTTATAAAAACCAGTTTTTATTTGGGTTGGATTCCCCTTTAAGATTCAAGATAAAATTTACAAAACAATTAAGAAAAAGGGCAGGTACTTTCCTCATTGGCAAAAAGGACAGTATCTCTGTTGGGAACTGAACTAAAAGACCTCTCCATCTACACGATACCAATGCAGTTTCATTTATTAAGTGATATGCCTGTACAGGTGGGGTGAAGGGTTCTGGCAATGTAAATGTCAGACAATATTGACCATCATATTATTATGCTGAAATTCCCTGGGAATCCCCATATAAATCATGCCGCAGAACACAAGATGATATCATATTTGTATCTTCATTCAACGTGTGAAATCTGAGACTATTGGTGCATTGCAAGAAACTTGCAATCAATTGCAAGTCTATTTTTGGTCCCTAAATCAATCATATGTCCTGCAGTTAATTGCAAATTAGTGATTGACTGCTAATCTACTCCTTGAAACAAGAAGTTTAATCTGATTTGCTCCAACTAATGTTGATCTATCAGTTGTAAAATTGCAACAGAATATTTGCAATTGATCACAAACATATTCTTGTAACACCCCCTATGTGTTTAACAAATCTGAACTTTGAAATCAATTATGCTCCTAAAAATTATTATGTGCCTTAATAAAACTTGGTTCTGTTTGATGTCAATTGACTCCACAGATTTGGGTTTCAAGAAACACTGAGAAAAATTGAAGACATGTGGTGACAAAAAAACAACAATATACACACTGCAAAAACTCAGGTGTTGATTTAACACCAGCCTGGAATCTATATATATGTCCATACCAGAGAAGTACTGAATCAACACCAGCTTGGAATCAAACTGATGCTGTTTTAATAATGATTGGTATTGTTTAACACTTCTCTGGTGTGGACATATACAGATTCCGGGCTGGTGTTAAATCATCACCAGAATTTACACAGTGTATGATTAGTACTATAAAACCTAATGATAATAGAAATAATAACGGACTGCATAAAATTCAGTGTATACTGTTTGTTAGGAAAATATTAGTTAGTAAATAATACTTGACAGAAAACCACAACTAACACATTTTTAAAGAAACAATAACTGTCCAATCATGACCACACTAATATTGACATAAATCTTATACAAACAGTAGGGCCTAGATGCACTGGTTTTGAATTTAGCTTTGTTGCCCAGTGATTTACTAACGCAGGCTCGAAAGTCAGGACCTCTATTGCAATTCATTTCCAGGTCTTTCATCATGTTTTTCCAGGAAGCCAATATAATTTTATATTGGTGATATCAAAATATCTGAATCTTAATCATTGCATTTGATGGCAGTTTAAAAAACAAGTCAACCACTCTTTTTTTCAGATTGAACATGACAATTCAAGCCCACATGAAAAGAGCATCTTTTTTAAATTATATCTAGGAATATATATTTATTTACATATCTATGAATAGATATTTACTTGCAGGCATAATAGAGCAATAAAAGGCAAATAAAGGTATAAACAGCAAATAAATGTCACTGATTTGTATTTCACAATAACAAACAGATCGTGTATCAGAGAGCAAAAAGCATAAATCATCTCTGAACAATTAACAGCATGCATGGCTTCTATACACCAATGTGCATGGATTCTACATACCAGCAAAAAGGTATTAACCAAAAAAAAAAGGTTTTGGTATAAATAACAAACGCCGAATTCCACATTGACTTGAGATCAACATTTGATGAAATATGAATCATAGAAGCGACCCCATGCCCTGGTTATGGCTTCAAGAGAATATAAATTCCAATGTGTACTGCGGACTTCAGTGGGTGGATGTATTCCCTGTCTAGAAGAAGAAGATGTACAATGTACACATTCTTCACGGAACTACAATGAGATGGCACAGCCACAGTGACCCCACATTAATTTTGCTCTGTTTCCATTATGTACATGTATTAGGCAGTCTTTGCTTATGTAGTGAAGGGATATGATAATGGTTGCGCTGGGTAGGTAAGAAAGAATTTTTGCTTTATTTGGTTTTGTCAAGCAAAAAAAAAGTCCACAGGAAATCTAATCCAAGGAATTTTAGACCCAGAATTAAAAAATAGCCTCCACAAATTATTTATTAGGTTAAGCATAAAACATGGCAGAGGTGAAAAAAGCAGGATGAACATTACCCCCCCCCCAAAAAAAATATTTCATACCTGGTTTAGGCAACTGTCAAAGCTAAGAATTAGGATCATGAGGAATATAGCTGGCAAACGAAATAACAGAGCAGTCCTACGTATACTATTTTGCTCCATTATAAAACATATCAAAAATGACAGAATACTCAAGAAAATGTGGAAGAAAATGAAAAAAAAAGATATGGTGATATAAATTTTAAATTAAACTATTAATTCTGCCATTGGTGATTTCCTTGCAGTGAAGATCAACTGAATAGCGAAATCTATCAAACAGAACGTATAACGCAATTAGAAAAATTCCAAAAGCTGTCCAAAATCCACAAGTACGTACAGAACCTCAAGGATTTTCCAATGCTGATAAGATCGGTGACAAAGTAATCAAGGCTGTGTGCCTCCACGATGAATCAATATAATAATAATCAATCAAAGTAGGCAATTATTTAGCATCCACTGAAAAGGGCACAAGCAAGCGATAATCAGAGCAAGGAGCTGGTAACTCCTTGATCAGAGGCAAAACACCTTGATGGATCCCAACTTAGCAGCTCACACTGGCTGAAGCGACAAGAATTACACAATCCTGGTGACCGGTTATCCTTCATCAGTGCAGGAGACAAGCACGAGACGCACAGAGATAGATCCTCCCGTAAATGAGACACGTGAGCATATATCGGGTTCAGTCAACGAACGCGATGAAAAGCAAATTGATATGGCTGCATCCCATTTTCCACCTAAATGATTCATGAATACTCGTCAGGGTTCTGATAAACCTGCAGCGATAGATACCGACCTAGTAATGCAGGTAACACGGGAGTGAAATTCGATCACAGTGGTACCCATAACCAAACAGCAGAAAGCAGCCAGGATAAATGTCAAAAGGCAGGCAGAAAACAAGCAACATCTATGATAAGTGACTTAATGACTCAAATAATCTAATGTATTACAAGAGTCAACCAATCAGGTGATGATCCACATACACAAGCGGTTTCTGCTCTCCAGTTCAGCGCTAAGGTGTCTCAGCCCCCTAAATGCCTCACCTTTGCTCCATGGGCTCAAATTTATACCCCAGTCAAGTGTTAAACGATTAGTAATATGATTGGGTATTCTGGGATTACGAAAGACAGGGAGAGGGTAAGGGTCTGCATGGGGGAGGGGGGGGGGGAAGATCCCAGAGGCCAGAGAGAGGTGTTGGGTATTGGGAAGGACAGGGGAGGAATTACTTTGATTTGAAGGGATGAACTAAAACCCTCATTATCAAATGCTTAATGATAACAGCCCAAAAAAGGATAAAAGGGGCCAGAGTAGGTAAATGGGTGTTGGAGATAAATTTTCTTTTATCTGGAGGGTGATGAATACACAAATTCCTATATTCAGATGCCTAACCATTGAAATTCAATGTAGCAGTTCTTATTCCCCAGGGAGGGGGATGGTCGTAACATAGAGGTCCCATCAAATTGGAAAAACTAAAATGGTTTGAATAATTTATGACATACAACTCCTTCACACTGTGAAAAATGATTACACGAGATGAAAATGTACTGCATACAGAATACAAAACTGTACTTTGCTTGGAAAATTCATGAATCATGTTATCAATGAAAAAAACTAATAAAGTGCATTATAATAAACAAGTAAATAATCAGACAGGGGAATGAATAAATTAATTAACAAATTGATGAATGGATGGATGAATGAAAGGCTGAATCAATCAATCAATGCATTGGAAAATGGGTGGATGTATGGGTGGATAGACAAATAAATGAAAAAAAGAAAAAGATTGGAGCTCCTGCAAACCTGTTGGGTGTTCAACAACTTAAAGGACAAGTCCACCCCAACAAAAACTTGATTTGAATAAAAAGAGAAAAATTCAACAAGCATAACACTGAAAATTTCATCAAAATCGGATGTAAAATAAGAAAGTTATGACATTTCAAAATTTCGCTTCACTTCACAAAAACAGTTATATGAACGAGCCAGCTACATCCAAATGAGAGTCGATGATGTCATTCACTGACTATTTCTTTTGTTTTTTTATTGTTTGAAATATGAAATATTTTGATTTTCTCGTCATTGTCATGTGAAATGAAGTTTCATTCCTCCCTGAACACGTGGAATTCCATTATTTTAACATTTTGTGCTTCAGGCAAGGAGGTCCTTATCGTCAAATTCGTAAAAATTGAAATATTGTATAATTCAAACAATAAAAAACAAAAGAAAGAGTGAGTGAGTGACATCATCGACTCTCTCATTTGGATGTAACTGGCTCGTTCATATAACTATTTTGTTAAAAATAAGCGAAACTTTGAAATGTCATAACTTTCTTATTTTACATCCGATTTTGATGAAGTCTTCAGCATTGTGCTTGTCTGATTTTTCTCTATTGATTCAAATCAACATTTTTCTGAGGTGGACTTGACCTTTAAGGGATAGAACAAAGTCAATCTTGTGATGCTCAGTGGCTGCCAGGCCCATGATTAATTGGGCAAAATGAATATTCAAAGGACTTCTATCTTCTGATTCTGTTTCAACAATAAAATTTGGATTTACAATCTCATTTTTTCATATGAATGATGTTATGAATTAATATAAGGATCTATGGATAAATATAGAAAAACAACAAAAGAATGTATATGTGATTTTGGCAGGATGATCACATCAGAAAAAGTAAAAGAACTATTCAAGAAGCAACTACATGTGAAATGCAATAAATAAATGGGATTGACTTCTGAATGTCCCTGATTTTTTTCTTGGGGAAGGCATAGGACCGTTGCCCCACCAACCCCCTATGTTCCGTCCATAATCTAAACAAATATTGACAAAGTTAACAGGAAACATACAGCCAACATTGGCACAACATATAAAAGATACAAGGGTCACAATAAATAGCATACTCACTAGGCAAATAGATATTCAGATTTCACTCAAGATTATAAATGTATCTGTTCTTCAATTAAGAAAAATTAATTACATTTGAGGTTGCAGAGTCCAACCATCCCCCCCCCCCCCCATGGCCCTTCTGTTTATTATTGTGACTGTAAAAAGAAAAATGAGACAGACGGACTGAAGACTTGAAAACAGCATGCTTCTTGTAACCAGTCTGCTGGGCAAACCCCTTTACTCGAGTAAAGGGTCTGAATTGCAGCCTACTCATGCCTTGTGTATTGAAGGCCCTCACAGCAAGTTTTGTATGTGCTAGTCTTTGCTTGGAGACACACTTGTTGATCAAAGTTCCAAGCAGGGTCTGTGCCTGCAGACTATCTTGTAACTACCTATTGGGATTCAGAGGCATTAAAAAAAATCACCATGAAAATTCTGACGAGCAAAATGTAATCAGCTTATATCCAATTTACACAGGAGCAAAAAAGATGTACTACATTTATATACCAGCAACAATCCTGTATGGCCTGTATGAATCTGGAGTAAGTCCTTGGTCAATCCTGAGAAATACTCAAGTATCTATTGAATAAACGTTGAGTAAATCCTGAGTTATCAAATCCAGAGGAATTCCTGATTAAATCCTGAGAAAATATGAGTATACCTTGTTGAAATATTGAATACATTTTTAGTAAATCCTGGCACGCGATGATAAATCCAGAGCTGCTGGTAGCTTGTTGTATAATTTTTACAATAATACTATCTATTAATGCAGAAGTCAAAGAAAATCTGTGTATAAACAGTTTCCCCACAGAAAAATACAATTCTCGCTGATTTCATTACTTTCAGAACGTTACAACCAAATATATCTGATAGCTGATCAACATTAAAGGTGCTTTCTATAGTTTTGATAATCTAATGAAAGTAGCTTGAAGTTTTAAATTACAACTGATAAAATTCTTCAATCTAGATATTACGAAATTTATACTTTAAAAAGTTGCATAGATTATACAATAAAACTAATTCAATCAGGTACAGGTGTACTTTACAACTACATGTAATGTTGAAGGTACATAGTTTCTTATCCCCAAAACAGCAACACCACAGCATAATACAGAACCTGTCCATTCCATGATACCAATTTGGGAATTCCTTTGTGCCATTAACATACCAAGGCAACTCTCGGCCCCTAGATACCATTCCCAAATGAAAATTTTCCAACTCTACTTACCACAGCATATTTCTGTTTGTAGTAACTCCCGTAGGAACTCGGCAGGACAGCATTTTTTGCTGGTAAACGCCAAGCTGGTATATAACCAATTTTACCTTGGAAACACTTTACGTCTAGATTAATCAGTCATAGTGGCTGACGTAATAGACGACAGATATCACTCTTGGGCCTTTTTATCAAAGTGGAGACAATGGCAGAGTTGGGATTCGAACTCACAACCTTGCGATTATGAGTCCAATGCTCTAACCACTGGACCACACGACCCGTGTGGCAGAGAACTCTTTTGGCAGAGAACTCTTTAGAAATTCTCGGGGAACATCAAACAGAAATGAAAACTTCTATTTAAAAAAAGATCAAGACATTCACCTGGTTAAATTGGATGGGGGAATGTTATAGGTACATGGTTTAACTTCTAAATATGCCATAAACAATGAAGCACATTCAATATTATGCAAGAAGGAAACAGGAATGGTTACATTTATAATACTTCATTTTTTTCAGACATTCAATATTTTTTTAACTAGCATCCACTCAAAAATAACAAAGGAATATTACACAAGCTCATATAAAGTATCTTTTTATGCCAGGCAAACCATGTGAGACTATATACTTGATCAGTTTCATTAGGGGCTCCCTTTAGAAACCAAAGACTATCTTCTCCCCGAATGAAAGACTATCCTTAAAGGAGAAATCCATCATAAAAGTCGTGTTCATCTCTGCGACAAGTTCATTTATATGTACATGAAAAGGAAAAATCAAATGATCATCAAAATCGGATGTAAAACAAAAAAAGGATAAATATTTAACATTCTAAACATTCTGCTTTTTCATTTTAATGCACAACACAGCTCATATAATAACAACGAGAGACACAAACTATTTGTATTGTATTCTAAATATGAATATGAAATACTTCAATTTCTTAATATGAACATGAAGAAGTTCTGAATTGAATCACCATTTTCCCCCTATCATTAGTAATCAGAAGTTTTCACAACACTGTGTGCTGCTCAATTAAACTGCTAATGAATTTGACTGGTGAACCTTTCTTGTGCTAAACAGTAGATGAATCAAACATGCATGTACCTCACTTAGCACCAAAGAACTTGTTCCAGTCATGCATAAAGTTATGCATTACTTTACTAAGAGCTTTATGAAACACTAGAGAGCTTTAGAGTTTCCTGAAACTTTTAATGATTACCTCCTCTCATAATCTTGCACAAAACTTTATTTTTTTAATGATGGACTTCATCTTTAATTTGATTTATTCATGCCCCATTTCATGCTTTCACATTGTCAAATGCATAATGTACAATCAAGCTCCTTGGTACAATACATTAAGTGACCTAATTTTTTTATTTCATCCAAACATTTCCTCATTTCGGAAGGATGATGTAGCAGTATACAGTTTCCTGCTTCCTGTGTAAATGCACACTACAGCAGGATCTGATCAGGGAAGTGGGAGTTTGATTCACTGATCTTGGCCCCCGTTGCATGAAGTTACTCTTATGGTAACTTTGCCATCCAATGGTATTAACTACCATGGTAATGCTGATCAACAGCCAATCAAAATCAAGGATTCCATACAAGTTACCATCAGATGGCAAAGTTACCAAAATGGTAACTTTTATGCAACGGGGGCCCTGATCTTGGAGGTATGGTATTACACTTTAGCGCTGTTGCTGTCTTCCATCAGAATGACATGGTTGTCCATTGCACAGACCTTAAGCAGACCCTTATTAAGGGGAAAGCTCTCAAAAGTTGGTTTCAAACCACCTCAATCAAAAGGATCCCTCTTAACTTACAAGTAATTCTTCAGGCTCAAAAATGCCCAATAATCATTCTGGCATTAACACCGCCCGAAACATACCTTTAGGTTCTTGAAGTTACGAGCAAGTGCAGTATGGTCTGATAAGCAGGCAAGGCACGAGATTCAAAATCACTGGCTCAGCAGCCACCCACGGCGCCCACATCCAACTTCAAGCTGGGCTAAGAAAGGCCCTGTTATTTGCTTTCACACTGCCAAAATACCTGGGACCTTGGAAAAATCCCCGCAAAAAAGAGTTTTTAAAAATTTGACTGGTGACTTATACCCTTTTCATAAACCTATCCTCCAATTAGCCGCCTAAGAGTAATGCGGATAATTCAATAAAAATTGCGTTCATAAACTCCGAAATTAAGCCGCATTATTTTTACGAGCGCCCGTCCTGAAAAAGGCGGATAATCGCCATGACAACTGGACACGCCCCCTCCGATGTGGTTGTGTTGGAAAAGGGTGACCTTGTGACCGCACCATGGCAATTATCCGCATTATTTGGAAATGCGTTCATAAACTCAAAATTTTATCCCGATGCCGCTATTATGCGGATAATAGCAGCATCAGAGTAATGCGGATAACTCTTGTCCTCCAATTTTACGACCAAATTATGCTGCTATTAGCCGCCTAATTCATAGTAATTGGGTTTATGAAAGGGGTCTTAGAAGGAATTTTCTTTTGGGGATATTTATCCTCATAAATTGCTTTCAAACTTCCCAAATTACCTGGTATTTTCTGATCAGGGTAGAACAGAGCAAACATCCCGATCAGAAAATACCTGGAACTGTCGACTTCGAGGCGGTCGGAAACCACCTAAAATTATGAGCATGCGTAGTGAGGTCTGATTTAGCAGGCGAGATGTACGATTCAAATCCCCCACGCCACCCTTGCCAAACTACTTGCTAGATTGAGAAGGTACTTGTGATTTGAATTTCAAACTGCAAGAATAGGCCTACCAGCAATCTCGTAAAAATCCCTGTGGAAGTTCTCATAATTTTGACGAGTACCTACATGTACGTTTTAGCGGGTGTTTTCTTTCAGGAATATCATGAGTAATTTGCTTTTACAATGGCAACAACATCTGGTCTTTTCTGATCATGGTAGATCAGGGTAAATGGCGAGTAGGTCTGAATGTACCTAAGATGGATCAGCTAAAGTGAGCTTCTGTTTGCATCTCTTCTTCATCAGACTAAAGGCAGACAAAGTTTGAACTCTGACCTCATTTTATTCTTGTAGAGATGCACCAGGGATGTGAGAGGGAGACCTAATGTACTGTACATTAGCATTTGTTAAACTAAGGCCATGTTTATGCTTCAACTTTTCAGGCCAGAATCAGCGTTTCCAAACGTGATTAGTCCAAAACACGGTTCCGTCCATGCTTACTTTCATTTAAACGTTTCAAAACGCCGATCGTAAACTCACAAAAAGGTGCGTTTGTAAACATTGTTTGACCAGAATCAGGCTTTCTGGGGAAGTATAAACAGAACCACGATCGTAAACGTGTTTAAATGACGTCATTTGGTACA
This sequence comes from Lytechinus variegatus, assembly GCF_018143015.1. NCBI lineage: Eukaryota > Metazoa > Echinodermata > Echinoidea > Temnopleuroida > Toxopneustidae > Lytechinus > Lytechinus variegatus. The sequence continues at coordinate 18,558,736 of NC_054741.1, read as the reverse complement.
TGCTTCAGGTGAGATGAAAATCCGAGGGTAAATACAGTCGTATTGCTCCATGTTATCTCCACGTAATAACAACAATCAGAAAAATAAACTTTCGAAAAAAGGCGCGCCAAATTTGACCTCGCTTTACAATGCGAAACCAGCTGGAGATCATGATTTGCTCTGAAAAGTTAAGCATAAACAGCACTCCCAGAACCGCGTTTACGATCGGCATTTTGAATCGACGTTTGAAATCGCTGATTCTGTCCTCGTAATGGAAGCATAAACACATCCTAAGTAAGACCAGGGACCTGAGAGCCCTCTCACATCCCTGGTAACACCAATCATAATAAATGGAACACTTTGCATGCAGTTAGCGAATGAAAGCTGATGAGTGCTACAGTACTAAATTATGTATACTCAGCATGAGATGTATGAGTGCTCAACCCATTGAAAGAATGTCTCCTCCACCGAATGCAAATTTTATATCATTACAAAGGTAAGAATATTTGTTATATTTTGTGTTGTTCACGACATTCAGGAAATATAACAGTACTCAAGTATTTTTTTCCCTTGAGGATGCTATGATCATATATCAAGTCACACATATCTCTTTCACTTGTTGACATGAGTAAAATTAATAGTCTCTTGATATAATAATGCAATATGGTTTATTATTAATTACACAAGGAGTTTTGCAAAAGAGTATGGAAGGTCTAGTATAAGTGATGACATACAGAATAATAAATTAACTTGTCTATGACCACATTCCATGTATTCCAATCTACCCTAATCAAGAGGCCTTGGTTATTCACTGATTGAAAGAAAGTCTGGGGCTCATCTGACTGCATGTCAAGTGAGAAGACGTATTCTCCTATGATCAATATCTCCAATACCGTGTTTACACATTGACTCGGCTCGCGTGTTGAATCCGCGAGCCGGGTTGAAGACTGCGAAGAAGGGATCAGAGATCGCGTTCATACGTACATATGAAAAGGCGAGTTCAACACGGCTCGCGGATCTCGAACGGAAGAAGAATTATGACGTCGCAAATTAAAGGCGGGAAATTCACCGCCAGAATCGAATCTTGTCCGTGCGAACAACAACAATGCCAAAAGTGAAAGCGAGCGCAGTGACCTAGGTCAAGAGAGTTCGACACAGCTTTCTGTTTACACACGAAAAAATTGCCGAGTCTGACTCGGGTCGCGGGTTGAAACCTTCGATTTTGTAGGATCGATAAAGCCGTGTCCGACACGGCTCGCGGATCACTCTGATCGCGTTTACACAGCATAAAATTGCCGTGTTGAGCACGGCTCTCGTGTTCAACCCCCGAGCCGAGTCAATGTGTAAACACGGCACAAGTTTCATGGCGCTGGGAAGCGAATTAGCGAAACCTACATATGTGCTTGACCAATTTTTTCAGACCAAAATCACCTTCATTTTGGAGTGAATATCTCTTTGTTTTGTTTTGCTTGTCATTTTTTTTTGGACCAAAATCACATTTATTCAGCACCCCTGTATTTCAAATTGTTCCCAGGACCCTACCAAGTTTATACATATTCTGTAAATGACTAGATTCATCAACTTTCCTAAATATGTTTTACAATATGACACTTTACAGTTCACAGCAGTCTGTATTGCACCATTTTAACCATGGACAAGGAGACACATAAGGCCAACATTGTGGCTGTATGAACACTGGCCAAGATATTTTCTTTCAAAAACTGGAAATGGGTGTACATGTAGGTGGTAAAAGTTCATGTTCAAAAGAGTTGCAAAACAGCTTTATATTCATGTTCTTTTAAAAAATCTGTTTATCAACTCATTGTCCTGGCAGTCTCTGGAATGGATGCATATGTCGGTAAAAACAATGACCCCCTTCTGAGGTCAATTACATGGAAATTTTTCACAATTTACACCCCTATTTTACGTCAAAACAAGGATAGAATGCTACTATAAAACACTCCTATTTAAAAAAATGTCAAATGGACCCTTTCTCAATTCTGAAAATGGATATAAGAAAAGAAAGGAATGAGGATGGATTGTGCACACTTTCAGCAAATAAACAACCAGCTATATTAGATCAATCTTATTTCCCTAGACTGTATAAATCAACCACTTCAAATGTAATAGATACATGTACATTGAATAAATTACATACACAATGGTAATGAAATACAGGATGTGGATAACAAGACAATACAATATGGAAATACACTTGTTATATATACAGTCACTAATTGAAATATCCTTGATAATCACATGGGGCACTTTACTAGTTCACTAGGCCTGTCCTCATCAGCCAAAGTTAAAGCTTGTGTATAGTTTTGGTAAATCCACCAAAATGCACCTATCACTTACTATTCCAATTCATTGCTAGCTAATATGAATGGAATATGCCCTATAACAGTTATGATGTGGAGGATATGAAATGAAAATGTGTTTTACAGGATAAATTTTGCGATTTTACATGGAAATTTAACTTGATCGGGTCACCCGATCAAATTAAAATATCTGTGTGTTTTTGTCTTTCAATTAAATCCTATTCCAAATCATGGAATGGGCTGAAACTTTCAAGATATGTTCTTTGTCTGTAACTTTTGGATATCTAATCACTAAATTTATAAGATAAGTGCTTGAATGCCCATTTCTTTAATTTAAAACAAGCATAGCCAAGAGAGGGCGCTATATATCCAAGATTTGAATATTTGAAATTTTCTCAGAGAAGTGCAGTTGGAAAAATATCTAACGGTCTCTACGCTTCAGTAAGACTGTCATATTAGATGATATTCGATTATCAATCACATTATTGACCCTTTACCAAAGCTATACACAGGCTTTAAAGTGATAGGTTAACATTGGTTTGACTTTTTAAAAATCTGAGCTAGAAGGTCACACTTGTCACCTGTGTCTGTGATATGTTACAAAAATGAAGCCAAGAAAAAACTTCGTTCAAAAATCATTATTTAGTGCTTCAAAAATTGAAATATTAAGTGACCGGAAACACCATCTTAATTTCATCCCA